>NW_028270175.1:14523213-15723213 GCF_037043375.1 Chiloscyllium plagiosum | reverse complement strand
ATTTCCTTATCTCCCATCTCTAGGCTTCCAGCATCAGTTTGAAGTGGCCCAATGTCTACTCTTGCCTGTCGTTTGATTATTATGTATTGAAAGAAACTTTTACTATCATTTCTAATATTACTGGCTAGTCTACCTTCATATTTGATCCTCTCCTTCCTTAGTTCTCTCTTTGTTATCCTCTGTTTGTTTTTGTAGCCTTCCCAATCTTCTGATTTCCCAGTGCTCTTGGCCACTTTATAGGCTCTCTCTTTTTCTTTGATAGATTTCCTGACTTCCTTTGTCAGCCATGGATGGCTAATCCCTCCCCGGATAATCTTTCTCTTCTTGGGGATGAACCTCTGTACAGTGTCCTCAATTTTACCCACAAACTCCTGCCATTTTTGCTCTACTGTCTTCCCTGCTAGGCTCTGCTTCCAGTCTATTTTCGTCAGTTCCTCTCTCGTGCCCTCATAATTACTTTTATTTAACTGTAACACCATTATATCCAATTTTGCCTTCTCTCTTTCAAACTGCATACTGAACTCTATCATATTATGATCGCTGCTTCCTAAGTGTTCCCTTACTTTAAGATTTTTTATAAAGTTTGGTTCATTACATAGCACTAAGTCCAGAATAGCCTGCTCCCTTGTGGGCTCCATGACAAGCTGTTCCAAAAAGCCATCCTGTAAGCATTCCATGAATTCCCTTTCTTTGGATCCACTGGCAACATTATTTACCCAGTCCACCTGCATATTGAAGTCTCCCATGATCACTGTGACCTTGCCTTTCTGACATGCCTTCTCTATTTCCCGATACATGTTGCGCCCCTGGTCCTGACCACTGTTAGGAGGTCTGTACATAACTCCCACTATGGTTTTTTTGCCTTTGTGGTTCCTCAATTCCACCCACACAGACTCCACATCATCCAACGCTATGTCAATCAGCATTTTTGTCAATTAATTTTGTTCTTAACTAACAAGGCAACCCGGCCCCCTCTGCCCATCTCCCTGTCTTTTCGATAAGTTGAAAACCCTTGGATGTTTAACTGCCAGTCCTGACCCCCCTGTAACCATGTCTCTGTGATGCCTACCACATCATAATCATTCACGATGATCTGTGCCATTAGTTCATCTGCTTTGTTATGAATTTTACGAGCATTCAGGTAGAGTGCCTTAATGTTAACTTTATTAATGTTTGCTTTATCATGGCCAGGGATATCCCCTTGCGATTGCTGCAATTCCTCAAAACCCTGTTGATGTTTCACTGCCAAGGCTAAAGTTACGAACATCAAGAGTCATTGGTATAATCTGCACATGTGCAAGTGGCCAACCACACGTACCCAGCAGGGAGCTTGGCCAACTTGGCAGTCATAGCATACACTTCATTATATATGTCTCAGTAAATAACTGTCAAACATAAGGGCTTTTCAGCAATATGTTTAACTTTAGACCACTGAATATAATCCATTTTGTCGGGACTCTCTTTCCCCCAATGCGTGTTTACTTTCCTTCAGCGATATTTTCCTTGGTTGGTGCACAGAATATTTGAAAATGGATTGTGAAATTTTAATTATATGATTTGGTTAAAATTATCAAATTAATTTAAGGAGGATTGAGAACAATGCAATGCATCTATGATCTATTAAAAGAATAGGATTTGATTGGCACACATCTTCTCACTCAATTTCTAATGTTGAAGTCACACCAATCACAGAAGCAATTAGTGAGTAACTGCATAGTGACGGTGCCAGTTCAATCTCGGTATATAACGAGAAAATTTCTTTTGATCTTTATTGGAAGTTTTAACACTATCAAATTTGTAATCATTCACATTTACAACATGCTGTCTGCATATGGGGGTTTATATGAAAATAAGCACAAAGTAGTAGTCAGGTGTATCAAAGGGCTGAAAGGATCAAAATTTGGATAGCAATACATATTTCTAGTGTATAATTCATTACTTACAAATGTCTCCTAAATGTTTACCCTTTTCTGAGACTGTGCCCATTTTCAGATTTCCCCTCCCAAAACCCCAAGAAACTGCGGATGCTGGAAATCAGAAACCACAAACTGCTGGAAAAACTCATTATGCCAAGCAGCATCTGTGGAGATAAAGCGAGTTAATATCTCAGGTCGAGTGACCCTTCTTCAGAATTGATTGTAGCTAGGAAAAGGTTGTTATGTGCTGAAGATGGGGTGGCGGAAGGCTAGGTGGAGATGGAACCCAAAGAGAGAAAAACAAAAGGAAACAGACAAACGACAGAGGGACAAGGAGTGGAGAAATGGGCTAATGGGGGTCATTATTGGCTGACAATGGGTTGTTTGTGGAAGCAGCCCATGTGATGACAAAGCATGGTGTGTGAGGGTTGGGGTAAAGACATGACAGAAGATGCTCAGGTCCTAAAATTATTGATTGCAATATGGACTCCAGAAGGTTGCAGGGAAAACTCAGTGCATTCTTCCAGCCTGAGCTGAGTATTGTGGCAAGCCCCAGAGACAGATGTTGGCCAGGGAACATGGTGGTGTGTTGAAGTGGCAGGTAACTAGAAGTTCAGAGTCATTCATAAAACATACGTGTTGTGGCCACTCACTGAGTCTGTGCTTCGTCTGCCCAATGTAGAGCAGATCACTGTGTGAACAGCAAACACAGAAGACTAGATCGAGTGAATTGCAGGTAAATCATTGCTTCACTTGGAAGGTGTGTTTAGGGTCTGGGGCAGGAGGAGGGAGGAGGTAAACAGGCAGGGGTTCACCTTTTGCGATTGCATGGAAAGGTGCTGTGGGGATGTGTTGGGAATGGTGGTGGAGTAGATCGCGGTGTCCTGGAGGAAATGATCCCTGTGGAAAGGATAAGAGAGAGGAGGGGAATATTTATTTGATATTGGCATCCTGCTGGAGGTGGCAGAAATAGTAGTTAATGATCCTTTGGATGTGGTTGCTGGTGGGATGATAGATGAGGATGAGCAGGATCCTACTGCTGTTCTCAGACGGAAGATAAGAAGTGAGGGCTGAAGTGAAGGAGATGGGTCGGACACAGCGGTGGGAACCCTCAGTTCAGGAAGAAGGTGGTTATTTAGGAGAAGTTGGAATCATCAGAACAGATGCGAAGGTGGTGGAAGAACTGGGAGAATAGAATAGAATCCTAGCACAGTGTGAGGATGTATAGTCAAAGTTACTGTGGGAGTTGGTGCATAGTTGATATTAGTGGCCAGCCTATCCCCACAAATAGGAACAGATGTTGCGGAAGGGAAAGGATGAGTCAGAGATTATCCAGGTGAAGAAGAGAGCAGGGTGGGTAACTGATGAACTTTTCCAATCGTAGACAAGAGGAGGAAGCTGCACCGATGATCTCATCAATGCAACAGAATGGTGGGGAGGAGCTGGAGTAGGACTGGAACAAGAATGTTCCATGAACCACACAAAGAGACAGGTTTAACTGGGACCCATAGGGGTTCTGATGGCTACCCTTTGACCTGAAGGAAGTAAGAGGAGATAAAGAGAAGTTGTTCAAAGTGAGACAAGCTTGGTCAGGTGGTGGTGGATTGAAATGGTTAAGGCCCCTTTTCTAGGAAGAGGGGTGATGGGGGATGAACATGTAAAGGGATTGCATATCCATTCTTCTGATACTTCATGTCAGTTTAGAATTTTCAGTTTGCGGCCACAGGCACTTCCTCTTTACCATGTTCTATAATGGTTATCCCTGACTCTGAGATGACGCCCTCTGCTCCTAGATTCTTTAATAAAAGGAAGCAAACAACCTTTCGGCATTTATCCATCAAGCCCTCCAAGAATCTTGTACAATTCAAAAAGTTACCTCTCATGTTCTAAACTCCAATGAGTACAAGCCCAGTCTACTTGACGTCTCCTCGTAAGAGGGTCTCTCCAGATCCAGGACCAGCCTCGTGAACTGTCTCTGGACTCCCTGCAACACCAGCCTATCTTTCCTTAGATAAGGGGACCAAAGCTGTTAACCGTATTCAATGCACAGTCGATACAGTGCCTTGTATAGTTTTAGCTGAAATTCCCTTTCCAAGTCGGATATTGTGCAACTTGAAATAGTACCTACAGATGACGATCCCTCATTTTTTACTGCCCTTGATCTTTATCTTAGTAGTAAATGTCATAGGTTTGGAAACTGCTCTCGAACGAGCCTTGGCAAGCAGCTTATGATGGAGGAATGATCATTGATGAAGTAGCTGAAAATAGTTGGGCCTAGGTAACCACCTCAAACTTCTGCAGACACATCCTGGATCTGGATTTCTGACCACTACCATCTAGGATCTCTTTAATCTGGTGTTATGTACAGATTCAAATTAGTAAACTTCATGTTTGTTTTGTGTTACAAGCTCACAGTCCACTCAAATTAAAGCTATTCAAAGCTAACTTCCAATTCAATAATCCGGGCTAACCGAGATAATCCACATTTCCATCAATATAATTATTGTGCTCTGCCACCCTGTTTCCAATGTCATCAATTTCAGGAGTTAAAATGCTTGCACGTTTGTTAGAAATTGAGAAATCAAAGTGCTCAGTTTAAATACACAAAGAAAAAGCAATGAAGAGAAGAAAAGGCAAATGCAAAAGGAGCAATTAGATTAATATCAAATTTGGCTTTTAAAAGAATGAAGATTATAGGTTAAAGGGAAGGAAAACACAAAATATAAGACACTATTGTGAAGGAAGGTGAAGAACAATGGGGAAGGGGAGGAAATGTAATTGTACTTAAATCAAGATACCACATTCAATGTACCTGCTAATATTTTGTGCGTTAGTGCCCCTTTCAAATTATTTTGCACGTGCAGCAATTGAGAGAATCTGACTTGAGGGCAACCTGTGAGAGATGTTCTGGATTGCTGCACTGCTTACAGCGAACTTCAGCCACAATAAACTTCCCTGAACGTTGGTCTCTGTCTTGTTCAGGAAATGCATACAGTGCTGTATTTTAAGTTTTTACAAAATGTGATTTCTATCTTTCATTATCTCAGTAGGGCTGAGTGCATCACTTCTCTCTGCCATTTACTCAACCACTATAGGCATCAGCAAAAACATTTAAAAGGCAAAATATGCATTTCATTCTCACTACAAAAATCCATCTATCAACATCATGTATTGGCAAATGTCTATTCCACTTGGCAGAATTTTTAACTTGCTTGTGAATATTTTTAGTTACTTCTACTGATTTTGACTTACTCTCTGAACCCGCCTCATATCTCACATCATTCACCAGCACAGAGGAATGGTGTAGGAAACTGGACTTAATTTGCTGCTTCTACAATATTACATAGAGTCGATGTCAGAAAACAGTACTGATTTTCAGAAAGCAAAGAAACATCAATCTTCCAGAACAGCTGTGGTGTAATCAGGTGCTGTGAGCAAATATAGCTAGAAAAGCCAAAAGGAGCTACTAAGTTCCCCAGTGTTTGCATTCTTTTCCATTAGAATAACAGAAATTAAGTTTCTGATAATACTTGCAGGTGGAAATGAGAAAACCATGTTTCCCACCATTGCAATTTTTAAAATGTACAAGAGGAAGTGATGGCCTAAACATATTATCAGTGAAGTATCATTCCAGAAACTCAGCTAATGTCTTGGGACTCAGGTCCAAATCCCACCACTGCAGATAGTGACATTCGAATACATTAAAAAAAAATCTGGAATTAAAATTCTAATGATGGCAATGAAACCATTGTCAAATGTCAGGAAAAACCTATCTGGTTCCTTTAGAGGGGGAAACTATCATCCTTACCTGGTCTGATGGACTTGTGACTCCAATGGTCTACCAAGCCACTCAGTTGTATCAATCGCTACAAAGTCTCAACAAAGAAATGAAATCAGATGGACCGGTGGGCGGCACGGTGGCACAGTGGTTAGCACTGTTGCCTCACAGCGCCAGAGACCCGGGTTCAATTCCCACCTCAGGCGACTGACTGTGTGGAGTTTGCACGTTCTCCCCGTCTGCGTGGGTTTCCTCCGAAAGCTCCGGTTTCCTCCCATAGTCCAAAGATGTGCAGGTCAGGTGAATTGGCCATGCTAAATTGCCCGTAGTGTTAGGTACAGGGGTAAATGTAGGGGAATGGGTGGGTTGCGCTTCGGCGGGTCGGTGTGAACTTGTTGGGCCGAAGGGCCTGTTTCCACACTGTAATGTAATCTAAACCAACCGGCATCAATTTAGGCACCGGTAAAGACAGTGGCAGAAACAACTCTGCTGACCCTGCAAAATCCAACCTAACTAATATTTTGACCTAGTTCCAAAATTGGGAGAGCTGTCTCACAGATAGTCAAGCAAGATCTGGGCACAGACATACTTAAGGAATCATACCTTACAGACAATGTCCCAGACATAGTTATCACCATCCTGGATATGTCCTGTCTCGCCAGCGGAACAGACCCAGCAGAGGTGGTGGCATCGTGATATACAGTTGAGAGGGAGTTGCCCTGGGAGTCCTCAACATTCACTCCAGACTCCATGAAGTCTCAGCACTTCAGGTTAAATATAGGTAAGGAAATTTCCTGCTGATTACTACCCACCTTCCCCATTCAGCTGATGAATCAGTACTTCTCCATGTTGAGCAACATTTGGAGGAAACACCAAGGGTGGCAAGAGAACAAAATGTACTCTGGCTGGGGGATTTCAATGTCCACCACCAAGAGTGACTTAGCAGCAACACTATTGATCAAACTGGTCAGGTCCTAAAGGACACAGCTGCTAGACTAGGTTTGCAGCAGGTGGTGAAGGAACCAATAATAGAGAAAAACATGCTTGACCTCAGCCTTACCAATCTGCGAGCTGCAGAAACAGCTGTCCATTACAGTATCAGTGAGAGTGACCACCGCATAGTCCTTGTGGAGATGAAGTCCTGCCTTCACATCAAGAATACCCTCCATGTTTAGTTGTGTGGTATCACTATGCTAAATGGGACAGACATTAAACAGATCGAGAAACTCAAGACTGGGCATCCAAGAGGCACTACGGGGCATTTACAGGAGCAGAATTGTACTCTAGCACAATCTGTATATTCATGGCCTGACATATCCTGATTCAACCATGACCATCATGCCAGGGAATCAAAGCTGGTTCAAAGGAAAGTGCGTGCAGGCATGCCAGGACCAGCACCAGTCATACCTAAAAACAAGGTCTTATCCTGGTGAAGCTGCCAAACAGACTACTTGTGTGCCAAAAACCATAAACAGCAAGTGGTAGACAGAGCCAAGCAATCCCACAACCAACAGATCAAATCTAAGCTCTACAATCCTATCCATCCAGTCATGAATGGTGGAGGACAATTCAACTATTCATTGGAGGTGGCAGCTTCACAAATATCCGCATCCTCTATGGAGGAGCTGAACACAAAAGTTAAAGCTGAAGCATTTGTACCAATCTCCAGCCAGACGTACCGAGTGAATGATCCACCTCAGTCTTCTCCAGTGGTCCCCAGCATTACAATTATCAGTCTTCAGCCAATTTGATTCACTCCATGTGGTATCGATAAATGGTTGGAGGCACTGGATTCTGGCTATGGACTCTGACAATATTGCGGCAATCGTATGGAAGACTTATGCTCCAGAACTTGCTGCTCTGCCAGACAAGCTGTTCCAGTATGGTCAGGACTCCGGTATCTACTTGACAATGTGGAAAATGTCCCAGGTATGTCCTGTATATAAAAAGAGGACAAACCCAATCTAGATAATTACCACCCATCTGTCTTCTCTCAGTCATCAGTTAAATAATGCAAAGTGTCATCAACAGTGCTGTCAAGAATAATCTGCTCTACGATGCCTAGTTTGGATTCAGCCAGGGCGACTTGGCTCCTGAGCTCATGAGTCTTGGTTCAAACATGGACAAAACAGAATTGCAGAGGTGAGGTGAGTGTAACAGTCCTTGACATCAAGGCTACATTTGAAAGAGTGTGGCATCAAGGAGCCTGAGCAAAACTGGAATCAATCAGTATCAGGGGACAAACTCTCCCCTGGTTGGAGTCATAATTAGCACGCAGGAAGATGCTTGTGTTTTCTGGAGTCAGTCATTGCAGCTTGAAGACAGCTCTGCAGGAAGTATGCAGGGTAGTGTCCTAGGCCCAACCATCTTCAGCAGCTTCAATGATCTTCCCTCCATAACATCAGAAGTGGGGATATTTACTGATGTCGTACAACATTCAGCACCATTCATGATAGATCAACTACTGAAGCAGTCTATGTTCAAATGCAACAAGATCTGGACAGTATCCAGGCTGGGGCTGACAAGTGGCAAGTGACATTCACGCGATGTCAGGCTATGACTATCTCCAATAATAGACAATCTAATCACCGTCCCTTGACATTCAATGTGTTACCATCCCAAAATTTCCCTACTGTCAGAATCCTTGGGGTTACCATTGATTAGAAATTCAACTGGACTCACCACAAACATAATGGCTACAACAGGAGGTCAGAGGCGAGGAAAGGCATAGACATTGTTCTCTGTGACCAGGATCAAGAGTCCTGAAAGTTGTGTTGCCTATCTGGTGCTCGGATTCGGGATATCACATCTGGGCTGCAGAGGAATTTGGAGTGGGAGGGTAAAGTTCCAGTCCTCGTGGTCTACATAGTTACCAAAGACATAGATAAAGCTAGGGCAGAGGTTCTGCCGATGGAGTATGAACATCTTGGTGCTAAATTAAAAAGCAGAACCAAAAATGTAATCTCTGGATTATGATCAGAGCCATGAGCTAATTGGCACAGGGTCAATAAGATTAAGCAGCTAAATGTGTGGCTCAAAGACTGGTGTGGGAGAAATGGATTTGAATTCATGGGACATTGGCACCAGTACTAGGGAAGAAGGGACCTGTTCAGATGGGACAGTATTCCATGCTGAACTGTGCTGAGACCAGAGTTCTAGCGAATCACGTAACAAGGGCTGTAGACAGGGCTTTAAACTAAATTTCAGAGTGTGGGGGGGGGGGGTTCAGTTATAGGGGACATTAGAAAACCCAAACTAGAGGAGGAGGTAAGACTGCAGAACTCAGGAGAGTTTATTAAAATCTCCAGCACAGACACAAATAGGACAGGGTGTATGGAAAGGGTTAGCAATTAAACTTCGAACATATTGGAGAAATGAATGAAATGAAAAGAGCAACAGTTAATACATGTAGGAGAGCTCACAGCACAGGAACAGCTAAGTGCACAGCTTTTAAGTGTAGCCTTGCTGCAAATCTACAATAGAGAGTAGATTTCCTGCTTGATTATGTGTTTTATTAAGATCTGTCTCTTGATTAATTTCAAAAACATAAGCCATAAGTATTAAGTTAGACTGCAGCAGGGTTTTTCGTTTAGAGCATTAAGACAGTGCTGAAGGGAGAATACAGAAACTTAGGCAGGAATTTTAATAGGAAGTCCTTGAGGGCAGTAATATCTGGATTACTCCTGGTTATACGAGCTAGTGAGAGTAGGAATGGGAGGATAGACCAGACGAATACATGGCTGAGGAGCTGGTGCCGGGGAGAAGGGTTCACATTTTTGGATCATTGGAATCTCTTCTGGGGTAGAAGTGATCTGTACAAGAAGGACAGATTGCACCTGAATTGGAAGGGGATTAATATACAGGTAGGGAGATATGTTGGAGCTGCTCGGAAGGATTTAAACTAGTAAGGTGGTGGGAGGGGGGTGGGACCCAGGGAACCAGTGAGGAAAGAGATCAATCTGAGACTGGTACAGTTGGAAAAAGGAACAAGTTGAACAGTTAGGGCAGGCAGGAACAAAGCAGAGGACAAGGTAGGACTGATAAATTAAACTGCATTTATTTCAATGCAAGGGGCCTAACAGGGAAGGCAGATGAACTCGGCATTATTACAGGGATATCATAGCAATTAGAGAGACTTGGCTTAGGGATGGACCGGACTGGCAGTTTAATGTTCCAGGACACAAATGCTGTAGGAAGGATAGAAACGAGGACAAGAGAAGAGGGGGATTGGCATTTTTGACAAGGGTTAATATTACGGTTGTACTTAGGGAAGATATTCCCGGAAATACGATCGCCTTATTGGGATTGTATTATAGACGTCCCCCCAATAGTCAGTGGGAAACTGAGAAACAAATTTGTAAGGCGATCTCAGTTATCTGTAAGAATAATAGGGTGGTTATGGTAGGGGATTTTAACTTTCCAAACATAGACTGGGATTGCCAGAGTGTTAAGGGTTTAGATGGAGAGGAATTTGTTAAGTGTGTACAAGAAAATTTTCTGATTCAGTATGTGGATGTACCTACTAGAGAAGGAGCAAAACCTGACCTACTTTTGGAAAACAAGGCAGGACAGATGACTGAGGTGTCAGCTCGGGGGGTGGGGGGGGGGCGCACTTTGGGGCCAGCGATCATAATTCTAATAGTTTTAAAATAGTGATGGAAAAGGATCGACCAGATCTAAACGTTGATGTTCTAAATTGAAGGAAGGCCAATTTTGAAGGTAATAGGCAAGAACTTTCAAGAGTTGATTCGGGACAGATGTTCGCAGGTAAAGGGACAGCTGGAAAATGGGATGACAACAGAAATGAGATAACACCAGTCCAGAGACAGTAGATTCCCGTTAGGGTGAAAGGAAAGGCTGGTAGGTTTATTAAAATCTCTGTGCTGGAGATTTTAATAAACTCTCCTGAGTTCTGCAGTCTTACCTCCTCCTCTAATTTGGGTTTTCTAATGTCCCCTATAACTGAACCCCCCCACCCTGAAATTTAGTTTAAAGCCCATGCTGGATGATGAGAGAAATTGAGGTTTTGGTTAAGAAAAAGAAGGAAGCGTTTGTCAGATATAGACAGGATAGATCAAGTGAATCCTTAGAAGAGTATAAAGGCAATAGGAGTATACTTAAGAGGGAAATCAGGAGGGTAAAAATGTGACATGAGATAGCTTTGGCAAATAGGGTTAAGGAGGATCCAAAGGGATTTTATAAATATATGACAAAAGGGTAACTGGGGAGAGAATAGGGCCCCTCAAAGATAAGCAAGGCAGCCTATGTGTGGAACGGCTGTATTTTGCATCAGTGTTTATGATGGAGAAGGGCATGGAAGATATAGAATATGGGGAAATAGATGGTGACATTTTGAAAAACATCCATATTACAGAAGTGGTGGTGCTGGATGCCTTAAAATGCATAAAATGCATACCCTAGAACTCTGTGGGAGGCTAGGGAAGTAATTGCTGGGCCCCCTGTTGAGATATTTGTATCATCGATAGTCACAGGTGAGGTACCAGAAGACTAGAGTTTCGCTAATGTGGTGCTACTATTTAAGAAAGATGGTAAGGAAAAGCCAGGGAACTATAGACTGGTGAGCCTGACATCGGTGGTGGGCAAGCTGTTGGAGGGAATCCTGAGGGACAGGATGTACATGTATTTGGAAAGGCATTGACTGTTGAGGAATAGTCAACATGGCTTTGTGTGTGGGAAATCATGACTTGCGAACTTGATTGAGTTGTTTGAAATAGTAACAAAGAGGATTGATGAGGGCAGAGTGGAGGAGTGATCTGTATGGACATCAATAAGGTGTTTGACAAGGTTCTTCATGGTACAGTGGTTAGCAAGGTTGGATCATGGAAAAAGGAGAACTAGCCATTTGGATACAGAACTGGCTTAAAGGTAGGTGATAGAAGGTGGTAGTGGGGGGTTGCTTTTCAGACTGGAGGCCTGTGACCAGTGGAATGCCACAAAGATCAGTGCTGGGTCCATTGCTCTTTGTCATTTATATAAATGATTTGGATGTGAACGTTGGAGGTATAGTTAGAAAGTTAGCAGATTACACCAAAACGGGAGATGTCGTGGACAGCGAAAAAGGTTACCTCAGAGTCAATGGGATCTTGATCAAATGGGTCAATGGGCTAAGGAGTGGCATATGGAGTTTAATTTAGATCAATATGAGGTGCTGCCTTTTGGAAAGGCAAATCAGAGCAGGACTTATACACTTAATGGTAAGGTACTGGGGAGTATTTCTGAACAAAGAGACCTTGGAGTGCAGATTCATAGTTCCATGAAAGTGGAGTCACAAGTAGGGTAGTGATGGCGGCATTTGGTATGCTTTCCTTTATTGGACACAGCATTGAGTACATGAGTTGGGAGGTCATGTTGTGGCTGGACAGGACATTGGTTAGGCCACTTGTGGAATATCGTGTCCAATTCTGGTCTTCCTCCTATCGGAAGGATGTTGTGAAACTTGAAAGGGTTCAGACAGGATTTACAAGAATGCTTCCAGGGTTGGAGGACTTGAGCTTCAGCGAGAGGCTGAGTAGAGTGGGGCTATTTTCCCTGGAGCTTCGGAGGCTGAGGGGTGACCTTATAGAGGTTTACAAAATCATGAGGGGCATGGATAGGGTAAATAGACACGGTCTTTTCCACGGGGTGGAGTGTCCACAACTAGACAGCATAGGTTTAGGGTGAGAAGGGAAAAAATTAAAAATGACCTTAGTGGCAACTTTTTCATGCAGCGGGTGGTGCTGTATGGAGTGTGCTACCAGTGGTGGAGGCTGGTACAACTACAACATTTAAAAGACATCTAAGATGGGTATATGAATAGGAAGGGCTTAGAGGGATATGGAAAAAGTGAGGACTGCAGAAACTGGAAACCAGAGTTTAGATCAGAGGGGTGCTGGAAAAGCACAGCAGGTCAGGCAGCATCCGAGGAGCAGGACAATCGATGTTTCGGACAAAAGCCCTTCATCAGGAATGGAGGCTTAGAGGGATATGGGTCAAGTGCTGGCATATGGGACAAGATTAGGTTAGGATAACTGGTTGGCATGGACAAGTTGGACTGAAGGGTGTGTTTCCGTGCTGTACATCTATATGACTGAAGGTGTTATATCTGAATGTATGCAGTGTAAGGAATAAGGTAAATGAACTTGTGGCACAAATTGAATTTGGCAGATATGACCTTGTGGGCATTATAGAGATGTGGTTGCAAGGGGATCAGGATTGGGTGCTGAATATTCAAGAATAAACATCCTATCCAAAAGATAGGTGGGCAGAGGGGGAGGGATTGCCTTACTACTAACAAATGAAATTAAGTCAACAGTAAGAAACAAAGTAGGTTCATATGGTGTAGAATCAGTGTGTAGAATTTAGGAGTGGAAGTAAGGCCATTCGGCCCATTGAATGGTGGGGTGGACTCAATCATGGCTAATGGGAATTTCAACGGCACTTACCCACACACTCCCCGTATCCCCTGTAATATAGAGGAAGACTGTAAGAGTTTCTTTTGATATATAAAAGGGCAAAAAAGAGGGGCAAAAGTGGGCTGCTGGAAAATGACGCTGCAGAGATAGTGGTGGGTAACAAGGAAATGGCTAAGTAAGTGAACAATTACTTTACGTCAGTCTTCACAGTGGAAGACATGAGTAATATCCCAAAAATTCAAGAGTGTGAGGGGGCAGAATAGAGTATGGTGGCAATCACCAAGGAGAAAATGTTTGGAAAACTGAATGGTCCGAAGGTAGATAAATCACCCTGACCAGATGGAGAACAAAAAGGAGATAGCTGAAGAGATAGGGAAGGCATCAGTGGTGATCTTTCAGAAATTGCTAGAACCAGGGAGGGTCCCAGAGGACTGGAAAATAGCTAACATGACACCCCAGTTTAAAAACTGAGTAAGGCAAAAGACAAAAAAAATCACAGATCGATTAGCCTAACCTTGGTTGTGGATAAGATCATGGAATCCTTTGTGAACATGAGATTTCTGAATACTTTGAAGTGTATGGTAAAATAGGGCAAAGTCGTCAAGGGGAGGTCATGCCTGACAAATCTGCTAGAATTCTTTGAGGAAGTAATGAGCAGGTTAAACTAAGGAGAGCTAAAGGATGTTATCTACTTGGACTTCAAGAAGGCCTTTGATAAGGTGCTCACACAGGAGGCTACTGAGTAAAATAAAGGCTTATGGTGTTGGAGGCAAGGTGCTAGCACAGATAGGAGCTTGGATGTCTGGCAGAAAACAGAGTGGGAATAAAAGTCTCCTTCTCAGAATGGTAGCCGGTGACAAGTGGTGTTCTGCAAAGCTCAGTTTTGGGATCATAACTTTTCACTTTACATATTAACAACGTAGATGAAGGACCTAAGGACATTCTGGCTAAGTTTGCAGACTATACAAAAATAGATAGAGGGATGGGTACATTGAGGATGTGGGGGGTTATAGAAGGATTTGGACAGATCAGGGGAGTGGGCAAAGAAGTGGCAGGTGGAGTACAACGTGGGAAAATGAGGTCATGCACTTTGGTAGGAAGACATGGAGACATGGACTATTTTCTAAATGGGGAGAAAATTCAAAGTCTGATGTGCAAAGAGACTTGGGAGTTCTAGTCCAGGATTCTCGGAAGGCAAATGTAAAGATGGCGGACTTGAATCTAAAAGCAAGGATGTACTACTGAAGCTGTGTAATGCTCTGGTCAGACCACATTTGGAGTATTGTGTGCAATTTTGGAACCCATATCTCAGGAAGGATATAATGGCCCTGGAGCGTGTTCAGAGGAGGTTCACAAGAATGGTCCCAGGATGAAAAGCTTAATACATGAGGAATGTTTGAAGACTCTGGGTCAATACTCAATGGAGTTTAAAAGGATTGAAACATCCAGAATGCTGAATGGTTTGGACAGAGTAGATGTTGGGAAGATGTTTCCATTGGTAGGAGAGACAACCAGAAAGTGATGAATCTATGGAATTCATTACCAGAGAAGGCTGTGGAGGCCAGGTCATTGAGTATATCTGAGACTAAAATAGATAGGTTCTTGAGTATCAAGGGAATCAAGGGCTATGGGGAGAAAAGGGTTGAGAAACGTATCAGCCACGATTGAACAATGGAGCAGGACTTTTGAGATACTCTAAATTTAGCAGGGCTTTAGAAATTAGATCAAAGTGATTACATAAACCACACTTGCCTTCACTGGTAACAGAAGGTGACTTGATTGAGGTTTTTAGGATTTTGAAAGGAACTGATGAGATAGACAGAAAATGTTTCTAATGACGATAGTATAAAAAAGCAGAACATGACTAAGCTCAGAGCTAGGTAAATTAGTCCAAGAGAAGGGCAAAGCAACACATAGGAGAAGGGCTGAAGAAGGGCTTATGCCCGAAACGTCGACTCTCCTGTTCCCTGGATGCTGCCTGACCTGCTGCGCTTTTCCAGCAACACATTTCCAGCAAAGTAACACATACTAAATTAGACTAAATGGAGAGTTTATTCCTGTTTTTGGCAAATTTCTACACTGGTCAGGAGAAAGGAGATTTTTTGCCCTGATTATCCACGCTTGAAGCTCCACTGAGACTTTTTTCATTTTGCAGGAAGAGGCTGAACATCCTTTACTTAAATTGTTTAGATATTCTAGAAAGAGGCTTACAGCATTTCTGGAAAATTACAATAAATCATACTGGAGAATTTGGGAGGGTGGGGAAACCGTGGCATCAGAAAGTAGGGGCTCCTCTCCAATTCAAAATGAACATTTTGCTATGATTCCTTGTACTAGGAATTACCACTTGCATCTCGTAGGCGACAGTAATATTAATTGTGGGAGGCAGATCCTGTGCACTGGATTTAAAAGCTTATTCAATAACTTCAGATGTTTCCTGATATCCTATACAGTGAATAGAATTTATCAATGATTCATCTGTGATGCTAGGGCATCTCAGGATCATCCACCTAGCAGTTCTGGTTGAAGTTGCTTGCACATGCTTCAGCATGTCTTTTTATGGAGGATGGGTTATTCATGGAATTTCCTACTCTGGTCAGTGTTTTAATTTCTCAACCTGGTTCATAAGTTAATTGAGAAAGACTGCTCAGCTTTGTTCTGATCCATTAGTTGTGGGAACATTATGCTCAGTCCATATTGCATGCTGTTTCCAATGATCAGCATGCTTTATAGTCTTGTGTTGCAGTTTCATAATGCTGCTACCTTATTTCTAGTTGTCTGGTGCTGCTCCTGACATTACATCTGATTCTCCCTCTCAAACTGCAGGATCAATGCTATCATATCATGGTCATTGTCCCAAGGGGCTCCTTCACCTTCAGCTTCCTAATCAAGTCTGCCTCATTACACATTACCAAATCGAGAATTGCCTGTTCCCTCATGGGCTCGACCACAAGCTGCTCCAAATAAAAATGCATTTTGTGGACATTTCACAATTCATTTTCTTGAGATCCACTGTCAACCTGATTTTCCTAGTCCACCTGCATCTTGAAGTCACCCATGATTAGTGGAATATTCCTTTCTTGCATGCCTTTTCTATCTCCTGATTTATTTTCTACTCAATATCCTATGTGCTGCTAGGAGGCCTGGACATCACTTCCATTAGGATTTTTTTGCCCTTTGTGGTTCCTCAACCCTACTCACACAGATTCTACACTTTCTGACTCTATCATTTCTTGCTATCAATTTAATTTTATTTCTTAAAGGCAACCCCACCTCCCTTGTCCATCTGCCTATCTTTTCAATAGGATGTATATACTTGGATATTTATTTCACAGCCTTGTTTACAATCAAATCTCTGTGACAGCCACATCATTGTACCTGACAATTTTAATCTGCGTGCATTTAGGTACAACACCCTCAAGCACTGTGTTGACTGACCGTCAAACACTTCTCCCTTTATCTGCTGTGACTGAAGTTAGATTCATGAGCCTTTTCATACTCTCTGTCCTACTACTTGTTCTGGAAATTTTAATAATCTCTGCTGGGTCCTCCAACACCTTTTAACTTTTTCCATAATTTTCCATGCAACTGGACCCACCCCGTTCTACTACTTTGATAGTGAGGCAATAACACAAGATCACAGTGCAGTAGGTTGTCCACTCTGTCTGCTTCTCTTCTTCCTTTTCTTTTTTTTTAAGTTTTAGTTTTTTTTAAAAGTTTCTGTTCCTCTGAACTTACCTTCTGGAGAGAAGCAGCAGTGGCAGTGGTAATGGTCTCACTGAATTTGATAGTCGGCTAGATGTCCAGTGCAAGAACACAGCTGGGGGCCTGACCTGGGACTCAGTGAATTCTTGAAGCCCAGCGTGTGGAAAGAAGGCGAGACTGTGGACCGAAAGAGAGACCAAGGCCCAGCACATGTATGGTACCTGAACTGGGTCTTTGACAGTCCGACATGAGGCAGTGGCTAAAGGCCTGGACGGAGATATTGGTAGTTTCAGATCCCAGGAATGAGCCCAACGTGGTAAGAGAGGGTCACTCGACATCTGTAACGATGACGAGAGCAGAGGGTATTGAACCAGTGTGGGGAAGGTATGCTAAAGTGGAGGAGATTGAGCCCTTGTCCCAGCATGTCTAAGCACTTAAGCTGAACTTTTAGTTTTATTTCTCTATTTTTTAACTTAATACTAAGAAGGAGAAAGTGAGGACTGCAGATGCTGGAGTACCAGAGTTGAAAAATGTGGTGCTGGAAAATCTCAGCAGGTCAGGCAGCATCCGAGGAGCAGGAGAATCGACGTTTCGGGCATAAGCCCTTCTTCAGGAATGAGGCTGGTGTGTCAAGTGGGCTGAGATAAAAGGTAGGGGGGAGGGAATTTGGGGGAGGGTTGCTGGGAATACGATAGGTGGAAGGAGATGAGGGTGATAGGCTGGACAGGTTGGGAAGAAGATTGCAGGTCAAGAGGGCTGTGCTAATTTCCGAGGGTTGGGACTGAGATAAGGTGGGGGAGGGGAAATGAGGAAGTTGGAGAAATCTACATTCATCCTGTGTGGTTGGAGGGTTCCTAGGCGGAAGATGAGGCACTCTTCCTCCAGGCGTCGTGTGGCCGGAGTCTGGCGATGGAGGAGGCCAAGGACCTGCATGTCATTGGCGGAGTGGGAGGGGGAGCTAAAGTGTTCAGCCATGGGGCGGTTGGATTGGTTGGTGCGGGTGACCCGGAGGTGTTCCCTGAAACGTTCCGCAAGTAGGCGGCCTGTCTCCCCAATGTAGAGGAGTCCACATCGGGTGCAGCGGATACAGTAAACGTGTGTGGAGGTGCAGGTGAATTTGTGATGGATATAGAAGGATCCATTGGGGCCTTGGAGGGAGGGGAGGGGGAAGGTGTGGTCGCAAGTTTTGCACTTCTTGCGGTTGCAGGGGAAGGTGCCAGGAGTGGAGGTTGGGTTGGTGGGGGGTGTGGACCTGATGAAGGAGTTGTGGAGGGAGTGGCCTCTCCTGAATGCTGATGGGGGTGGAGAGGGAAATATATCCCTGTTGGTGGGGTCTGTCTGGAGGTGGCGGAAATGACAGAGGATGATACGATGTATCCAGAGGTTGGTGGGGTGGAAGGTGAGGACCAGTGGCGTTCTGTCCTGGTGGCAATTGGAGGGGCGGGGTTCAAGGGCGGAGGTATGCTAAGTGGAGGAGATGCGGTGGAGAGCGTCGTCGACCACATTGGAGGGGAAATTGAGGTCTTTGAAGAAGGAGGTCATTTGAGTTGTTCGGTAGTGGAATTGGTCCTCCTGGGAGCAGATGCGGTGGAGGCGGAGGAATTGGGAATATGGGATGGCATTTTTACAGGGTCAGGGTGGGAGGAGGTGTAATCTAGGTAGCTGTGGGAATCGGTCGGTTTGTAGTAAATGTCCGTGTTGAGTCAGTTGCCCGAGATAGAAATGGAGAGGTCGAGGAAGGGGAGGGAGGAGTCTGAGACAGTCCAGGTAAATTTGAGGTCGGGGTGGAAGGTGTTAGTAAAGTGGATGAACTGTTCAACCTCCTCGTGGGAGCACGAGGTAGCGCCAATACAATCATCGATGTAGCAGAGGAAAAAGTGGGGGCTGGTGCCAGTGTAGCTGCGGAAGATGGACTGTTCCACATATCCGACGAAGAGGCAGGCATAGCTGGGGCCCATGCGGGTGCCCATGGCTACTCCTTTGGTTTGGAGGAAGTGGGAGGATTGAAAGGAGGCCTGTAATGTTTAACTTTTAACTTTATATTTATTTATGCTACACTAAGTGTGACTGTAATGTTGAACATTGTTCCTTATTTCTTTCTACCTTGTTCTTAAGTTTTTGCACCCAGATACTTGTGTAAACTTTTTACTGTACTCCCGTTCTTTTGTACTTGAGTACGTGACAATAAAGTCTAAAGCTAAATTTATTTAGTTTCAAGTCTTATCCACAGCCCTAGTTGTGTGATTTGACAGGACTCTGGTTCAAACATGATTCAGATGGATCCTGTCCCATCAGAATAGCTTTCAGTTTCCCAGGTACTAGTGCCAATGTCCCATGAATTTCAACCTGTTTCTCCCACACTTCACCCCATTATTAAAGGAATAAGTTTATTTTTTTAACAAGTGTATACAAATTACTATGGAGATGCTTAAATCTACACTCCTCTCTCTCCTTCAGTGTTATACAGTCTTGTGTTTTTACATGGAGAAAAAAAAACACAGCAAAGACAAAGAGCGTGTTTACTACAGTTGAGTGTGCCAGTTGCAAAAATTGCAAGCTATGATATGCCTTATAGAGGCAGCAAGTCAGTAAGGGACCATGGTGTACCAGTAAAGTAAATCAACAATTTAAAAACAAGATTACATCAACGATGGGGAAAAGATGCCAAAAGAATTTGGAGGAAATGCCAATTCTAACTCAGTGGCTTAGAATTCATTTTCAGCACCGCAAGAATCAATTTACATCAATTGTTGCTATGTCTCCTGTGCCCCATTCATATAATACCATCTGGATCACAGCAACTTGTTGCAAAGCCAAAGAAAACATTTTACATCTTTAAAATAAATACTATCCAGGAAAACTGAGCAAATTCAGAAAGTAATCTTCCATCACTTCAGTGAAAATAGTTTAAAGTAATGGGCAATACTGACTCTATCAACTGTTTAGTGTTTTTATTGGACTATTTATAACACTGTTGAAATACCAATTCACTTGACACAACAATAATTTATTAATTACAGAATTTCTCACTATTTTTCAGGGTTGCTGTTTCTTTATTCCCAAAAATGTCACTTACTTCAATGTTTGTCTTTCAACATTTCTTGTACACCCTCTCACTTCCTCCTTTTTTCTGGCAATTGATGCACCTCATGTCACAATGTTGGTGAATGATTTAAACCTGTGGAATATCAAATCTCAACCTTGTTGCATCCCCATCTCATACGCTTTCACAGCAAAGATAGAAGTTCAAATGAGCAAAAGTATGAGCAATGGATGCATTTCCCTATGCGATCTGAGACACACTCTACGTGCTAAAATAAGTGCCGATATCGTAGCTTGTGTGTATTCTTAAGACACATACTATTACTTATGCAATATAATTGTAAAAATAAAAGGCTGAAATAATTCAAAGTATAACCTCTAACCGATTGCCTGACAGAATCTAGAAATTGGGATTTTTTTTTCAGTTCATACTGGCCAAACTAGGGGATAGTGGCAATCATAGACTCCCCATAGTGTGGAAGCAGGCCATTCAGCCCATCAAGTTTGTACCGGCCCTCCAAAGATCATTCCATATGACCCACCCTATCTCTGTAACCCTGTATTCCTCATGGCTAATCCATTATGAGCAATTTAACATGACTAATCCACCTAACAAGCATATCTTTGGATGGTGGGAGGAAACCAGCGTACCTGGAGGAAACCCATGCAGAAATGGAGATAATATGCAAACCCCACAAAGACAGCTGCTCAAGGCTGGAACTGAACCCAGGTCTCTGGTGCTAAGAGGCAGCAGTGCTAACCAATGAGCCGCCCCAAAATCGCAGTGATAATAACAGTAGTCCAGACGGCACTTGTGGTCCCATGGTAATGTCTCTACCTCTGGACCAGAAAACCTGGATAAAAGTTGCATCTGTTCTCAAGGTATGTCACAACATACCTTGAACATGTTGACTGAAAACACCTAACACTCGTCCAGTAACTTGCACAAATAGCCTTAACTTCAAAGATGGGGAGGGCAGCAAATCAGTGAAAAAGACAAGACTGAGGTAGTCACAAACAATTTCAGCCAGAACTGCTGTGAGATCTTGAGGTCCCAGTGTCAGAGATGACAGTCACCAGCAAGTTCACTTCACTCCATGTGATAACCAAGTAATATCTGAGGACACTTGGTGCAGTAAAGGCTAAAGACCCTGACAGCATTTGGCTGCAACACTAAAGACTTGTGCTCAGCAACTAGCCAGGTCTTTAGCTGTATACTGTAACAGCCTGGCATTGACATTTACTCAATTTTTCCTAATGTACATGGATTTGTCGTGTCCACAAAATCCAGTCTGGTCTATTACTACCCCATTGGTCTATCCTTAATTGTCAGGTAAGCAATGGAAGCTATTGGAAGGATTTGCTCAGCAACAACCTGGCAACTGATTCTTACTTACACAACCATGAGTTCTTATATTGCCACATTAATCTTGGGCCACTCTGTGATGAGTAACATTCTCACAAAAGTAATGACCATCTCTTAATCTGCCATCAACATCATATTGGGATCAGGGATGTGAAGGAATACTCTCCACTTGGTTGGGTTGGTGCAGCTCCAACAACACGAGTTCAAAAATGTCCAAAGCAAAGGAGCCTGCTTGATCAGCACTCCATCCACCTGAAACTTTTTGCACCATTGTTACACAATGGCAACAAAGCATAACATAAATGAAATGCACTGTAACAATTCAGCAAGGCTTTTTCAACAGCACTTCCCAAAGATGCGGTCTCTATCATCTAGAAGAACAATGGCAACAACATACAGAAATATCATTATCTACAAATTCCTTTCCAAGCCCAAACCATCCTAACTTTGAGCTATATAGCTGTTCCTTTGCTGTCACTAGGTCAAAAACATCTTGCACTTCAGCTGTCAGGTGACCAGGTCAACAAATATTTGAGGTGGGAAGGTGTTGTAAGCAACAAAAGGAAAATTCTCTTATTTGGTCATCCTGAGTAACTGTGGGATATTACAATGTGTATAAAATAAGCCACACTTGAAGTAAGATTTTGAGGACGTGTGTCAATGCCTTTGTTATATAAGATAGTTAATGGAAAAAAAACTGACAGTTACGAGTTGGTTATAACTGGTTCACGTGCCATCATTGACCACATCACTTCCCAAAACTCAAAAAATAATAAACATGCTATAAAGTTCCACAAAACGCTTTTGCTGATCGCAAAAACGGACATACATTCTGTACTAGTATTGTAGATGGGCATCAGCAATGCATTAGCAACCGTATAATATTGAAACCTATGAAAATTAACAATTAGGAATCAACAACAAATCACCAAATAGCAATCAATACAGATTTTAAAGGAAAAAAAACTTCAAATAATTTTGCTGAAGAATTTATCTAGTAAATGGCTAAATCCGAAAGAACAGTTATTCAATAAACTGTTTGTGCTCAAGTAGCTCATCTGAGTACTACAATGAGCCTCAAAAGCACTGTATTAATGAAAGGTAATATTACAGTTCCTACTTCTGAAAGTTATGCAAGCTTCCTAGGGAAGACTATTTTTGTGAAGGTCTTGAAAGGATGGGATATGGTTGGCTATGCAGCTCTCTCATATAAATCATTTGGCTAAATTATATTTGCCAGTTATGACAACTCTCAATGCTAATAATACAGAAAACCCAAAAAGAGCCAACACCTTTAGGGCAGGAAGGGAAAAATGAAATTGGCAATTTAAAAAAAAAACATAGTATAGTTGTATAGTTCAACTACTTAACAGAACTAACCCTAAATATGCACTAAGTTGTTTTCAGTTTACAAGGATACAACAAACCACCCATTTTGAGCCATGTAGGTTGGAAAGTTGTACGTACGTCAGACAGCTGTAGACAATCAGTAAGGCTAATGCAGGTGAAGGGATGCAGATAATGTATATCAACTCTATGCATAAAATGCAATTTTCTGATTTGGTACTGAGGAGCCTTGTTTCCTTGTGTACATTTTGGAAATTCACAGACAATTGTGCGCCATTTTTCCAATCACATCTTTGGAAGGCCATACACAGTGCAGGTCCAAATGTCATGTGCTACCAGTGGGTGAATCTTTGATAGTAAACTTGTCAGAAAATTACCTGAACTTTGCAATGTTATCCATTGTTCATATTCTTCCCCATGCTAAATCAAGCCATATGTCAAATGCACATTAATTGAATGTTCAATTGTTTACAGAGAGTGGACTCACCTGTGCACATATATCAAGTAGTAGAATGATATTATGCTTGCTGGATTGGAAGTGTGAGATATGTACAAAATGTTAGTTAGTCCACTTTTGGAATAGTGCATTCAATTCTGGTCTCCCTTCCATAGGAAAGATGCTGTTAAACTTGAAAGGGTGCAGAAAAGATTTACAAGGAGGTTACTGGGGCTGGAGGGTTTAAGCGTACAGTATAGGGAGAGATTGAAGAGGCTGGGGCTATTTCTCCTGGAGTGTCTGAGGCTTATTAAAATCATAAGAGGCATGAATAGGGTGAATAGCTAAGGCCTTTTGGATAGGTGAGTCCAAAACTAGAGGACACAGATTTAAGATGAGAGGGGAAAGATTTAAAATGGATCCAAGGGGCAACTCTTGGTGGAGCATGTATGGAAAGAGCTGCCAGAATAGTACCAGTAGAGGCTGGTACTATTACAACATTTAAAAGGCATCTGGATGGAGACATGAATTGGAAGGATTGAGAGACATGTGGGCCAAATGGGACTACATTAAATTAGGATATCTGTGTGCATGAATGAGTCGGACTGAAGGGTATGTTTCTGTGCTGTATAACTCCAGGAATCTATGTTCGTATTTAATATGCCTTATATATAAACATGACTAAGCCATACCATATACTAGTTTGTAATATTAGATACAATGCTTTGATGCATAGGATCAAAATTTATTTTTCTATATCTTGGGTAGTGTTGTAGAACAGAGGGACCAAGGGGTTCAGGTACATAATTCTTTGAAGTTTGCGTCACATATAGACAGGATGATTAAAAGGGTGCTTGGCATACTTACCTTAATTGCTCAGAATTTTGAGTATAGGAGTTGGGAAGTCATACTGAGGTTGTACAGGACATTGGTGAGGTCGATTTTGAAAAACTGTGACCAGTTCTGGTCGCCCAGTTACAGGAAAGATATTATCAAGCTGGATAGGGTTCAGAAGAGATTAACCTGGATGTTTGAGTTATGAAGAAAGGCGAGAGAGGTTGGGACTACTTTCACTGGAGCCTAGGAGGTTAAGAGGCAATCTGATAGAAGTTTATAAAATAATCAAAGTTAATGGAATTGTCTTTTCCCTAGGATAGGGGATTTCAAGACTAGGGGCACATTTTTAAGATGAAACAAGAAAAAGCTTTAGGCAAACCCGAAGACATTATATTCTGATGCAAGGAACAAGGGGATGGCCAGAGTGAGGGTCAGGCCGATCAGGGATAGTGGAGGGATCATGTGCCTGGAGTCGGAGGAGGTAGGGGAGGTCCTTAACCAATGCTTTACTTCACTATTCACTACTGAGAGGGACTTGTTGATTGTGAGGACAGCATGAAACAAACTGATATGCTTGAACAGGTTGATGTTAAGGAGACATAAGTCCCTGGGTCAGACAGAATGTACCCAAGGTTACTACAGGAAGCAAGGGAACAGATTACGGTGCCTTTGGCGATGTTCTTTGCATCCTCACTGTCCACTGGTGTAGTACCAGATGATTGAAGGGTGGAAAACTGTTATTCCTTTGTTCAAGAAAGGGGATAGGGATAATCTTGGGAAGTACAGACCAGTCAGTCTTACGTTGGTGGTGGGCAGTTTATTGGAGAGGATTTTGAGAGACAGGATTTAATGATTACTTGGAAACCATAGTCTGATTAGAGATAGTCAGCATGGCTTTGTGAGGGGTAAGTCAAGCTTCACAAGCCTTATTGAATTCTTTGAGGATGTGACAAAACACATTGATGAAGGTAGAGCAGTGGATGTGGTGTACATGTATTTTAGCAAGGCATTTGATTAGCGTCCCATAATAGGCTCTTTCAGAAAGTGAGGCGGCATGGGATATAGGGAACTTTGGCTGTCTGGATATAGAATTGGCTGGCTCTTGGAAGACAGAGGGTGGTAGTAGATGGAAAGTTTTCAGCCTGGAACTCAGTGATCAGTGGTGTTCCTCAGGGATCTTTTCTGGGACCCCTGCTCTTTGTGATTTTTATACATGACTTGGAAAAGGAAGTGGAAATTTTCTGATGACATGAAGGTTGGTGTAGTTGTAGATAGTATAGAGGATTGTTGTAAGTTGCAACAGGACATTGACAGGATGCAGAACTAGGCTGAGAAGTGGCCGATGGAGTTCAACCTGGAAAAGTGTGAAGTCGTTCACTTTAGGTTAAATTTGAATGCAGAATACAGGGTTAAAGGCAGGATTCTTGGCAGTGTGAAGGAACAGAGGCATCTTGGGGTCCATGTCCATAGATCCCTCAAAGTTGCCACCCAAGTTGATACGGTTGTTAAGGTATATGCTGTAGTGGCTCTCATTAGCAGGGGGATTAAGTTTAACCACTGTGAGGTTATGCTGCAGCCCTACAGAGCCCCAATAAGATCACACTTGGAATATTGTGCTCACTTCTGGTTGCCTCATTATATGAAGGATATGGAAGCTTCAGAGAGGGTGCAGAGGAGATTTACCAGGATGCTGCCTGGACCGGAAGACGTGTCTAATCAAGAAAGGTTAAGAGAGCTAAGGCTTTTCTCAGTGGAGCGAAGAAGAATGAAAGATGACTTGATAGAAACGTACAGGATGATGGGAGGCATAGATAGAGTTTTTCCCAGAATTTTTTTTTCCCCAGGGCAGAAATGGCTATCACAAGGGGTCATAACTTGAAGGTGATTGGAGGAAGGTTAAGGAAAGATGTCAGACGTCAGTTCTTTCCACAAAAAGTGGTGGGTGCGTGGAATGCACTGCCAGTGGTGGTAGTAGAGTCAGATGCATTAGGGACATTTAAGCGACTCTTGAATTGGCACATGGATGATATTAAAATGAAGGGTATGTAGGTTACTGATCTAACATTAGGGTAAAAGATTGGCACAACATCAAAGGCCGAACTGTGCTGTGTACTGTTATTATGTTCTATTGAGAAAAGATACGTGGGGCAAATCTTTACGGGGAAGGTGATTCGTGGGTGGAGTGAAATTTGAGAGGAAGTAGTGGATGTGAGTACAATCACAACGTTTAAAAGACATTTGGTTAAGTAAATGCAGGAATGATTTGGTGGGATACAGGCCAGGAGCAGGCAGGTGGAAATCGTTTAGTTTGGGATTGTGTTTGGTATGGACTGGTTGGACTGAAGAGTCTGTTTCCATGCTGTATGATTCTATGACTCTATATGAACTTAGTACATTCAATGGAATGTCATTCATTTGACTATATGGATTAGTTGCTCTTCAAAGCTAAACATGTTATACACATTCAAAGGCTTCTCTTTAAGTAAGAGATTTTAAAACTGCGAGACTCCGCGAATTAAACATTCTTAAATAATGAGAAAAGGACAGCTGATACTATAAAAGACAGAAGGTAAGAATATTCTTCTACATTCTTTAATTGACAGACAACTTCTGCTTACATCAGAGCTGTATAAAATGTGTTATAGCTCATGTCCCAGGAGATGCATTATAACTTTGAGCACTTTTGGGAATATTCAAGTGTATTATCTTGCCCATCAACGATGCAAACAAAACAAAACTGAGAATTTAATGTTTCTTCACTTTTGGGATAACTGAAAAATCAGGCTATTAGCATAAAGTAACAAGATAATCAATTTCTGTTGTATATTAGACCACTAGATCAGTCGAGACAACAGTTCATCTAATGTGCTTAGGTAAGCACGCACTGATAATATTGACAGGCTAATACAGTTTAAGAGGCAAGAAGAAATCAATTTCTGACTCCTAAAGGACAATAATAGCCAATAATGCACAGATTTCAAACCTCAGATCCAGTGTTATTCAAGTGAAAGCTTTTTGTAGATAAAATTAAGAATATTTCCTTTAGCTATATCCCAGAATAAAGTAAATGGTTCTCCAAAGATACCATCGCATTACACAAGTATGAGTGATGATTTCTGAAGCTGAGGAGTGCATTGAGGAGCCAGTCATTAAAATCATAAATATCACTGGAAAACTTAAATCAAATTTCATTAACCTGAGACTATATTATTCACAAACAAAAATGTAATCAGTCCTGCAACAGAAATTCTGTAGAGTACAGTAAGAGGTGCAAGCCAAAATTTTGAGAATATGTCCTCAACACATGCTCACTGCAGATCCTACATTCATGGTACGTAACAAAGAAGCAGGCTCAAAAGCTTGTCCATTGCAAGTTAAGAAAACAAGTCTTACCTGTGCTAGAGATGTGTAATAATATATCTGAACAGACTAATTAAACTACTGAGGTTCACTGGAGGCAAAAAACCTCCCACTAATTAATTGTAATAGACATATCTATTGGGTTAAAAAAAATAATAGATCAAAGAAACAATCATTGCTCTTCATGGTGTAAACATTTAGTAAAGGTTACAAAACAATCAAAACACTAGTAGTGGCCTCATATTAGCCGAGATAGGTGAAGAACATATAGAAGAACAAACTTGTAAATTAGTTTGGTTTTCACAGTTTTGGAAATGAGAATGAATGCCATGGACAGGTGCTTAATCAGTCTGAAAAACTTCTCAAGTTATGACAAAATCTGTCTCCTAAGGCTCTATTCAGGTGTCCCCTTCAGAGAAGAGTAATTAGCTTCTGTTTGGAGAATTAAGCTCCTGAATATTAAACAAATAATATCAGAAAAATTGATAGAAGGATAGAAAATAAATACTTAGAATAAGTAGCAACCTGTGCTCCAAACCACTACTATTACAGCAGTGTGAAGAAAAGAAGCTACCTGCAGAAACTTCTCCCAGAGCTGGGGAATAGAGGGCCAGAGGGCATCAGTTTAAGGTTAGAGGAGAAAGAATTCAAAGAATTCTGTTAAGTTGGTAAGACATGATCTTCCCTGCACAAAACTATGTTGCCTATCACTGATAATCCCATTTTCTTCCAAATGGAAATAGATCCTATCCATCAGTACCTTTTCCAGCATCTTCCCTACCACTGATGTCAGGCTCCTTGGTCTATAATTACGTGGATTATCCCTGCTACCCTTCTTAAACAAGGGGACAACTTTAGCAATTCTCCAGTCCTCCAAGATTTCACCCACGTTCATGGATGCTGCAAAAATATCTGGTAAGGCCCAGCTATTTCCTTTCTCGCTTTCCCCAATAAACGAGGATAGATCTCACCTGAACCTGGGGACTTGCCACCTTCATGCCTTTCAGAATACCCAACACTTCCTCCCTCCTATGCTGACTTGACCCAGAGTAATCAAACATTAATCCCTAACCTTAACATCTGTCGTGTCCCTCTCCTTTGTGAATACCAATGCAAAGTACTTACTAAGAATCGCACCCATTTTCTCTGACTCCACGGATAACTTTCCTCCTTTGTCCTTGAGTGGGCCAACCCTTTCTCTACTTACCCTCTTGTTCCTTATATAAGAATAAAATGCTTTGGGATTTTCCTTAACCCTGTTTGCTAAAGATATTTCATGATCCCTTTTCGCCCTCTTAATTCCTCACTTCAGATTGGTCCTACTTTCCCGATAGTCTTCCAAAGCTTAGTCTGTTTTCAGTTGCCTTGACCTTATGTATGTTTCCTTTTTCCTCTTTGCTAGTCTCACAATTTCACTGGTCATTCACGGTTTCCTAATCTTGCCATTTCTATCCCTCATTTTCACAGGGAAACGGCTTTCCTGCACTCTAATCAACCTCTCTTTAAAAGCCTCCTACGTATCAAATGTGGATTTACCTTCAAACAAGCTACTCCCAATCCACATTCCCCAGCTCCTGCTGAATTTTGCTATAGTTGGCTTTCTCCCAATTTAGAACTCTTCCTTCAGGACCACTCTTGTCATTGTCCATGAGTATTCTAAAACTTATTGCGATCACTATTCCCAAACTAATTCCATACTGAAACTTCAACCACCTGGCAGGGCTCATTCCCTGACACCAGGTCCAGTATGGCCCCTTCCCGAGTTGGACTATTTACATACTGCTCCACAAAACTCTCCTCGAGTTCCTTACAAATTCTGCGTCATCTGGACCTATAACACTAAGCGAATCTCAGTCAATGTTAGGAAAATTAAAATCTCCTATCACCACCACCCTCTTGTTCCTATACCTTTCCATAATCAGTTTACATATTTGTACCTCTATCTCATGCTCACTGTTGGGAGGCCTGTAGTACAGCCCCAACATTGTTACCGCACCCTTCCTATTTCTGAGCTCTGCCATATTGCCTCACTGCTCGAGTGCTCTATAGTGCCCTCCTTCAGCACAGTTGTGATATCCTCTCTGACCAGTAATGCAACTCCTTCACTCCTTATGCCTCCCCCTCTATCCCACCTGAATCATCCTGGAATTTAGTTGCCAATCATGTCCTTCCGTCAACCAAGTCTCAGTAATAATAACATCTTACTCCCAGGTATGAATCCAAGCCCTACGTTCATCTGCCTTAGCGACTACACTTCTCGCATTAAAATAAATGTCCCTCAGACCACCTGTCCTTTTGTGCTCATCACCTGCTCTCTGCCTACTCTTCCCCTAGTCACGCTGACTTCATTATCTAGTTCCTTACAGACTTTAGTTACTACCTCCTTACTGTCCAATGACCTTCTCATTTGGTTCCCATTCTCCTGCCACATTAGTTTAAACCCTTTCCAACAGCGTTAACAAACCATATGGTTCTAAGAGCAGGGTTTTGGTTGGGAATTCTGTTGTGTGTTAGTCACCTGCTAAAACCCCACCCCCAAGAGCCTTTCCAAATCTACAGGGCACAACACAGGAGTGAGATTAAAAAGTATTCCCCATTTGTCTGGATGAGCACAAATCTAACAAGCTTAACATCCAAGACAAAGAAGCCTGCTTGATTTGTACTCCTTACCACCAATATAAATTTTCACTTTCACCACCAACGCATTGCAGTTTCAATGTCTACTGTTTACAACAAAACAGCTCCAAAAGCTGCAATCTTTACCAGAAATTAGATAGACAAGGGCAATAATCACATGGGAAAACCTATCACCTGAGGATTCCTTTCTGACTGTTTGCTACTTCATTGCATTGACAAAATCCTAATCCATTACTGGTGCCTGATAGGTTTTGCACTAATTCATTATCACAATGGGTTGCCTTCCATTTCAGGGTTTGATTGACAGTTACAAATGAGGCTGGACTCTTTTGGGACTATAAATTCAAATGCATTTTGAACATGAATGTTCAATATAAGGCAGTGTGTTATTGAATGAATGCAAATAGAATAAATGAGTTTTCAAGAATAAGTATTTTTCTTCACAGAGAGAAATCTGTAATGCACACTTCATTTCATAGAATTTTATTTTATGTGATCTTTGCAAAGGGTGGGGGAGGTTGGGACAGCAAAGTCTGACATGGAGGTGGGTAGAACAGTATACAAACCGTCAGAATATGGTGGAGGTTGGGAAGAAATAGGATAGAGGTCATTAAGTGAAATTAGTTGACATGGATGGGAAATGGTGATGGTCGGGATTGAGATGAGTCCGTAGGGATTTTTCATTTTTTAAATTTATTTTTAGATGCCAGATATACGACTGAATCTCAAGAAGTGCCTTCTGGTCTGCAATTTTCTCCTCCAATGCACTCAACTACTGATTGTTAAGGTAACTCAACTATTTCAAGATTAAAGCTGGGATCTTCTTTCTACTTTTCTTCAGCTACACATCAGATAAACTTATTCCTTTTCAAATCCCAATTTTTTTTTTTAAGATCAAGGGTTCCTGACATTTATTTCCCCCCCGTCCCCACCAAACCAAGGATGACCACAACAATTTATCATCATTCCTACACACATTCTGCTAGTAACTCCACTCTTTAGATTGCAGAACTCATTCAATACTAATTGCAATCACTATTTTGATCAAAGTTGTGAAAAGGAAAATTTCTTGCAAACCTACAAGACAATTTCTTCATGCTCTTTGCAAGCTCAACAGTTATGCTTATGTTCCATTTGGGACCAATTTCATCTAGTGATGCCCTTAGGCATCAGAAGCTCAAAGAGTGAAGAACAGTTCAGCACAGGAAGAGGCTCTTCAACCTGCCAAGACACGATGCATTTCTAAACTCTAACCTTTTGCTTCTATGCTGTCTGTAACCCTCTATTTCCTGCCAATTTCTAGATCTGTTATGATGCCTCTTACCATTGTTATTGTATCTGCCTTCACCACCTCCTCTGTCAGCACATTCCAGACATGTAGCACCCTCGGTGCTGCTGGTCAACCAAAGGCTGACAGTTCTATTTAACAGCAGAGTAATTGAGGGAGTTGGTGACTGCTGCTGAAACCAACAACACAGCAAAATGCATAAACTGGCATCTTGCTGTGTGAGAACCAAAGATAAACACCTCAGAGAATTTCAGGGTCCCGAGAGAGAGTAGGGAGAGGAATTATACCTTAAATCCTTGACAAGATATCTGGGTGCCAAGGCCATCATGCTTTTTATCAACTCAAACTTTTCACAATTGAGCTAAAGAGTTTTAAAGTAGAAAGCCCAAGATATTGAGAACTGACCTGGCTTGGATAGACACAGATGGTCGAATGACATATTTTGCAATTGAGCTAGTCAAAGGCAATGCCTGGATTAAATTGGTCCCATACGCTTTTCAGTATCATACTATGAAATGAAATTCTTCAAGCACTGAAATTCGAGAGAGTTTGTGTGTTGCAAGGACTGATTCATTTCCCAAAGAAACAGTTCACGGATTTAATAACTAAGTGATTCTGAGACAGTCAATACCTGAAATATCCTTTCTATCCACAAATGCTGACTAAACTGCTCAATGTTTCCAGCATATTCTATTTATCTTTCAGACTATTAAAATTTGTAGATTGTGTTTAGGCTGTTTAGAAATATTTTACATTGTCGAGCAGTTTGAAAGACATGTAACCCATTAAATGCCTGGATTTTCCCTGGTCGTTTATGTCCCAGACTACATTTTTCAGACTTATAAAAAGGGTTGATGACTCTCCTGTTTTTTTCTTATTATAAATTCTATAGACAAAATACCAACTATGTTCAGATTTTACCTGATTATTGTTTACCTAAATACGTTTGTCATGCCGAACAAACATGAAATCCACATAGTTAACACAATATATACAGTAAAAAAAGTATCTGCATGTTAGTCTGAATAGATTTCTTGTAACTACTGGCACAACCCAAAATGAGATTCTATATTGTGTTATAAAGTGGAGGCTGACCCCCCCTCTGAGAACTGAAACCAAACACTCAGAGGAGAAAAACAATGTGACTTGTGGACTTGTTGGGCCAAATGGCCTGTTTCCACACTGTAGGGATGCCATGATTGAACTTGCTGCTCAGCAGCTTTTAGTGGTTAAATAAAATAAACCCCTGACACTCATTTTAAAATCAACAAGTAACTATTTATCTAACCGTAACAGTGAACAAACTAACTAAACTATTTACAAACCGAATAAATCACTTCTAACTACCAACTATTCCCGAATAAACAAAATTCTTAAGGTTTGTTGTTCCAATAAATACAAGACCCACTCATCGAACAAACATAGAATTTAGTCCCTCAAAATTACAGCCAGGTAACTTGCGTGGGCCTTCTCCATCCATCTTCTGTCAAGAATACATTTCTTCGATGTTCTTCTGTCAGGAATGCCTTCCGTCTTCGTTGGCAGTGTTATTATTTAGATGGTGTTTTCTCTAATATATAGATGACAGAGAGCCAGCAATTCTCTTTAGAGACCGGAGGGCTATTGGCTACAATGGATCCTTGCTCTCTGGGTCTTTTTCTAACCGCCCCCTTTACTTATATCCTAGATACACATCAGTATCTCCTTCTATAGGATTGGCCCTGTGCTGTCAAAACCATCAGATTAAATTTAATAGTTTTTTGGTATTTAAGGGTTTTGTTCAAATTGATTGACTAAATTCAAGAGATTGCTGTCTTGGTAAAATTGCTTGGCCTCCTAACTGTACGGCCTTTCAATACAAATGTTTCAGTTTGGGTGCTGTCCGTACTTGCAAACTTTCCAGCTGCTTTTCACAGACATTCGTTTTAAATCTCTAATCCCTGAAAAAGCATAATCTTGTAAAGAGACCACGCAATGTTTTCCCCCTAGCCTTTTACAACCACCAAGTTCTAACTTCCTTTTTCGCAATTTACAATTATTCTACCCAACTTTGCAATAATTGGAAGCTATCTTTGCATGTTTAACATGAAAAGTTTGGGCTTAAAGCATTCAACTCAATCACTCTGTCAAATTTAATGAAGAAAAACCTTCCGATTTGGAGAAAACAAGGCAATCCATCACACTCTTAATAAAACAGGTAATTAGGCAATAGACAATAGGTGCAGGAGTAGACCATTCTACCCTTCAAGCCTGCAGCACCATTCAATATGATCATGGCTGATCATCCTTAATCAGTATCCTGTTCCTGCCTTATCTCCATAACCCTTGATTCCACTATCCTTGAGAGCTCTATCCAACGCTTTCTTAAATGAATCCAGAGACTGGGCCTCCACTGCCTTCTGGGGAAGAGCATTCCACACAGTCACCAGTCTTCAGGAAGGGCTTATGCCCGAAACGTCGATTCTCCTGTTCCTTGGATGCTGCCTGACCTGCTGCGCTTTTCCAGCAATACATTTTCAGCTCTGATCTCCAGCATCTGCAGTCCTCACTTTCTCCTCGACACTCACCTAACCTGTCCAGGTCACCCTGTAATCTCCTAATATCCTCCTCACATTTCACCCTGCCACCCAGCTTAGTATCATCAGCAATTTGCTAATGTTATTACTAATACCATCTTCTATATCATTAACATATAGTGTAAAAAGCTGCGGTCCCAGCACTGATCCCTGCGGTACCCCACTGGCCTGTCATTCCGAAATGGAGCAGTTTATCACTACTCTTTGTTTCCTATCAGCCAACCAACTCTCAATCCAAGTTAGTACTTTGCCCCAATACCATGCGCTCTAACTTTGCTCACTAACCTCCTATGTGGGACTTTATCAAAAGCTTTCTGAAAGTCCAGGTACACTACACCTACTGGATCTCCCTCGTCCATCTTCAGAGTTACATCCTCAAAAAATTCCAGGAGATTAGTCAAGCATGATTTCCCCTTCATAAATCCATGCTGACTCTGACCTATCCTGTTTCTACTATCCAGATGTGTCATAATTTCATCCTTTATAATAGACTCCAGCATTTTTCCCACCACTGAGGTCAGACTAACTGGTCTATAATTTCCTGCTTTATCTCACCCACCTTTCTTAAAAAGTGGTACAACATTAGCCACCCTCCAAACCGCAGGAACTGATTAGACATTTTTGTAGCATAAACTACCAAGCACAATGTGATCTGTGAACTCCTAAAGATGGGGAAATTGATGGGAACTAAATTACAGTACTTTGAATTGTCTTAGAATTGAAGGTGGCATGATAGTGATAAAATTAAAGCTCTTGAACCAATTTTGTCAGCCTGACCATCTTCCCAAATGCAAGACGTCCTTGTCCATATCAAGCAGAAGACAATTCATAAAATGCACAACATGCACAAATAATGCATTCCAAAAACAAAAAATTCCTTGATTTTCAATCTTAGTCACTGGCTGCACTTATTTCTTTCTCAGTACATATTCTTTTGTCCAGAACACCTAATTTCACACCAATTGAGTATAGATAAATATAATACATGTGAACAGACTTGATGGATTTGTTGGGTCTTTTCTTGCACGCCTATTTTGTACGTTTATCTGATGGTGTATTTTTTTTTTAATAGATATGCAACAGCAACAAAGATCAACTTGATTTTGAATTGCCAAGCTCCCCACCTCTATATATGTTCTGCAAAAACTATCTAGAAGTAATCCATCAGGAAGTTGAAGCACAAGGTTTTGGAGGATAATAGGCAAAAGTGAGGACTGCAGATGCTGGAAACCAGAGTTTAGATCAGAGTGGTGCTGGAAAAGCACAGCAGGTCAGGCAGCATCCGAGGAGCAGAAAAAAATCGACGTTTTGGGCAAAAGCTCTTCATCAGGAATAGAAGCAGGAAGCCTCCAGGATGGAGAGAGAAATGGGGGGGGAGGAGTTTGCTGGGGAGAAGGTAGCAAAGAGTACAATAGGTGAATGGGGGTGGGGATGGAGGTGATGGGTCAGAGGGGAGGGTGGAGTGGATAGGTGAGAAAGGAGATTGGCAGGTAGGACCGGTCATGAGGACAGTACCGAGCTGGAAGGTTGGAACGGAGGTAAGGTGGGGGGAGGGGAAATGAGGAAACTGACGAAGTCCACATTGATGCCCTGGGGTTGAAGTGTTCCGAGGCGGAAGATGAGGCATTAATAGTTCATGGAGCGATAATAGTTCACTGAATATTGAAAAAACCTGATGCATTTTGTACAGTTTATGATCCTGAAAAGGAGTACAAAATATTTTTTTTTCTTGTTCTTCTGTCTAGCATAAAGATTATTAGTATCCATTTATACCAGAGGGAAATACTACTGCAAGTTTTACCTTCTTACAGAGTCATAGAGATGTACAGAATGGAAACAGACCCTTCGGTCCAACCCATCCATGCCGACCAGATATCCCAACCCAATCCAGTCCCCCCACCAGCACCCGGCCCATATCCCTCCAAACCCTTCCTATTCATACACCCATCCAAATACCTTTTAAATATTACAATTATACCAGTTTGCACCACTTCCTCTGGCAGCTCATTCCATACATGTACCACCTCTGTGTGAAAAAGTTGCCCCATAGGTCTCTTTTATATCTTTTCCCACTCACCCTAAACCTTGGGCGGCACGGTGGCACAGTGGTTAGCACTGCTGCCTCACAGCGCCAGAGACCCGGGTTCAATGCCCGCCTCAGGCAACTGACTGTGTGGAGTTTGCACGTTCTCCCAGTGTCTGCGTGGGTTTCCTCCGGGTGCTCCGGTTTCCTCCCATAGTCCAAAGATGTGCAGGTCAGGTGAATTGGCCATGCTAAATTGCCCGTAGTGTTAGGTAAGGGGAAAATGTAGGGGTATGGGTGGGTTACGCTTCGGCGGGTCGAAGGACCTGTTTCCACACTGTAATGTAATCTAATCTAATCTATGCCCTCTAATCCTGGACTCCCCTAACCAGGGAAAAGACTATCTATTTATCCTATCCATGCCCCTCATGATTTTGTAAACCTCTATAAGGTCACCCCTCAGCCTCCGACGCTCCAGGGAAAACAGCCCTAGCCTGTTCAGCCTCTCCCCAAGCTCAAAACCTTCAATCCTGGCAACATTCTTGTAAATCTTTTCTGAACCCTTTCACGTTTCACAACATCTTTCAGATAGGAAGGAGACCAGAATTGCATGCAATATTCCAACAGTGGCCGAACCAATGTCCTGTACAGCCGCAACATGACCTCAACTCCTGTACTCAATACTCTGACCATGATGTTTCGTATATATTCAAAAGAGATGCAGTGTACACACACCCAGGTTCCACTTGCTCATTATCTCTTGCACTAGCTGCAGAGTTGTTGTCTACACTGCTCCCAAAACATGAAGATTCAGGGCAAGACACTGAACAATGTGGATCAACTCTTGTGCCTTGAGGACACCCTGAGAGGACAGATATCGCTAATAAAATTCAGCATTGCCTCCAGTGTGCCAGGGCAGCTTTTAGCTGTCTGAAGAAAAGTGTGTTTCATAACAAGACCTCAAGCTTAACACAAAGGTAATGGTCTAAGGGCAGCAGTATTTCCAGCCCTCCTGTATACACCGGAAACATGGACAAGGTTCAGCAATTACTTCACATTGCTTCAAAAATATTGACTGAGAAGCCTCCACTAAATCCTGCAAGTTTATTAGCAAGTACACCAATGCCTGTGTCTCATGCAGGCCAATATCCCCAACACAAGGCATTTGTTACAATAAATCAGCTGTGTTGAGCAGACCACACCATTCACATGCTTGACATAAGTCTCCATTCTGAGCCTTGTTATGGCAAGTGGTCACCAGGAGAGCAGAGGAAATGCTTCAGTGATATCTTCAAAGCCTCAATGAAAATAACACCCCACCAATTCATGAGAATCATTTGCCAGAGATCATCCAAAATGGAGAAGTATCCATGAAGCAGTCAACTACTGTGTCCACCAGGCCGAGGTGGAGGCCCAGTGCAAACAACTAAAGGAGTTCTTGCAAACCTAAGATTCCACACATTTGCTTAAGCAAACACTATCTGTCGGTAATCGAAGATGGAGGACAGGAAAAATTTCTGGCTGTAAGAGCTGCTCCTTTTTTTGAGGTATTTTAGATGCTCGAATTCCAAGAGCAGCAATTACTGTTTTATATGCTGTTGTATTGTTTTGAAACTTTGGAAAAAACAGTCAAAACAACAGCAGTTTAAAAGGGAGAAGAGCAGACAAAGGAAGCACATGGTGAGGACAGTGCAGGAGAGAGAGAGAGAGAGAGAGCCTGCACAGTTACCACCTTTGCTGTTTGAATTCATGTATCGCTGGACATCGGAGTGCATCTGGGAAAATTAACAAACAGTGAAATTCACAACTAATCTTGGAGGAACTGTTGGGTGATGTTCACAGCACAGAATCAGATCAGTTAATTGTTGTTTTAAGTCTGTCCAAGAGAAAGGCTGCAGTAGTGGGTACAGTGGATTCTTTCTTGATTATATGTTTTTGGAGATAAGTCTCTTGATTAAAGTTAAAATATAAGCCATAGCTATTAGTTTAACCTGGGACAGTGTTTGTAGAGGAATAAGACAGTGTTATTTTCTGGGTCTGTAGATTGTGAAGGAGCAAAAATGGCCTTTGCAGTGATATGTACTTCTTGTCAGATGTGGGGAGTTTAAAGAGAGTTTAAGGGTTACTGTGGATTATATCTGCCATAAATGCTGTTGGATGCAAATCTTATCAGATTGAGTGGATCGGTTGAAGAGACAAATAGAAGCGATGAGGAATTTGCAACAGCAAATGATGGATGGCAGTTATAGAAAGGGGGGAAAGTCTCAGATACAGTCACATAGATGGGTTAACTCCAGGAAGGGTAAGAGAGGTAGGCAGCGAGAGCAGGAGTCTTTTGTGGATATACTCATTTCAAACAGGTATACTGTTTTGGAAAATGTAGGGGGTGATGGATTCTCAGGGGAACGTAGCACAAACAGCCATGTTTCTGGTATTGCGACTGGCTCTAATGCAACGAGGGGTACATCGGCTTCCAAGAGATGAATTGTGTTAGGGGATTCTGTAGTTCGAGGTACAGACAGACGTTTCTGTGGCCAGCAGAGAAAAAGCAGAATGGTGTGTTGTTTCCCTGGTGCCAGGATCAAGGATATCTCAGAGAGGATGCAAAATGTTCTCACGGGGGAGAGGGCCAGCAGGAAGTCATTGTCCACCTTGGAACCAATGACATTGGAAGGGAAAAGGTTGAGACTCTGAAGGGAGATTACAGAGAGTTAGGTAGAATTTTAAAAAGGAGGTCCTCAAGGGTAATAATATCTGGATTACTCCCAGTGCTACGAGCTAGTGAGGGCAGGAATACGAAGATAGAGCAGATGAATGCATGGCTGAGGAGCTGGTGTATGGGAGAAAGATTCACATTTTTGGATCATTGGAATCTCTTTTGGGGTAGAAGTGACCTGTACAAGAAGGACGGTTTGCACCGAAATTGGAAGGGGACTAATATACTGGCAGGGAAATTTGCTCGAACTGCTTGGGAGGATTTAAACTAGTAAGGTGGGGGGGTGGGACCCAGGATGATAGTGAGGAAAGAAATCGATCTGAGACGGGTACAGCTGAGAACAGAAGTGAGTCAAACAGTCAGGGGAGGCAAGGACAAGGTAGGACTAATAAACTAAACTGCATTTATTTCAATGCAAGGGGCCTAACAGGGAAGGCAGATGAACTCAGGGCATGGTTAGGAACATGGGACTGGGATATCATAGCAATTACAGAAACATGGCTCAGGGATGGGCAGGACTGGCAGCTTAATGTTCCAGGATACAAATGCTACAGGAAGGATAGAAAGGGAGGCAAAAGAGGAGGGGGAGTGGCATTTTTGATAAGGGATAGCATTAAAGCTGTGCTAAGGGAGGATATTCCCGGAAATACATCCAGGGAAGTTATTTGGGTGGAACTGAGAAATAAGAAAGGGATGATCACCTTATTGGGATCGTATTATAGACCCCACAATAGTCAGAGGGAAATTGAGAAACAAACTTGTAAGGAGATCTCAGCTATCTGTAAGAATAATAGGGTGGTTATGGTAGGGGATTTTAACTTTCCAAACATCAACTGGGACTGCCACAGTGTTAAAGGTTTAGATGGAGAGGAATTTCTTAAGTGTGTACAAGACAATTTTCTGATTGAGTATGTGGATGTACCTATTAGAGAAGGTGCACAACTTGACCTACTCTTGGGAAATAAGGCAGGACAGGTGACTGAGGTGTCAGTGGGGGAGCACTTTGGGGCCAGTGACCATAATTCTATTAGTTTTAAAATAGTGATGGAAAAGGATAGACCAGATCTAAAAGTTCTAAATTGGAGAAAGGCCAATTTTGACAGTATTAGGCAAGAACTTTCAAAAGCTGATTGGAGGCAGATGTTCACAGGTAAAGGGACGGCTGGAAAATGAGAAGCCTTCAGAAATGAGATAACAAGAATCCAGAGAAAGTATATTCCTGTCAGGGTGAAAGGGAAGGCTGGTAACTATAGGGAATGCTGGATGACTAAAGAAATTGAGGGTTTGGTTAAGAAAAAGAAGGAAGCATATGTCAGGTACAGTCAGGATAGATTGAGTGAATCCTTAGAAGAGAATAAAGAAAGTAGGAGTATACTTAAGAGGGAAATCAGGAGGGCAAAATGGGGACATGAGATAGCTTTGGCAAATAGAATTAAGGAGAATCCAAAGGGGTTTTACAAATATATTAAGGACAAAAGGGTAAGTAGGGAGAGAATAGGGCCCCTCAAAGATCAGCAAGGCGGCCTTTGTGTGGAGCCACAGAAAATGGGGGAGATACTAAATGAATATTTTGCATCAGTATTTACTGTGGAAAAGGATATGGAAGATATAGACTGTAGGGAAATAGATGGTGACATCTTGCAAAATGTCCAGATTACAGAGGAGGAAGTGCTGGATGTCTTGAAATGGTTAAAGGTGGATAAATCCCCAGGACCTGATCAGGTGTACCCAAGAACTCTGTGGGAAGCTAGAGAAGTGATTGCTGGGTCTCTTGCTGACATATTTGTATCATCCATAGTCACAGGTGAGGTGCTGGAAGACTGGAGGTTGGCAAACGTGGTGCCACTGTTTAAGAAGGGTGGTAAGGACAAGCCATGGAACTATAGACCGGTGAGTCTGACTTCGGTGGTGGGAGGTTGTTGAAGGGAATCCTGAGGGACAGGATGTACATGTATTTGGAAAGGCAAGGACTGATTCGGGATCGTCAACATGGCTTTGTGCGTGGGAAATCATGTCTCACAAACTTGATTGAGTTTTGTGATGAAGTAACAAAGAAGATTGATGAGGGCAGAGCAGTAGATGTGATCTATATGGACTGCAGTAAGGCGTTCGACAAGGTTCCCCATGGGAGACTAATTAGCAAGGTTAGATCTCATGGAATACATGGAGAACTAGCCATTTGGATACAGAACTGGCTCAAAGGTAGAAGACAGAGGGTAGTGGTGGAGGGTTGTTTTTCAGACTGGAGGCCTGTGACCAGTGGAGTGCCACAAGGATCGGTGCTGGGCCCTCTACTTTTTGTCATTTACATAAATGATTTGGATGCGAGCATAAGAGGTACAGTTAGTAAGTTTGCAGATGACACCAAAATTGGAGGTGTAGTGGACAACTAAGAGGGTTACCTCAGATTACAACAGGATCTTGACCAGATGGGCCAATGGGCTGAGAAGTGGCAGATGGAGTTTAATTTAGATAAATGCGAGGTGCTGCATTTTGGGAAAGCAAATCTTAGCAGGACTTACACACTTAATGGTAAGGTCCTAGGGAGCGTTGCTGAACAAAGAGACCTTGGTGTGCATGTTCATTGCACCTTGAAAGTGGAGTCGCAGGTAGATAGGATAGTAAAGGTGTTTGGTATGCTTTCCTCTATTGGTCAGAGTATTGAGTACAGGAGTTGGGAGATCATGTTGCGGCTGTACAGGACATTGGTTAGGCCACTGTTGGAATATTGCATGCAATTCTGGTCTCCTTCATATCGGAAAGATGTTGTGAAACTTGAAAGGGTTCAGAAAAGATTTACAAGGATGTTGCCAGGGTTGGAGGATCTGAGCTACAGGGAGAGGCTGAACATGCCAGGGCTGTTTTCCCTGGAGCGTCGGAGGCTGAGGGGTGACCTTATAGAGGTTTACAAAATTATGAGGGGCATGGATAGGATAAATAGACAAAGTCTTTTCCCTGGGGTCAGGGAGTCCAGAACTAGAGGGCATAGGTTTAGGGTGAGAGGGGAAAGAGATAAAAGAGACCTAAGGGGCAACTTTTTCACGCAGAGGGTGGTACGTGTATGGAATGAGCTGCCAGAGGATGTGGTGGAGGCTGGTACAATTGCAATATTTAAGAGGCATTTGGATGGGTATATGAATAGGAAGGGTTTGGAGGGATATGGGCCGGGTGCTAGCTAATGGGACTAGATTGGGTTGGGATATGTGGTCGGCATGGATGGGTTGGACCAAAGGGTCTGCTTCCATGCGTACATCTCTATGACTCTATACCCATTGCTTAGTCTGCAAATTCAGTCCTGGATTACTTGGTCACCTCATGATCCACAACACCAGAGTGGAAGAAAGACAACCTTAATAGCAAAGGACTGCCTAAGGAGACAATAATGACAGCAACAACTATTTCCCTCCGGATTTAACTGAAAAGAAAATTCATGTCCTTGAATTTAAAACTTTCTAAACACCACTGCCTCCCGACTTCCATCATTTTTAAGATGTAGGTTGTTGTGTCTGAGCTTAATGGACTCTGTGCAAAAGATACATTTTGACCAATCTGGACCAGCATTAAACTTTAGGTTAAAAATCTTGTCGAAACTTTCTTGAATGATACTAGATTAAGAAACATCACAAAATGGAATAATTACCCTTTACCAAGCAGAAATTCACTGATATGCTTAATTATTTAGCTGTATAGAATTTAATTGCTATTTTACATGATTTAGTGCTGTTTTGATTTATTGAAACTAACACATCTCTTGTGCCTTTAGTGAATCTGCCTACTGAAATCTGGCAACTTCTATGTGGCCTTCATAATTCACTATGGAAGTCCTTTTGACCAGTTGGAGACTGAGTCACAAAGTACTGGAGACTTTTCACTGGAGAAAAACTTGCTCAGCTTACATTCCCAAGAGTTGAGTCCCACATAGGAAATTCAGAACCACGAAGTACGAGGTCCAAAATTTCAAAGTTGAGAGCACAACTGAGGATCACATGTGCCATTTCTCAATATGTATTTTAGATCTGAGTCCTTAAGGGTATAACACTTGGGATGGTTGCAACGAAACTGAGAAGTCAAGTCAGCATTGAACTCAACCACCTTGTCCTCAGTCATTCTCAAACACTTGAGGTTGCATTGGCAGGATTATGACAGCTTGGATCCTGGTTGAAAATGTTGATGGCACGGGAATTTTCTCCTTGGATTTTAGAATCTCTCTATGCAGAAGCAACAAAAATTCACAGGCTTAAATTACAGAGCATTCTTAAATAGCATCCAAAGTGATTTCCAACTCTAACCGGACTGACCACCAGCTCTTCCACAGCCATGAGATGATGCAGGCTTCTAGATGTCAGATCCAGCCATAAGCCTGCATCAATTGCATTCAGATTCAGCTGCCAGACACCATGACAGTATGATTAAATTCAGCCTTGTGTGTAAACTTTGTCAATTTGTTGTCTTACTGCTAATGTGTATCATAGTTGAGGATACAACATTGATGGCAATTATGTTCCAGAACCCTGGATGCTTTTCTCCTCGTCCAAGTCAAAAGAGGATAATTACTTATGTAGGAACATAGGAAACAGGACCAGAACTAATCTTCAGCCTCTTTGCCCCCTTTACCATTCAACTAGAGCATGGATGATCAATCACCTCGATGGGACTTTCCCCTGCTATCTGCACATCACTTGATATCTTTAATACCTTGACATGTATGAATTCCTGTCTTGAATGCACTCAATGAATGAACCTCTACAGTCTTGGGTACAGACTTCCATAGATTCACTGACTGAGTGAAGAATTCCTCCTCATGACACACCTCTTATTCTGAGACTCTTATCTGCCGGCTCTAGATCCTCCAACCGGAAGAGGCATCTATCCTGTATTTCCCTGTAAAGCCCAGTAAGAAGTTACCATGCTTCAATGAGATCACCTGCTTATGCAAATTCGAAACTTCACAGGCTCAGTCTCCTCATGGATTCTCTTCTCATGAGATGTTAAGGACCAGAGGTTAAATGTTGGTTAGATATAGCATCCAAGCATCTGCTTTTTTGATTGGAGTTCTATTCCAGATCTCATATTCGCAACTCTAACCAACTGATTGTATGCTTCCCCCTTTCACCTATGTATATACTTTCTACACAACTGTTCAGAGATGTTATTACACATCTCTGGAACAGCTTGGGTTTGAAACCATACCCATGCTCTCATGCCTTAAGTTAACAAATAATCATTATTTGTTTCCTATACCACTTAGCCTAAGGTTTCATTGCCAGACCCTACTAGATAATAGCAATCCTACCACCCCAGGGATCAGTTTAATTAACCTTTGTTACATTTCATTTGTGGCAGTAGTCTCCAATATGTAGATCATGGTCAACCGCAGACTCCCTGACAGTCGGTTTACTGCTCGCCTACCCACAATCCCTCACCAGGTGTATGTCAATCACCATACTGCAAAATGATTCTCATCTGGAAGTTGCAAGGTTAGAGAAATGTGCATGCTTTTAACAGCTTTTCCAGCTTGTTGCATTGCATCTCAGTTTGATCCAGATGAACTATTATAGTGTCAAGGTTTTGTGGTGGCAATGCAAACAAATCAATAAGAAATGTACAAGAAACTGGTATGTGAAGTCAGTATATAACATGACGAGAAACATAAGAAGCTACTCAACTCTTCACATTCATGTGGACCCTCTGCAAGAGCAACTCAGCTTGATCCTCTGCCCTTTCTTTACAGATGCAGGTTTTCTCTTTAGCTGTTTATCTTATAAATATTAAAAGATAAACGTTCATGCAGGATAAAGAAAAAGCTTACAGGGAATACAACTGCTTGGTGTGCCAGTATATTATCTTGTGATGATTTATGAACAAGTTCATCCATTGGACATCAATACTTTGCAATCTCTCACCATTTAAGAAATACTCTATTTCTGTTTTCCTAACAAACTGGATAACTTGTTTTCTGCAATCACTTGTCATGGTCTTGCTCCTTCCAATAATTGTCCAACATTTTCCCAACGACTGACATCAGGTCAACAGGTCTGTCTTTCCCTGTATTGTCTTTCGCTCCATTCTGAAATAATGGGGTTTCATTTGCTACTTTACAATTTGCAGGAGCCATTCCAGAATCTGTACTGTATTTGAGATGAACGTGGCATGCTCCTGTTGTCAACAGCAACGTTCCCTTTAAGCTGCGCACATGTGCAGCCGCTCCAATGCTCACAGTGATCAATATCGAAATGCCAATCACAGCACCAATTTCCAATTCTGGATGTTATTGACGTGCATCCAGTAAGAAAATAAGAGGGAATAATTATCAATAGCTCTATTAGTTACTACAAAAACTTGCTGAATCTTAACAACTTCACTTGCACGAAGACTCACTCAGTCAACAGAGGAGCAAAGTGATATAATTTCTTGCATCTCAAGGTGTTTATGTTCCTTTCAATAACTGAAAAATAAATCTACTAAACGTTGTAGCACAAAGTTGTTTCGACCAGAGTCCCACAGATTGGCACCTTCCTTTACAGTTAATTCTAATTTCATCTCAGTTGGGCATTTGAATCAAAGGGTAAGAAAATATAAAAAAAACTACTAGAGTCCTTGGAACTCAATCTACTGAGTCAACTTCTTTAGAAAAGGAGGGGAATTTCAAAATTTACAATTGCTTACTGCAGATATTGAATACATAGAAGGTCCCTTTATCCAATAGCTATTACTTAAACTGATATTATTATTGCTGAAAAAGCAGCCTGAAAATTTTTCATTTAAAATTAACTTAATGGGACTTCATTCATTGGATTAATCTCATTGTTAGTGAACATTCATCAAGTAAGACATCAAGTTTAAAGCTGAAAATTACTGAAAAGGAGTACAACTAATAAATTTATTAATATTTTAATTAGTTCTTTTTATCTCGTAATGCAACAATTTTATCTACTGAAAGAAAATTGCATTGATTATTCACAACGATTATATTAGAAATTTGAAGATCAGTTAAATGCTTTTCAATATGATGACTTAAAACATTCTTTGTTAGCTGAATTCCTGCCGTTACAGTAAAAAAAAAGTAAGACATGCTAACATAGGTGGTTGTCATATCAAATTAATTCATGTCAAACTGCTCTGGGTATATTCTTGTTTAATATTTTTCATTTAACACTAAATTATTATTCCATGTACTAAATATATTTTTAAACCACTTCTTTACACAAGTGCATATTTATACTACAACTTTAAAAAAGGCAGTACAGTAATGTCAACATTAGTACTGTGAGATGTGTATTAGGTTATCTTTACACACTCACTAGCTCGCTATATTCAATGGTGGGTTCCTGTTCATTAATTCATAACCTTTTACGAACCCGTTGTTTACTCTAACACTGTTTCATTCATTCATTTACTAAACCACGTTTTGCAGTATATTTCACTACAATACAGACTAAAATTAAAACATCCCTCTCACATTCAACCCTTATCAGGCCTATTAGATTAGAATCAGTCTAAACATTATGGCACAGACAGCAGCACACAGGGGTCTAATATCTTGAACACATTATCTGGGCTGACACCAATTGTTACAGTTAACCTGAGAATGTAACTTTTAAAAAAGGTTTTGTGATTTACATAAGAAAGAAGTGAAACTAACATGGCCATTCTTACAGATGTGGGACTTAACAAACAAGCAAGGTATTTTTCAATGTATAATTTCAGTTACAACACACTGTAAACTTTTGCTATAAATTCTGTGTCTTACAATTGTGTACTCCACAACCACCTGAGGAAGGAGCAACATCCGAAAGCTAGTGCTCCCAATTAAACCTGTGGGACCATAACCTGGTTTTGTGTGATTTTAACTTTGTGCAGGCCGATTTCTACATCAAAAACGTCCTCTGAATAGATGTCAATATCATCAACAATGTCATCCCCAACAAGTCTCCACGAAAACATAATAATAATAATAATCAGCCTTTATCAACTGTTTCCTGGGCCTGAATAGATTGTAGAACACCAAACATTTTCCTCGTTTACTTTTTAACTGGGTCATTATCCTTTTAAGAAACAAACTGTCAAAACAGAGCTTATATTAAATTGCATGAATGAATGAATGAAAGAAATTCACACTGGCAAATAGTCAACAAATCTCACAACCCAGCTGTGGTAATCAGTTTAATATCCTTTATCCTTTTATTCAGTACAGTTACAATTTCAGATTTACTTAGAGCATATAGGCTGTGTATTTTTACAAACTTAAAAGACTAAAGGATTAACACCTCTTAATTATGCAAGCAGAGCGGACAGACACTCTTAAGCGCATCAGAAGTAACAGCCAGCACTTAGCACATGTTTTAACCCATCCCCTGTCTCCCAGGGCAGAAGACCCTCAGACCTTTGTGTACTCTAGATAAAACAATGTAACACCATAGCAATTGAATTTTAATATATGTGAGAACTGTGTATAAAGGGACTCATGTGAGTCCCTTTAGGATTCTATTGCCACCTTGAACTTGTGCTACTTGCAGTTACTGAAAAAAGGCTATTTTCACCACTCGTCGAATTCAGTTGTTACTGGAACACAATCCCACAGTGCTTTTCACCAAAACGTTTCTTAACCTTTTCTGCAACTGCTCGTCTTTATTAATGATATCTGTGCATGTTTTGTGCTTGAACTGCAGAGATAGAGATTCTAAGGGAATTTCTGGTACAGTCAGTAGCAGTAGGAATATCAAAGCAAAAGACTGCTGCAGGAGACAGGATGTGAAATTTGAACATCTTAAAGCTCTGCATGTCAGTGTAGTTTTAGAAATTCTCTGTTAAAGACAATTAATGGACCAAATTTAGACCAAAATATTTTAGTGGCAGAATTCCAGGTGGAAGACAATGGTGTCAATAGTGTAAGTAAATATAATGGCCTCCATTACTATTGTTGAGATGGGTGAAAAAGGACAGCATGCCTGGATGATTATTTAACTAAAACTTTCCAGACTTCCACTTATCACCAGGTTGGATTCCTGCTAAAAATCAGGTGAAAGCCTAACAAAGATGAAAAAAAAATCTTACTCTAACTCAAATGGATGGGATTTTTTGAACAGGGAACAGGCAAAATTGTAGAAAGACAGAAATTTTAGGAGCACTACCACTTGGAAGACATTAAAGTATCAAATCATTCGATTTACCATTCACATGCTGGATATATATCGCCAATGGTTAATAGATGAAATAACTCTTTTTCTTAGAATTCTGTACTACCTAACAAATTATAAAATGCAACACATTCTGCACACTTGGTAAATCACTGTGCAGTAAAATAAGTACACTTTCCATGGAATCGTTGTTTAAGAAGTGGCATGCTACGAATATCTCTGCAACAGTCTGTAGTATTACACATGAAATCATTAGGCTGCACTGGGATTAATCATTAATATAGTCTATCTAAATATTGAGGCAATTTTGAATTCAACTTCCTAGTCCAGGTAGATTCTGGTCCCACCTTCCTTGCTTCAGAGACAAAATCAAAATGATCACTCTCTAAAATCCATCAAAATGGTGGAGGAGCAGGGGGTGCTTTGCTTAGGCCTTGTCTGCTCCTGGACAAGACTGCCTGCTGGGCTGCTGAAAAACCTGGAACCTGAACATTACTTTCTCTTTGTTCCTTCTTTTTACTTCTGCTCTTTTTCTTTTTTCAAACCTGGAGAGTGGTAGGTGAAGGAGGCCCCCCTCGGGCAGCGATGCTAGGCTGAGCCGTACATGGCTCCACCCTAGCCTGGGGTCTCCCAGCATAGTGAGGAACAGGTCCTGGGCTGAATCTCCCTGCCCGGACCCGCAGGCTAGGCCGAGGTTTCGGGTCTGTAGCTAGACCTGGCACCTGAGGTCTTCTTCATCTTTGGTGTCCAAGTACTCCTTCGTCTTGTCCAGGAATAGCAGACTTGTCCAGGACTGCCAGTCTTCTTCTGCTGAAGCTACCTGCCCAATGTTCCAGTGGCCCTGCGTGGCAGTCTCATCCTGGCTGCTTCTTCAGGGTATTCCATTGTTCTTTAATCAGCTTTCATATAAAGGTACATGTGACAATAAATTTTTATTGTATTCCATTCTTTTCTACCATCAAGTAAAGTCTTCCATTACCACTTATCTTTAATATCCGTTCTCTAACATGTCCAAAATTATGCTTGGTGATATGCTCCAGCTCCACTGCTGAAGTACCCTGGTTACTGTTTCAACCTCAACAATTTGTAATTATACATACCCTTAATCTTATAAAGCATCCTACAAGCATTACAGTTTTAGATAAAATAAAATATCATGCCAGTCCATGTAAGGTGATATTAAGTCTGGTGATCAAAATCTTGGTGTGAGAGAGGTTAAAGGGGAGTCTGAAAGGAGGAAACAATGGTAGAGTAAGAAAGAGACAACATTTGTGAGCTTTAGGCTCGTTATTGAAGACATAGCTATGACTGGTAGAGCAGTTAAAGTTGGGGATGCTCAGGAGGTCAGAATTAGAAAACAGCAGATACCTTGGAGGGTTGTGGGTCTTGAGAAATTACAGCAACAAGGATTGGCAAGGTTATGGAGAGATCGGATTACAAGGAGAAGAATTTTAACATAAGACATCACTTGACTGGAAATCAATGTATATTAGTGACATCCTGGACTGAGCAGGAAAGAGACTCAGTTAAAATACTGGCAACAAAGTTTTGGATAACCTCAAGTTTATAGAACTCCTACAGTGTACAAAGAGGCCCTTCAGCCCATCAAGTCTGCATCAATCCTCTGAACATTATCCCACTGAGATCCACGATCCTATCGCCATAACTCTGCATTAAATATGGCTAGGAGAAAGTGAGGACTGCAGATGCTGGAGATCAGAGCTGAAAATGTGTTGCTGGAAAAGCGCAGCACGTCAGGCAGAATCCAAGGAACAGGAGAATCGACGTTTCAAGCATGAGCCCTTCTTCAGGAATGAGGGAAGTGTGTCCAGCAGGCTAAGATAAAAGGTAGGGAGGACTTGGGGGAGGGGCGTTGGAAATGCGATAGGATAGATCCAACGCCCCCTCCCCCAAGTCCCTCCTCCCTACCTTTTATCTTAGCCTGCTGAACACACTTTCCTCATTCCTGAAGAAGGGCTTATGCCCGAAACGTCGATTCTCCTGTTCCTTGGATGCTGCCTGACCTGCTGCGCTTTTCCAGCAACACATTTTCAGCATTAAATATGGCTAACCCACTAAGCCTGCACATCTCTGGATACCATAGGGCACGTTAGCATGGCCAATCCACCATTCTTGCACATCTTTGGATGTGGAAAAGAACCACAGCACCTGCAGAAAAACCACACAGAAACAAGGAGAACACCCCCCACAGCCAATCGCCGAAGGCTGGAATAGAGTCTCCGGTGCTATGAGGCAGCAGTGCTAACCATTGAGCCACCGTGTCACCACAAATGTAGGGTAGAATGCAGAAACCAGCCAAAAGTGCACTGGAATCTATCTTGAGCCAACAGGTAATGAAGATGTGAAATGAGGCTTTCAGAAACTCAGTCAGGAATCAAATGTGATACCAAGGTTGAGAATAGACTGATTTCATCTCAGATTGTTGCCAGGGAGGTGGATGGAGTCAGTTGCTAAGGGAGAGTGTTTCGTGTGGAATCTGGATACAATGTTTTCATTCATTCAATTGTAGTAAATTCCTGCTCATTTAGCGATGGATGTTGAATAATCATAATTTAGCAACAGTGGTGAATCAGGAGAGATGGTGGTGACAATGGTTAACGAGAATCTGACCTGTTAAGAGTGAAGAGATTTTTCCAAAGCAGAACCGAAGCTCTAATGCTATACAAAAGTCTTAGACCACAAACATAGGAGCAGAAGCAGGTCATTCAGCCCAACAAGTCTGCTCTGCTTTTCAATGAGATCTGATAATCTTCCATTCCATTTTCCTGCCTTTTCCCCATACCTTTTGATTCCTTTATGGATTAATATTCCACATGGTTCAGCCTTGAATATATTTAAAGGACTCAGCTTCCACAGCTCTCTACGGTAAATAATTCCACAAATGCACTACTCTTCGAGAAAAATAAAATCCTCCTCCTCTATCTTAAATGGATAACCCCTTAAACTGAGATATATGCCATTTGGTCCTGGACTCTCCCGTATGGGGAAATAATATCTTAGCATTTACCTTGTGAAGAACCCCAAGAATCTTTTTGTTTCAATATGATTACCTCTCATTCTTCTAAACACAAATGAATACAAACCTACCCTAATCAACCTCTCCTCATGACAAAACCACTCCAAGCCTGGGATCATCTTGGTGTAAGAAATGGAGCATAGCCCTCCAAACACATCTTCACAATACAGCAGGAGCGGTCAGCCATGGAGGACATCGGTAAGAATCAAATCCCAAGAATCTGGATGCTGTGCCACTAGAGGTTTGATGACTTCAAATCAGTTGTCAGTTAGTAATGCATCTTCAAAATGACAAATTCTACATACTGCATCAGTAGCCTTGATGAACATTCAGTTCACCACACACTCATCACTCAGCAACAATTGAAGAAGATTTACACATTATATTTGCTAGTTTCATCGCATCAACATGTACTTTACATTGTTCTGAGCCTCGCACCCACATCTCACAGATTGTACATAGTGCAAACTATTCAACCACCTGCACCCTCAACAACCACACAGTTTCCACAACACACAAAGCATTTTGTTCTCTTGCAGTTTATAGTGGTACACAACTCCAATGATTTGCAAAGTTGAAACTTGGAAGAGAAAGTTAAAGGGAGACAGAGGTTTTTACAGAAGAAAAAAAATCCCTCTAGCTAGCAGGTCATTGGCTAAAGATCTAAAGCGGAGATGTAGTGCATATTTTTTCACTTAATTGTTGAGAGTTGAAGCATTCCATATAAAAAGGTAGTGAAAACTGATTCCATGAATAATTTTAAAAGGGAGTTTGATAGATATTTGAGAAAAAGGAACCTGCAAGATTAGAGACAAAATGTGGCAATGTGGGACTAAACACAATTACTCTTGCGATATCCAAGCACAGACACTGCAGACTGAATAGTCTCAATATGTATTGTTAAGTTTCTAAGATTCAGTAAATGTTCAGGGAACATAGCACAAGTGATTGCTTTCTACAATTAGTGTAACACAAAGTAAAATGTTTCATTTATAAAAACTTCAAGAATTACAGGTGATTACATATTCTACATGTTCATACTATATATTTAGCTACTCATTTTATATTTATAAATTATTTTGACAAGTAAACTTACTTTAGTATGCTGAACAGTAACTGGGCAGATTTACAGCATCAACAATTTTAAATGTAGAATTTTGAGCAGCCCAATGGAAAAATAAATCTCTAACTCCTGGCAAAATGCTAATAAACTAACCAAAAAGATTCTTCAAGTGACAGAGGTAGATAGGGATATTCAGTGCCTCATTTACACAACCAATTGGATGTCAGTAAGAAATCCCCTGTAATGTCAGAGGCTGAGGGGTGACCTTATAGAGATATAAAAATCATGAGGAACATGGACAGTACAAATAGCAAAGCTCTTTTTCCTAGGATAGAGGAGTCACAAACTAGAGGACATAGCTGAAGGTGAGAGGGGAAAGATTTAAAAAGGATTAACCTTAGTGATAACGTTTTCAGAGGGTGGTGCACGTATGGAATGTGCTGCCAGATGAAGTGGTGGAAGTGGGTACAATTACAACATTTAAAAAGCATCTGGATAGCTATATGAATAGGAAATTTAGAGAGATATGAGCCAAATGCTAGCAAATGGGACTAGATCAGATTGGGATGTCCCGTTGGTATAGAAAAGTTGGGCCAAAGGGTCTGTTTCCATATTGTATGACTCTGAGACCCTATAACACAGCATCAGCTCGAAGCATCTTCCCATTGCGACATCACAAGACTAAATTCCACTTTCCAAAAGTGTCTTAGCCTGAACACTCATGAAGGGAGGTTTTCTCATCAACATAACATTAGAAGTATTGAACCACAAAATAGGCATGAATTCTACTCAGAATAATTATTGGCCTGGCATGATTTATGCAGACCATCTCCTGAAGGTGGAGATGCTGGGAGCCAGAATGCAGAGACATAGATAAATATGCACTTACTGTATACAAGCCAGCAATCAAGGCATTGTACTGAGAATTTATGTTACAGTACAAATTTATTCATAAGAATCAAGATGAAAATATTGTTTCCCAAAATAAATGCACTAAAATTTATTTCAAAAAAGCCAATTTTTAAACCAAGTGATCTTTTGCAGTTTAGCTTTGAAAGCTCTCATCTATCAGATGTTTTGCAGATACTTATGAAGTTGTAACCTTACTAGTCATCAAAATATTCAGAAACTTGTGCTCTTCTGAATTGTATTTTATTAAATTGCAAACAGATTACTTTTGCATTTCTTGCATTTTCCTTCTGTAAGCATCACCTTTTTGCAAGTCATCTGTTTTCTGATTTGTTTCAAGGATCAAGACTATGCAATTTCTCAACTTCCTCTTCCTCTTTCTTCTGTAATCTAAAATTTAAAACTCAAGCTTGGCATCATCCTATCATTACACTTCAATTTATCTGATCTTGCCTCCATCTTGTGTCTTTTTATTTAGGCTTTTCCTTTCTTTTGAAAAAACAAAAATATTACTTGGATGGACTTATCAAATAATTGGGGATGAGAAAGTAAAGGAATCATTTTAAATTAGAGGCCAAATAATTACCAATTTATTATATGTTATGGTGGTCCATAACAATGGAAACAACAGTGGCTACTGTAATTAACAAATTACTTGTTATAGTTGCAATCTTGATGTCTTTAAACTCTTATCAGCAAATTGTCAGTTGAAGGCAGTCACATATTTGTCCTCATGTAACTATGATAATAGGTATCCACAACAGAAATATGTTCATTGATTAAAAACTTGTGTGCAGTCAGGGCTTAAGCATGTCTGCCAATGCACGACCCCCAAAGCGAAATTCATACCCCTAGACTAACAAACCATTGCCCCTGTGGTATCACAGTTTGAAGTCAAGTAGAACAGAGATGCTCCTTTGTTCGGCTATAGCATAGGTATCAAGTCACCAGATTATTAATTCAGAAACTCAAGCTCATGTAGGGGTGACTCAGTGGTTAGCACTGCTGCCTCACATCATTGGGGACCCTAGTTTGATTCCCCGGTTGGATGACTGCCTGCGTGATGTTTGCACATTTTCTGTGCATGGGTTTTCTCCAGATGTTCCAATTTCGTCCCACTGTCCAAACATGTGCAGGTTAGGTGGATTGGCCATGGGAAATATGGGGTTACAGAATGGGGGTTGGGTCTGGGTGGAATGCCCTTTGGAGTGTCTCGATGGGCCAAATGGCCTGCATCCACACATAGGGATTCTATGATTGTTCAAATCATTCAGCCCTCCAACTATTTGCTCCAAATGTTACTTTTATTATGACAAAAGCAGATTGCCAAACTTTGGTGTTTATATAAACAGAAATAAGAAAAAGAAAAACATATGCTGTGTTTAGATGCATGCCCTAAAATACATCTCATCTGGAAGATGTCAACATACTTCCCACACACTCCTGTCCAAGAATCAAAAGATGGCTGTTGGCTCAACAGATCAATGGAGAGACTTTAAAACAATGTCAGATCAAATTTACATAATATTTGATGGAGATTTGACTGCAATTTAAAATAACTCCATAACGGTTTACTATTTTCTCAATAGAAACAAAGTGCCTTCATAGGAATCATCTGACACTTCTAATTCTTCACTTCATAAAATGGTCTTCCATTGACATAGCCACCTCACCATGTAAAAACCTGGATGTAGGTTTACTCGCTGAGCTGAAAGGTTCATTTCCAGATGTTTTGTCACTCTACTAGGTAACATCTTCGGGCGAAGCACTGTACATGATTCCTACTTTCTATTTATATGTTTGGGTTTCTTTGGGTTGGTGATGTCATTTCCTGTGGTGACACAATTTCCGTTTTTTTTTCCCAGAAGCTGGTAGATGGGGTCTAACTCGATGTGTTTGTTGATAGAGTTCCGGTTGGAATGCCATGCTTCTAGGAATTCTCGTGCGTGTCTTTGTTTTGCTTGTCCTAAGATGGATGTGTTGTCCCAGTCAAAGTGGTGTCCTTCCTTATCTGTATGTAAGGGTACTAGTGAGGGAAGGTCATGTCATTTTGTGGCTAGTTGCTCTTCATGTACCCTGGTGGCTAGTTTTCTGCCTGTTTGTCCAATGTAGTGTTTGTTATAATTCTTGTATGGTATTTTGTAAATGACATTAGTTTTACTTGTTGTCTGTATAGGGTCTTTCAAGGTCATTAGCTGCTTTTTAGTGTGTTGGTAAGTTTGTGGGCTACCATGATGCCAAAGGGTCCGAGTAGTCTGGCAGTCATTTCCGAAATGTCTTGGACGTAGGGGAGAGTGGCTACGGTTTCTGGACGTGTTTTGTCTGCTTGTTTGAGTTTGTTGCTGAGAAATCGGTGGATGGTGTTCATTGGGTACCCATTCTTTTTTAATACACTGTATAGGTGATTTTCCTCTGCTCTGCATAGTTCCTCTGTGCTGCAATGTGTGTTGGCTCATTGAAATAATGTTCGGATGCAGCTTTGTTTATGGATGTTGGGATGATTGCTTTTGTAGTTCAATATTTGCTCTGTAAATAGAAATCAGGAATCATGTATCGTGCTTCGCCTGAGGCCCACTGAAGGTCACCCTAGTAGGGTGATGAAATGTCTGGAAATGAACCTTGCAGCTCAGCGAGCAAACCTACATCCAGAACCTCAACCTGAGCTACAAATCTTCTCAAAACTTGCTCCGTGAAAAACTCTGAGGGTTGCAGAGTGCAAATTCCATTTACTAAAAGGGTGCCCATTATTTTAAAAGTTAACCTTACCAGAAAAAAATAAAGCTTGTGTTCAAATGTATACCTTTGTGGAGTCAGAATTTTTTTTGGTAAGAAATGTTCAATACTGAATGCAATACATAGAGTTTATTCAATAATAAATCTATTTAAGATTACTCTTTGAGGTGTCTTACACTTGTTTTCACAAGTCCAAAAACTAGTTTTATTGGGTAAGATCCAAAAATCCAGAACCAAAAACAAAAATTGCTTGAAAAACTCAGCAGGTCTGGTAGCATCTGTGGAGACAAATCTGAGTTAACATTTCCATTTTGGTGACCCTTCCTTATAACAGTTCGAAACGTTTACCCTAAATGTCAAGTCTGATTTGTCTCCACAGAAGTTGCCAGACTTGCCGAATTTTTCCAGCAATCCCTAATTCTTTCAGTTTCCAAAAATCCAGTCCTCATTTTGTTATGATCCTGGCTGATGATACTACTGGACAAGTCAAATCCCAGAATGAAACCTGGCTTGATAGATCATATATTTAAGGATTTTTCTGAAGTCATGTGTGGTTAGTCATTGGAACATATTTATACTAAAACAGAACATAAAATTATGAAACAAAAATAAAAACAAGTTATTCAAAACAGTTCAGAAAAATTATAACAAACAATAAAAATATAGTTTCAACCTGCTCTACAACACTATCAGTTACGAAAACTTGTGCCCAGAGAAATTATACACTATCTGAACTCTTCAAAATTCTACTTAACTGACTCCTTCCAATTTCTTTTCTGCAAACTGTAGAGACAATTTTAAGATTCCTTTCTGAGTCTGTAGATATGAACCTTTCACGATTCAGGGGGCCTAGTCTTTCTCCAAAAACTTAAAGACTACAAAAACTACAAGATCTCTTGGCTTGGAATCTCCACAGACAAGACGACACTTCTGCTGAGGTGACTAGCTCCACTGCAATGAATTATACTTTTGTTTCTTCTAAACAGAAGAAATTAAAACAAGTTAAAATGGCTTTGTTCTGTTTCTTCTGTATCATAAAATCAATTGTATAAACATCTTACCCATCAACATTACACGAGTTCTCCCAACTTGACTGCAATCACATACTTTCCTATCAATAATGTATTAAAGGTCACTGTTCCAGAACGACTGTCTTTTAAAAACCCTTCAACAAACTGAACATTGCTCTGCTTTTGGTTTAAAATACAACTTCTAATAATTACAATACAATGTATAACACACCTTTCACCATAATTCTAAATATTAAGCATAGTTGCCCAAGTTCAAGGCTCCATTATAACTGATAGTCCAGTTGCACACTAATGTAAGCAGTATTCCTACAGTAATGTATTCCTAATAAACCAATTACAGAATATTTTTCTGTTTTGAATAAAGCAACAGGAAGAATTCCATCACCATTGGACATCCACTTCCTCATTATGCCGAAGTAGGCTGTTGCATCTGCATGTCCACCTGCCCATCACAGATATCAAATGATTGACAACTTGTCAGATGTACTGTATTACTCACCAGTTCCCAGTCAATGCTACGGAAAAAGGTGTGAGCCTGGATGTCAGCAAATCCTGTCTGTGAATTACACCCAAGTCGTTCTTTAGGGTCCTGTGAACAATTTAAACAAATAATATGAAAGATAAGTGTTGCTCAAAGATGATTACATGAATGTGTCAAATTTCTATTCCAAAGTCATAAACACTTTCCAGGAAATATATACTTCTAAAATAATATTTGAACAGCTGAAACACTGATTCTGAATTTAAATGATATTTTGTGTTATATGTTAACAATAGTGTACATCTTCATTCTGCTCACAAACCATTTTAATCCTGTAGATACTACAGTGCGTAATATGAAAAGTATATCAATGTTCCTTTAAATACCCAAGTTATGTCAGATTCCTATCCAAAAAATGTTTTTATTTTCAAGTAAATGTATTATTCAAATTCTTAATCTGGATGATGGATATTTATTTAAATATTTAAAACATAATTGAGCTTTTATTTAAGTTACCCCAGATTCATTGCCTTTGCAATGTATTTTATTAAACTTTTAATAATTTGTGAAATAAAAATTACAAGTTATGAGCAACCCAAATACAGAATCTACTCTAACCGCTCATTGTTTGTTATTCAATTGACATGACTATTTATTGTAGTTATAACAGTGACCCATGAAAAAGTTGAAACAGTCCCAGTATGGCTTAACATATCACAAAACTAGAGTACTGTTACAGAATGAATGCACTGAAAGTATTAAAAATAGAATAGCTTACACATTACTATTGTTGACAAGTTCTCATTTATCAATGAATGAATCAAACAAAAAACGCTCAATGTGGAAATTGACAAGGCTCAATTGAGATGTGTTGATCCACTTCTATTGTCAATTTTCAATAAAATACAACTGTTGAATTTTCTATTTCCCTCCACCTGTGCACTTACAAGTGGCAGACTGTATTAATCTATAGCAGGCAAACACCAGGGCAAAAGAGCAACTACAACAGCAAAAACATTGCACATGTGACATCTACAATGTAATGGGTGAGAACCACAACTGATGTGTCTCAGAAGTACTCTTGGCATTAAAGACACACAAGGCAATGTTTTATCTGAGTTTGGGAGTGATCCGCCATGCAGAATATGCAGGGTTCATAGCATCTCTTGAAGGTTTGTTTCAAATGGCATTCCGGTCTGATCTAACCTCCATTTAGGAGTATGCAGTGTAAAGTATGCAGTGTCACATGGTCTTCAGTTTCTAAGTGGAACTGAACACCATGTAAAAGTTAGCTCCTTTGTTATTTTCCAACTATTAACAAGTACTCATTAAGATGAAACTACACATTTTTTTGGCTGGGTTATCACAAGGTAGAAAAGCTTCCCAAGAGAGGAAGCTTTAAGTTGGTCCAAAAGGGGAGAAATACAAATCAGTGACTTTTGCTTCTAATCCATAACTCCCACACTGAGGGTAAGTTAAATCCAATCAATTATTTTCAACAGTATCAATATAAACTGATAAAAATAAAAGCAGACTTGATTCCTTTGCAAATACTTTCCATCATACCCATAAAGTTTTGCACTGGAGTTAAATTGCCTGAGCTGAAGACAAGTTACATACCAGAAAACAAAAATTAAGATTTAAAAATTTAATTTAAAAAATTCCTTTATCGTTGCTTATATTCTAAGTCTGTTTCCAAAATGACCTTGAGCTAGCATAACACTTAAGATCTAAATTGAAGAACTTGTTAACTGGTATCATAAGTAAGAACTGTATGAAAAAAATACAAGCTATTGCAACCAATTATAACATTTCTTACCTAATTTCTCAATAGTTCTTACGCGTCTTTTTGGTTTAGTCAATGTAATCTTTTTCAATAGTTTAAAAAAAACTATACCTGCACTGTAGAGCTACCATTTAGAATTCATTTCATTGCCACAAATCAAATGGGAGATGCTTATTGGAAATATGGGTAGAGAGTGTGTTGCTGGGAGAGCACAGCAGGTCAAGCAGCATCAGAGGAGCAGAAGATTTGACATTTTGGGCATAAGCCCTTCATCAGGAATGATGGAGGGCTGATGCACGAAACGTCGATTCTCCTGCTCCTTGGATGCTGTCTGACCTGCTGTGCTTTCCCAACAACACACTCTCAACTCTGATCTCCAGTCCTCACTTTCTCCTTGTTGGAAATATGCAGAACCTCAGTTTCAACCACATTATTTACTGAAGGAAGGGAGAAAGAAAACAATTAATGGTTCTGTTCGCCGAGCTGGAAGTTTTTGTTGCAAACGTTTCGTCCCCTGGCTAGGCGACATCATCAGTGCTTGGGAGCCTCCTGCGAAGCGCTTCTTTGATGTTTCCTCCGGTGTTTATAGTGGTCTGTCCCTGCCGCTTCCGGTTGTCAGTTTCAGCTGTCTGCTGTAGTGGTTGGTATATTAGGTCCAGGTCGATGTGTTTATTGATGTAACATCAACAAACACATCGACCTCGACCCAATATACCAACCACTACAGCGGACAGCTGAAACTGACAACCGGAAGCGGCAGGGATAGACCACTATAAACACCGGAGGAAACATCAAAGAAGCGCTTCGCAGGAGGCTCCCAAGCACTGATGATGTCGCCTAGCCAGGGGACGAAACGTTTGCAACAAAAACTTCCAGCTCGGCGAACAGAACCACAACAACGAGCACCCGAGCTACAAATCTTCGCACAAACTTTGAAAACAATTAATATTTAATTTTCAGGGGTCTGACTACTCATTTAATCAGAAGAGATGAATGACTAAGGAGGGATGAAAGAAGGTATAATTTTCCAAAGCAAAAACAAGAATACAGATAAGGCACACTGTCAACATGGACTATGAAGTTCTTTGTTCCTAAGCTTTACTGTAAGCTCAGGATATGTAAGTGTCAATATCTTCTAAGTTAAGATAGCAGACTCAGCATTGAAGCTCTATAGTGCAGATAGTGGCCATTTGGCCTATTGAGTTCCACAAACCCTCCGAAGAGCATCTCATCCAGACCACACCCTGCCACTCAATTGTCGTAAATGCACATGTACCATGGCTAATCCACCTAGCCTGCACATTCTTGGACACTATGGGGCAATTTAGTGAGGCCAATCCACCTTATCTGCATATCTTTGGACTGTGGGAGGAAACCGGAGCATCCAGCGGAAACCTACTCAGATGTGGGGAAAATATGAAAAATTCGTACAAGACAGTTGCCCTCGGGTGAAAGTGAACCAGTGTCCCTGGCTCTGTGAGGCAGAAGTGCTAACTGCCTTTGCCATCATGCCGTCCATATTGTGCCAGTGAGAAGTATAATTTCTCTCCTGAAATAGTACTTTTAAAACAGGCATGGTTCATATGTTGAGAATTCCAACAATTTGTACACAAGTGAGGACTAAGCACAGAGAACAGAATTATTCCAGTAAGATCTCTTAATTTAATATTAAAAGTATAATGCTAACAGCAGAGACTACCAAAATGTAAATGTAATGCTTCTTATTTGGTAAAGTACCTGCAAATAAACATTTCAATTCTGATTACTACTTTATTTGTTGATAATTTTTTTGAACTGTTCTTTTAATTGGACCTTTTTAAGTATCCAAATTTGTTACAGTAGCTTTTTTCAATACATATCTTTATAAACAGTTTTGGAGGTTTTAATAAAGTGACAACAGTAATGAAGATTATGTAGTAATCACAGTATTTCTTTAACCGCCGATGATGTTCTGAGTAACTGGCATGTTTAAATCTTGCTTACAATTTTAGTGTAGCAATGTTAACATAACCAGATTGGGTAATGAGTAAAAGGGAAGAATGAATCGCTTTTCAAGTCTCAAAACTCTTAGTGGTAATGATATATTGTACACTAGCTCAGACCTGGCCAACACAATTGGTGTGTATAGCAGCAAATTACAGGTTAGCACAATCCCAAGCAGCAGCTGTCAGGTTCTGAGTAGAGGGGTCTCCCAATGTGATATCTGCTATTGGCAACAAAGAACAGCAGATCCAACTAAAACAAAGAGTTAAATTAGCCCAAACAATCTCATCTGAATTAGTGGACTGAAGAACGAAGATTGCTACACTAGTGAAAATATTCTTTATAAAATCAGGATTTTTCACATGGCTTTCAGTGATGCAGCATTTTTGCTATATGGAAATTGCATAAGGTTTTACTGAAAAATCTACATATTTATACTCTGATAATGTTAAAACTTTTAAATCATACCAAAGGAGAAAATTATTGTGGACAAGCATGTAAAATCTGCATGAGATCGCACAGCAGGAATTCTCCACCAGAAGCAAAAATAATTGAAGATTTGGATTTTTGACCTTCTTTGTCATACAATAAAAAAGAAACTTGATTAAAAAAAGGCACTTAAGTTGGTGTTGAAATGAGAATACTGATTTAACGTTTATATTTAAATGCACATTAATAGCCATATTTTCTCTATTTTAAATATGGTTGGATAACATCATTGGTAAGATAAGGCAGGCCATAAGCACAAACTTTACCTATTGATGTCAGCTGTGCAAACACAAGCATTGGTATTTAGCAATACAAGTGCCAGGCCAACATCAGCCAAATAAACCTTTCTGAGCTCCATTTACTATGTCCATTGAGCCCATTTTTAACCTAAGAAAGTCAAAGTTGTTAAAAAAAAACCCATGCAGGATAAAAACGACCTGTAATGTTATCTCAGATTTTTAAATTTGCTCTCACTACATGTTCTCAATTTTGCAGACAACATACCTCCACTGAGAGATTTTCTTGAGAAAGCATGTTCCCGACCTGTGGCAAGAGGCCACCCAGGAGAGTGTCTTTTGCAAAATAAATAGTGTATTGCCATTGGTTTGAAATTCCTGTTACATGCATAAGTCAACTATTCCAATATAGAGCACAAGACATTTGCTCTTGTATTCAGCATCTTGCGGTTTCTCACACAATTATTTGGTAACAAATATACCTTTGAAACAATTCATAATGTATTAGAAGGTCAAAAATCACATGACACCTGGTTTCAGTCCAACATGTTTATTTGAAAACACTAGCTTTTGGAGCACTGCCCCTTCATCAGGTGTTAATGAGACAGGAAGACCTTAGACACAGAACTTATAAGGAGTTGTATGACCCGTTGATCTTTTCCTGAAAATACTGTGTCTTAAGGTCTTCCTCTCTGACTAACACCTGGTGAAGGATTAGCACTCCAAAATCTAGTGTTTTCAAATAAATTTATTGGACTGTCACCTGGTGTTGTGTGACTTCTGACCCTGTCCAACCCAGTCCAACATCGGTACCTTCACATCAATCACCAAGAGAAGTAATATGCCAGAAATTGCTAATGGGTGCACTACCATGTTTGCAACATCTACCTCAAGTTCCAAAGATATTATTTTCAAGTGAGTTAGAAGCCAGGTACCAGTTGATCATGTCTAGCATGCTGAGCAGATTATCCAATCCATGCAAAGATGATATTACTCTTGATCTGCACATTGATGCCGGAGACTATGAAACTGAAGACATCTCAAGGTTGAACTGTTATGCTTTGGCCAGAGACACTAAACAGTTGCACAATTTAAGGAGTTGCAAAGGCATCATTGCAAGGATGGTCTGACAGTATTAGACTTGCATTAATATTTGTTCATTTTGATCACACAGAGACAAACTTGGTATCTAATGACAAGTCATTTTCAAGGGCAAATAAGTCCTGATACCAAAAGCATTTCACCAAGCTATCATCTCCATGTTAAATTAAGGACGGATGGATGTTGAACATCTCTGAACTGGCCAAGGATGAATCAGGATATTCAAAGGTTCATGAATGCACGTGAGGCACACCCAATGTATCAACTCTATAAAATATTTCATTCACCTCTTCGATGAAAATAACCATAGGCCTATTTACAAAGGATTTCATCCTTGTGACAGGTTCCTTCTGTAAATTTGCCATTGTTCTATGACTTTGCAACACAAGTGCAACCATCATTGACATGATAAGCACTACTTTCAGTTTGTTCTGTGCCTGGGATCAGATGATGTTTGAAAACAGAATGCAGCACAGTGGCAAACAGTTTCGAGGTATGTATACATAGTGAGAGTGACTGATATCATATTGTGAACTTACTATCCACGTACCAATGGTCTAGCAGAATGTGATATGAACTGTAAAATCAATGGTCATCAAGTGTTGAATAACAAAGCAAGAGTGTTGCATTGCATTGCAATATTTTCATGTGCGACTGTTCAGTGTCTCTGGCCAAAGCATAACAGTTCAACCTTGAAATGTCTTCTTCAGTTTCATAGTTTCACAAATGGAAAGGGATTATTTCCCCCTGCACAACGCAAGATCTGAAGGCAAGTGTGAATGACCTTGCCTAGCAACCAATTGTCCAACCATTCTGACATACAGGGCATTCTTCTTCAACGACAGTGTTGAAGAAGAGGTAGCTGACAAGTAAGCAGGTGAAGAACCACCAAAATTATGCAGAGACAAAATAACTGCAGATGCTGGAATCTGAAGTACACAAACAGGAGGCTGGAAGAACACAACAAGCCAGGTAGCATGATGAAGTGGAGAAGTCAATGTTATGGGTATTAACTCATCTTCAGAACTAGAAGCGCGGGTAGGGGTTGCTACAGATAAAGGGAGAAGGGGAGGGGGTTGGGGTGGGGAGAGTAGCGGAATGGTGAGGTCATGATAGGTGGACACAGGTACAGTATGACTTGGTTGGTCGATGGGAGGGATCAATCTGGTTGGTAACAGGAAGGAAAGGTCAGTAGATGGAATGGAAGGGAGGAGGCAGGGCTGGAAAGGAAGCTAGGGGATGGTTGGGAAGGTTATTTGAAATGAGAGAACTCAATGTTAAGTCCTTTGGGTGGTAGGGTGCGCAGGCGGAAGATGAGGTGTAGTTCCTCTAATTTCAAATCTGATTCACTATGGCAATGGAGGATGCCTAGGATGGACATGTCAGAGGTGTGTGGGAGAGTCACTTGAAGTGGGCAGTGACTGGGACATTTGGCTGGCCGTTTCAGGCCAGGCGAAGATAATAGACAACAGACAATAGGTGCAGGAGTAGGCCATTCTATCCTTCGAGCCAGCACCACCATTCATACCAGGTGCAGTAGGCTTTTTCCGCCAGCAGTGGCTGCTCAAGTCTCCCCTCTGCACTTGTGTTGTGCCACGCAATAGAGCAGCAAGTTATTTTTATTTTTGGGGCAGCACGGTGGCACAGTGGTTGGCACTGCTGCCTCACAGCGCCAGAGACCCGGGTTCAATTCCCGCCTCAGGCGACTGACTGTGTGGAGTTTGCACATTCTCCCCGTGTCTGCGTGGGTTTCCTCCGGGTGCTCCGGTTTCCTCCCAAAATCCAAAAGATCAGGTCAGGTGAATTGGCCATGCTTAATTGCCCGTAGGGTTAGGTGAATGGGTAAACGTAGGGGAATGGGTCTGGGTGGGTTGCGGGTCAGTGTGGACTTGTTGGGCCGAAGGGCCTGTTTCCATACTGTAGGTAATCTAATCTAATCTAAAATTATGATCATGGCTGATCATCCTCAATCAGTATCCTGTTCCTGCCTTATCCCCATAACCCTTGATTCCACCAGCCTTAAGAGCTCTATCCAACTCTTTCTTGAAAGTATCCAGAGACTTGGCCTCCACAGCCTTCTGGGGCAGAGCATTCCATACACCCACCACTCTCTGAGTGAAGTTTCTCCTCAACTCTGTTCTAAGTGGCCTACCCCTTATTTTTAAACCAAGTCCTCTGGTTCGGGGCTCACCCATCAGCGGAAACATGCTTCCTGCCGCCAGAGTGTCCAATCCTTTAATAACCTTATACGTCTCAATCAGATCCCCTCTCAGCCTTCTAAACTCAAGCGTATACATGTCCAGTCGCTCCAATCTTTCAGTGTAAGATAGTCCCGCCATTCCAGAAATTGACCTCGTGAACCTACACTGCACTCCCTCAATAGCCAGAGTGTCTTTCCTCAAATTTGGAGCCCAAAACTGCGTACAATATTCCAGGTGCGGTCTCACCAGGGCCCTGTACAGCTGCAGAAGGACCTCTTTGCTTCTATACTCAATTCCTCTTGCTATGAAGGCCAGCATGCTATTAGCTTTCTTCATTGCCTGCTGTACCTGCATGCTTGCTTTCATTGACTGATGTACAAGAACACCTAGATCTCATTGTACTGCCCCTTTAACTAACTTGACTCCATTTAGGTAGTAATCTGCCTTCCTGTTCTTGCCACCAAAGTGGATAACCACACATTTATCCACATTAAACTGCATCTGCCATGCATCCGTCCATACACCTAGCCTGTCCAGGTCACCCTGCATTCTCCTAACATCCTCCTCATATTTCACCCTGCCACCCAGCTTTGTGTCATCAGCTTAACAAAATGGTCACCTAGTCTACATTTGGTCTCACCGAAGACCACATCAGTAGCACCAGATGCAGTAGACTAGGCTGGAGAAGATGCACGTGAACCTCTCTCTCAAGTAGAAGGACTGCTTGGGGCCCTGGATGATGATGAGGGAGGTGGTGTTTGGGCAGGTGTTGTCAGTTACAGGGGAAGGTACTGGCGGGCTTGGTGGGGAATGTGGTGCGAACCAAAGAGTGGTGAAGGGAACGGTCCTTGTGGAAGGCAGAGAGGTTGGAGAGGGGAAGATGTTTTGTGTGGTAGGGTCTAATTGGAGTTGGCAGAAGTGTTTGAGTATGATACGTTGGATGAGGAGGCTGGTGGGGTGTAAAATGAAGACAAGGGGGACCCTACCTTTATTATGTTTGGAGGAGGGGGTTTAGAGCAGTGGAGTAGGGAATGGAACATTGTTTGAAATAGGATGACATCTGGGATGCTTGGGAGTGGAACCCTGTCAAAGCAGATGCAATGGAGACAGAGGAATTGGGAAAACAGTGGAATTTTTGCAGGAAAAAGGGTGGGAGGAGGTGTAGTCCAGATAGTTATGGGAGTCTGTGGGTTTGCAGCAAATGCCCGTCTGTAAAGTGTCACTGGAGATGGAAACAGAGAGGTCAAGAAAGACAGGAAGGTGTTCATTGACTTCGTTAACAACTTCCACCCCACCATTAAATTCACTTGGTTTATCTCTGACACGTCCCTCCCCTTTCTTGACCTCTCTGTTTCCATCTCCAGCGACACATTTACTATAACACTCACAGACTCTCATAGCTACCTGGACTACAGCTTCTTCCACGCTGTATTCTGCAAAAAAATCCATTTGTTTTCCCAATTCCCCAATCTCATCTGCTCTGATGCCCTCCTATTTCAAACAATGCTATTCCCCTGACTTTGCCATCCAGACAGCCCTCCACCACACCACCTCCATTCCCCGTTGCACTGCTCTAAACCCCCTTCTTCCCAACCCCCTCTAAAGGTAGGGTCCTCTTGTCCTCATTTGTTACCCCATCACCTCTGCATCCAATGTATCATCCTTAAACACTCCCACCAACTCCAAATAGACCCCACCATCCAGAACATCTTCCCCTCCCCAACTTTCTCTGTCTGCTCCAAGGACAGTTTCCTTCACCCCTCCTTGATTTGCACAACAATTCCCACCAACCACTCAAACGCCCTGATACCTTCCCCTGTAACCGAAAAAGATGCAACACTGTGCCCATACACCACTTCTCTCACTGCCATCCACGGCCCCAAACAGTTCTTCCAGGTGAGACACAAGTTCACCTGCATCTCATCCACCCAGTCTAGTGCATTTGGTACTCCCGCCGTGGTCTTCTCTACATTGGTGTGACCAAATGTAGATTAAGTGACCGTTTTGCCGAGCATCTTCGCCTGGCCCGAAATGACCAACCTGACCTCCCGGTCACTGCCCACTTCAATTGCCCCTCCCACTCCCCCTCTGACATGCCCATCCTCGGCATCCTCCATTGCTGCAGTGAATCAGACTGCAAACTGGAAGAACATCTTATCTTCTGCCAGGCCAGACTGCAGCACAGAAGAATTAACATCGAGTCCTCTAATTTCAAACAACCTTCCAAACCACCCCCCAGCTTCTTTTCCAGCGCTACCTTCTTCCTCCCATTCCAACTACTGACCCTTCCTTCTAGCTACCAACCGGATTCATTCGTCCCATCGGCTTGCCAGATCATACCCATTACCTGTGTCTACCTATCACTACCTTACCATTCTGCTTCTCTCATCACTCCTCCTCCTCACCCTCTCTCATTATCTGTGGCTCTCCCTACACCCACATCTAGTCCTGAGGATCCAAAATGTTGACTTCTTGTGGTGCTGCCTGGCTTGCTGTGTTCTTCCAGCCTCCTGCTTGACTATCAAAATTGTGCAATTGGTAGCAATTGCAAGCTAGAAACACAAATTTGGATATCAGCAAAGATTTCTGAAATATGCAACCAGCCCAGATCACAACAATTCAGTACTGATTATGGTGCTACATTGCAAAGGAACAGAAGTCAGCTTAGACCATTGTATGGTACACCAATCATGCACGAAGACAGTGTATGGAAGGACACTCTGACAATGATGATTGTGTAGTGATGTTGAGTGAAGCAACCAGCAACATGACAAAATTGCCATAGTACATATACCTTTCCAAACAGGAATGTGATTACCAGGTGAATGAGCAAAGTGTTACAGTGAAGCTTTATGTTAATCTTATAAACTCAATATCAACTGTTTTTATAATTATTGAATTGACAACACTTGTCTATATCCAACCATGTACATTTGCTTGGTCTAGGTTTTTATCTTTGGGAAAGTAGGGTGGCGTATGTTGTATTATGTCCTATGGTTGGCATGTCAGTGTGTCTTTAAGAAATATGCTCATGATATCATTACCGCAGTAGAGAATGTGACTTGAGCGTATGAACATCTCAAAATACATTTTACCTCTGATCATTTGAAGCACTATACTGTAAACATGGTCCTCTGTTGAAATTTAATGCTTAATGTCAGCCCAGTCAGTAATACGCCCAAGGAACGTAATGTTCTTACATAAATTGGTTATAGGACCTTTCAATACTACAACATCCAAACCCAGTTTCTTATGTTATGGAAGATCAAGTAAAACACCTTGTTGAAGGCAATTTCACATCCCCAAAAACATGTATCTTTTTGCAAGTCTACATTATCCTCCTCACAATTCAAAATACTTCCATGTTTTGCATTAACTGCAAATTTTGCAATTGTACAGCATACACCAAGATTGTTAATATATATCAAGAACAATTGTGTCAACAGCTAACTCCCTGCTTCCAAATACCTTATTGACTTTGGATTGTAATGAATCAACATCTGAACAACCAGTCACTTACCTTATTTAAAAATCCTTTTAGGACACTGGCTGCTTTTACTGAAAGTGATCTAGGGATTCGAATAGGCTTCTCCAAAATAACTGGAAAGATTTAAAAAGTAAATTAAGTACATTGCTGAATTTATTATAGATGCTAATTTTCTACATTTCATTATTTTTTGAAAATGTCTTCAATTTTTTCTTTTCATTTAAACTTTGTCCGATTTGAGTGTGCGACATTAATCATAGCTGAATGCACTAGATGACTCAATGGGATAGTCTTTTTTTTTAGTTCTGGAACACAACTTTCAGTCTTGACATGATTATTGAGAGGAGATTTTCTCCTTCAGTCATTATCTGTTCTTGACAGAAAATATTTCTAGTCAGTGCATGTTCACAACTTAGAATATCCAATAAGGCTGGCATGCAACTTTGTTCACGCTTAAAAATTTTATAAAGACACCTTGGGAGGGAAATGGAAATGTTATATTTTTGCAGAAGATGATACTTGTTGCACTTTGTTGAAGAGAGATACACAAATCTCATTCTTAACTAACTTCCATCAGTGAAAGTTCCAAATGTACAGGTCTTATTTCACAGGATTGACAAGCCCATACTAGTTACTTTGATAATCTAACAAAACAAAAATATATTTTCACTGAGTTAACAGAAGAATATAGTCCGAACCAAAATGTTCTTATAACCACCATTAATACTACCTCCTCCTGGGGGAAATTTCTGCAGGTGCAGGAATTTGTACTGATAACTGAAGAAGAGTCATCTAGACTGGAAATGTTAGCTTCCGGTCTCTCCAAGGATGCTGTCTGACCTGTTGTGATTGCCAGCATTTGATGTTTTAAATACTACTACCTAACTAATGCACTGGAGATATTAACTAAAATGTGTGAGGTGCAGTCAGTATTTGAGTGAATGCATTAAGTTCTACCCTGTGCTAAGAACAAAAAATGCTGCAAAACTGACAAACGCCACATAGACAACGTGCAACTACAGACAACGCAACCAGGACAATGTTGGTGAACACAGTCCTGCATATTTGGAGGAAGCAGCATATAGTAGTAAACATTCAGAACCTGAATATAAGTGCATGCAGCATTCAGTTTAGCTTTGAAGAATCAGTGTCATTTAATGCTGAATCAAAACTAATGTGGAATGTTATTTACCTCCTGTGAATCAACAAGTTGCATTTATGTACTATTACTTGGAAAACATTCCAATGCATTTCACAATTAGACAAAACGGACACTTGGTCAACAATACAGAAATTAGATTTGCAGACATAAACAAACAATTCATCAAAAAGATGGTATTAAGAAGTGCTTTAAAAAAAATGAAAGACAGCTGACGTATCAGAAAGAACTTCTAAAGCAAGGACTCAAGGCAGCTGAAGGAAACAAACTAATCTCAGAGAAACAGTTACGTTTTGTGGGAGGGCAGGGTAGCATCGGAGAACAATATAGATTGGAAATAGGGAGGGATAAAGCAACAAAGGGAATTAAATGAGAATGAGAACTTCAATTTGGAGATGTTGGAGAATCAGCAGCCTACATATGCCAGCAAGGGCAAAGAAGTCGGGTGGTTTGGAATTTCAAGACAAAGAATAAACAATGACTTAAGTGGATTAGGGAAGAACACAGTGTACTAACAGAAGAATAAACAAAGAGTTAAATCAAAAAGGAAGAAAAAAACTGTAAAAGACAGAACTAAAGCTATTTAACTGTATAGCACAGCATTTGAGAACAACTCTGATCAATTCATAGTACAAATAAAAATAGATTAGTACAATCCAATAGCCATTTGAGGTACTCATCACTCTCTGCGTAAAGAACTTTCCATGCATATCTGCTCTAAACGTTTCCCCTAAACTTTGAACTTGAGACCCCAAGTGACAGAGTTCCTTACTCCAGGAAAAGCTTCTTGCTATCTACCCTGTCTATACCTCATATGATTTTGTGGACCTCTGTCAGGTCCCCCCTCAACCTCAGCCTTTCTAAATAAAGTCATCCGCATCTACTCAACCTCTCTTAATAGCTAGCGCCCTCCAAACCAGACAACATCCTAGTGAACCTCCTCTGCACCTTCTCCAAAGCATACACATCCTTTTGGTAATGTGGTGACCTGTATGCAGTATTCCAATGCGGCCGAACCAAAAAGTCTTCTACCACTGTAACATGACCTGCCAAAACTTGTACTCAATATCCTGTCCAACGAAGGAAAGCATGTCATATACCTTCTTGACCACTGTATTGACCTGTGTTCCAACCTTCAGGGAACAATGGACCTGAATACCCAGATCTGTCTGCACATCATTTTTCCGCAGGATGTTTCCATTTACTGTATATTTCGCTCTTGAATTGGATCTTCCGAAATGCATCACCTCGCATTTGCCCGGATTGAACTCCATCAGCCATTTCCCCAACTCTCCAATCTATTTGTATTCTGCTGTATTCTCGAACAGCCCGCTTCACTATCTACTACTCCACCAACCTTAGTATCATCTGCAAACTTGCTAATCAGACTACTGTACCTTCTTCCAAATCATTTATGTTTAATCACAAACAACAGTGGTCCCAACAAGGATCCCTGTGGAACACCACTGTGACCATTTTGAGAAATTCCCTTCAACTACTACTCTCTGTATCTTGTTGCTCAGCCAGCTTTCTATCCATCTGGCTCGTACACCCTGGACTCCATGCGACTTCACCTTCTCCATCGGCCTATCATGGGGAACCTTATCAAACACCCTACTAAAATCCATGTACATGACACCTGAGGCCCTTTCCTCATCAATCAACTTTGTAACTTCTTCCAAGAGTTCTATTAAGTTAGTAAGTCATGATCGTCCCTGCAAAACACCATGTTGCCTATCACTGATAAGCCCATGTTCTTCCAAATGGAAATAGATCGTATCCCTCAATATCTTTTCCAGCAGCTTCCCTACCCCGATGTCAGGTTCACCAGTCTATAATTACCTGGATTATTCCTGCTATCTTTCTTAAACAAGGGGACAACATTAGTAATTTTTCATTTCTCTGTGACCTCTCAGTGTTCAAGGATGCTGCAAAGATATCTGTTAAGGCCCCAGCTAGTTCCCCTCTCACTTTCCTCAGTAACCTAGGATAGATCCCATCCGGAACTGGGGACTTGTCCACCCTCATGCCTTTTCGAATACCCAACAATTCCTCCTTCCTTTTGCCGACTAGACCGAGAGTAAACAAACATTTATCCCTAACCTCAACATCTGTCATGTCCCTCTCCTCGGTGAAAGCCGATGCAAAGTAATCATAATGAACTTCAACCATTTTCTCTTACTCCATGCATAACTTTTCTCCTTTTGCTTCTTATATATGAATAAAAGGCTTTGGGATTTTCCTTAACCCTGTTTGCTAAAGATACCTCTTAATTTAGCCCTCTTAATTCTGGTTTCAGATTGGTCCTACAGTCCAGATATTCTTCCAAGCTTCATCTGTCTTCAGTCGCCTCGACCTTATGTACACTTCCTCTTTCCTCTTAGCTAGTCTCACAATAATCACCTATCATAATAAATAATGAGACAGGACTAATTAAATACATCAATGTCAAGCATGCTCTGTGCAAAAGTGATAATGATAGAAGTTCACATCTGTCTCGAGAGTGAGAAATTTGAATCCATAATTGGCGTATTAAAGCAATGAAAAGCAATTTACAAAAATCTGAACACCAAATTGGCTGAAGCGGAATGATTAAACAGGCTAATCAAGTGGTCGTTTTGGCAGAGGAGCCTGAAGCTAGATAATACTTGATGTGGTTCAATGAAGAGAAAATTTCAATGATATGCCACCCTCATTCAAGTCTGGGCAAAGATGGTCCCACCTGCCTGATCCTCACCTAAATCCCTCCAAACCATTGCTATTCACGATTTTAGCCAAATGTCTTTTAAATGTTGGAATTATAGCCGCATTCACCATTTCCTGTCAAGTTCACTCTACCTGCGAACCACCCTGTGTACAAAATTTGTCCCTCGTGTATTTTTCAATCTCACTCCATTCACCTTGAAATCACCCATCCGAGGGACAAGACTTCCATTAACTCTATCTATATTCCTCTCAAGCTCTATTGAAAGAAATCCCAGCCTATCCGGCTTCCCTTTACAATTCAAACCTTCCATACTCGGTAAAATCCTGGTTAATCTCTTCTGAACCCTGTCCAGGCTAATATCCTTCCTGTAATGGAGTAATCAGAACTGGACCGATCAGGCCTCACCAATGTCCTGTACAACCTCAACATGACTTCTCAACTCCTGTACTCAAAGGACTGAGCAATGAAGGCAAGCCAATCACCAAATACCTTTTTAATCACCCTGTGTATATGTAATGCAAACTTCAAAGAATTATGTACCTGAACCACTAGGTCCCTCTGTTCTATAACACTATCTGAGGCTCCGTTAACTGTATAAGCCCTACCATTGTTTGTTGTACCAAAATGCAATGCCTTGCATTTATTCAGGTTGAACTCCATCTGCCATTTTTCAGTTCATTGACCATTTGATCAAGATCCCTTTGTAATCTTAGAAAACGGTATTCACTCTCTATTATGCCACCAATTTTGGTGTCGTCCACAAACTTACTAACCATGATGTTTACATTCTCATCCAAACAATTCATATAAATGATTAACAAAAAGGGACTCATAACTGATCCCTGTGAGCACTGCTGGTGACAGGCCTTCAGTTCGAAAAGCAACCCTCTGCCACCACTCTCTGTATGACTCCGAGACCAAAGCAAGGAAACAAATAGAACATAGAACATAGAAGAATACAGCGCAGTACAGGCCCTTGGGCCCTCGATGTTGCGCCGATCCAAGCCCACCTAAACTACACTAACCCACTATCCTCCATATACCTATCCAATGCCCTCTTAAATGCCCATAAAGAGGGAGAGTCCACCACTGTTACTGGCAGGGCATTCCATGAACTAACGACTCGCTGAGTGAAGAACCTACCCCTAACATCAGTCCTATATCTACTCCCCCTTAATTTAAAGCTATGCCCCCTTGTAATACCCGACTCAATACGCGGGAAAAGGTTCATACTGTCGACCCTATCTAACCCCCTAATCATCTTGTACACCTCAATCAAGTCACCCCTAAACCTTCTTTTCTCTAGTGAAAACAGCCCCAAGTGCCTCAGTCTTTCCTCATACGATTTTCCTTCCATACCAGGCAACATCCTGGTAAACCTCCTCTGCACCCGTTCCAATGCCTCCACATCCTTCCTATAGTATGGCGACCAAAACTGCACACAATATTCCAGATGCGGCCGTACCAGAGTCTTATACAACTGCATCATGACCTCAGGACTCCGGAACTCAATTCCTCTACCAATAAAAGCCAGTACGCCATATGCCTTCCTCACCGCACTATTTACCTGGGTGGCAACTTTCAGAGATCTGTGTACATGGACACCAAGATCCCTCTGCTCATCCACACTACCAAGTATCCGACCATTAGCCCAGTACCCCATCTTTTTGTTATTCTTCCCAAAATGAATCACCTCGCACTTAGCTACATTGAATTCCATCTGCCACCTTTCTGCCCAGCTCTGCAGCTTCTCTATATCCTGCTGTAACCTGCCACATGCTTCCTCACTGTCAACAACTCCTCCGACTTTCGTGTCATCCGCAAACTTGCTCACCCAACCTTCTAACCCCTCTTCCAGGTCATTTATAAAAATGACAAACAGCAATGGTCCCAAAACAGATCCTTGCGGAACACCGCTAGTGACGGCACTCCATGAAGAAACTTTGCCATCAACTACTACCCTCTGTCTTCTTCCATCCAGCCAATTCCTAATCCAAACCTCCAACTCACCCTCAATGCCATATCTCCGTATTTTCTGCAGTAGCCTACCATGGGGAACCTTATCAAACGCCTTACTAAAATCCATATATACCACATCTACCGCTTTCCCCTCATCAACCTCCTTCGTCACCTTTTCAAAGAATTCAATAAGGTTTGTGAGGCACGACTTGCCCTTCACAAAACCATGCTGACTATCCTTGATCACATTATTCCTATCTAGATGTGCATAAATCCTATCCCTTACAATTCTCTCTAAGACTTTGCCCACAACAGAAGTGAGACTCACTGGCCTATAGTTACTAGGGCTATCCCTACTCCCCTTTTTGAACAAGGGAACCACATTTGCTATCCTCCAGTCTTCTGGGACTACTCCTGTAGACAAAGAGGACATAAAAATCAAGGCCAATGGCTCTGCAATCTCCTCCCTTGGGATAACAGAAGGGGTGTTTTTGGCAACAAAGGTTGCCAAACATGGAAGAGAAGGAATGTTTGAACAGATCGGTAGTTGTGCAAGTACAAATGGTAAACAGGAAGCTTAAGGTAGGCAGTTGCTTGTATATTGTCAATAGAATGAGCTTTCTCCTTATGTGGCCATAGAGGAAGTGGAGTTTAAAGCCTGCACGACAACATGGATGCAAAGATTCAAATTGGATATAGCCTTGTCTGTGAATGAGAACATGGGAATGGAGAACCAAAATTGCAAGTTAGAAGTGGTGCTAATGAATGTTAAGTACTATATGGAGGGAAAATCTAATAGTCAAAACATCACCATTTTTGGTGATGTTCACGTTCATAGAATCCAAAGGAAAGTGACAAGCGATATAAATCTGGAATTAAGAGTCGAAAGGTGACCGTGAATCCATTTTCAATTGTTGGAAAAACCTATCTCGTTCACTAATGCCCTCAAGGAAAGGAAACTGACATTCTTACTGAGTCTAGCTTACATGTGACTCCAGACAACACAGCAATATGGTTGGCTCTTAATTACACTCGAGGCAATTAGGGATGGCAATAAATGCTTGCCTAGCTAGCGAAGCCCTCATTCGTGTGAATAAAAAGTACATTGGATTGAAAATTGGCTCAGCGAGAGGGAGCAAAGTATTATTGACAACAGATATTTTTATGATTGGTAGGCTATTTCCAGGGATGTTCTGCAGGTCTCTGTACATGGTCTTCCAAGAAGGATGTGTTGAAACGGGCTGGACAAAGTAAAAAAATCTCACCACACCAGGTTAAAGCCCAACAGGTTTATTTGGAAGCACTAGCTTTCGGAGCGCTAGTACTTCCAACCTGGTGTTGTGTGAACTTTACAAAAAGGAAGCATGAAAAAGTTTATAGATCAGGTAAGCTTTGATCAGGGAGCTGATGATGAGAAATAAAACTGCTGTACAAATCAATGGGCCTGTCTATGCACTTGGGAATAACAAACAAGGCTGCAGAATAGAGTGATGTAGAAATACATCGTATTAACTCTTTGCAAATAGCAGTTCGATTGGATGAGGTTATCCAGAAGCATACAGAATACTTTCCTTGATTGCTCTGATACATAAGTCCTTGGCCAGAGAGGCTATGTTAGAACTGTACAAAATACTAATTAGACGAGACAAAGCATTGCATGTAGTTTTGAACACTAAAATATAGGAAAGCTGTTCTTGTCCATATGAGGATACAGATGAGAGTTACATGTATATTGCCACGAAAAGAAAATTTTGGCCATGGGAAAGATTGGTTAGGCTGAAATTTCTTAACAAACAGGAACTATATGTATTATCTAGCTCCTTAACCTTCTCCACCACAATCATGCCTGATCTTCTACCTCAATTCACTTTCCTGCTCGTTCCCCATAATATACTTTGATTCCTTGAAAGATCAAAAAATGATTGATGTGTGTTGAATATTTTCAATGATAAGAGCATCAATTACCCTCTAGAGTGGAAAATTCTAAAGGTTCACGATTCCTTGAGTGAAAAAGCCATTTTGCTCTCAGTCCTAAATGCTTGATCCTTACCTTGAAGTCATCCACTGTCCCCCACCCCATCAATGCTCTGGGTTGGTTTCTTTGGAACAGAGAAAGCCAAGGAGAGATTTAATTCAGGAGTATAAAATAATGTTTCGAGTGAGTACGAGTCAGTTATTTCTATCTGCAGAGACATAAGTAACCATAGGATAGAACTGAAGTAATTTGGGGAAGGATTAGAAGGAAGTCGAAGAATTATTTTTGAGGTTTGGAATTCACTACCAAAAAGGTGGCACAGGCAGAAACCCACAAAACACTGATATGTATGCGAGATTTTGCAACCTACAGAGTTATAGACCATGGGATAGGAGGAGAGAGTCGGTTGGATTCCTCTTTCTGTTGGCATAGATATGATGGACCAAAGAATATCTTGCTGTACCACAAATCTCTCGATTTATGTTTTACCGAATGCAAAACTCAAATGCTTTTTTAAAATCAATTGTGCAATTTAAATGAACGCAAATAAACCAGAAAAATTATTTGCCCAATTTTTCCCCGCTTTGAAGTAGCTGACAAATGAGAACTGCTTTTCAGTGTGTGATAGGTGGCCTCGACTCATCACCTAATTGACTAGGTCGAGAGCCAACAACACTTATTAAAAGTAAAATTAAGTTTGTATTATGTCCTGCTAACCTTGAAACAGGTAATCCTCTGTGTTCATGTCTGGGTTATCAGTGATGATGTCAAATGGTGATCTTCCAGCCATCATTTCAAACATCAATACGCCAAGTGCCCACCAGTCTACACTGAAACCTGTCAAATAGCAAAAAGGGGTAAGTGGTGTTTTGAATAAATATTATAACTTACTCTTTCACAGGTCATTGATTAAAGCCTGTCATCTAACAACCTAAAAAACTAAAACAGACATGATCTCCTCCTTTTCTTCCTGCACCCTTTCCTCACTTCACTTGACATATGGGACTTAATTTGGAAAAGCAATCAGTTTTAACAAGTAGTACCTAAGCACCAGTAATAAACAGACCATATAAACAAATTTGGCGGAAGTGGGTACTGCAGATGCTGGAGATTAGAGTCAAGATTAGAATGGTGCTGGAAAAGCATAGCCGGTCAGGCAGCAACTGAGATGCAGGAAAATCGATGTTTCGAGCAAAAGACTTCATCAGGAATTAGGCTGGGAGCCTCGGGGGTGGAGAGATAAATAGAGGGTGTGGGGCTAGGGAGAAGGCAGCTTAGAGTGCAATAGGTGGATGGAGGTGGGGAGCAAAGATGATAGATTGGAGAGAAGGGTGGAGCGGATAGGTGGGAAGGAAGATTGACAGATAGGTCATGAGGACGGTGCTGAGCTGGAAGATTGGAACTGGGGTAAGGTGGGAGAGGAGAAATGAGGAAAGTGGTGAAGTCCACATTGATGCCATGGGGTTGAAGAGTCCCAAGGCAGAAGATGAGGCGTTCTTCCTCCAGGCATCGGGTGGTGAGGGAGGGGCGATGAAGGATGCCCAGGACCTGCATGTCCTCAGCAGAGTTGGAGGGGGAGATAAAATGTTTGGACGTGGGCAGTGGGGTTGATTGGTACGGGTATCCCAGAAATGTTCTCTGAAGCGCTCTATTGAAGTCGTCCGGTCTCCCCAGTGCAGACTCCATCTGGAGCAATGGATACAGTAAATGACATGTGGCAGCGCAGGTGAAATTTGGATGGATGTGGAAGGCTCCTTTGGGGCTTTGGATGGAGGTGAGGGGAGGAGGTGTGGCCACAGGTTTTCGAATTCCTGTGGTGGCAGGGTAAGGTGCCAGGAAGGGAGGGTGGATTGTTAGGGGCGTGGACCTGACCAAGTAGTCACAGAGGCAACAGCCTTTGCGGAAAGCGGATAGGGGTGGGCTGGGGAGGGAAATATATCCCTGGTGGTGGGACCCATTTGTAGGTGACGGAAATGTTGGTGGTGATGCGATTTGAGGAGATTTGTGGGGTGGAAGGTGAGTATCGGGGGGTTCTGTCCTTGTTGCGGTTGGAGGGATGGGGTTCGAGGGCAGAGGTGCGGAATGTGGATGAAATGTGTTGGAGGGGATCTTCAACCACGTGGGAGGGGAAATTGCGGTCTTTAAAGGAGGAGGCCATCTGGTGTGTTCTGTGGTGGAACTAGTTGTCCTGGGAGCAGATGTGGCGGAGACTGAGGAATTGGGAATACGGGATACCATTTTTGCAGGAAGCAGGGTGGGAGGAGGTGCAATTCAGGTAGCTATGGGAGTCTGTGTGTTTGTAGAAAATGTCAGTTTTGAGTCGGTCATCGTTGATGGAGATGGAGGTCTAGAAAGGGGAGGGAGGTACAGGTAAATTTAAGGTCATAGTGGAATGTGTTGGTGAAGTTGATGAACTGTTTAACCTCCTCATAGGAGCACGAGGTGGCGCCGATGCAGTCATCAATGTCGCCGAGGAAAAGGTGGGGAGTGGTGGTGTAACTCTGGAAGATGGACTGTTCTATGTAGCCGACAAAGAGACAGGCATAGCTGGGGCCCATGCGGGTGCCCTGGCTACCCCTTTCGTCTGGAGGAAGTGGGAGGATTCGAAGGAGAAATTGTTGAGGGTGAGGACCAGTTCAGCCAAACAAGAGTGTCAGCGGAAGGGTACTGGTGGGTACGTCAGGAGAGGAAGAAACGGAGGGCTTGGAGGCTCTGGTCATGGTGGTTGGAGGTATAGAGGGACTGGATGTCCATGGTGAAGATGAGGCATTGGGGGCCAGGGAAATGGAAGTCTTGGAGGAGTTGGAGGGTGTGGGTGGTGTCCCGAACGTATGTGGGGAGTTCCTGGACAGGGGAGATAGACAGTATCGAGGTAGGTGGAGATGAATTCAGTGGGGCAGGAGTAGGCCGAGATTATGGGTTGGCCAGGATAGTGAGGCTTGTGGATCTGAGTAGGAGGTAGAATCGGGCAGTGTGGGGTTCCCAAACTATGAGGTTGGAAGCTGTGGGTGGGAGATCCGCTGAGGTGATGAGGTTGTGTATGGTCTGGAAGATGATGGTTTGGCGATGCGGGGTGAAGTCATGGTCGAGGGAGCAGTAGGAGGAGGTGTCTTTGAGTTGGCACCTGGCTTCAGCAGTGTAGAGGTCAGTTCACCAAACTACTATTGTAGCCCCTGTGTCCACTGATATAAACAAACTAGACTTTTAAAATATAGACAGGTTATTCAGGAATACAAACATTTCCCTTATTACGGAAATATTCAGATGGAAGTTAAACTAAAAACACATGCAAATTACTCGAAATCAATTGTAAAAACTAACTCAAACATTTCTGATGGCTCTGTAATTGCTGAGAGATTGAATTTCATCTTTGTGTGTCCTTTTCAATTCCATTTGTCAATGTTTAATCTCCAGGGATTTTAGAACATTTTTTCCACTTTGTCCTGTTGAGATTTCCAAACAGGCCTTCAAAAGATAGGCAAACAACCGATTGTAAGACTTGGGCAAATAAAACTAAAATTAATTTGAAGAGGTTTATGTTGAGAAGGTCCAGTGTAAAGGCTCCTGGCTTCCACTCTGCACCTCTCCATTCAGACAGCAGGGAGTATAATTTTACATGAAGTAGGAAATCACTTCCTTCTACAAATGGAACACAATGCTGATGTTTTAATTTGGTTTGCTGCACAGATGATCAAATACAACTATACTAGCTATGTCCTCTATTACAGTTGCTCACCATACTCCTCTCCTCTCAATATTTCAGGTGCTATATAATTGGGTGTGCCACAGAAAGTGCTCGTAGTGTCACCAGGGCCAAGTCCTTCCTGTAGAGCAAACATAAATTACTAGAAATTGAAAATACATGTTTCCAAAATGTATGTTTTTTGACAATTTAAACAATTAGCAGCAGCATAAAAAAATGTCCTCAAGGATTCATGGTCAGGTGATTTAAAACTATTTGGTTGACTGAATTTACATTAACTTATTTAAATACACAGTAGCGAAGGAGAATACTAATCTGTATTATTGTCACATGCAATACAGCGCTCCAATAATAAATGGGTATACATTTAACTGGTAGAACACCATGTAGAATGCACACTGAACAATAGTAAAAGCATTACAATCTGACATCAAAATACAGTTTACAAGATGCACATGTCATTGCTGTAAAACATACAAAACATACATCTAATCATATTAACATTACTGAACAAAATAATAAACAGAAATGAAGAGGGGTAATTGTACTAATTAATATACTTGCGATAACAGGAATAAATAACTGGTTGACACAATTGCAAATTTTGACATGGTGCACTGTAATTCATGTGTAACATGGAGGCAACAACTGTCGAAATGTAAGTGTTTTTATCATCAAGAATTCTTCCTTTCCTCTGCATTCAAATAAAATTCATATTTTATAATATCTGCAAATGTCTCCTATGCATATATGATCAGAGTTAGTCAAAGTTATTAGTTATGATCTATAATACAAACCACTGTTTTAAAAAGGCGAGATGTGTCCTCTGGCTTTTTAAGAAATGCACAGCGCAGTTTGTTCGTCAACAACATTGATCTTAAGGTTGTGGCTTGATTCCAGATTTGAGGTCAGATAATAGACAATAGGTGCAGGAGTAGGCCATTCTGCCCTTCAAGCCTGCACCACCATTCAATATGATCATGGCTGATCATCCTTAATCAGTATCCTGTTCCTGCCTTATCTCCATATCCCTTGATTCCACTATCCTTGAGAGCTCTATCCAACTCTTTCTTAAATGAATCCAGAGACTGGGCCTCCACTGCCTTCTGGGGCAGAGCATTCCACACAGCCACTACTCTCTGGGTAAAGAAGTTTCTCTTCATCTCTGTCCTAAATGGTCTATCCCGTATTTTTAAGCTGTGTCCTCTGGTTCGGCACTCACCCATCAGCGGGAACATGTTTCCTGCCGCCAAAGTGTCCAATCCTTTAATAATCTTATATGTCTCAATCAGATCCCCTCTCAGTCTTCTAAACTCAACGGTATACAAGCCCAGTTGCTCCAGTCTTTCAGCGTAAGGTAGTCCTGCCATTCCAGGAATTGACCTCGTGAACCTACGCTGCACTCCCTCAATAGCCAGAATGTCTTTCCTCAAATTTGGAGACCAGAATAGCACACAGTACTCCGGGTGAGGTCTTACCAGGGCTCTGTAGAGCTGCAGAAGAACCTCTTTGCTTCTATACTCAATTCCTCTTGTTATGAAAGCCAGCATGCTATTAGCCTTCTTCACTACCTGCTGTACCTGCATGCTTACCTTCATTGACTGGTGCACAAGAACACCCAGATCTCTTTGTACTGCCCCTTTACCTAACTTGATTCCATTTAGGTAGTAATCTGCCTTCCTGTTCTTGCCACCAAAGTGGATAACCATACATTTATCCACATTAAACTGCATCTGCCATGCATCTGACCACTCACCTAACCTGTCCAGGTCACCCTGTAATCTCCTAACAACCTCCTCACATTTCACCCTGCCACCCAGCTTAGTATCATCAGCAAATTTGCTAATGTTATTACTAATACCATCTTCTATATCATTAACATATATTGTAAAAATCTGCGGTCCCAGCACTGATCCCTGCGGTACCCCACTGGTCACTGCCTGCCATTCCGAAATTGAGCCGATTATCACTACTCTTTGTTTCCTATCAGCCAACCAACTTTCAATCCAAGTTAGTACTTTGCCCCCAATACCATGCGCCCTAACTTTGCTCACTAACCTCCTATGTGGGACTTTATCAAAAGCTTTCTGAAAGTCCAGGTACACTACATCTACTGGATCTCCCTCGTCCATCTTCAGAGTTATATCCTCAAAAAATTCCAGAAGATTAGTCAAGCATGATTTCCCCTTCATAAATCCATGCTGACTCTGACCTATCCTGTTACTACTATCCAGATGTGTCGTAATTTCCTTTATAAAAGACTCCAACATCTTTCCCACCACTGAGGTCAGACTAACTGGTCTATAATTTCCTGCTTTCTCTCTCCCACCTTTCTTAAAAAGTGGTACAACATTAGCCACCTTCCTATCCGCAGGAACTGATCCCGAATCTATCGAACTCTGGAAAATAATCACCAACTCATCCACGATTTCTCGAGCCACCTCCTTCAGTACCCTGGGATGTAGACCATCAGGCCCCGGGAACTTATCAACCTTCAGACCTAACAGTCTCTCCAACACCAATTCCTGGCAAATATAAATTCCCTTAAGTTCAGGTCCTTCAGCCACTGTTACCTCAGGGAGATTGCTTGTGTCTTCCCCAGTGAACACAGATCTGAAATACCAATTCAATTCTTCTGCCATTTCTTTGTTCCCCGTAATATATTCCCCTGTTTCTGTCTTCAAGGGCCCAATTTTAGTCTTAACCATTTTTTTGCCTTAACCATTTTTTTGCCTTTCACATACCTAAAAAAGCTTTTAAAATCCTCCTTTATATTTTTGGCCAGTTTATCTTCGTACCTCTTTTTTCTCTGCGTATTTCCTTCTTAGTAATCCTCTGTTGTTCTTTAAAAGCTTCCCAGTCCTCCGTTTTCCCACTTATCTTTGCTATGTTATACTTTTTCTCTTTTAACTTTATATGTTTCTTAACTTCCCTCGTCAGCCACTGCCACCCATGCCTCCTCCTAGGATCTTTCTTCCTTTTTGGAATGAACTGATTCTGCATCTTCTGCATTAAAAACAGAAATATCCGCCATTGTTCCTCCACTGTCATCCCTGCTAAGGTATTGCACCATTGAACTTTGGCCAGTTCCTCCCTCATAGCTCCATAGTTCCCTTTGTTCAACAGAAATATTGTCACTTCCAATTGTACCCTCTCCTTCTCAAATTGCAGATTAAAGCTTATTGTATTATGGTCGCTACTTCCCAATGGCTCCTTCACTTCGAGGTCCCTGATCAATTCTGGTTCGTTGCACAATATCAGATCCAGAATTGCCTTCTCCCTGGTAGGCTCCAGCACCAGCTGTTCTAAGAATCCATCTTGGAGGCACTTCACAAAGTCTCTTTCTTGAGGTCTAATACCATCCTGATTCTCCCAGTCTACTTGCATGTTGAAATCCCCCAATCACAACTGTAGTAATATCTTTGCGACATGCCAATTTCAGTTCCTGATTCAACTTACATCCGACATCAAGCCTACTGTTTGAGGGCCTATAGATGACTCCCAAGAGGGTCTTTTTACTCTTAGAATTTGTCAGCTCTATCCACACTGACTCTACATCCCCTGATTCTAGGTCCCCCCGCGCAAGGGACTGAATATCATCCCTTACCACCATGGCCACCCCACCCCCTCTGCCCGTCAGCCTGTCCTTACGATAGCAGGTGTAGCCTTGAATATTCATTTCCCAGGCCCTGTCCACTTGAAGCTACATCTCAGTTATGCCCACAATATCATATCTGCCAATTTCCAAAAGAGCCTCAAGCTCATCCATCTTATTTCTAATGCTTCGTGCATTCATGTATAGTATTTTTAATTTGTTACTGCCCTCACCCTTCCCATCACCTCCTATTTCACCCAACCTTACAGCATGATCCCTTTTTGAGGTGAAGAAAAAGAAAATCAACAAGGATCCTGTTCTCCATTACAACTTAGTGGGGTTTCGTTAGAAGCAGGTATATTTAGATATTTTGTGAATGCAGAGTTGGACTCAACTAATTAGTCAAACAGGTTACAGTCACTGTTAGGTAACTAATATTTGTCAGACCTTGTGGGAGAAGCTTTTTAAAAATAATATGTATCCCTTATTGGTTTTTGTTTTTACTAACTGTCACTCTGTTACAAATAAACATCCTACCTTGCACATTCCATAATCTGTTAATTTGATGTGACCATCAGAATCTAAAAGAACGTTGTCCAGTTTCAAATCTCTGTAAATGATTCCTCTGTCATGAAGGAAGTTGAGGGCAATGCAAATTTCAGCAGCATAAAACCTAAATGAAACAAAGATACTGATAATTTCAGAAAACTGCATCACAATAAGTATTGCTGTCCTGTTTCTTGTTCTTGACAAGATTTCCAAACTGAAGAAACTAATTTTCGACTGATTCGTTAATCATACTTCTTCCAGAATGATTTTGATCTCATTGCTATCTTTTTCTATTTGGGTGTAAACAAAACAGATATTTCTTATCCATTCACCACTGCTTTGATGTATAGCCTGACTTTTAAGACACAAACAGTGCCTGTCCGAAACATGCAAAAGCTGCAACAATCTACATATTTACTACATTTTATATATTTACAATATATTATACATACACTTGATCAAAAAAATCACAATGAACTTACTGACTGGAAACTACCAACTGAATTGTTCAACAGACTGAAGCCATATTCCAATGATCTGAAACCAAGGTTAAAGATGGCCTAATTCCTGCGTAATTATCCCTTCTATATCCCAAGTCATTGAAATTGAGACAACAGGTCTGCAAAGTCTCACCAGGAACAATTGCTTTGAAAGGCTATTAACAAGTGCCATCTCAATCCCATATAATCACTCCCTATGTGCACTCACCTGGGTGGAGACAAACCATCTGACATAATCATTTAGACAATGGTGCTGGGCTATAAAACATTTTTCCCCCAGATGTAATCTAGGCAACTGGAATCACCAGCCGAGGTCATATTTAGGTCACGGTGCAGATGGCGATAGGGAATCGTGTAACAAATCAATTAACCAATGTTTGTTTAAGCACCTGTTTTCTCTGCAGATTAGTATAACCAAATGAGACATTGATAAAACCCTCCCTATATTGATTTCGCTCTCTCCAATCAACTTTAAGTTTTGCATCTTGTCTTCCAATTTTTGACTACGAGTCACAGGCAGGGTTAACTCAAATCTAGCAGCTCCTATGAATGGACTTCTCATATATTAGAGTTAATCTTTCTTTGCACCGACTCTGCAGCCGTAACACTATATTCTGCATTCTGTTTTGTTAGCCTCATGTACTTAGGTAAGGTATGATTTGTCTGGTTAGCATGCAAAAAAGTATCTCGGTACATGTGACAATAACGCATCAAATCAAAAATCAATTGAACAAACCTCTCTGCTGACCTTCAAACCACCATGATGCCAAAGATGAACCAGAGTAAAGCCTGAAAGCAGCCAAGACACCAACTTTCAACTGTATTGGATTTTCAAATTCCTTAATCTATCCACCAATTCTGAAATTTATTTGTATAAATGTGAACTTCAAGTATGTGGGTGTGAGAGAATTGCAGTATTTTTATTTTATTTAGATTGGTTTAAATTTAAGTAATACTGTTATTTTTTTTAAAAGATCAAGGAAATCTGTCCATGTCTTTTATCATCATAGCACATAAACAGTTAAGCACTCACTAAATTGACAAACATATCTTTTACAAAATCTGTGGTGGTCAAATGAGGCATGGAAAAGGGAGACTCATCATCTGACCATATTATATGCAGATAGAAATTGTGATAGAACTTAGTCCAAATTTTTCAGATTTGTGATCTGAGCACTACCTATTCCTACTAATATCCACCAAACCCAAGCAGTTCAAATGCTGCTTTCCAACTTGGAGAAATTTCCAGCTCCCTCAGGTAAGGCTTTCGAGATCTTACAGAGCTAGTACCCTCGCAGTGTCTTGGATGCCATTTCATGTTAAAATATTTGAAAGTGTTTGCAGTTGCTGCTGCAATGAGTTCCATATTAATGTTGTCTGCCACTCCATAACATGCTTCGCCCTGGACTACAGAATGCAGCACCTCACATTTATCGAAATTAAACTCCATCTGCCACCCTTCAGTCCATTGGCCCATCTGATCAAGATCCCATTGAACTGTGGTAATTTTCTTCTCTGTCCACTACATCTCCAATTTTGGTGTCATCTGCAAACTTACTAACCTCCTATGTTCATATCCAAATAATTTGTATAAATGATGAAAAACAGTGGACCCAACACTGATCCTTGAGGCACACCACTGGTCACAGGCCTCCAGTCTGAAACACAACTGTTCACCTCCACCTCTGTCTTCTACCTTTGAGCCAGTTCTGTATTCAAATGGCTAGTTCTTCCTGTATTCCATGAGATCTAACCTTGTTAACCAGTCTCCCGTAGGATATTGATAAATATTGAAGTCCATATTGATCACATCTATCGCTCTGCCCTCATCAATCCTCTTTGTTACTTCTTCATAAAACTCATTCAAGTTAACGAGACATGATTTCCCATGAACAAAGCCATGCTGACTGTCCCTAGTCAGTCCTTGCCTTTCTAAATACGTTAATCCTGTGCCTCAGGATTTCCTCCAACAACTTCCCCACTACCAATGTCAGGCTCACCGGTCTATAGTTTCCTGGCTTTTCCTTACCACCTTTCTGAAATAGTGGCACCACGTTAGCCAACCTCCAATCTTCCAGCATCTCACCTGTGACTATCGATGATGCAAGTATCTCAGCAAGGAGTCCAGCAATCACTTCCCTAGCTTCCCACAGATTTCTAGGGTACACGTGATCAGGTCCTGGGGATTTATTCACTTTTGTGTTTCAAGACATCCTGCACCACCTCCTTTGTAAAATGGACATTTTTCAAGATGTCACCATTTATTTTTCCATATTCTATATCTTCCATGTCCTTTTTCACAGTAAACACTGACGCAAAATACTCGTTTAGTATCTCCCCTATCTCCTGCAGTTCCACACAAAGGCTGCCTTGCTGATCTTTGGAGGGCCCCATTCTTTCCCTGGTTACCCTTTTGTCCTGAATATATTTATAAAATCTTTTTGGATTCTCCTTAACCATATTTGCCAAAGCTATCTCATGTCCCCTTTTTTCCCCTCCTGATTTCCCTCTTCAGTATACTCTTACTGCCTTTGTACTCTAAGGATTCATTCAATCTCTCCTGTCTATACCTGGCATATGCTTCCTTCTTTTTCTTAACCAAAATCTCACTTTCTCTAGTCATCCAGCTTTCCCTACACCTACCAGCCTTTCCTTTTACCCTAACAGGAATATATTGTCTCTGGTTTCTCATTATCTCATTTTTGAAGGCTTCCCATTTTCCAGCCATTCCTTTACCTGCGAATATCTGCCCCCAATCAGCTTTTGAAAGTTCTTGCCTAATACCGTTCAAAATTGGCCTTCCTCCAATTGAGAACTTCAACTTTAAGATCTGGTCTATCCTTTTCCATCATTTTTTGAAAACTAATTGAATTATGGTCGCTGGCCCTAAAGTGCTCCCCCACTGCCACCTCAGTTATCTGCCCTGCCTTATTTCCCAAAAGCAGTTCAAGGTTTGGACCTTCTCTAGTAGGTACATCCACATACTGAATCAGAAAATGTTCTTGTACACACTTAAATTCCACCTCATCTAAACCCCTAACACTATGGCAGTCCCAGTCTATGTTTGGAAAGTTAAAATCCCCTACCGAAACCATTCGATTATTCTGGCAGATAGAGTCACAGAGATGTACAGCACGGAAACAAACCCTTTGGTCCAACTCATCCATGCCGACCAGATATTCCAAACTAATCTAGTCTCTCTTGCCATCACCAGGCTCATAGCCCTCCAAACTCTACCTATTCATATACCCATCCAGATGCCTTTTAAATGTTGCAATTTTACCAGCCTCCACTACATCCACTGGCAGCTCATTCCATACATGTACCACCCTCTGTGTGAAAAAGTTGCCCCTTAGGTCTCTTTTATATCTTTCCCCTCTCACCATAAATCTATACTGTCTAGTTCTGGACTCCCTCATCCCAGGGAAAAGACCATGTCTATTCATCTTATCCATGCTCATGATTTTATAAACCTCTACACCCTTCAGCCTCCGATGCTCCAGCAAAAACAGCCCTAGCCTATTCAACCTCTCATGGTAGCTCAAATCCTCCAACCCTGGCAACATCCTTGTAAATCTTTGCCGAACCCTTTCAAGTTTCACAACATCATTCCGATAGGAAGGAGACCAGAATTGCATGCAATATTCCAACAGTGGCTTGAACAATGTCTGGTACAGCCGCAACATGACCTCCCAACCCCTTTACTCAATACTCTAACCAATAAAGGAAAGCATACCAAACTTCTCTTTCATTATCCTATCTACCTGTGACTCCACTTTCAAGGAGCTATAAACCTGCACTCCAAGGCGAGATCTCCTGACAAATGTGTTTCCCAATTTCCTGCTGACTATTGGGGGTCTATAATACAATCCCAATAAGGTGATCATCCCTTTCTTATTTCTCAGTTCCACCCAAATAACTTCCCTAGATGCATTCCCAGGAATATCCTCCCTAAGTACAGCACTAATGCTATCCCTTATCAAAAACATCACTACGCCTCCTCCCGCCTCCCCCCCACCCCCTTTTCTATCATTCCTACACCATTTGTATTCTGGAACATTAAGCTACTAGTCCTGTCCATTCCTGAGCCACGTTTCAGTAATTGCTATGGTAGCCCAGTCCCATGTTCCACACCATGCCCTAAGTTCATCTGCCTTCCCAGTTTAGCCTCTTGCATTGAAGTAAATGCAGTTTAATTTATCAGTCCTATCTTGCTCTCTGCTTTGTTCTTGCTTGCCTTGATTGTTTGACTTGCTCCTTTTCCCAACTATACCAGTCTCAGACTGATTTCTTTGCTCACTAGTTCCTTGGTCCTTCCCCCTCACCTTACTAGCTTAAATCCTCCCGAGCAGTTGTAGCAAATTTCTCTGCCAGTATATTAGTCCCATTCAAATTTAGGTGCAATCCGGCCTTCTTGTACAGGTCACTTCTACCCAGAAGAGATTCCCAATGGTTCAAAAAAATGTGAACCAATCTCCCCTGCACCAGCTCCTCAGCCACACATTCAAATGGTCTATCTCCTATTCCGACCCTCAATAGCTCATAGCACCTGGAGTAATCCAGATATTACTACCCTCAAGGACCTCCTTTTTAAATTCCTGCCTAACTTTCTATATTGTACCTTCAGAATTTTGTCAGTTTCCCTTCCTATATCGTTAGTTCCCATGTGTACAATGACCTTCTGCTGGTCTCTCTCCCTTTTGAGAACATTCTGCACTCTTTCTGAGATATCCCTGATGGTGGCACCAGGGAGGCAACACACTATCCTGAGTTTTTGTTGCTAGCCGTAGAAATGTCTGTCTGTGCCTCTGACTAGCAGGTTCCCCCATCACAATTGATCGCTTAGAACCCCATGTACCCCTCAATACATGAGATGTATGTTGGGTTCCAAGTGGTCGATTGTGATGGGGGATCTGCTAGTCAGAGGCACAGCCAGATGTTGCTGCGGAGAGCAGTGCAAAATCAGAATGGTGTGTTGCCTCCCTGGTGCAGGAAGGATGTTATTAAACTGGAGAGGGTTTAAACCCGAGAATGCAACTTTAAAAAAAAGGGTTTTGTGATTTGCACATGAAAGAAGTGAAACTATCACTGTATTCTAACAGATGAAAGGCTTAACAGACAATCAATTCTTCAATGTATAATTTCAGTTACATCACACTGCAAATTTTTGCTATAAATTCTGTGTTACGATCGAGCCCTCCACAATCACCTGATGAAGGAGTATCGCTCCGAAAGCTAGTGTGCTTCCAATTAAACCTGTTGGACTATAACCTGGTGTTGTGTGATTTTTAACTTTGGAGAGGGTTCAGAAGAGATTTACCAGAATGTTGCTGGGAATGGAGGGCTTGAGTCATAAAGAAAGGCTAGATAGGCTGGGACCACTTTCACTGGAGCATACGTTGAGAAGTGACCTTATTACAGGTTTATAAAATACTGAGAGGAATAGATAAGGTGAATGGCAGATGTCTTTGCCCTCGGATAGGGGATTTCAAGAGTAGGGGCATATTTTTAAGGTGACAGAAGAAAGATTTAAAAAGATGAGAGACTTTTTTTATACATATAATGGTTTGTGAGTGAAATGAACTGCCAGAGGAAGTGGTGGATGTGGATATAGTTGTAACGTTTAAAACACAAGTACAGATAGTTCTTCTCTAACACGATGGTTGAGTTCTTGTGCAACCCTGCTTATAGAAAAATCACACTTTTGAAACAGTGCTTAAAGTGGTGGCAATGTAATTGCCTTACAGCCAACACGTTTTAAAAGTTTGTGCTTTAGCAACAGTGTCCCTAATTCGTCAATTGTGTTACAGCAAAAAAATTTGCGTTAACGTATCGTGTGTTGTAGCAGAACAACCTGTGCTTAAATAAGAAATGTTGAGAGGGATCTGGGCCATCCGCAGGAGGGTAGGTCTAGTTTAGTTTGGGATTATGGTCGGCAACGGACTGGTTCAACTTAAGGGTCTGTTTCCATACTGTATGACTTTATGACTCTCTATTATCATGAATGACTTGAACAAAGCTGTGATTGACAGTCACAACAACTTTAATATTGTATGACTCACTAGTTAATATAGTGACACAAACTGATTTCCAGAAGAATGATGTATTTAAGGACCATCTTAAAATGGGAAAACAGAAGTGAAGAGTCAGAGGGGTTTATGGAGGCATTTCCAAGGGTTTGGCAGCTGAAAGGGGATCTGAAAGGTGATAGTTACAATGTTTTCAATCAGGATCAACAAAAGACTGGAATCAGACGCTTGCACATGGCTTGAATGATTATAGAGCTGGAGATTACAGAGATAGGAAGGTCTGACACCATTAAGGAATTCCAAAACGAGTATGAGAATTTTAAAATTGGTATCTTGTTAAAAGGCAGCTAGAATGCACAGGACAAAGGCTAAAAACATTGAAAAATAAGACAAAATAAGAGGAGGCGGCCATTCAGCCCTTCAAACCGGCTCCAGCATTCATTATGAACATGGCTGATGATCCAACTTGATTACCCGCCCTCCCACCACCAACCCCAAAGTTCTTTGATTCCTTTAGTCCCAAGTGTTATATACAACTCCAGGAAATACAATGTTTGAGCCTTGAATGCTTTCTGCGGTAGTGAATTCCACAGGCTCACCACTCTCCGCATGAACAAATTTTTCATCTTGACCCTAATTGGTTTACTGCCTATCCTTAACTGTAAGCAGTGAATCCTGGTCCTGCACTACCCATCAGCGGGAACATTGTTCCTGCATCTACCCAGTCAAATCCTGTTAAAAGTTGATAGGTTTGTATGAGATTCCCCCTTCATTCTTACAAACTCTTATGAATATGGACTAAACCGATTGAATCTTTCCTTTACATCAGTCCTGCCATTCCAGCAATCAGTCTGGTAATCCCTTGTTGCAACCCCTCTCTGACAAGAATACCCTTCCTCAGATAAGGAGACCAGAACTGCACACAATATTCCAGGCGTGGTTTCACCAAGATCCTGTATAATCTCATCAAGACATCCCTGCTCCTGTACTCAAACACTTTTACTGCGAAGGCTAATGCATTTGCCTTCTTGACCAGCTGCTGAATGTGTGTGTTTACCTTCAGTGATTGGGACATGAGGAAACTCAGATTTTGTTGCATATTCCCCTTGCTCAAGGGCCACATAAAAATCCACTTTCCTGTTTTTGCTCCCAAAGCAGATAACCTCAAATTTATCCACATTATTCTGCATCTGCCATGCATGTATCCACTCACTGAGCCTGTCCAATTTACACTGAAGCATCTCTGTATCCTCCTTACAGATCACTCTCCCATCCAGCTTTATGTCATCTGCAAATTTGGAAATATTACATTTAGTTCCCTCATCTAAATCATTAATAGACTTTGCAATTAGATGGGGTTCTAGTACTGATCGTCGAGGTATCCACTAGTCATTGTCTGCCTTTTGTAAAATGTTTAGAACATAGAAACATACAGCGCAGTACAGGCCCTTTGGCCCTCGATGTTGCGCCGATCCAAGCCCACCTAACCTACACTAGCCCACTATCCTCCATATGCCTATCCAATGCCCGTTTAAATGCCCATAAAGAGGGAGAGTCCACCACTGCTACTGGCAGGACATTCCATGAACTCACGACTCGCTGAGTAAAGAATCTACCCCTAACATCTGTCCTATACCTACCACCCCTTAACTTAAAGCTATGCCCCCTCGTAATAGCTGACTCCATACATGGAAAAAGGTTCTCATCGTCAACCCTATCTAAACTTCTAATCATCTTGTACACCTCTAACAAGTCACCCCTAAACCTTCTTTTCTCCAATGAAAACAGCCCAAATGCCTGAGCCTTTCCTCATACGATCTTCCTACCATACCAGGCAACATCCTGGTAAACCTCCTCTGCACCCGTTCCAGTGCCTCCACATCCTTCCTATAGTATGGCGACCAAAACTGCACACAATACTCCAGATGCGGCCGCACCAGAGTCTTATACAACTGCAACATGACCTCAGGGCTCCGGAACTCAATTCCTCTACCAATAAAAGCCAGTACGCCATATGCCTTCATTACCGCACTATTTACCTGGGTGGCAACTTTCAGAAATCTGTGTACATGGATACCAAGATCCCTCTGCTCATCCACACTACCAAGTATCCGACCATTAGCCCAGTACCCCATCTTTTTGTTACTCTTACCAAAGTGAATCACCTCACACTTAGCTACATTGAACTCCATTTGCCACCTTTCTGCCCAGCTCTGCAACTTATCTATATCCCGCTGTAACCTGACACATCCTTCCTCACTGTCAACAACTCTACCGACTTTCGTATCATCCGCAAACTTGCTCACCCAACCTTCTAGCCCCTCCTCCAGGTCATTTATAAAAATGACAAACAGCAATGGTCCCAAAACAGATCCTTGCCGAACATCGCTAGTAACTGCACTCCAAGATGAACCTTTACCATCAACTACTACCCTCTGTCTTCTTCCAGCCAGCCAATTCCTAATCCAAACCTCCAACTCACCCTCAATGCCATACCTCCATATTTTTTGCAGTAGCCTACCATGAGGAACCTTATCAAACGCCTTACTAAAATCCATATACACCACATCTACCGCTTTACCCTCGTCTACCTCCTTAGTCACCTTCTCAAAGAATTCAATAAGGTTTGTGAGGCACGACCTGTCCTTCACAAAACGATGCTGACTATCCTTGATCACATTATTCCTATGGAGATGTTCATAAATCGTAAACCCTTACAATTCTCTCTAAGACTTTGCCCATAACAGAAGTGAGACTCACCGGCCTATAGTTACTAGGGTTATCCCTACTCCCCTTCTTGAACAAGGGAACCACATTTGCTATCCTCCAGTCTTCTGGCACTATTCCTGTATACAACGAGGACATAAAAATCAAGGCCAATGGCTCTGCAATCTCCTCCCTTGCTTCCCAGAGAATCCTAGGATAAATGCCATCAGGCCCAGGGGACTTATCTATTTTCACTCTTTCCAGAATTTCAAACACTACTTCCCTACATACCTCAAAGCCGTCCATTCTAATCAATTGTGACTCAATATTCACATCGGCAACAATGTCCTGTTCCTGAGTGAATACTGACGAAAAGTATTCATTCAGTGTCTCCCCAATCTCTTCAGCCTCCACACGCAACTTCCCACTACTATCCTTGACTGGACCTATTGCTACCCTAGTCATTCTTTTATTCCTGACATACCTATAGAAAGCCTTAGGGTTTTCCCTAATCCTACCAACTAAGGACTTTTCATGTCCCTCCTTTCTGCTCTTAGTTCTCTCTTCAGATCCTTCCTGGCTACCTTATAACTCTCAATCGCCCCAATTGAACCTTCACACCTCATCTTTACATAGGCCACCCTCTTCCATTTAACAAGGGATTCCAATTCCTTATTAAACCTCACACGACCCTTTCCTCCCTGCCTGACAGGTACATACTTATCAATGACACTCAATAGTTGCTCCTTGAACAAGCTCCACATATCAATTGTGCCCATGCCTTGAAGCCTACTTTTCCAAGCCACGCATCCTAAGTCGTGCCTCACCACATCATAATTTCCCTGCCCCCAGCTATAACTCTTGCCCTGCAGTGCACACTTATCCCTCTCCATCACTAGAGTAAAAGTCACCGAATTGTGGTCACTGTCCCCAAAGTGCTCACCTACCTCCAATTCTAACACCTGGCCTGGTTCATTACCCAGAACCAAATCCAGTATTGCCTCACCTCTTGTTGGCCTGTCTACATATTGTGTCAAGAAACTCTCCTGCACACATTGGACAAACACCGACCCATCTAACGAACTCGAGCTATAGCTTTCCCAGTCAATATCTGGAAAGTTAAAGTCCCCCATAACAACCACCCTATTACTTTCACTCTTCTCCTGAATCATCCTTTCTTCTACGTCTCTTGGACTATTAGGAGACCTGTAGAAAACTCCTAACAGGGTGACCTCACTTTTCCTATTCCTAACCTCAGCCTAAACTACCTCAGATGTCGAGTCTTCATCCATCGTCCTTTCCACCGCAGTAATACTATCTTTGACAAGCAATGCCACACCTCCCCCTCTTTTATCCCCACCTGACCCTACTAAAACATTTAAGCCCTGGAACCTGCAACAGCCAATCCTGTCCCTGTTCTACCCATGTCTCCGTAATAGTCACAACATCGAAATCCCAGGTACCAACCTACGCTGCAAGTTCACCTACCTTATTTCGTATACTTCTTGCATTGAAGTATACACACTTCAAGACACTTTCCTCTTTACAGGCACCCTTCTTTGAGATTGATGCCATGTTCCTAACCTCCCTACACTCCAGATCCTGCACCCTAAAGCTACAGTCTAGGTTCCCATGCCCCTGCAGAGTTAGTTTAAATCCCCCCCAAGAGCACTAGCAAACCTTCCCCCAAGGATACTGGTGCCCCTCAGGTTCAGGTGTAGACCATCCTGTTTATAGAGGTCCCACCTTTCGCAGAAAGAACCCCAGTTATCCAGATACCGGAATCCCTCCCTCCTGCACCATCCCTGTAGCCACGCATTTAACTGTTCTCTCTCCCTATTCCTCGACTCTCTATCACGTTGCACGGGTAACAAACCAGAGACAACAACTCTGTTTGTTCTAACTCTGAGCTTCCAGACTAGCTCCCTGAAAGCCTGCCTAACATCCTCAGCCCTCCTCCTACCTATGTCGTTGGTGCCAATGTGGACCACGACTTCGGGCTGCTCCCCCTCCCCCTTAAGGACCCGGAAAACACGATCAGAGACGTCACGTACCCTTGCACCTGGGAGGCAACATACTAAACTTTTTGTTTCCTGTCTGCCAATCAGATTTTCTCTCCATTTCGGTATATTATCCCAGTCCCATGTGCTTTAACTAATCTAATCTCTTACGTGGAATGTTGTCAAAAGCTTGCTGAAAATTCAGATAAACTACTTTCATTAGTTCCCCATCATCAACTCTACGAGTTACACCCTCAAAGAATTCCAGTAGATTTCTCAAGCATGGTGACCCTTTCGTAAATGCATGTTGACTGTCTGATCCTGCTGATGTTTTCCAAAGTGCTCTGCTATTAAATCTTTTACAATGGACTCAAGCATTTTCTACCCTACTGACACCAGGCTGACTGATCTATAAATTCCCAGTTTTCCCTCTGCCTCTCTATTTAAATAGAGAGGTTACATTAGTCACTCTGCAATCTGTAGAAACTGTTTCAGAGTTTACAGAATCTTGGAAGAATACCACAAATGAATCCATCGCTTTCCGGGCCACTTTAAATACTCTGGGACATAGTTTATCAAGCTGAGAATTTCTCAGCCTGCAATCACATCAATTTCTCCAACCTACTAACCCTGCTAACACTGATTTCCTTCAGTTTCTCCTTCTCATTAAACCATGATAGATGGTTCTTGGTTTAAGTTAGGACAAAGGTAGCTTTTGAATTAAATGCCTTGGTTTATGTAGAGTCAGGTGTCTTGTCTGCCATCTGGAGATTCAGAGACAAACTCACACTGTCTCCTTTTGGGAAGCTACACTGAATCACACATCAATCAAACAGTGATAAGGCCTGCAGCATGCTTCCCCTAGAATCAAGCTCCTGGGGCAGAAGTCCCATTTAACATGAGGTGTTGCTCAGAGGCTGGCAGCCATTGCACTCAATAGCACTACTGAGGAGGTTTGGCTGCTGTCAGAAGAACACCCCCAGAGTCCAAAGATTTCAAATTGGAAGCAAGGGTGGGGGTCAATCTCATTGGTCACAATCTCTCATCAGGCAGAGCACCTTTCTAATGTGCAGACCCTTGATCAGACATGGAATGCCTCTGATCAAAAGAAACCCTCTCCATCACCCTTTGAGTGACGTAACTCACAAATGGGAAGTGGTGATAAAGCACTAATGTTACTACCCTAATAGTCCAGAAGCCCAGGTTAAAGTTCTACAAACATGGGTTCTAATCCTACCATGGCAGATGGTTAAATTTGAATCCAATAAAAATCTGGAATATAAATCTCGCCAATGCACTATATAACTACTGTCAGCTGTTGTTAAAACCCATTCAGTTGACTTTAGGGAAAGAAAGCTGCCACCTGGTCTGGCCTACATGTGATTGTGGACCTACAACAATGTGGTTGACTCTTAACTGCCTACCAATTAAGGATGGACAAAACATACTGGCCAAGCCACATCCTGTGAACAAACATGAATAGTTATTTGGCATGCCACATTGTGACAGGCCTCCCCATTGTGACAGGCCTCCCCCCGTAGCTTGATTAATTCTAGCGGCAGCGGGATGAGGCCTTTCAGAGGTCAATGATTGGCTATAAAAAAGCTTCAAACTCACTACCAGCAACGCCAGAAAATTCTGCCCAGCATCCTTTCTATAGATAACTAAAAGATGCCAACCTCCTCGTTCTGCCTATACGCATTCCAAAAGCAATTCACTCTGGCAGCACTCACTATCTTTGCTCTCATTCACCTGAGTATTGTTGATCTAGTAAATTTGTACTATAATGTTTTCATTAATTATTTGACCACATGAGAGGACGCAAAAGATTTTGGTACCTGGCATGTTCTTCAGGAAGCTTTCTTTGCCGTTGCATATGAAACATAAGGTCACCTCCATTGACATATTCTATAACCAGAAACAACCTGAAACATGTCACAGAAAATAAGATTCACTAAATAATCAATCCCAGCACCAATGCTCATTTGTCTGATATACATTGCATGATTGTCTTTGTAGAAATACAAAAGACAACTTTTAACAATTCATTCATAGGTGCTATTGAAAATTACCAATTGTCCTTGAGGTGGTGGTGGATGGCTATCTTTTTGCACGACTGCAGTCCAACTCTAAACACGCACAAGAATTCATTAGGACAACATGAATGAATGCCAGTGACAACAGCAATGGCCATTAGTGCATGTGGTCCTCATGTGCTTGCTGCTTGGCAACTGCATCCATGGTTTCCAAACACAACAGCTGTCTCATTTGGATTAAGCCAAAGCTTCACAAAAAATGGCAAGGATATGTCACTTCCTGCTCTCCTTCCAAATTATTAGCCTTTCTCTCCATTTTATTTTCCTTGCTGTCATGCTGCTATCCTTCAGTGAGTAGATTGCGCAGTTTGAGTTGCAGCAGACCAGATCCTTTCAAGTGTCAAAGCACTATGGTTTCTTGTCACATTAGAGTGCAACAGCAATGTATTTTAAATTTGATGAAATTCAACTGATTAAGGCAAATAAATTAGCATAGTGGATGTCAAGAGGGCTTTAAACTGCAAGCCCCTGAATTTAAAATAGGGCTAAAATCTCATCTCATACAAGCTCTATCCAGGGTTCTTAGCTAATAGTTTGATCTTTTCAGATTAATTAGTTACAAGCAGAATAGCCGGATGAAACAAAGCGGAAAAAAGAAAATACCTCGAGTTTTATTTACAACCGTTTCTTACCTGCTTTCTGTTTGGAAACATGAGTGAAGACCAACCAGAAATGGATTACTGGAGGCCTGCTCAAACACATGCTTTTCTGTCTGCACCCAATCGATATCCTGTAAAAGGAAAAACAATTACATAATATAAGGCACAGGTCACAAACCATAAGGTATAAATCTAAAACAAATATTAATTGGATTGGAAGTGAGCTTTTCATGAAAATCCTCCATCACACTCTCTCCCATTTAAATTCTACATTAATTCTGGCTGAAAGCAGAAGATCCCACCTCATGTGTAAGGGTTCTTATTGCAAAGTGACTGTGTCACTATCACTGGACATAAAGGCACAAGTACAAGTGCCATCTGCGTATCATAACAGATTTGAACAGACTGATTAAAATACTCACTCCAATGCTCCCGTTCCTTTGTGTGGGAGCTTTGTGCCAAGCATAGCTATTTTTATTTTGTTTTTTTTTGCTTTTCTTTTTTTTTGGTGTTGCTTTGCACAGTGTTAGGGTTTGTTTTGTATTATAGGGTAGGTTAATAGTTAGTAGACAGTAGTTGTACTGTAATTTGTGTTTTTTTTTCTTTTATTATACTGCTATTTGTTATTGGTTGTATTTTTCAATAATTTTATATGTTTGTAAAGTTAAAAAAATTTGCTAATAAATATATTTACAAAAAAAAACTCACTCACTAGCCTCTCCTTTTTCTTAAACAATATATAAACCATGGCGATGAAAATCTCAATATAGGGTTGCCCCAGTGAATATTTTTCCTAAGTAGAAGGTTTAATGCACAATGTAATTATTATATAAAACAGAAACAGGGCATTCAGTACAACAAATCCATGCTGACATGTGGGCTCTGTTTAAACCTTCTTCCATATCTGATTCGAACAGAATAATCCTCTGTCCTCTTCTCCTTTGTGTGCTCATCTGTTTAATACAACAATGTCCATAGGGTTAAGTGGAGCTGAGTCCACAACAGCATCAGCCATGGTCTTACTGAATGGCCGAGCAGGCTGGATGGCCAGATGGTCTACTCCTGCTCCTATTTCTTATGTTCTTGTATGTTGAATTAGGATGCTAAAGGCTCTTAGACATTTACGAGGGCTTCATTTAACCTACTTCTTTATTTATAAAAAAAAGCTGATGTTTATTTATTTGAAGAACCCAACACCAAATGGCCCAATCACAAGAACTTTGTTCTTTTGTTTTAAAGTCAACATGCTTGAACTCGTTCTGACACACCCCGGCAGGTAGGACTTGAATTAGGGCCTTCTGATTCAAAGATGGGGACATTACATTGCACCACAAGTCCCCAAGAACTCAGCTCTTTTTTTTTTTAAAAAAAAGTCCAGCAGCAATTTAACAATTTTCAAATTAACCAAAGAAACAACGCTATCCATCAGGGCAAAGAAATGAGGTTTCTTAAAAAAACATCTGTTCAAATGTATTATGATACACATCTGAGGTAGGTGGGACTGCTCCTGGTTCAGAGTTAGGGACATAACGCCACAAGCTCCTCAATGAACTCAGTTTTTTTTTTCATTTTTGAAACTCACCATCAATTTGACTAGGTTACACAAAGAATTCAGCTCTTTACTTTTGAAGACCCATCACCAAATCACCCACTCTAACCAGTTAGAAAAATAAATCACAAGCATTGGCCATCAGAGGCTGGGGAACAATAACAAGAAAGAAAGAAGAGTAAGAACTTTTCAAAATAAGCCAAGAGCAAATCATCCAGTTAAATTGTACTAAAAGAACGAATTCAAGAACTCAGCTTTTTATTTTAATTATAGAGACAAAAAAAACTGCAAATGCTGGAATCCAAAGTAGAGAGGCAGAAGGCCTAAAGAACACAACAAGCCAGGCAGCATCATGAGTTAGAAAAGTTGACGTCTTGGGTGTAACCTTTCTTCAGGACTGGGGGTGGGGGTAAGGGGAACTGTAGATAAAGTGGGTGGTGGGGGCAGGGTGGTAAAGTGGGGAGCGGTGAAGACAAGTAGAGGGTACAGCCTGGTTGGTCAATGGGAGAAATGAATCTGGATGGTGGCAGGGAGAAAGGGGGCTGGGAAAAGAGTTGGAGATGGGAAGGGAGGTATTTGAAATTGGAGAACTCAAATGTTGAGTTCTCTCGGCTGTAGACTGCTCAGGTGGAAGAGGAGGTGTTGTTCATCCAATTTGCGCTTTATTTCATTATGGCAATGGAGGAGGCTAAGGATGTTCATGTAGGAAAGGGGATGGGAAGGGGAACTAAAATGGATGGTGACTGGGAGGTCTGGTTGGCCACTGCCTGCCCAGCTAAGATGCTTGGTGAACCATTCCCTAAGTTTATATGTTTGATCTCCCAATGTTGAGGAGATCACATTGGGAGCACCTGATGCAGTAAACTGGAAGAGAGGCAGGTAAACCTCTGGCTCACCCAGAAGGACTGTTTCGGGCCCTGGATGGAGGGGAGGGGATGTGTATCGGCAGGTCTTGCATCTTTTCCAGTTGTAGAGTAAGGTACCTTGGGGGCCAGTGGGGAGAGTGGCACAAAGCAAGTACTGTTGAAGGGAATGGTCCTTGCGGAAGGCAAAGAAGGGTGGGGAAGGGAAGATGTTCTTGGTGGCTGGGTCAAGTTGGAGTTGGCTGAAGTGTTTAAGGATGATGCATTGGCTGCAGAGACTGGTGGGATGGTAGGTGAGGACAAGGGGAACTATGTCTTTATTGCATTTGGAGGAGGGAGGTTTAGAGTAGTGGAACAGGGAGTGGAGGTGGTGTGGTAGAGGGCTGTCTGGAATTGTTCAAAATAGGTGGATGCCTGGAATGCTTGGGACTGGAATGTCTCCTCATCTGAGCAGTTGTGGCAGAGGTGGAGGAATGGATACTGGTTGGGAGGAAGTGTAGTCCAGGTAGTTATGGGAGTCTGTGTGTTTGTAGTAAACATCCTTTTGGAGACTGTCGCCGGAGATGGAAATGGAGTGGCCAAGAAAGGTGAGGGTGATGTCCGAGATGGAGCAAGTGAACTTGAGGGTAGGATGGAATTTGTGGGTGATATCAATGAATTGCTCCAGTTCAGCCTGAGTGCAGGATGCTGCACCGATGCAGTCATCAATCTAACGGCGAAAGAGTTGGGGTACAGTGGCTATGTGGTGTTTCTTCAGTATTGCTGTAAAAAGATTTTCTAGCTGTGGTGACACATGTTGGTAGGTTTCCGTATCTGCAAAGAGCGTGTTTGCTTTTTCAACGTAGTGTTCTGTTCAGGATGACTGTATTACAGCGTCATTGAAGAAACTCCACAAGACAGGTGAAGTTAACAAGATATGCCTTCAAAAAAATGTCACGGTAGAACAAAAAGCCAATGGACAGCTGCAGACCAATGTCTACAGGAAAGTGACACACACAGGTCAGATATTCAATTAGAGGAGCAAATCATCTCAACAACCACAAACAGAGCTGCATCAGGACATTATTTAAATGAGCCACAACACACCACAACACCCAGGAACTACAAGATGCCGAAGAACACCTATACAACGTATTCAAGAACAACGGGTACTCGGATAAGCACAGTCTGCCCATTCTTACACAATAATCCTAAATAAGAAGACTCATCATGCCCAGAGACTCTAGCCACAGTACTGTACATTAAAACCATCTCAGAGAGGACGACTAGAATATTCCAGCCCCTTGACATCATGGTAGCCCACAAACCAACCAACACACAAACAACTCTTGATGAATCTAAAAGACCTTGTACCAACATACAAAATATCAACAAACAAACATTACATCAGACAGACAGGAATCTAGCCACGCCACCAGGACACACAAGCACCAACTCACCACCAAAAGACACAACCAACTATCACTACTATCCTTACACACAGACAATGAGGGCACAAGTCGACTGGGACAAAACATCCATCCTGGGACAGGCTAAACAAAGACACGTATGGGAATTCCTAGAGGTCTGCATTCAAACCAGAACTCCAAACACATCCATTTGGACCCCATTTACCAAACACTCAGAAAGAGAACCTGAAGTGATATCACCCACCACACAAATAGAAAGTGGGACAGGACACCAGTGCTTCCATGGAGACTCACTGATGATGTTACCTAGCATGGTGATGAAACGTCTGAGAATAAACCTTCCAGCTCAGAGAACAAACTTACACCCTGAGCCCTTTTATCTTTTGTTCAGAAATATTGTCACACATCTCTGGATCTTTTTTTTTTAGGAACTATAACCATGATCAAATCACTTGTGTTACTAATTGAAAGAACATGAGCACTACCCAAAGGGACAGTGGAACAATAACAATAATAAGGGAGGCCATGAAATTAAAACAGATTGGATGGGGAAATATTCCAAGGCGCCGCACCGAGGAGCGTAGGGAAAGATTTTAAATTAACATGGAATTGGAGGGGGAAGATAACCCAGTTTTTAAAAATCAACCTGATCACATATGTTAGAACACACTTCTTGAATAGGTGGGACTTAAACCCAGACCTTTTGGCCCAGAGGTAGTGACACCACCATTATGTCACAGGAACCCCCAGGACAGTTCTCATAGATATGTTTAATCAGCCTGTTCAAACATATCATGCCACATATCATACATGGACCGAGAGTGATAAAAGGATATGGTGGGGAAAAACAGCATTGAATTCACTGATCATAATTAATAACAAAGGAGGCTCAAAGGGCTGAATGGCTTACTCTTATTTTGTGTTTCTACTTCTGAAGCAGATGGGACTTGAACCTAAGTCTCCAAGCTCAGAGGTGCAATCACTCACACTGAACCACAGAAGACCTCAGAACCTAGCTCTTGATACTTTCGAAGCAAACTGTTCAGAGGTATAATTACACGTTTCTGGAACAGATTTCCTTTTACTAAAACCACCAAGTCTTACCAACCTGAAGAATAATTATCAAGCATTGGCTGCCATGAACATACAACAATAACAAAAACAGAGTGGTGGGGCATAAAGGGAGGAGTTTAAATTAAAATAGAGTTGGAAGTAACACACTCCAACCCCAACAGTCAGAACTCAGCTTTTTTTTTGGTATTTTCTAATCAACCTATTCAGAAATGTTATTACATGCCTCTGGAACAAATGGGATTTGAACGTGGGCCTCCTAGTTCATAGGTAAGGATACTACCCACTGTACCACAAGAACCCTTAATTAGGGCTCAGCTCTTTTTTTTGCTATATCCAAATATGCTCTCACAACAACTGAATTCAGATCTCCTTTTATACATTTGGAAGAGTTATCACACAATGAATTATGTTTTTCCACCAAATCACCTGTGGTGCCAGAGAACTTAGCATATTTTTATAGTTTATAATCAATCTATTCTGAGAAGTAATTTTCAGACAGGTCGAGACACTTGCGCGACACCATAACAACCCCAGTTAGAACTCAGCTTTTTTTTTTTCTATACCCGGATGTGTTCTCACAACAACTGAATGTCTTTCCCCATCACAAAATCACCTGTGACAATTTTCATCTATTAACCAGCACCATTAAATCGCCAGTGTTTTCCAACAGATTAAATTACGTGCAAAGCAGACTACCAAAGGTAAGGGAGAGGGCTAAATCAAAGTGGTGGTATGATGTACATGAACTCAGCTCTTGAACATAATTTCCAATGGGCATCATATGCTCTCACTTGACTCTGGACTGTTCTGCTTCAGGCCACTGGGACTCTTGGGGCACAGTGGTATACCCTTACCTCTAGGCCCAAGTACTATACTTAAATCCTTTTTGAAATCATATAATGTTTTGGCAGTGATTACTTTCCATGGCAGTCAATTCTGCAGGCTTCACAATTTTTCTGGATGAAGATACTACTCATCTTAGTTCTAATTTGTTTACCCCATATTCTACCTACCCAGACCCTGGTTCTGACTTCCCCCGTCACTGGTAACATCCTTTCTGCATCCACCGTTTCGTCAGGTTAGAATTTTATCGGTTCCGATGCAATCAGCTTCGTCTTCCTAATTCTTCTGAACTCCAACAAATACAATCCTGACCACTTAAACTTCTCTTCATCCATCAGTCCTGCCATTTCAGGAATCCGACTGGCACACCTTTGCACACTCCCTTTATAGCAACAGCATCAAATAGGGAGCCCAAAACTACACACAATATTCCATTTGTAGTCTCATGAAGACCCTATATAATTGCAGCAAGACATCCCTGCTTCTGAACTGAAATCCTCTTGCTATGAAGGCAAACATACTATTACCTTCTTGACTGTCTGCTGCAGTTGCATGTTTACCTTCAGTGACAGGGGTAGGAGGAAACCCAAGTCTTGTTGCACATTTCCCCCTCTCAAATTGTAAGCATATAATAATCCACTTTCTTGTTTCTGCTCCCAAAGCAGATAACTTCACATTTATCTACATTATTCTGCATCTGCCATGCATTACCTCATTCACTTAGCTTGTCCAAACCACACTAAAGCATCTGTGTATCCTCCTCACAGATCACCCTCCCATCCAATTTTATGTCATCACCAAATCTGGAGATATTACATTTAGATTAGATTAGATTAGATTAGATTACTTACAGTGTGGAAACAGGCCCTTCGGCCCAACAAGTCCACACCGACCCACCGAAGCGCATCCACCCAGACCCATTCCCCTGCATTTACCCCTGCACCTAACACTACGGGCAATTTAGCGTAGCTAATTCACCTGACCTGCACATTTTTGGACTGTGGGAGGAAACCGGAGCACCCGGAGGAAATCCACGCAGACACGGGGAGAATGTGCAAACTCCACACAGTCAGTCGCCTGAATTGGGAATTGAACCCGGGTCTCTGGCGCTGTGAGGCCAGAGACCCTTATCTAAATCATTAATATATACATATAATGTGATTAGGTGGGGTTCTAGCACTGATCCCTGAGATACCCACCAGTCACTGCCTGCCATTTGGAAAAAGACATTCCTACTCTATTTCCTGCTGGCTAACTAGTTTTTCTAACCATTTTAATACACAAGCCCCAATGCCATGTGCTTCAGCTTGACACAAAAATCTTCATGTTGGATGTTGTCAAGTGCTTTCTTAAAGTTCAAATAAACCACATCCTTCGCCTACCTCCCCCACCCCACCACTCCCCACCCCCCATGATTTTGCTTTTGTAAATCCATTTTGAATCTGTCTGATTCTGCCACTGTGTTTTTAATCGATTGAATATTTTATAATGGACTCTAGCATTTCCCCCCCCCCACTGCCGACATCAAGCTGACTGGTCTATAATTCCCTGTTTTCTCTCTGCCTCTTACTGAATAAAAGTGACCCAGCTTATTCATCATTTCCTGAAAGCAAAAATACAAGAATGTACCTAACATCCTTGTAAATAATTTTGCATCTCTCTAGTATCTCTACATGCTTTTTATAATGAGGCAACCACAACCATACACAGGCTTTTGTGGAATCTATCTTAATTACATATGTTGCACCACCCTTGAATATCCTCTCTAATTTCTTCCAATAAATAAAGGAGGTTAGTGAATCAAAACTGTCTTTTGAAATTTATACTGGTCTTAATTATTACTTATTTTTTATAAAGTAATTTCTTTATTCTCCTTTGGTGAGGATTTCCATAATTTTTCTTACTGCCTATGTTAACCTAATCATTCATATAGAAAAGCAGAAAGTGGAGAAACTCAGCAGGTCAGGCAGCATATGTAGAAAAACAGAGTTAACATTGAATCCAATATAATTCTTCAGCAACTGATCATTCAACAACGTCAACAATTTCATCTTCCTTCTTAAATTGAGGTATAGAGTTAGCTCTCTGGCATTTTACTTTTGTCCCCAATGTATTATTAAATCTATTCCATACAGTCTTTTAATTTGCTCATACCAGGAGCTTAATCATCTTTATGTTGGTTAGCTTACTGGCTATTTCTCTTTTTTTTTCAAAAATAGTTACATTATTTACAGTCTGATCTTAAAATGTCAGGTTCACATGATCTATCTCCTCACAAATACTACAAGTAAATAAATATTTGCTGTCACTTTGTGATTTTGACCCTGTAAATCCCATTGTGGCCCTCTTTGCATCCTGACTTCCTCTTATTATTTACTTTTTAATTTATGTCTATATGAAATTTCAAAACAGATGAGGTCTAGGATAATAAATTAAAAATCCTGTTCTTTCACTGTTCCTGTTATAGAGTTTTTAAACTTGTTACTGAAGAAACTGGGTAGAGTTGACTTTTATCCTGGTTAGCAGCAAGGTTGAAGCTAGTTGGGATATTCGGAACTTTAATTAAATCCTAAGACTTGCCACCTCTATGGGAATAGAGAGGTTTGATTTTGAACTGGGATTTGCCCAGTGGGATGCGACATCCCACACTTCTATATTGTTATGTCATTCTTTATAAACGAACTTCAACTCTGGAGTTCTAAACTTTCTCTAATTATGAATTAAAAATCTAAAATAGGTCCTTTCTATATCCCGCAGGATAAAGAACAAACAAAAATTTGGAGACAATTTTATTTTTGTGTTGGGACATTTTAAGAGTGCGAAAGGTTCAACAGAAATGCATGTGCTTTCTTAAATTGAATTGCAGTTATGAAACCCTTCATTACATTTCATTGATGCTTACTGTCATTACACAGGTAGAATAAAATTTATAACAATGAATTAAATATTAACGTCAATCTGTAACTGGAACATCCACACAAGACAAAACCCTAAAAGTTTCAAGTCAACATGATTCTACAATACAGTAACTGTCAGAGTCATATGGCAAGGAAACAGATCCTTGGGTCTAACCAGTCCATGTCAACCATAATCCCCAACTAAACTAGTCCCATCTGCTTGTGCTTGGCCCACATCCCCTAAATATTTCTTATTCACATACTTATCTAATTATCTTGTAAACATGTAACTGTACCTGCATCCACAACTTCCCATGGAACCACACTGTATATCAAAAAAAAATGCCCATGTCTTTTTTAAATCTTTCTCCTCTCACCTTAAAAATATGGCCCCTAGTCTTAAAATCCCCCACCCTTTGGGTAGGACACTTGCCATTCACCTTATTTATACCATTCATTGTTTTATAAGGTCACCCCCTCGACCTTCTATGTTCCAGTGAAAAACGTTCCAGCCTATCAAGCTTCTCCTTATAACTCAAAACCTTCATTCCTACCAACATCCTGGTATATCTCTTCTGAATCTAGTATGCCCCAGGAGTGTGTGGGAAGTTAGGGAAAAATATTGCAGGGCCCCTTTCAGAAATATTTGTATCATCTATAAAAACAATGGAGGTGCCAAACAACTGGAGAGTGGCTAATGTTGTGCCTTTGTTTAAGAAAGAATATAAGGCGAAGCCTGGGGACTACAAACCTGAGAGTCTGATTTCAGTGGTAGGTAAGTTATTGGAAGTGATCCTGAAAAAATAGGATTTATATACATTTGGAGAGGCAAGGAATGACTAGCGACAATCAGCATTATTTTGTGCAAGGGAAATAGCGCCTCCCAAACTTGAGTTTTTTTTAAAAAGTAACCAAGAAGATTGACGAGGGCAGAGTGGCAGATATTGTTTCTTTGGACTTTACTAAAGCCTTTGACAGGGTTATGTACGGTAGACGAATTAGCAAAGTTAGATCACATAGGATTCAGGGTGAGCTTGCCAAATGGACACAAAATTGGCTTCACGGCAGGAGACCAATGGTGGAAAGCTGTTTTTTAGACTGGAGGCCAGTGATGAATTGTGTTCCAAAGGGATCAGTGCTGGTTCCAATTTTGTTTGTCATTTACATAAATAATTTAAATGAGAATGTAAAAAGCATGGTGAAATAACTGCACAGCGGCCGGTATCCTCTCACCAACTCACCCTTTATTTACACGTGCACAGTACGCTGGTTGTGGCTAGCAACTCAATCAGTCCCTCAAGTGAGGAGATGTGGATTCCCCTATGTCTGTCTGTCAGCCAGGGCCCTGATTGGCCCAGGCTAACAAATCCCAATCAAGGATCTCAGTCAATAAGATCACCTGGTTCCAATCACAACATATGATTAGTAAGTTTGTGGATGACACCAAGATAGGGAGTATAGTAGACATTGAAGAAGGATATCTAAGATTACAAAGAGATCGTGATCAATTGGGTCAATGAGTTGAAGAGTGGCAGATGGAGTTTAATTTGGATAAATCCAGGTATTGCATGTTGGTAAAACTAACAAAAACAAGACTTCTACTATTAAAAGTAGGGCCTTGGGCAGTGTCGTAGAACAGAAAGACCTAGGAGTTCAGGGACATAATTCTTTGAAGTTTGTGTCACATATAGACAGAGTGGTTAAGGAGAGGTAGAGTATGCTTGTCTTCATTATGTACACCTTTGAATATAGGAGTTGGGGCATTATGCTTAGGTTATTGGTGATGCCTCTTCTCGAGTACTCTGTACAGTTCTGCTGCCCTGTCATAGGAAGGATATTATTAAGCTGCAGAGTGTTCAGAAGACATTTACCAGGATGTTGCCAGAAATAGAGGGTTTGAGTTATAAGAAGAGACTGAATAGGCTAGGATGTTTTTCACTGGTAGGAGGTTGAGACATGACCATAGAGAGATTTAGAAAACTAAAGAAGAATATAGATAAGGTGAATGGCAGGTGTCTTTTCCCTAGAGTGGGGGGTTTAAATGGCTGGGGACATTTTTTAAGGTGAGAAGAGAAAGATAAAAAAAAAAGACATGGGGCAATTCCACTTCCCCTCCCCTCCCCAGAGAGTGATTTGTATGTGGAATTAACTTCCAGAGGAAGTAGTGGATATGAGTAATTACAACATTTAAAAGACATGTAAATAATTTTCAACATGAATAAGAAATGTATAGAGGAATATGGGCCAAGGACAGGTAGTGGGACTAGTTTAGAATTATGGTTGACATGGACTGGTTGGACTGAAGAATCTGTTTCCATGCTGTACGACTCTATGACTCTGACTATAGTGAAGCATATTTACCCTGATATTCATATGTACTTCACTTGCATTTAATGCTCTTCTTCTGCACTTCCACAATCAAAAAGCATTACTTTAAATCTGAAGATATGAACTTGTTGTACATGTAAAATAATTAATCAGAATCACTGGCTGACATCTCTCTAGCAACCCTCTTTATTGGTTCGCTTCTTTCTTGTTAAGCATTTGCACGCAAAATGATTCAACTTCTTGGAATCACAGCACTACTCTCCACACATTGGAAATTCTTAGCTTTCTTTTATTTAAAGTCCCCCACAATCTTTCTCACAGCATTGATTTTTCTGCAAATATTTCTTTCATTGTTCTAATTTCTTCTCACTTGTCCTGAATTGTATCTCAGCATAATGCAAAACCTCCTCTATTCTCCCATTAATATGCTCTAGTTGATTGAATACTTGCTCTTACAGCAAGGTATCATATACTTAAGATATTTCTATCTCTAATGAGATCATCTTTCAGTTGTTCAAACCCTCAAGACAGAGCCTAGATCCATTAGTGCAGTCATATACTAATCGATAATCTCATTCCCCTCTAGAGATCTGACACTGAACATATACTGCTCATAATTAACGCTAACATGGGTTCAAAAGTTTTCAGAAGTTTTCAGAATCTGTCATGTGGTGTTACTACTTTTCAGTGAGAGATAAGTTGCAATACAGCATGTGCAACTCTTTCTCCAGTACTGATAAAATTAATTTGCTTTTTATTTAGTTCTGTTCAATTATTTAATTTTAATGTTTGTCAGGCTGTAAAAAAAATCTTGTTCTGACTTGTATAACTTTATATTTGCACAAGAGCAAAGAGAGGAAAACACAGCTATTTTGAAGAAGAAAAAAACCTGACAGACCTGGGAAGTGGAATTATAAAGAAACAAATCAATCCTACAAATTTGTCTTCACTAAAATTTACACTAAAATTTGGAGAGCTGCTCAACAAACTCAAATAAAATCCTGACAGTGTCATTTGCCCTAAACAAATTATTACAGCCATTGGCTCAGACTCTTGCATGGCACAGCAGCATATAACCAGAAGGGAGGGTAGCAATCCTAAACATTGCCTTTGTAACTAAGGCTCATTGTATCATGTCAAATACGGGCAATGAAAACCTACCACTCTCCCTCAGCTATTAACCAGTAACCCAGTTTTGAACACCACTTGGATAAAAACACTGAAGGAAATATGAACACAGAGTGCATGCTGGGTGAAGAACCCTCATATTTTATTCTGTCATGCATTATGGGCATTCCTACTTTGGCAGCCCAGCCCTAGTTGCCATTGAGAAGATGGTGGTGACTTGCCTTTTTGAACACTACAATCCATTTTGCACAGATAGATCCACAATGCTGTTTGCGTGGAATATCCAATATTCTAACCTAGTGACACAAGGAAAGGTGATGTATCCCGAAGTCAGGGTGGTGAGTGATTTGAAGGGGAACCCACAGGTGGTGGTGTGTCCATGTATCTGCTGACTTTGCACTTCCAGACGAGTATGGGTCAGAAGTGTGGAAGGGACTGTTGAAAGGAGACTAACTCAATTTCGGAATCATCTTGTGATGGCACACACTGCTGCTACTGAATATTGGTGGTGTAGGGAGTGAATGCTTGTGAATATGGTGCCAATTAAGCAGGATTGCTTTCTCATGGATGATATTAAGCTTCTAGAGTACTTGTGGAGCTGCAGTCATCCAAGAATAAATATTCCATCACACTTCTGGATGCGTCTTGCAGATGCTGGACAGGCTTTGGAAGGCCAGATCGTGACTGACTGCAGGATTCCTGGTCTCTGTCTACTCTTGGCGTCACATCATTTGAATGGCTAGTTCAGTCCAGTTTCTGGTGATGGCAAGCCACAGGAGGTTGATATTGGGTGACTCATTGACGGTAATGTCTTTAAGGGGGCGATGGTTAAATTCTCTCTTGTTGGAGATTATTGCCTGGCACTTGTGTGGTACAAATGTTACTTGCCACTTGTCAACCCAACCTTGGATGTTATCAAAGTCTTGTTCAATTTGCACATATACTTCTTAAATATCTGAGGAATCATATCTTTGGAAAGGCAAAGACTGATAAGTTCATAAGACAAAGGAGCAGAATTAGGCCATTTGGCCCATCGAGTCTGCACCACCATTCGATCATGGCTGATATGCTCCTCACCCCCATTTTCCTGCCATCTCTCTATATCCTTTCAACCCATTACCAACTAACAATCTGTCTAAATCTTCCTTTAATTTACTCATGGTCCCAGCATCCACTGCACTTTGGGGTAGCCAATTCCACAGATTAACAACCCTTTGGGGTTATCTTCGAGGAGAAAGTGAGGTCTGCAGATGCTGGAGATCAGAGCTGAAAATGTGTTGCTGGAAAAGCGCAGCAGGTCAGGCAGCATCCAAGGAACAGGAGAATCGACGTTTTGGGCATAAGCCCTTCTTCAGGAATGAGGAAAGTGTGTCCAGCAGGCTAAGAAGAAGGGCTTATGCCCGAAACGTCGATTCTCCTGTTCCTTGGATGCTACCTGACCTGCTGCGCTTTTCCAGCAACACATTTTCACCTTTGGGGTTATCCTCAACTCAGTCTTAGGATAAAAGGAAGCAAGTTTAAAACAATGACCTCTCGTCCTAGAATGCCTCTCAAAAGGAAGCATCCACTCCACGTCTATTTACTCCACATCTTTTATCATCTTGAATACCTCAATTTGAACTCCCTTCATTTGCGAGTTTTGAGAAGATTTGAAAATAAACTTTGCAAGAACTGTAACAAACACTACGTTGGACAAACAGGCAGAAAACTAGCCACCAGGATACATGAACATCAACAAGCCATAAAAAGAAATGACCCACCCCCACTAGTATCTTTACATACAAATGAGGAAGGACACCATTTCAACTGGAACAACACATCCATCCTAGGACAAGTCAAACAGAGACACACACGAGAATTCCTACATGCATGGCATTCCAACCAGAACTCTATCAACATTTACCACTCCCTGAGAAAAAGGAAATGGCATCACCACAGGAAATGATGTCACCAACCCAAGGAAACCTAAACAACACAAATAAAAAGCGGGCCATACCACCAATGCTTCACCAGAGGCTCACTGATGATGTTAACTAGTATGGTGACGAAATATCTGAAAAAAAACTTTCCAGCTCAGCGAGCAAACTTACATCCAACCCCTCCCCTCATTCTTCTAAATTCCCAACAGTATAGGCCTAAACTGTTCAATCTCTCTTCTTAAAGCAAACCAGTCATCTCTGGGATCAATCTAGTGAACCACCTCTGAACTGCCTCCAATGCCACAACATCCTTCCTCACCAAACAGAGCACAATACTCCAGGTGCAGTTTCACCAATGCCTTGTACAGTTTAGGGACAGTCAACATGGTTGGTGTGTGTGGGGAATTCTGTCTCACTAACTTGATTGTGATTTTTTTAAAGTAAGTAACAAAGAAGGTTGATAAAAGTAGAGCAGTGGATGTTGTCTGTGTGGACTTCAGCAAGGCGTTCAACAAGGCTCCACATGGTAGACTGGTTAGCACAGTTAGATCACATGGAATCAAGGGACAGCTAGCCATTTGGGTACAAAATTAACGAAGGTAGGAGACAGAGGGTGGTGATGGTGGTTTGTTTTTCCACAGTGGAGGCCTGCGACCAGTGGTGTGACACAAGGATCAATGTTGGATCCACTGCTTTTTGTCATTTATATAAATGATTTGGATGTGAATACAGAAGGAATGGTTAGTAAGTCGGGAGTTGAGTAACCATGGCAGAACCCAAACTGAATGTCAGTGAGCAAGTTATTGCTTAGTGATGACACATTCCATCACTTTAATGATTGAAAATTGATTGAGGAGGAATTTGGTTTGGTTGGATTTGTCATGTTTTTTGTGCACAGGAGATACCTGAGCAATTTTTCACATTGTTTGGTCGATGTCATTTTTGTAGCTGTCCTTGGCTAGGAGGCTGGCATGTTGTGGAGTACAAGTCTTCATTACTATTGCTGGAATGTGTTAAGGCCAAAGTCATGTTTCCAGTGATATTTTATGCTATCATGTGGAGTGAATCAATGTGGCTCAAGTCTGGCATCTGTGAAGCGAGGGATCTCTGGAGACAATTGAAATTGATCATTCTTTTGGCACTTCTGGCTGAAGATTGTTGCAAATGATTCAGCTTTATATATTACACTGAGCTTGTGGGCTCCATATTATTGAAGAACAAGATATTGTGGAGCTTATTCCTCCAATGAGTTCTTTTTAAGTTGGTGAGAAAGCCAAAAGGAGTGAGATAACTTTGGTGGCCTTGTTCACATTAATCTACCTGTTGCAGAGACAACTATGACTTAGTAACAGGAGTGACTAAAACCCTTTTGGAGATGGGAGTCAGAGGAAAACTTACATCTCAAACAAAGGAAGGTTCTGTGGCTGTTAAAGAGCAATGAGTTCAGGCCTGGAACATTGTTGTATAAGTTCTTCAGGGTAGATCAGATCTTTGGCCCAACTGCATTGAACTGCTTCACTGATCTTTCTTTCATCACAAAGTCAGAAGTGGGAACATTCACTGACATTCAATGCTCTTTGTATATTGTAGCAATCTGTATCTACATGCAGCAAGACCTAAACAACAATGAGGGCAGTGTTGAGAAAAAGGGAGAAATATTCATGTCAATCAAGTTGCAAGCAATGACAATCACCCACAAGACTGAAGTTAATCCATCTTTTCTTGGGTTCAGTGGCATTTCTATGTCTGAATTATCTGAATCACTTACCATCAATATCATGGGGGACAGTTGTCGACTCAGAGCTGGACAAATCAAAATCGTAACAAAGGCAGGTCAGAAGCTGCTTTTTCTGCAGTGAACCACTTACCCCTGACTTCTGAAGCCTATTGGGAGAAAGTGATGACTGCAGATGCCCACCAATACAAAGGCACAATTGAGGAGTGAGAGAGAATGCTTTCCATTTGCTTGGATAAGTGCATCTCCAAAAACATTGAAGATGTTGGATATCATTTAGAACAAAACAGCGACTGATTGTTTAACTGGTGATAGTATGCTATCCACTCATTCCCACAAAATACACAGTAGTAAACTGTGTACCATCAACAAGGTGCACCATACCAAATCTCTAAGGAATCTTCAACAGCAACTTCAAAATCCAAGGTCTCTACCGTTGAAAGATAAGAGGTGCAGACATACGGGAAAATAATCACCTGCAGGTTCCTCTCCAATCCATACATCACCCTGACTTGAAACAATATTGCTGTTGACTCATTGTTACTGGGTCAAAACTTGCAGCTGCATTCTTAACAGCACAATGTATGTATCTAAACCATACTGTCTACGGTGATTCAAGAAATGGCTAAACAGCATCATCGAGGCCAACTAAGGATAAGCAACAAATACAGTCTTTTCCACTGATGTTCACACATAAAAAGTATTATCTCAAAAGAGACCAATAACCTCAAAAGAAATCTGAGGTCCCAATTATTAAAAGTAGTTGTTATGAAGGACTTTAACTTCCAACATTGACTGGGAATACTATAGTTCAAGTAGTTTCAATGTGCGCAGTAGGGTTTTCTGACAATATATAAGACAGGCCAATAAGAGGTAATGCCATATTGGATTTGGTACTGGGGAACGAACCCGGCTCGGTGACAGATTTGCAGGTAGGTAAGCACTTTGGCGATAGTGACCACAATTCTGTTAAGTTTACAATAGTGATAGGTAGGGATACGTAAACCACAGGGAAAGAGGTATAACTGGGTGAAAGGCAATTATGATGTGATTAGGCAAGCTTTAGGATGCATAGGTTGGGGAAGGAAACTGCAGGGGATGGACACACGAAATGTGGAGCTTATTCCAAGAACAGCTACTTGCGGTCCTTGATAGGTATATACCTATCATGCAGGGAGGTAGTTGTTAAGAGATGGAACCATGGTTTACTAAAGACGTTGAAGCTCTTGTCAAGAGGAAGGCGGTGGCTTATGTGAGGATGAGACAAAGGCTCAATTAGGGGGCTTGAGATTTATAAGTTAGGCAAAAAAGATCTAAAGGGAGGGCTAAGAAGAGCCAAAAGGAGACATGAGAAATTGTTGGTGGATAGGATCAAGGAAAGCCCCAAGGCTTTCAATAGGTATATCAGGAATAAAAGAATGACGAGGGTAAGATTAGGGCCAAACAAAAGTACTAGTGGAAAGTTGTGTGGAATCTGAGGACATAGGGGAAGCGCTTGATGAATACTTATCATTAGTATTCACATTGGAAAAGGGCATTGTTAGTGAGAATACAGAGACACAGGCTACTAGATTAGATGGGATTGAGGTTGACAACGAGGAGGATTTAGCAATTTTGGAAGATCTGAAAATAGGTAAGACCTCTGGGCTGGATGGGATTTATCCTCGGATTCTCTGGGAAACCAGGAGATTGCAGAACCTTTGGCTTTGATCTTTATATCATTGTTGACAGTAGTGCCAGAAGACTGGAGGATAGCAAATGTTGTTCCCTTGTTTAAGAAGGGGAGTCGAGACAACCCTAGTAATTATAGGCCAGTGAGCCTTACTACGGTTGTGGGTAAAGTACTGGAAAAGGTTATAAGAGATCAGATTTATAATCATCTGGAAAGGAATAAGTTGATTGGAGATAGTCAACACTGTTTTGTGAAGGGTAGGTCATGCCTAACCAACCTTGAGTTCTTCAAGGTGACAAAACAGGTGAAGGTAAAGTGGTTGATGTGGTGTATATGGACTTCATAGAACATAGAAAATTACAGGCGTTTGATAAAGTTTCACAGAGTAGGCTATTGCACAAAATACTGAGTTTCAGGATTAAAGGTGATTTAGATAATTGGATCAGAAATTGGCTAGTGAAAGAAGACAGAGGGTAGTGGTTGATGAGAAATGTTCATCCTGGAGTTCAGTTACCAGTGGTGTGCCACAAGGATCTGTTTTGGGGCCACTGCTGTTTGTCATTTTTATAAATGATCTGGATGTGGGCTTAGAAGAATGGGTTAGTAACTTTGCGGATGACACTAAGATAGGCAGAGTTGTAAATAGTGCCGAAGGATTTTGTGGTTACAGAGGGACATTGATAAAGTGGAGGGCTGGCAGAGAAGTGGCAAATGGAGTTTAATGCGGAAAAGTGTGAGGTAGTTCACTTTGGAAGAAATAACAGAAATGCAGAGTACTGGGCTAATGGTAAAATTCTTGGCAGTGCAGATGAACAGAGAGATCTCGGTGTCCAGGTGCATAAATCCCTGAAAGTTACCACCCAGGTTGATTGGGTTGTTAAGAAGGCATATGGTGTATTGGTGTTCATTGGTAGGGGGATTGAGTTTCAGAGCCACGAGGTCATGCTTCAGCTATACAAGACACTGGTAAGGCCACACTTGGAGTATAGCGTGCAATTCTGGGTCACCGCATTATAGGAATGATGTGGAAGCTTTGAAGGGGTACAGAGAAGATTTTCTCGGATGTTGCCTGGTATGGAAGGAAGGCTGAGGGAATGAGGAAAGGCCGAGGGAATGAGGCGGTTGTCATTGGAAAGAAGATTGAGAGATGACTTAATGGACACATATAAAGTTAATCAGAGGATTAGATAGGATGGATAGTGAGAGCCTTTTTCCTCAGATGGTGAAGGCTAACATGAGGGGACATAGCTTTAAATTGAGGGGTGAAAGATTTAGGACAGATATCAAGGGTAGTTTCTTCACTTAGTAGTAGGGGTGTGGAACAGCCTGCCTGCAACAGTAGTAGACTCACCAATGTTAAGAGCATTGGAAATATATATGGATAATGGAATTCAAAGTTTGAGAGAAGATTTGTAGCTCAGGTTTCCTCTGGCATTTATAGTGGTTTGAATCTGCCGCTTCCGGTTGTCAGTTCCAGCTGTCCGTTGCAGTGGTCGGTATATTGGGTCCACGTCGATACGCTTATTGATTGAATCTGTGGAGGAGTGCCATGCCTCTAGAAATTCCCTGGCTGTTCGCTGTTTGGCTTGTCCTATAATAGTAGTGTTGTCCCAGTCAAATTCATGTTGCTTGTCATCTGCGTGTGTGGCTACTAAGGATAGCTGGTCATGTCGTTTCATGGCTAGTTGGTGTTCATGGATGCGGATCATTAGCTGTCTTCCTGTTTGTCCTATGTAGTGTTTTGTGCAGCTCTTGCATGGGATTTTGTACACTACATTGGTTTTGCTCATGCTGGGTATCGGGTCCTTTGTTCTGGTGAGTTGTTGTCTGAGAGTGGCTGTTGGTTTGTGTGCTGTTGAGTCCTAGTGGTCGCAGTAGTCTGGCTGTCAGTTCGGAAATGCTCTTGATGTATGGTAGTGTGGCTAGTCCTTTGGGATGCGGCATGTCCTCGTTCCGTTGTCTTTCCCTTAGGCATCTGATGAAATTGCGGGGGTATCCGGTTTTGGTGAATACATTGTATAGGCCGTTCTTCTTCCTCTTTTTGCAGTTCTGGTGTACTGCAGTGTGTTGTGGCCCTTTTGAATAGTGTCTTGATGCAACTTCTTTTGTGTGTGTTGGGGTGGTTGCTCTCGTACTTCAAAACTATTCAAAAGGGCCACAACACACTGCAGTTAACCAGAACTGCAAAAAGAGGAAGAAGAACGCCTATACAATGTATTCGCCAAAACCGGATACCCCTGCAATTTCATCAACAGATGCTTAAGGGAAAGACAACGGAACGAGGACATGCTGCAACCCAAAGGACTAGCCACACTATCATACATCAAGAGCATTTCCGAACTGACAGCCAGACTACTGTGACCACTAGGACTTATAACAGCACACAAACCAACAGCCACTCTCAGACAACAACTTACCAGAACAAAGGACCTGATACCCAGCATGAGCAAAACCAATATAGTGTACAAAGTCCCATGCAAGAACTGCACAAAACACTACATAGGACAAACAGGAAGACAGCTAACGATCCGCATCCATGAACACCAACTAGCCACGAAACGACACGACCAGCTATCCTTAGTAGCCACACACGCAGATGACAAACAACATGAATTTGACTGGGACAACACTACTATCATAGGACAAGCCAAACAGAGAACAACCAGGGAATTCCTAGAGGCATGGCACTCATCCACAGATTCAATCAATAAGCACATCGACCTGGACCCAATATACCGACCACTGCAACGGACAGCTGGAACTGACAACCGGAAGCGGCAGATTCAAACCACTATAAATGCCAGAGGAAACATCACAGAAGCGCTTCACAGGAGGCTCCCAAGCACTGAGGATGTCACCTAGACAGGGGACGAAACGTCTGCAACACAAATTCCCAGCCTGGCGAACTGAACCACAATAATAATGGAATGGTGTAGGTTAGATGAGCATCAGGTTAATTTCACAGATTGGTGCAACATTGAGGGTCAAAAGGCCTGTACTGTGTTCTAAATAATCATGCTGCAAGCTTTCACATTTTAAAAAAACATTTGTTGTACAAGAGTCAAACAATGCAATCATTAACTCAATAACATATTTCATAATGGCTTAGATTTGAAATCCCAAAATCTCAGCAGCTCACTTCCTGCTAAGTTTTGGATTCCATGAAAGAGTTCTCCTTTACACTACAGGACTTTGGGAGTTCCTTCACTCCTCCTGGGACCAAACCAAGGTGTGCTACGGTTCTTGGGAATTCATTTTGAATCTATGTTTCTGCTGTTCCTCAATGTGTAAGAATTCTTGGGATTCTTCCACTAGGATTCAGTCAGGCGACCCTTCAACTCTCTTTAGATTAACTCACAATTGTGGACAACCTTGTAAAATCATGGGCTTCACTGCTTTCTTGTTTACTTACGTATAGGACATGGCACGCTCTGCTCTCTCTGTAAGTCTCAAAACTGCTTCCAGGCTCGAAATGCAACTGTTGGCAGTTTTCTCCCTCTGCTTGCATCTGAGTGAAATCATACAGATAAACCCACAAAAGACTGCCTCGCTACACAGTTGCTCCGTTGTAATACAGGATATCCAAATACAGATTCCAACTAACTTAATTAAATTTTCAAATTTATTCTTTGAGACATCTGAATATTATATGGATGCTTTATATATCTCCTTTGTTTATAGTGTGCTTCCAGACTGTTTTTTTGATTTGGGATCCCTAATGAAGACAACTATCTTAATTCATTACAAAGTCATCTAGTAGAGATGGAAACAAGATGCAAATCTTTTACTAGATTTACTTGTAAAATGCAATCCAAAACTAGCAGTTGTTTTCCCAACCAACTTTGAGTATTGCAAAAATCTTTTTATGAGTTCAAAATACTAATCAACAAATGCCCTTCCCCTCTATATTTTTAGCTTTAAGCTAATAGCTTCAACATAAGCTAATATGCTGTTAATGGAACTCTAGACAGGTTGTCCCAAATAAAACTCAAAGCTAAGGCATTAATTGTGAAGTGTATTGACATTTCAGCTGACCTCAAAAGAAACATCGGATACCCTTTGATTTGTAATTGCTTACAATTGATTTGTAATCACTAACCTCTCAAACTCAAATTCCCTGACTTCATTTATCTTCCATCCAACAATTCACACAAGCAAAAAGTTATATCCTTAAAACATTTGATTTATGAAATTAAACATTTTCACAAAGAATAAAAATAATATAGAATACATTGGGGAATATACTTTGTTGAACCAAATGGAGGGATTAAATTCCAGTAAACTTGGTTTTAATTGGCATCTTATGAACTGGGACTTTCAATAAATCAGCAAAAATGATATATCTCAAATACCACAAAGTTTACTGTATTGTTCTGTCCAGTTATAATTTTTAAAAATTTATTTACGTCAGTGCAAAGGTATTTATTGTTCAGTCGAATAACAACAGTTGATTCAATTTCTCCTCAAATACTATCATCGACTGTGATGTCTGAGTAGTCAGATGAGTGTGTGAATGAGAAGGCACTCTGCTGGTAAGATTTATTTAAGGCCAAGTTGCATTATTATTTAAGTGATTTATGATGTAAATAAAGTACAACAATAATGTGAATATGCCCTGAATTATGTTTCTGTTACAGGGTGTGTATTTACATTGATTCTCTTGATTATCTAGAAAATCTGATCAACTGGCACATTGCTGATTCCAGAGGTGCCAGTGAATAAAAAGGTTTGCTGTACATAAACTTTTCAAACTCAATTCCTTTTATCATGTGACTGCATAGAATGCAATCAGCAACATACGTAGATATTAAAATTTCAAAATAATGTATAGAAAAAATGATATCCTTAGGTACAACTTTTACAACGCAGATTGGTTACAGATATTCAACATTTCAAAAAATCCTGAAACTGGGGAAATAATTCTATACTGTATTCAATTTTTCTTCTTCTGATAGAACCTCAGACAAATGATTTATCATGGCAAATAACAGTTGGGCAATTCTATACTAAAAACCACACAGTCTGTCATTGCCAAAGTTTCACAATAAAAATATTTAATGTCTCATCATTGGAAGCAAACCTTAGGCATTTAGACTGATACAGAATGTTAATTAAAAGACCCATTTCTTGTTTAATTTCACACTTCTTGCAACATCAGTCAACCTCAGCATATGTGTCTGATGCTTTGTACATACATTACATTTGCTAACACCATAACAGTACGGATAAAATTAACTTGCTCGCTTTCTCAAGAGGTTGTGCACTGTCTGGAATTTCTGGTCTGCAAATTTAAAATTCCCAGTTACAAAATAAATTTCTGATTCAAAGAAATAAATAGTTAAAATGCCAAATCAGTGCCATTGTTCGTGACTGTATTAGAATGAACACCAATAAAACAAAAACACATAATTCCTCAACAATAGATGAAACTTCATGTTCCCTGATGTTTCAGTTCGTAGAGCCAGTGTAACTGGTCTGCATTGGCCAATATGATGGATGCCAGGACTTCACAGAGTTCAAAGTAACTGACAATTGTGAAATGCTGCAATTGCTATGAGCTACCCTGCACAAAAGAGAGAAGAAAAATGCAACCAGAGTTCTTATTTCACAACTGAATGGCATTTTATACTGGATGTACATGCAGACACAACCAACATTAGACTGGGCATGTCAATTATGCCTCTTGGAGAGATACAGTGCTATCTGGGGTCAAACACATTGCAAGTACATTTGAAGTATCTAGGTGTGCATGCTTATGTGGTATCATGAATTAGCAACTCAGGAGCAAGATCAAAAACCAAGGTTACTTAGAACAACAAGTTGTACAATATTTAATGCACTTTAATGTACTGAAGTATTAATTTACTAAAATACCCAAACTTGTGCGCAATGGCATTATAAAATAAGTTATGACATTGATAATATATGGAGATATTACAGGAGCTGACCCAAAGGCTGATTCAGAAACAGAGCAGAGACAGACAGGTCTGGCAAGTGAAAACAGTAGAGGAAGGTTGTGCAACTTCAGAGCAAGGAAGTCTGGAGAGAGGGTGGCCTGTTGAGTTAAAACTGTGGAGGAAGGAAGTACAGTTCAGAGTGAGAAACAGCATGGAAGGAGGTGGAATGAGCAAGTTAAAAGAGTGAGGGAAGAGAACAGTTGTGGCTAAGGAGCTCATCATAAACAGAGTTAAAGAAAAGTGACATCACAGGAGAACCCCAAGCTCATTGGTTGTTAGGTAATGCTAAATTGAATACCTATCTTAAAGGTATGTAGGAAACAACAGATTAAAAAACCAGACCAGTTGGGATTAAAACAAAAACTGAAGTTGAATTAAATAAATGGAGATGCAAGGCCAGGTGATGTCATACCAGTATGATGCGGAAAATGGTGGACCCCATTGTGGTTCACAGCAACCACATCTGTAGCAAGTGCTGGTCGCCCAAGAAACTGTGGCTCAGAGTTGATGAGCTGGATTCTGAGCTTTGAACACAGGACACATCAGGAAAGGGGAGAGTTAACTGGATGCTGCGTTTAGGAAGATAGTCACACCCCTTAGATTAATTACCTCAAATTCAGTCTGTGGTCAAGGACAGGAGAGTGTGACTATGAGCAAGGCAGGTGGAAGGATCCAGGAGGTACCATTGCAGGAGACTTGGTCCTTCTCAAACAGGTTTAAAATTCTTGCTCCCTGTGTTGACAAGAACAGGGACTGAAGGGAGGATGAACAAACTGACCACAGCACCATAGTACATGGAGCCATTCAACTGGGGGAGAAAAGAAAAATACAATCAAAATCAAGGATCGTATAGTTAGAAGCATAGTCACTAGGGCCAGAGTCCGGCATCCCAAAGGTGCCTGGGTTCAAGATATCACATCTGAGCTGCAGAGGAACTTGGAATGGGAGGGGAAAGCTTCACTTGTTACAATTCACATAGATACCAATGATACAGGCAGAACAAAGGGGTTCTGCTGAGAGAATATGAATAATCAGGGCCAAATTACAAAGCAGAATAAAAGAGGTAATCATCTTTAGATTACTTCTTGAGTCACAAACTAACTGGCACAAGGTTAACACGATTTAAGAGGTAAATGCATGGCACAAAGATTGGTATGGGAGAAATGAGTTCAAATTCATGGGACATTGGCACTAATACGAGGGAAGGAGGGAGCTATTCCAGTGGGATGCCTTTCACCTGAATCAAGTTGGGACCAAAATCCTGAGGAACTATGAACTAGGGCTGTAGATAGGACTTTAAACTAAATAGTGTGCGTGCTTGTGTGAGGGCAAGGACTTAGCTGCATAGAAAAGTGGAAAAATCAAAGTTAAAGGACAAGGTGGGAATTTGGGTAAGTGGTGAAGCTGATAAAGGAAGGGCCAGAATGTATTAATGTCATATTGCACCAAGGAATCAGAAAAGTGTAGAGAAAATTGATAAGAGAACACACCGAAAGTCTTTGTATCTGAATGCACAAAATATTTGGGATAAAATCAATAATGGAAATGAATGGGCATGGTTTGATTGGGAATTGAATATCCAAGAATAATCAGTATTTTGGAAGAATAGGCAGGAAGGAAAAGGAGATGGTATAACTTTGATAATGAAGGACATCAATACTATCGCAAGAAATAACATAGGCATTAGTGATTAAGATCTAGAAGCAATCTGGGTAAAGACAAAGTAGCAAGAGAAACAAGTTCCTGATGGGAGTAATCTATAAGTTCCAAACAATGGGACACGATACAAGCCAGGAAATACTGCGGGCTTATACAAAAGGTAAGACAATAATCATGGGTGACTTTAATATGCATAGGCTGGATTAATCAAATTGGCAAGAGCAGCCTCTAAGCACAGTTCATTGAATGTGTTAGAAGAGACTAGTTCTTGGAGCAAATGTTGGGGAACAGACCAGGGAGTACGCTATTCTGGATTTGGTATCATCTAATTAATTAATGATCTTATAAGCAAAAGATTCTCCAGCAAAGAGGGATTACAGCAGGCTTAGATTTTTAAATTGAAGGCAAGAAACTCAAGTCCAAGCATCTTGGTGTTCAACAAAGGCAATTACTTAGGCAGGACATGAGATTTGGCCTGAGTAGACTTGGCATGAACACTAAAAGGTAGGACAGTTGATGAATCGTGGCAAATGCTTAAGGAGATATTCAATTGTTCCCAACTAAAACATATTCCAGAGAAGACGACAGATTGTAAGAAAGCAAAATAACCTGTGTGGTTAAGCAAGAAAATTTAAGATAACAAAGACAAAAAGTAAGGCAAACCATATTGCAAGCTGGAAGACTGGGAAACTTTTAAAGCTCAAAGAGTTACGAAATAAAGTCATAAAAAGAGTAAAGGTTAATTATTGAAGAAAATTTGTACAAAATATAAAAATGGTTCGCAAATCCTCTACGAAAATTTACAAGGTAATGAAGCAGCTGAAGTGTGTTGGCCCATTGGAGGAAGAGAGTAGGGAGTTAATAGGGGAACACAAAAATGGCAGGGAAATTAAATCAATATTTTCCTTATGTTTTCATGGTGGAAGACACTCATACTATCCCAATCATAATAGGTAACACAGAGGTTACAGAAAGAGAAGACAATCATCATCTCTAGGGAAAATGTATAGAGCAAACAATTGGATTGAAGGCAAGACAAATCCCCAAGGCCTGAGGGCTACATCTCAAGGTCTTAAAAGGAAGTGGTATCAAAGATAATGGATCTTTAGTGATTATAATGAGGTTAGCCAAATGGACGACATCTAAACCGAAGGTGTTTTCCATTTTACTCGGCAATTTGAGAACCGGGGAATTCATATCAGGATTTTTGACTGGATTAAGACAAGTGGCAAACTCATGTGACTTTGATTTAAACCTTAATGAGATGCTGAGAGACCGTTTTGATATGTGGAATTAATGATGTAACCATGAATAAACTCCTACGAGCTGAAGCCCGACTGGACTCCAAACAGGCACACACCTGGCTTTATCATTGCAAAAGTGGCAAGTGGAGTATAAGAATTACAGGGTATTCCAATGGAAGTGAGCACCCTTGCCAGTCAGATTAAGCTTGGGGAATACCACTTCAGTGAAGGGAACTGCACAGCCTCACTCAGAATGTATCATGAGCAGAGGGACTCTATGTCAGCCCACATCAAAACCTCAAAATAAAGCCAAAACTCCGTCAAACGGTTAAAATTTTGTTCAAGATCCAGGCTGACAAACCATTGTGGTTGCTGCTGGTATGCAGACTCAAGACAGCAAAGGAGTCCCCTTAGACCTAAACTGAGTAAAAGAACACATCGACCAACATCCAAGAGAGTGCACATCCTGGGAAAGTCGACCTGCAGCTGGTTTGGAACAGTTAGTTGCTTAGCAACATCCAGATCAGAACCAATCAAAATTTGATCTGGTTAAATTGTCATCTGAGAGCATGACCATTTTAGTGATTGCAAAATCAGTCTTCAACAAAATTTGCTCTGAACTCCAAACCTTAAGTTTGCACAAGAATCCGACTTGACTGAGAACCTATACCCAGGACCTTTTCCAGATTAAGAGTACAATTTTGGTTCTGGTCTCTTATGTGAAGCAGCTGGTTCAGTTTCAACTGATTTTAGTAAAAGACCTGGGGCCAAGCTTGATGGGGTGAAATTGGTTGAGAAAGATTCACCTCGATTGCCTCAACATTTTTTGATTAGCAACAGACTGCTTGAGTAAAGTTTAACTAAATACCTGGAAGTTTTTCAGGAAGATCTGGGGACTATCAAAGGTGTCAAGGCCACCTTGCTTGTTGACTAGGAATAAATTCAACAATTCTGCAAGACCCACTCAGTGCCTTTTGTCTTACAGGCAAAAGCAGAGGCAGAAATCAAAAGGCTGAAAAGTGAAGGAATCATCAAACCAATCCAGTCAGCAAAATGGACAGCATAGGTTATACCAATTGTGAAGCGTGATGGGTCAGTTCGCCTTTGTGGGGATTTTAAACAAACAGTAAAGTGCTTTTTGCAGCTGGATAAATCCCCAATCTCTTGCAAAGGATTTATGTGCAAAGCTGGTAGGGGGGCTACCCTTCACAAAGCTGGACATGAGCCATGCTCACTTGCAATTGCAGTTAGATGAGGTTTACCAAAAGTATGTACAATTAATACCCATAAAGATTTGTACCAATATATGAAACTGCCATTTGGGGTATTGACAGCCTGTGCAATTTCTCAGCAGGTGATGGAGAATATTGTACAAAGTCTACCCCATCTGTGGCGTTATTTTAGGATCCAAAGGTGATAATATTCCAAAATTCCCTGGATGTAGTAAAGATTTCAGTGTATTAGGAAAACACTAATATAACACCCTATTCAAAAAGGGAGGGAGACAGAAACTAGAAAACTATAGACCAGTTAATTTAACATTTGTTGTTGAGAAATTAATATAATTCATTATTAAGGAAGCAACAGGACATGTGGAGAGTCAAAACACGACTCATCAGAGTCAGTGTGGCTTTATGAAGGATAAATCATGTTTGATCAAAGGTGCCCTTCAAAGATGTAACAAGTAAAGTGGATAATGAAAATCCTGTAGATGTAGAATATCTGGACTTCCAGAATGCATTTGATAGAGGATTGGCTAACCAACAAAAAGCAGAGAGTCAGGATAAATGGTATTTTTCTGGTTGCCAAAATGCAGCTGGAGGGATATGAAGGCCACAGGTTTGGTCTTTGAGCCTCAACTATTTACAATCTACATTAACAATTTGGATGCAGGGAAAATAGGTACTTCATGTCAAATCTGCACATGGCATCAAAATAGATGGGAAATTAAGTGGCAATGAAGAAATGAGCAATTTGTAAATAGATATAGATAGGTTAGATGAATAGGCCAAAACGTGGCATCTGGAGTCTAATGTGAGACATTATCCATTTTGGTCAGAAGAACAGAAAGGCAATTTACTATCTAAATGGACAGAAACTAAGGAGTGCTTTGCGCAGAGGAATCTGGGTGCTCTCGTGCATGAATAGCAGGAAACTAGTATGCAGGTGTAGCAGGCAATAAAGGAAGGCAAATGAAATTTTGACATTTATTGCTAAAAGAATAGAGTATTAAAGGGGAGTATTGCTGTAACCATACAAGGTATTAGTGAGACTGGAATATTGCATACCATTTTGGTTCCTTTACTTGGAGGGATGTAGTTGCACTGGAGACAGTTCAGAGCGGATTCCAGAGGTGAAGGGCTTGTCTTATGGTCAAACAGTTTAAGTCTATACTCTGGAGTTTAGAAGAGTGAGGGGAGATCTAATTGAGGTATATGGGATGCTAAAGGGGATTAACAAAGTACACGTAGAATGTCTGTCTCCTCGTGTCGGGCAATCTGAAATGGGGGCCATAGGTTTAGGTTACAGGATGGCAGATTTAAAATAGATGAGGGGAAATTACTTTTTTCAAAAGGGTCGTGAATCATGTCCCATATACTTCCTTAGCTACCCTACCATCTTCAAGGATCTGTGGACAAGCATCCAAAGATCTCCCTATGCCTGAGCTTCCTATTGTCTTGCCATTCTTTATATACTCCCTTATCTTGTACTTTCTTCCAAACTGCATTACCTCATTTAGACAGATAAATGGGGTGGCATGGTACCAGTGGTTAGCACTGCTGTCTCAGTGCCAGGGACAAAGATTTGATTCCAGCCTTGGGGTAGTGTGTGTGGAGATTGCATGTTTGCCCTACACCTGTGGATTTCCTCCAGATTATCTGGTATCATCCCATAATCCAAAGACATGCAGGTCAGGTGGATTGGCCATGCTAAAAATTGCCCGAGGTGCTTAGGGATATGCAGGTTAGGTGGTTTAACCAATAGTTAAAAACCCCATGGAAGTGTCCAGAGATGGGTTGGATCTGGTCGATGCTCTTCGGAGGGTTAGTACAGACTCTATGGCCTCTTTCTAGAGTATAGGGATTGGATTTTATCTATCATTGATCTGACCAATCCATTAATATCCTCTTGTAATCTCATACCTTCCTCCTCACTGCCAGCCACGCAGCCAATCTTTGTGTCATCCTCAAACTTATGTACCATTCCTCTCACATTCTCATCTGTATCATTTATGAATACCACAACCAATAAAAGACCCAGCATCACTACCTGTGTTGCACCACTGCAGTGGTACTCCAGTCACAAAAACAGCTTTCTGCCACCACCCTGTCTCCCGTCACTAATCCAATTTTTGATCCATCGTGCCAAGTTACCTTCTTTGAGATTTTCATGTGGGATCTTGTCAAAGGCTTTGCTGAAATCCATCAAACTTTATCAACTGTCCTACCTTATCCAAACAGTTAATCACCACTTCAAAGTGCCACCAGATTTGTTGAGCATGATCTCCCTCTGATAAAGTCTTGCTGAATATCCCTGTTTAATCTTGCCTCTCTAAATGGAGATGTATTTTCTCCTTCACTAATTTCTCCAATAGTTTCCCAATCACTGATGTTAGACTTCTAGTTCACAGATCTATAGTTCCCTGGTCTATCTCTACCACACTTCTTGTAAAGTGGAACCACATTAGTTGCCCTCAAATCCTTTGGCATGACTGCTGTGGCCAGAGACTCTTTAAAAATTTGGATTAGGACCTTGTAATTTCTTCCATTTGCTCCAACAATAATCTGGGATATTGTATCAAGACTTGGCGATTTGCCCACTTTCAACTCTGCCAAAACCTCCCAAAATATCTTGCTTCTATTAAAGGGCTTCACAGTCTTCTCGCATACTGTACTTTCAGCCTCTTCCACTCGAGTAAAGACGGATGTTAATTACTTGTTTAACATTCTACTCATGATCGCCAGTTTCACTCAGACAGCCTCCTTGGTCCCTAATATGCTCTAAATGTTTTCTGGTTCGTTGACTTGTAGAATATCTTGTGATTCTCCCAAATCTTACCTGCCAATATTTTCTGATGCTTCTTTTTTGCTTTCTTGAGATTGTCCTGCACATTCTATACTTTATGTTGCTTTTCTCCCTTTGCACCTGTTTGTCCAGTCCTGAATATTCGTAGACATCCATAGTTCTCTGCACTTGTTGCTTCTACTTTTCACTCTAAAGGGATCATATTGGGCCTGTCTTCCCCTCAGTAAGTTTCTGAACACCTCCCACTATTCTGCTTTAAATTTACCCTCAAGTAGCTGTTTCTAGTATATTTTGGCCAGATCTTATCTTTTTGTTAAATAAAATCTACCTTGCTGTTAAATAAAATCTAAACCCTTTTTTGCAGACCATCTTTCTCCATTTCTGTAACAAATTTGTAACATATGGTATTATGGTTACAAATCATTAAAATGCTCAATCACTGTCACCTTGAAAACCTGTCTAGTTCCATTCCCCTGGAATTAGGTCCAGTACTGTACCATCCCTTATTGAACCATCTACATAAAGAGCTCTCCTAGACACAAGAAATCTGCTCTCCCGAAACCCTTTATACGACGATTGTCCCAATTAATATTCAGTTTGTTGAAATTCCCTAATATGATTATTTGATTATTCTTTTTTATGCCTTAGTGAATTGACTACATATTAACTCATATGCTCACTGACTGTTTGTGGGGGTCTTTAATACACTAACAATGACTGCCCTTTTTCTATTCTGAAAGTCGAACCACAAAGTCACATTTGATGTCCCTTCCAAGATATCATCCCTCCTTAGAGCAGTAACTGACTTGCTAATAATATGCAACACATTCTTCACTTTTGCACCCTCCTGTCCTACCTGAAGATCCTATAGCCTGCAATATTAAATTGCCAGTTTTGATCCTCCTTCAATCACACTGCTAAAACTCCTGGCATTAAAGTAGAGGCCATCCAGCTTTGCCTTACTCCCTCAAAACACCACATGGCTGAATTCGCTCTGCTTTGATTCCTTTTCTAAATTATGCTATGTTGCACTTGAACTAACGTAATGTGATCCCTGCCCCTGCTGAACTAGTTTAAATTCTTCCCAACAGCACTAACAAAACCTCCTACAAGGATACTGGTCCCATTCTGATTCAGGTGCAGACTATCCTACTTATAGAGGCCCCACCTTCCCCAGAAATGGTCTGGGAAACCTAGAAATCTAAAACCCTCTCTTCTGCAACAATTCTCAAGCTATACATTCATCTTCTCTATTCCTCTATTTGTGTGCTCACTAACTTGTGGCACTGGGAGGAATCCAGAGATTACGATCTTCAAAGTCCTGCTTCTTAATCTACTGCCAAACTCTGAACTTATAATGCAAGACCTCATCCCTTGTTCTACTTACATCATTGGTATCAATGTGTAATATGACCTCTATTTTATGACATAAGTAGAATGAGAGATGAGGTCTTGCATCAAGAGTTCACACAGCTAGGCAGTTTGAGAGCACTATCTGCACACATGGTCATCCTGGACAGCAAAAGGGTCTGTGACTCCACATGTGATTGGACATGTGTTCCACTTGCTGCTCTTGCCTGTCATGGTTTCAACTTCCTTAGTTTGACTGGCTAACTTTAACTTTCTCTCTAAATAATTGCAATCATTTTTAAATAATTGTGATATTGGGAGAATGATTATACATCACTGAAGTAATTGCACAATGTAATTTATTTTAAGTAAATATTAAGGTACCACAGTCCCAGAGAACTACAGAGCTGCTTTACCTTTACAGACACACAACTTGTGATGCTTTAACTCGAGGGTCACCATGCCTCAGGTGAGGGGCAAGGTTCAGAAGAAGAATTCTTTATAGTAACCTTAGCTGGAGTTATTTTAAGTGTAGCACTATACAGCACCTAATATATATATCTCAAATAGAATTTTTTTTTTTTACTTCTTTACATGCTAGAATCGCTGTTAACACATGGTAATATGTATAGTTATGCAAGGTGCTAACTTTAGCCCAAGATGTTAGTGTATGTCAGTTACACAAGCTGGCAGAAACAAAAAATAAACCCAATATAGGTTATCACACATTTCATATATGATAACTTTGTTCAAGAGTGCAAATTTAGCATTGTAAGTGCATCTTAAAGTTCAAATGACTGATATAGGTAGTTTAACCAAATTACTCAAGGTTACTCTCTTATCATTGCCATCAGCAATGCACTAAAGGTTTTCATCATAGGTGCTACAGTGCAATACATGAAAGGCAATTTCAAGGTTAAACTAAACTTTCAATGTGTGAAATGATACTGCACATAAGTCAACACAAAAGTATGCCATTTTAAGTTGATCCATAGAAAAAATATATTGTTATCCAGCTAAACAAAATGAAGTAAAACAAGAAAATGAATAAACAATAAAAACAATAATTATCAGCATGAATTCATTTAAAAAAAGCATGCTAGTCAAATGTAGAGTCACCAAAAATTTTCAACAAGCGTACTACAACCCAGAAATTGTAAATTAAATGTTCAGAGGGGTACAGACACAATGTAAATCTGAAAACATGCCTTTATGATAGGACTGACCAAAATGATAAATGTGGGGAAGGAGAAAGAAAGAAAACAATAGGTAACCTGGTTGAATACAGACAAATGGGTTGATTGTAGCATGTGTAAAAATGAAACTTGGACTCTGTAGGAAAAGCAAAATACCAGACAAGCATAGTGGGTGTGTCAAGAACCAGGCTTAATAACTATGGTGAGCTTTTTCAAAATCCTGTCAGCCAGAAAACCAAAGTCCTTAACTTATAGTATTTAAGTATAGTATAATGGACTCGCGTTTTTTTTGACTTGTTCTTTCTTCTCCTCTCTCCTCAATGGTTCACTCCTATATGAAGGCGTGTGTACCTTCCAGTATGCACTCAAGAGATATTTTATATCTTTATTTCTCATCAGATGCAGACAGTTTGGGTTGGGCACTTCCAGTGCTCATTTTTATTTAACTTGTGTGTTTTTATTTCAAGTATTACAATTTGGATTCCATAATATTTTCTTCAGATTACTAAGTTACCTGCAAATTGCAGGTTCCTTCCACACATAGTTACTTCGTTTTCTCTCTGAACCTTTGCCAATCCCAATCCAACCAAGTAAAAAATAATACATTTGATCCAGAACTCTTTTTTTGAGAGAAAGGTTTAATAAATACACCTACACTCCAGTAGCTATTGCCTGGCTAATAGCACCACCCACGGTCTAATAGGGAACTAGTCTGGCAACAAATGGAATGGGACTGGGTTACAAGGTCTTGAATCCTAGGGTCAAGAACAAATGATCTCTCAGTCATGTTACTCTAAGAACAGAATTCATCTAGTTACCGTAGAAAATACACAACCACCTTGTAAATTGCTTAAAATGCTTCCTTTATAAACAGATATTTTTTCACAAATAAAAGTATGGACACATTTCAGACAAAACTTAACATTACTGTAGCATTTGACCCAAGTTTCCTTGACAATGATTTGAAAATCAATTTCATGGTCAACCATTTAAAATTAACATTTATTAAATGACTATATATTTATTAAGGGGGAAACTGATAAATTCTTTTCCCTATATTTTATCATCAGGTTCCAACTTCTCTACCTTTCTGCAAAGACAGCATCTTAACATACTCAAGCTTCCCTTAAACCAACTACGCTGGAATTCATTCTCCAGAAACTATTTCCTTTGACCAAACTGATAGCTGCATTGTGATCAAAAGCCTGAAGATATAATTTTCATTATTTAATTGAATCACCATTCAAAATATTTGTCTGGCAAAAGAGAAGGAAGTAGGATGGAAAGCAAGTTTAATATAATTACTTAGATACAGGAAAGCTTCTTGTTGTTGTTTACCTTTGGAACATTCATCCAACGACGTGGGTTCTGCAAGGACCACAGACTGCTGTCAGACTGGAGCCTGTGGTCCTCAAGACGCCCACACAGTTGACTGGCAATGCCCAAGTCAAATACTACAAAATTTACAGTATTATATCTAAATAAACATTGGAAATATGATTTTTAAAATGTTTTCTTAAAACGTTATACTGAAAAGAACTTAGAATTAAAGGGAAAGGTCAGTTTAGTGAATTTGCACAGAATTAAAAATTGATGTATGCTTACCACCATTGTCACAACATAAAAATGGCCTTAAGAAAATAACAAATACATCCCTGTGCCTAAGACCATGATACTCTCCAGCTAGTTATCCTGGACTTTCCTGAAGGATCTATCGTTTGTTGCTCTTTCAATTCTACATACTGTTCATTAGTGTCAATATTAGAAGACATGGAGTCTGTTTCCATAAATACTGACAATACTTAGCTCTACCTCTCCATCATCCCAATCCTATAACCAGTCTGGCAGTACAGAGGCAGTTGTGAGACATCCGGGGGTTTAGACAGTTGAGGGGGTAACTTCATTGGCAGAAGCCCAAAATTCAGATTCCTGACACAAAGATAAACTTTTGGTAATTAGTTCTCAGAATCTTTCAACAGTATTTGTCTTCCCAATAGTAATTTAGGAACCTCATTTGCATTCAGTGGCATGTCATGACTACTCTTTTACACGAAGTCCACTGGAATTACATTCACGGGTGCAATCTTGTTAATGAAAGTGAGGCAAATGTTTGTTCACGAACCCAAGTCTATGTCTGCACACTCATACATAACATTAGACATTTTTTCCAGACATTTTGGTAAATACAGACTTCATTAACATGGTCCTTAAAAACCAAGGTGCTTCATTGCTTAAACTGTTAAGTGCGAAGGATGCAGATTGCCAGTCCACACAGTTCACAATGTGTACCATTCATGACCAATTTGCAAAGCACTGCCGTTGAAAATGATTAGACAGAATGTTGTTTAAATGTATGATTGACTAGGATAAATTTTCAAAAGGAACCTAGTATCTTCTTCCTTCTTTTTGTTCACAGATCTTTATTTCAATGCAAAATGTTTGGCTAGCTGAATCCTGCAACCATAGAGTCATAAAGATGTACAGCATGGAAACAGACTCTTCGGTCCAACCCATCCATGCTGACCAGATATCCCAACCCAATCTAGTCCCACTTGCCAGCACCCGGCCCATATCCCTCCAAACCCTTCCTATTCATATACCCATCCAGATGCCTCTTAAATGTTGCAATTGTACCAGCCTTCACCATATCCTCTGGCAACTCATTCCATACACGTACCACCCTCTGTGAGAAAAAGTTGCCCCTTAGATCTCTTTTATGTCTTTCCCCTCTCACCCTAAACCTATGCCCTCTAGTTCTGGACTCTCCCACCCCAGGGAAAAGACTTTGTCTATTCATCCTATCCATGCCCCTCATGATTTTATAAACCTCTATAAAGGTCACCCCTCAGCCTCCGATGCTCCAGGGAAAACAACCCCAACCTGTTCAGCCTCTCCCTGGAGCTCAAATCCTCCAACTCTGGCAACATCCTTGTAAATCTTTTCTGAACCTTTTCAAGTTTCACAACATCTTTCCGATAGGAAGGAGACCAGAATTGCATACAATATTCCAATGTCCTGTCCAGCCGCAACATGACCTCCCAACTCCTGTACTCAATACTCTGACTAATAAATGAAAGCATACCAAATGCCATCTTCACTATCCTATCTACCTGTGACTCCACTTTCAAGGAGCTATGAACCGGCATTCCAAGGTCTCTTTGTTCAGCAATGCTATACGCCCTGCTAAGATTTGCTTTCCCAAAATGCAGCACCTCACATTTATCTAAATTAAACTCCATCTGCCAGTTCTCTGGCCATTGGCCCATCTGATCAAGATCCTATTGTAATCTGAGGCAACCCTCTTTGCTGAGGAAGAGGAAAAAGTGAGGGTATGCCCAGCATCAACAACAGAGACTAAAGGTTCACAGGGCTCCAGGTCTGAACCATCAAGCAGAGCTTTATCCAGTGTCTTTAGCACTGTTGATGTACTGTGAGTGTGTCGATTGAGGGTGCTGCAGTCACCAGTAGATTAGTGAATGTAACAGGCACCTTTACATGTCTAGGAACACAGTCATGTACATCTGCCATCTCAGCAGGAAGTCATGTGGCATAGGAGAAAGCAGTGTGCTAAAGATAAGTGAAGGATTGAACTATTGAATTTATTCACGATTAGCTCCTTTCAGACCTCAACTGAGGACTTGTGTTGCTACCTGCAAATAGATTCATGAGTTCACAGATGCCTTTCTTAGGAAAGCATAACTGTTTATATATTTCACTATGAACTCAGAGAGCCAAGCTGTCTAAGCCATTAGATTTGCTTCTGTCACTGGGTTCCTCCAAACCCAACGGAGCATGGACTACAACATTTGGTGCTTGGAGCTCCTTGGCCTTATCCAGCCAGATGCCTGAATAGAAAGGGATTTCACTTCAACAATGGTCAGCTCCTTTGTTACTATAAGTAACAAGCCCTGTAAGTGTTCTTACTTTCCAAGGAGCTAACTTGAAGCTTACATTCGACAAATGTCAGATGATGCAAATCTTTGCTCTGACACATCATCTTCAGGTCCAGAGGAGAACACGGAGGAAAGGGTGGCTGAAATGTGAGATACTCTGGTGTCAGACATCTCCAGGGATTGGTGGAGACAAAGTTAGGTTCAATAATTCTCTAGGCTTACAGAAAATAAACTGCTATTCGGGTGTCTTTCAAATATGGTATCCGAGGTTTGGAGCCTGAGTCCTGACACTTTTGCAAACCCCTGCCCAAAGATTTCGCTTTTTACTTGTGCATGTGAAATCACCTAAGAAAATAAATCATGCAGGATGACTTGCATTGCCCATGAGCAGAAGTACACATGTCACAGATTTCATATACTTGTACCAAAGCCACCACTAATCACCCAAAAACGGTACAAGAGAAAGAAACATGGTAAGATAATATCAAATGTATCACTTTAAAGAATCCCACCGAAGGCAACAGCTCCAACTTTGAATCTCCCAGCTTTGTACAGCATTTACAGTGCAGCTCATAATAAAGGCTAAGCTGCTGCATAACAACGCTAGTCAAGCAGAAACACATCGACACTGACAGATCCAAATTATAGTTTTTCATCAAGGTGAGCACTACATACAAGCGCACAAAATCCACTTTTGGCTCGTGAACCCCAATGTTGGGAATGCCTCCATTCTCTGAACAAAAATTAACATAATTGGTGTTTAAAAGAGGTTTAGAATTCGACCAAGTATATGCATGTTGTCAAACTTCAAAACTGTATGATTTAACTTCAAAGAGCTTTTCACCAGTCAGGTTGAGATCCAAATCTGTAGGATAATGAGGAAATAAGTTTCTGCTTTGTGGTGAGGTAGAAGTTGTGATATAAGGACGCTTTGAAAGGTCCCCTCACTAAAAATTCAAGCCAAACACTAAATGAATAAGCATCAATATTTCCAAGAAACATCACATTACTCTTTCCTGTCAGCTTAAACAGGCTCCAATTGAGAAAAGAAGCCTGTGATGTAATATAGAATTCCTGAAATACTTCCTAAAGAATAAATTTTAAAAATGTTTAAAGCTGAAAAGAAATTTGTCTTTTTCCATGATGACTGAAAAGAGTGCCATTTTGCATGAAGCTACAGGTACTTTGGTCAGTCTGAAAGATCCCAATTTCCAACCACTGGGGGATCAGACTGCAAGTGAAATCCTGATCCCCTGAACCAATCTAGATGATTACTGATTGCAGAGACACACATTAGATGTTAAATGTTAAAGCATTAGGCAATTAGGTTTTTGAGGTATTTTCTTTTTAAATAAAGCAACACGTTTTGAAACTTTAAACACTGTGACAAAGAGGAGGCCCAGAAGGAGGTGCAAGTTTATGTACTTGTTGAATAAAAGCAAAGAAAATTTGAATGAGTTAACACAGTAGTCCTTTGCAACATACTGATGTTATGAAAGATAATTTGTGAATGCACATCTTTCTTTAGTGTAGTAATGACGTAGAAATGTTGAAAACTCATTTGAAAGATATGGGTGCACAATGGGATAAACAACATAGTACAATGGTGGCCCAGGACTCAACTGATTTTCTTCAAACAGTTAAGCTCCGAACTTCACTTAAGAGTTGACTGGTTCTTGACTAGTACACATCTATCCAAATTCATGCACCTCCCCATCCTGCCTCACATACGTAAAACTGGACCATTAGGAATTTTCTCTGGCATATCTTCCTGTATTTCAGGGTGGCACTGGTGTTAATCTAGGACACTTGACTATCCAATCAACCTGTGAACAGAAAGGTACAACGTGGGGTAGTAAATAAATGTGAACATTGTCCTCAGAAAAGGCGAAAGGTTTATTTTTAAATATTTAAGCAAGGAAAAAGATACTTCTCATATCTATGCAACCCTTTTGAGCCTGCTCTGCGATTCATTACGTTGATGGCTAATTTACAGCCTCAACTCGGCTTTTCTGCCCATTCCTCATATTCCTTGATTCTAAGAGATGCAAAACTCCATTCAGTGGTGGAAAATCTACAACCCTTGGAGGTAGACAATTCCAAAGATTTGTAATTCTCCGTGTGAAGAAATTTCTCATCTCAGACCTAGAAGATTGATATTGATCTCTTATTCCACATTGTACTCAGATTCTAAATTCCCCAACTTGGGGAAACAACATCGGTATCTACTTTGTCAAGCCTCTTCAAATGTGGTATTTATCAATGATATTATGTGTTATTCTTCTAAACCACAGAATATCGACTCAATTTGCTCAGCCACTCATCATAGTGTAACACACTCATTCCAGGAAACAACATTGTGAACCTTTGCCTTTGGCTCCAAAGTAAGTATATCTTTATTTACATAGGGCGACCAAAACTTGCTGCCAGTTACTTAAACAGCCTATATCCCTTTGCAGCCTCTATGTCTTCCTCACCGTTTACATTCCACCAAATTTTGTATCATAAGAAAAATGTAGATACATAACTCTTAATTGTTTGGCATGTCAAAAATGTCTACTGTCTTGACCTCTTAAAAAGTTTAACTAGTATAAGAAACTAGTTATTAATTGGTTACCATGTTCTAATTCACATGCAACATAATTATCCATAGTGTAATTGTTTATATTAATAAATGAAAATGTCACTTGATATTGTATACTTTGAATGAATGTTAAGATTTGGTGTCACTTTTGTGCCAAATGTACAGCATAAAGCGTAGTTCGAGTCAAGTGTAGTTCAATTTAGTAATTTTTTTTTAGTATTGTTTTCCTCAATATACGAGGTTGTAATGAGATGAATTAAATGACAGTAACTTTTGAACTTCTGCAGTGTAAGAAGTGTCCTATTTGACTTTAGCATTGCAGTGCAAACATAAGACCATAACTTTCTAACTCATCAAAAATCCTTCTTCAGCATTAAAAGGGTTGCAAATGCCAGCAAAAGTTTCCTTTCCTCTGTTTTTGTAGAAATCTTTTCTCACTCTAGCTGCCAAACATTTCTTACATCTAAGACAAGAATTCTAGTGAGATACAGGAATGGGATCCAACAGCAAGAGAAATAAATTCCACGCATAAATATTGAAAGAACTCTGGATCTTTTTTTTAAATGAAAAACAAGATGCTGCAATATGTTAAATATTCTGCTGCTGTGGTTTCTGATAGCTGTGAAATATGGGCTCAAGTAGGGCCAACAAAACAGGATATGGTCTCATTAAAGCTGAAGATGAGGTAGATTCCCAGAAATTCTTGGTAATGTCCATCTGAACTGCAATTGAAAACAGCTGTTTCTGTACATTTTTCTTGTTGTTTATTTTATCACAGAAATGTATCCTAAAGAAATGCTATCATCCTCATAAAACAGGCTCAAAATTTTACAGTGAAATAATGATTGCAATAATAGCTCTTGAATATGTTGCAACTGCTTTGTTAAGCCAGCAAAATTTCTTCTCCCTCAACAATTAAATGCAAAACTACATTCTTCTTCTATTTATTGCTCTTTACAAACAAGTTAGATGGTGGGTGAAACAGCAAGAAGAAAGGTGTTGGAAATGAGTGTTAGAAGAGAGAAGACAGAGCAAGAGAATGAATGGGCTGGAGACTAAGTTAAGTGCTGGGAAATAGAAATGCTGCAATCCCATAGTCATGTTTGATGCAAATGTTATCACCATCAGGCTTTCAGATAACCAAATGACCATGCACAAATAATTTTCTGAGTAACCATGGGATCGATGATATACATTTAGAAACTAAAAATGTAATAGCATTCCACATTTGCTGAGCTGCTTCCTTCTAAAGTCAAAGCATTGTACAGCAATTTAAAATCTCTCGTGTACCAAACTAGAACATTAGTATTTTATGTGTTCTGTTGAAGCTTTAAGTCTTGCAGGTAACATGTTTCCAAATAGTCACGCCATTGTTTTTCTCCATTTTCTTTTCAATGCCAATTGTCATCCTACCTCTGCTGATGGTATTGACTGCAAGTGCTTCCACAGGTATTTCACATTCAGTTTCTACATTGCCCACAACCGACACGACATACAAAGAAATGACCTGGGATAGTATCCATGTGGAGTGGAAAGGAATTTGCTCTGAGGTAGGAAGTTAGTATAGCTAAATATCTGTGGGCTATATTCCATGCAGTGAGATAGTGTTTAGAAAGACAACTGTCTATATAGTGTCTATTAAATATTAAAATCAGAATAACAACGATCAACTCAAAATAGCAGATTGAAACGATGCTGCCATCTAGTGATGGCTTTGAAGGAAAGGAAAGTAAAATACCACTACAAGCTGCTAATTTCACTGTTACAAATGTGCCCTTTGTATGTTACTGGTGCCAGGAAGTCTCAAGCATTTTCAAATTAATAGATTGCTTTCCATTGATTTCAGCATGAAGTAGTAAGCAATAATTTCCTGTGATATTATTTTTGCTCTTTTAAACTCTCTCTGCTTCTTTCTGCATTTTCTCTCCTGTCTCAAGAATAACTCTAAGGCCCCTGCAAATTCTGCTTTCTATCTGGACACAAGGAGATCTGTAACAACAAACTCTAAAGGGACTCAGACTTTTCTTCAATCCCTAGGATCCACATGATATCTTGATCTTAAGACCATACATCAGATATTGGGATCCACTCTTGAAAAATGAACGCAAGTATCCAGGTCTAATACATCATCTCATATTAACAGTCAAATACATTTGAACTCTTAAGCGGACAGCATTTTGAAAGACCCAACTTGAAAGCAAAAATTGCTGATGGCAATGCATTTGTACCAATGCTACTTCCTTCAATTTCAACAGTGTTTATGTTCCTATCAATAATTCCTGTGATTTACTCATTAAAATGCAGAGTTTAGGGACTCCATTGCCTAACTATGGAATTAGCTCTGCACACAATGGCCCAGAACTACTCGTGTGGTTTATATTTCTAATTTGTACTTGAAAGTGAAGGGCTCATTCTAACGCTGCTGGAAATCATGACTCATATTGGAATATGACTTCATGTGTTGACACATTCCTTCAGCAGCTTTTTCTTCACAGGTCTTGCTGTACCCAATTTTTGAATTAACCTTCACATACAACATCAGGAAGCATCTGGTTGCAGTTGGTACTCTGCCAGAAGGTTCAGTATTGAAGGCTCTTGTTAATTTTTATGTTATGTGATGGATAGCATTATGTCCAAACATGCAAACAATGTATACATCCATAAAAGTCATGTTAAAACAGTTTTTGGCCCCAGTGAAACTTTGGTCCGCTAAGTTCAAAAGTAGTGTGGAGTTATAGCAATTCAGTAGCAAGAGAGCTATAATTGATCTCATAACTGTAAAAGGATGACATACTAGTAAAAGATCAACTTCATTCGGATGTTTTCTCTGTTGTAAAAAGACAGAGGACATTCAGTAGAAGCATTCTAAGTTTGGATAAATTTGATCAAAGTAAGGTTTTCTTTATGTACAGAATGTAAGCATAGGTAGCAAATTCAATGATAACAAAAGAAAACAGGATGTTCATAAGGAGTTTGTTTTTACTGGAAGAAAAGCAAGTATGTGAAGCATAGTGCCAGCTTTAGTGCATGAATGGATTTTATAGTCAAAAAATGACATTTAGGTTTCATGGAACATCAAAAATCAACAAGGCTCAAATTTAATTGAACGCCACTATGGGAATATTGTGGTTAGGTGGGTGAGATGGATTAAAAATCTACTCCCATTCGGAAATGTTGCCGTGTTATTATAAATTTCAATAGGAATATTAGCTAATAATCTGGAACAATTATAGCTAAAATACAACCTAGGAATCAAATGTGAATCAGTTGGCAAATGCATTAAGTGATATGCATTTATTATGTGAGTACTGACAAAATAAACTCAAATATAATATGAATATAAACTGGAAATATAGATTAAGGATGTGTAACACAATGTTGATCTTTCTTATCCCTCAAGGAGGCCCCATTTGCACATGATGTTGCGCTAATGTCTTAAGTTTACGATAGTGATGTAGTGCTGGATTGATTAACGTACATGGTTTAGGTTCAGCATGAAAGCCAATCCAGAAGTAATTGGGCCAGGAAAGGTAGCGTTAGCTGAATACACAGAAATCCTTAGCCAGTAATAATTTTTCCCAACTTAGCTGCCATTGGATTGGCACCAAGACCAGGATAAAATGCAAGGAAAAATAGTACCAGCTGAAAGGAAACCAGTACTCAGACAGTACTAAGTTTTCCTAGCTATTGATGTTGCTGGACTGGCAACGATGTTAAACCAAAAAACTGATTTCCATTTACAGAGGCAAGCTGGCACTTAGCCTCCTAAGCGAGAAACGTCAGATGAAAACAGCACCTTAACAAGGCATACTTCCATTTGAGAAAAAGGGGCTAATTAAATTTAGTCACGTGAAATATTTTTCAACTTGTGCAATAGACTAATGTACTTTGAGATTCTCTTCACTAAAATTCAACAGAAATACTTCCTAGAATGATGTGAAGCAAGGGTTTACTGAAATTGCCTTCAAGTGCAATTCATAATCTGACAAAATTTTATCAAAACATCCCTTTTAAATTGCATAATTTTGAAAGCATTCTCTCAAAAGAAAAATTGTAAAATACTTGCATTACTGGAGTCAATGTTAAACAATCTTGGAAATGTTAAAACAATCACAGCTACCAAGGAGGTGACTCACAAAGTGTGGGATCACATATGATAATTCACCACACCTAATAATTTACCTTTCAGAACTGAAGGCACAGTACATCCTATGATTGCAGTCAAGTTCATCTGGAAAAGACTGAGAAATAAACATCGGGTGGAACTTTTCAACCCCAAATGATGTGGGTAATGACGAATCAGTTGGGAAAAATGGCAAGATTGGAAAAATGAGATGACTGGCAAGATTTTTAGAGCAAGAAAGAGGGGCTTTGTCCCACAGTGTGTCCAATCCAATCATCAAGCATCTAACTATTCTTGGGCTGCACTTGGCACATAGCCTTGTCTGTTATGTTCATTTCAAGTGCTCATCTAAATATTTCTTTAACGTCTTGAGGATTCCTGCCTCCACCACCCTTTTAGGCAGCAAGTTTCAGATACCCACCACCCTTGTGGTCAATAAAGCTTTTTCTCAAACCTCCCGCTTCTTTCCTTAACACTGTGCCCCATAGTTATTAACCCTTCGACCAAGTGGAACAGCTTTTTCCTACCTACCCTATCTATACCCCTCAGTCTTCTCTGCTCTATTGATACAACCTCTGCCTATCTATATTATTTTCATATATTCTGGTAAAACTCCTCTTCACCTTCTCCAGTGCAATCACATTACTCCTATAGTGTAGTAACCAGAACTACACACAGTACTCCAGCTTTGGCCTAACTAACATTATATACAGTTCCATTATGACCTTCCAGGCATTCCAAGACATTCAAAGCTTAGACGAATGAAGGCAACTAACCCACATACCTTAACTACCTTATCTACCTGTTCTGCTGCCTTCAAAGGATCAATGGACATGCACATCAAGGTCCCGCTAATCCTCTGCATTTCCTAGGATCCTACCAACCAAGGCATTCTCCCTTGTCTTGTCAGTCCTTCCAAAGTTCAATGCATCTGATCAGCCTGTCTGCATTATCCTGTTGTCTATTTACCACATGATAAATTTTTATGTCATTTGTAAACTTACAAATCATCCTCATACATTCATGTCTGGATGATTTATGTACACAATAAATAGTAGAACACCCACCACTGAACCATATGGTAGATCACTACACACAGGTCTCCAATCACAAAGAGATATTTCAGTCATCACCATCTGTTTCCTGCCACTAAGCTAATTTTGGATCTGATTTGGCAAACTGGATCCTGTAGCTTCATGATCAGTCCACCATGAGAGATCTTGGCAAAAGACTTACTGAAGTCCATGCAGACTACATCAACTTGCACTACCCTTATCTGCGTATTCAACATCATAGGGCAAAAAAAAAAATCAGTGTTGCACCCAAGGTTTGAACAGCAGGATAAGAATCTTGCCTCATTGATGTGCAGTTTGCCTCATTTAAAACCTAGAGGTGCTTAATGCTTCTGTCTTGTCCTGCCTTTTAGCAGACACAAGCCAGACAGCTTGCCATGGTTATCACCAATGATCAATCAAGAATGTGGACAGGTTGCTGTAGGGCACCAAGCTATATCAACGTTACACCTGCAGCATGTGCTAGCAATGTATGGGGCAGACACACGTTAAGGGCTTCAATCGAATGGCCACGACTCAAAAGATTACAGGGAATAGCATTTAATCAATGGGGACTGTCTTCAGTCAGGGGATACTGGCACAGTAAGTAAATGGCATTGAGGTAAAACCAATGACTGCAGATGCTGGAAACCAGATTCTGGATTAGAGTGGTGCTGGCAAAGCACATCAGTTCAGGCAGCATCCGAGGAACAGGAAAATCGACGTTTCGGGCAAAAACCCTTCATCAGGAATACAGGCAGAGTGCCTGAAGGGTGGAGAGATAAATGAGAGGAGGGTGGGGTTGGGGTACTTGTGTCAAGCTCTCTCTCTCTAAGTTAGTTGTGGGTGGGGTCTCTACTTTTGTACAATGCGGCCCTTTAAGCAATAGATTAAACAAACAAACAAAGTCATATAAGGCAAATTTAAGACATCTATCATACAGATTTGTATGTGGATGTTACACATTGTTGGGGTCGATGTTGAGACCAACTGAAGGAAGATGTTGCATGAGATTATGGATTGGAAAACTTCGTCTTGGCAGAGATTGGTGCTGTAGAAGACTCAGTGGTTGTGAAGTAGCAGTCAAACAAAAAAGTGGCACTTACTCTTGTAGAGTACCTAAGGTTATTAAACAACTTTTTTCTGCATTGCTGGGCATTCCTCTGGATAGCGAACACTGCACTGACCTCAGTGGTAACTTTGGACCAGGCTGGCAGGGTCATGGGTCACATATTATGGTCTTCTCTATGGTGCAGAGAAGATGACAACCATCCTTCATCCTGCTCATTAGGTCCCTATCAGCAAATAAAGGTGTCAACTTGTCTCCGTTGGCCATATCCATGGCAAGTCTCTCCACTCTATTTGTGAATGGCTGGTCTTAGCTTGCAGTTATTGATCTTGTACATAACCGGGGTTTAAATATGGCTCAACTGATGTAACTCAAGTACTTCCACTGCTACTGTATGCAAGATAGCAAGAGAGTGATGCCAGAGGTGCGGTTCACACACAACGAAGTGACCAGCAAAGATTTGCTGGAGATATGTTGCTATAGCTCAGAGAGAAACCCTCCATGAAACTCCCTGAAATTGACACCTAGTCAGTTTATGGTAAAATTCAGTCCTATAACTTGTTTTTGATATTTTTGCAAGCAATGATCTTTCTGGGCTAAAGGACTTGTTTTTATTCAAGGTAAATATTTCAACATGCTCTTAATAACAACACAAGTTTCAAAAATTGATATCATTTGACACTGTCATTAATAACTGAAACCATCCTTTCAAACATATGTTACTTTCTCTCAACTTGACCCCAATCCCCAAATTTTAAATCTTGCAGACTGAGCTGCACCTCAGTGTCACATCAAGCTTCCCAACTCATAACTATCAATGTACTCTTCGTAAGTTTTCAACTTTACTCCTTTCATGTTCTCTTCGAATTCTTCTTGTTCCTGTTCCCTGATTACATTTCTACACTGCTCTTCCTGGCCCCATGCTAACCAATTTTAATTTCCTCTTCTTAAATACTGTCTGCTTTAAACAGCTGCTATGACCACCTTCTCAAAAAAAAATCATTAATACCAATTAAGGTTCCAAATTACACCTCGTAATTACAATCATGGTATAGTTTCACTCCAACTGAGTTGCAAATTTCAACATAGTCTTCTGCCCACATTTCGACAGTTCAATGTTCAGACACTGTCCTTACACTGTTCCACTCTTAGTTATCTGGTCATAAGCAAAGTATCTCCAGTCATAGCTTCTTTTCACACCTGCATGGGTCAATCAATCCACTCACTTTGTTATTAAACATATAACATGTGCATGCTCTCGCACATTAGTAGTCAATGGACTGTGATCAGGAGTACAAACGGATTTTCCATTTTTTACCTCTCTTGGAAAGGGATATGTATCGAGGAGATGTTTTGGTCCTCGTCCCCCTCAAAGACCAGACAGTAACATTTTTAACATTTCAAATTATAATAAAGATTGATAAGATGGGAAAAAAATATGGAATACATTTATTTACTGGATAGGTCACTGAATACAAAACCAAGAATGTAATGCTGGAGCTATTTCAAACACTGGTTAAGGCACAGCTAGAAGCTTGCACGTAGCTCTGATCACCACATAACAGGAAGTACAATTGCTCTGGAGAGTCAAGAGGACATTTACAAGAAAGCTGCCAGTGCTTGAAAATTGTAGCTATGAGAAAAGATTAGATAGATCAGGGTTGCTTCCCAGAACAGAGGAGGAAAAAGGTGACTTAATTGATCCATGTGAAATTATGATAGACCTGGATAGAATAAACCAGGAAAGGCCAACTAACCGTAGTTATGTGTTTAAAGTGATGATTAGAAGATGATTAGAGGGCACACTGATTTGGAGCTGTGTCTGGAATTCTCTGCCCAATTGGTAGAAATTCTCAACTTGCTTAAAAGAGGTTTCTGGATCAACACTGGAAGTACTGTAACTTGCAAGGCCACAAATCAGGTGCTGGAGGACGAAATTAGGATGGGTGGCTGGATTTGTTTTTGGTTAGTGCAGAAACAATGGCTGAAGACTCTTTTCCTCTGTTGCAACCAACTTTCCAACATAAGTACCACTCTAAAACTGGTCAAAGAAAGTATCAAAAGAATTAACTGTGATTACTTATGAATTAATTCGCTTTGGCTTTTGATGATAAAATGTGCAGTCCTCAAATGCACTATGGAAACCTGATGAAAGCTACTTTTCTCTACACTAGAAGGGTGACTGCACTTGAGGGATATATAATTAACTGTAGGATATTGAGTGTGTGAAAGGTAATTAAAAACAAAGTTCACTTTCTTTTTATAGGAGTAAATTTACCTCATCATCATGGACCAGTTCCTTCTTTACCACCTTCATTGCATATATACAGTCATTTTTCTTCAAGCGCACAAGGAGAACTTTAGCATAGCTGCCACGTCCAATGACTCGTATAAGGTCAAAGTCTTGCAAACCCAGCACTGAAGAAATCTTGATTCCATCGACACCATCAACCACTGGCTTGATATCCTGGAAACCAATTTTTTTTTAAAAAATGACACCATTCAACATAAAATACTTGGGAGATATAATGGTCCAGTCAATATATCATAATATAGATTAATTATAACTCCTCCTTGTGTATGCCAGTTCAATATAAACTAATATTGAATTAAATGATCCATTAATGACCCATGTAGCAAGGAAGTTATTTGGCTCATCATGTTTTGGTCAGCTCTCTGGAAGCTATCCAATTAGACTGACACTCCTCCTCTAAATCCAGCCATGCAAATTTGCCTTCTATTCTCTTATGACGACTAAATCAAAGTGCTGAAAATATTAATTTGCATTAAACGTACACCAGCAACTTGAAGCAAAAATTAATCTTAACTCCAAATCTACAATTATTATATTGCTTCAACAAATGACAATTATATTGTTTCAATAAATGACATATTTTTGATATTTTGTTACTTTGCTCGTTACTCCACTGAATGGTGACAGCAGTCAGTCATCTCTATTTTATCACTTATTATTTGAAAACACATCAATCGATGCAAAATAGCTTCATCAATGTCCTTACCAAGACCTTATTCAGCTAATCTTACTTAGCATTTTGGTTTTTCATGTAGTCTCTTGCAATTTTTGAAATCTCTCCACAGCACTATGGTTTTGGAGAAAGCATGGTTAAAGAAATTATTTCCCTTCTCATTCAGATTGAGACGTTGGTATTTCAAGAAATTGCAAGACATTGCAGCATGTGTGCTGTGTGACTACTGGACACTATCCACCGCTGATATCACTGATCAGGAGCCAGAATTGTTGTTTTCCTTGCCAACCCTGTTCAGTGAAAACAGTTGCAGAAACATTACAGTTGCCTTCACTGAGATCAGCTAACTGATGACATCCCAGCAATAGAACGTGAACTCCAGGTATTATACCAGGTCGGACATATCCACTACATCATTACTGATTCTTTAATTGTGAAATCATAAAAAAGCTTGATGTTATTGTAAAACCCACCTCTGAGTCATCTGTGACCCTGTCTAATTTAGTCCGACTATGTGGCAGAAATGGTACAACTGTAAAGGAAAGGAAGAAGAACTCAGGTTAACTCATTTTGCAGGACTTAGAAAACACTTTATTGGTGTCCTATTGAAGATTAGTGTGTATAGTAGCAACAAAAAGAAAAACAAAGTCTAGAAATCTGAAACAAAAGCAGACATTGTTGGAAATGTACAAGTCACTGATGATGAAAAATATAAACTCCCTTCCCATCAAAATGTTAAACTACATTATTTTTAAAACAAAAAGAGAAAATGTTAGAAATATTCAGCTGATTAGGCAGCATCTGTGGAAAGAGTAACAAAGTTGATATTTTAGGACAAGTTCTATTTATTAAAACTGAAGGTGATATAAACATATCAGTTTTTAAACAAGTAGAGACATGAAATGAAAGCAGGGTCGGGGAGATCTTAAAAGTGAAGATGGAAGGCAGGAGTGACTAAATTCCAAAAAAGTAATCAAACATATAAAAAGCAGTTTGTGGGAGAGGCAAAAAACACATGCAATGTCTCTGGCAAAGCTATAAATTAAAATATTGAACTACATTAACATTTACCTGGACAAACTGGGAGATGGCGTATTGATTTAATATTGTTAAACTCACCATCAAGTCCATAAGATACTAATGTACTAATTGAGAGATCAGGTGCTATTCTTTGAACATTTGTTCAACTTTGACACTAACTTACATTTATAGATTATTATTATCTGGTTTAGGTCATTACACACACATTTAACTACATGCAAAGCAAAAATGGAACACGCTGTTCAACACCTCTATCTTCCATGGGTTCCTGATCTTGCAATCATCATTCCTCCACACATCTGACCACTGACAATTGGCTGAACTCATCTGTGGTGCACCTACTTCCCGTGCCATGACCGTTTTGATCCACCTCATGACTGCCATGTATGCCCCATATACAATAACCTTTTAAGTTTTACCATCAGACATCCTTGGGATTAAGCAATGGGAAACTTGAGAAGTCACTGACAAGCTCCTTGTGACAAATCCCATCTGTTGAATGGCAGTGGTTGAATGACCATGTCAAGTGGTCCATGCCAAACAGTTTCAGGACAAGCCAGGGCTTCTGTGCAGCCAGCTTTCACTGCTGGGGCTCTTTTACACCTGTGGCGAGACAAACACATGACCTAACAGTGCCTCCCCCTCTACAGAATAAGTGGCAAATTAATTACCTTAAAGTCAGCAAATTAGGAGATTGTTAGTTGGCTCTGGGGATACACATTCACTAACCAGATTAAATTTTTTAAAATGTCCTTTAAATTGGGAGAATTGCACAGAAAAAATAGTGGATTTGATGATGATTGCAAGGGATGCGACATGTGGCAGTGAGTGCCCTTGGAGGTTCCCCTCCAGCCACTTATCCTAACTTGGAAATATGTAATTGTTCCTTCACTATTACTAAGTCGAACTCCTGCAGCTCCATCCCGATCAGCACATGGATACCTATGCCAAAAACTACAGTTGTTCAAGAAGGCAGCTCACCATCATTTTCTCATGGGCAATCAGGAAGAGACAATAAATGCTGCCCCATCCAGCAATGTCTACATCCATGAATAAATGGAATAAAAGGAAACTTTTTGTTGAGTCTAGGAAAAAGAAAGTAAAGGGTTATGGGCAAAGGTTCAGGAAGTGGGATGAAATTCCTTACAATCCACAGTAAAGGGGGCTTCTTGATCGAGGAAGAAGGAAAACACTTCTGAAGAAATGGTGTGGCAGGTGGTACTGTCAGAACAGATGCATAAATGCAGAAAAGGTGAGAGAACAGAACAGAGCCTTATATTGGATAATTAAACTTACTGCCCTCGTTTTTAGCTCACGTCTCCAAGCAAATGACTATGATGATATCTACAGTATCAAGAAGATAAATACTATTGGGTATATAATAAATACTTAACCTTGCACCGTGTTGTTAAAATGACTAATAATAACAGTAAAAAAAAAACAACATGACATTTAGTAGAATCATGAAGCTTCAAACTGTTTCACTTCAAATCTGGGACAAAGACACACGATTTAATATTGCTTCAAGCACCTACATTTTAAAAGACTGTGGCAAATGATTTATTTGAGGTTGTGTGGGAATACCAGTGAATGGTTTCTTGAAAAAAGGCCCACTGAAATTTCACTGTGGACAATGGGGCAGGTTTCAAAAAAAAGCTCAAGAGTACAAAAAGACTTCAGACTGATGGGTCGCAGACCGGCAGGTTGTGTTTAATTTAGCTAAATGAGAGGTGTTTCATTTTGTTAAGGCAATTCAGGGCAGGACATATACGCTTAAATATTAGGGTCATGGGGAGTGATGTTGAACCATGAGACTTTGGAGTGCACATTTATAGTTCCTTGAAGATGGAGTCATAAGTTGACAGGATAGCAAAGGCGGAGTTTGGTACCCTTGCCTTATTGGTCAAATGAACTGAATATTGGAGTTGGATGTCATGGTGCGGCTGTACAGGACATTAGGTCAGCCATTTTTGTAAAACTGCATTCAATTCTGGTATCCCAGCTACAGGAAGGATGCTGTTACACTTGAAAGGATGCAGAAAAGATTTACAGAATCTTGCCAGATTGGAGGGTTTGAGCTTTCAGGAAAGGCTGAATATGCTGGGGCTATTTTCCCCGGAGCTTCAGAGGGTGAGGGGTGACATTACAGAGGTTTATAAAATCCTGAGGGGCATGGATAGGGTGAATAGCCAAGGTCTTTTTTTGCCCAGGTTAGGGGAGTCCAAAATAGAGGGTGTAACTTCAGGGTGAGAGGAGAAGGATTTAAAAGGGGCCTCAGGTACAACTTTTTCACACAGAGGGTGGTGCATGTATGGAACAAGCTGCATAAGGAAGTGGAGGAGGCTGGTATAATGACAACATTTAAAAGGCATCAGGATGGATACATGAATAGGAAGAGTTTACAGGTATATTGGCCAAATGCTGGCAAATGGGACTAGATTAATTTAAGATATCTTGTTAGCATGATGAGCTGGACTGAAGGGTCTGTTTCCATGCTATAAAACTCCAAGACTCTATGACAAGGCTTTGTGTAAACCACATGACTTGTGTAAGTGCTGTACAGCCCTTGCTGAAGCTGCTTTGAATAGTAACTGGTTTGGAAATGTACTCATATTATGCTGGTGCAACTGGAAGGTGACCTCTGAGATCAAGCCAAGTTGAAGGAAAGCTTACGAAAGAACAACCTGCCCAGTGATCTCATCATTATTGAAAACAAAAAAAAACTCATTTTTTGAGGTTTTACACTGAACTAGTTGTTCTATTGAACGAATAATTAAAGCAACATCTCAAGACTCCAGAGACAATTGTACAAGATTAATGACACTGTCACACCAACCAGAACATTAGAGCAACAGACTCTAGGACATTGTACATTTTATCACTTTGTCTTCAAAATAAACTATTGACTGAAGCGTTAAAGTAATGCTTGAAAATTAACATTACTGTTCATTTTTGTTCCACTTACTGTTGAACCACAAACCTACTTTTTCCTGAAATTGATTTCAAATAGGAATGAGAAAAATAATGGTGATTTGTTGTCAATTCATGATGATACCCTAATTCAGATACAAATGTTCTAGATTTAGGTTGAGAAAACAGCAGTCTATTACAAATCTACATTTTACATTCAGAGACTGAATTTAACAGTCGATTATCAACACCAATTATTTTTCTTTCCTTGCCTGTAGAAGTAAAATCTGAATTTTGATACCCATAACTGAAGCTTATTTCACTACTTTAGAACAAGGCCATCGATTTGCAGTATGCATCCCAAATAACAACAATCTCAAATTTTCAACCTTATAAAAACTCATCAACACATTTCTCTAACAGGTGTGAATAATCCACAACCTTCGTTGTAATGCTTGATATTAATTTCTCATAAAAACAAATATATCAAATCATCATTCATGAATGAATAAATAAACATCTGTTCAATATCTATTCAGATCATTAAACCCAGAAGGGCAAAGTCCAGTACAATTCTAAATGATATACTGAATTAATAGATCAGTGCAATGGAAAAGACATTTAGGATTGAGGGCGAACTTTTTTCTATTAAGCCTTTCCACATTACCAATTAAACATTTAAAATGCATCTCATTAACATCGACACAGTAAAATAAATTCAGAATAAGAATTTACTTGAAAAAAAAAGTGTGCTTTGGAAGCCTTTGATATAGGGTACATGCATCAAATCAAATTTTTTTCCTGACTTTGGCTAAACTGAGTCTCCCTGCTCTGTCAATCATTATACATTAAAGAAAAAAAACTTCAAGCTATTTTCATTATGATTTGGAACATGTTAAAATAGTCAGTATTTGATTTCACTTCTTGAAAAGATAATTCTCTTTGAATGTGTATTCAGCTAATGATTAAATGTTTTAGCTTGGAATGCATACGAAGTTTTTCATAAGTTGCTCATTAACTGGAAGCCTCATGATGATCCAGATCAGTTGTTATATCCATACAAATCTTGATAGCCAGAAAATTAACACAGTGGCCATCTTACAGGAAGATTATTATTGAATTGGAGAGCATTCAGAAAAGATTTACCAGAACATTGTTGAGAATGGAGAGTTTGAGTTATAAAGAAACATGGATAGGCTGGGACTTTTCTCATTGGAACATGGGAGGTTAAGAAGTATCTTACGGAGGTTTACAAAATCATGAGGGGTATAGATAAAGTGAATGGCAGGTGTCTTTTTCCTAGGATGGGAGATTCCAAGACAAGGAGGCATTTTATGAGGTGAGAGGAGAAAGATTTAAGACAGACATGAGGGACAACTTTTGTGTGCTTACAGAGTGGCTTGTGTGTGGAATGAACTTCCAGAGGAAGTGGTAGATGCATTTACAGTTATGTTTGAAATGTATTTCGATAAGGACATGAATAAGATATGTTTGGAGGGATATGGGTTAAGTGCAGGCAGGTGGGACTAGTTTAGTTTAGTTTGGGATTATGGTTGGCACGATGAGTCTGTTTCCATGCTGTTTGACTCTGACTATTTTTGCTGGGAAGATGGATGTAGATTGGAGACTTTAAAATATAAACACCATCAGAACTGTACAGTTTTCAATAACAGTTGAACAAATCAAACATGAACAACAGAAATTATTGAAACTGAAAACAACAAACGCTGGAAATCACAGTGGGTCAGGCAGCATCCATGGACACAGAGCAAGCTAATGTTTCAGGTCTAGATGACGCTTCAACAGAGTTAAGTGAATTATAGGTCATCTAGAGTCGAAATATCAGTTTGCTCTCTTTCCATGGATGCTACTTGACCCAGTGATCTCCAGCATTTGTTATTTTCAGTATAGATTCCAACTGCTGTAGTAATTTGTTCTGAGAAATGATTCAAATCTGTTTCCATGAAGTTGTCCTGTTGCCCACCAGAGGAACAAAAAATTTCTTTTTTGTTTGTATGCAAAGTGTCCGCATTTGAAAATTTAAGCTGCCAAATCTTAACTTATTAAAGGACTTGATATATTGAAAGTCATTCATTTTTGTCTACAACACAAAATATTCCTGATATGTTGGCATGGATTTTATTAACCATTCTAAATATTTCCATTCAAAATGTTTGAGAAGAAAATAAATTTCACTTCTTAAAAAAAATTCTCATGATTTGAATATTGTTTTATTACATATTTTCAGTCAATACTGGTCTCCAATCAAGCCATGGTGAGTGAAACTAATATCATGCCTACTTCAGCTCAAATGGTGAATCATTTGTGCACACTAAGCTCCCGCAAACAACAATGTCACCATCATCAGACAATCTGTTTTTGTGATATCAATTGCAAGACAACTATTAGCCACGATGCTAAGGTAAACTCTCCTGCTCTTACTGGAAATGAAACCTGGGATCTTTACATCCATCCAAGAATACATGGAGATTTGCTTTGAAATCTTAGCTGAAAGAAAGCACTTCTGTTAGAGGAATACTCGCTGAATGCTCTATTGTGAGTCAGCCGAGGATTTTGTGTTCAATCTAGAATCAAACTCAGTAGCAACTGTTCTGCCAAATTAATCCGGTTGACGTAGGGTTGTGATTGTAAGAAATTATTTCAGCATGGATCTTCATAGACAACATTGATTAATCTACACAGTCATAATAGCAGCACTTTCCAAAATACAGAAATTGAGCAAACACTACAGATGTTATAAGTTATCACAAAGCTGAAATACAACAGGGTGTACGAGGACTTCTCAGACCAATTTGATCTAATCATCTGGACACCTTGTGTTCTGCTTCACTTCAACTTCACTTCACAGCTAGTCTGGAAAGTGGGAAAGGTTTAGAAGCAGGAATCAAAGTGAAGGGCTCGTATACAGTTCAAGTAATAACAGGTTTAAAGGTAAGGTAAAGTCACCATAGTCTTCCAAGTCCATAGGGCTGTTCTCTCAGTCGATTCAGACAATTGGTAGTGGTTTAAACATACCTCAGGCAAAGGGAGAGTTTGAAGAGAGGCTTTCATGTTAACCTCAGCCAGTGTGAAAAGGCTGGTTTAATGATGTAGTGTGATATGAACAGCAAGGGTTCATTAACGCAGCACACAGGTGATTGCCAATAATGTGCGAACATGAATTCAATTGTTTTATTGGATACCGCAATCTAACTAATATGAAATTTTGCAACAAGTTCTTTTTGTGTATTTACCATATTGAAATAACAGGTTTTTACTACTTTTTAATCAGTCTTATTATGAATTAAGACAAGATATCAAAGCAATTTGGTACATTAATACACCAAAAAATTACATTATTGTTATAAAACACAAATGGCAGCAACAAAATCAGGGTGGCATCAATAAAACATGAAACTGAGATTGAACAAATCACCCTCTTGAAGGAGCAAGAAAAACAAACTCGGTCCTTCGAACTGCTGCTGGACAAACTGTGCATCAGCATGTATTTTTCCTTACCGTGCAATATTTTCTCAACAACATCATAGGCAAGTGTAACTTTTCCTTTTAAGTATCCACTCAGGGGTACATGAAAACTCATCATTATTAAATGTTACTTCTACTCTCTAACTGATCAGCAAATAATTTGACCTATATTATGCGAAATACCATGTTGGAGTTTTATAGTATAAACTTGTGTCTTTTAACAATAATGCAATGTTTTGGTACACTAATGAAAGTATTGCTCTCATTTTGTTTTAATTCAAAATAATTGTGTTTTATCAAAAACATACCATAAATACTGCTCGAAGAATGAATTTTTTGAAACCAATATTTTAGACCAAGAGTCACAGGGCTGACTTTTACATGGGTGATGATTTGATGCATGACAAGTGCTCGATATGTGACTCATTGAATGGACAGGGTGACCTCTAGTGGCGAGGAAGCTGAGGAATTGTCACAGTAATTTAAACAGCTTTTAATTCATGAGAAAAAACAAAGCTGCAGTCAGTTAAATAAACTTCCCAAGCCCAATCCTCTACTCAATATTCCTAACCATATTTTACTCCGAGCCTTTAATTGCACTTTATTTGCCTTTAAAAAAGAAAATGGAGTTCCATTTTGCTCAGATTCCCAGAGTAAACACAGAACAATTATCTTCTTTATGCAAACTTGCAGACAATATCCTCTCCCTCTTTAAAAGTAAATAAATTATTTATGATCTGTGACTAAACCATCACTATGTTTACCTTGTGTAACATTTATGGCAACTAGGATTGTTTTTTTGTTAGTGTTATTTATGGAGTTGTATTTGCTTGGTTTCATAGTTATCTTTTCAAAAATAGCCTTAGCATTTAAAGCTACGTTTTCTCTCTTCCCAAACCCACACTCTTTCTGAAATTTTGATCTTTGATCTCTGAAAACTAGAGTCAATGTTACACAATATATAGAAAAAGTCATTCTTTTGGGCCAAAATTCATGCGATTAACCTTCACAAAATTGACTTATACACAAGTGTGAGCAGTGCTTACAATTATCGGGTTACAATGTCTAATTAGTGATGTTAATGCAACTCATTAACATTGCAATACAAAATTAAATAATTTTCCCTAAGTTAGAGTAATTATTATACACACAATATTTTCACAAGATATATGGATCACTTTATGAATTCTGAGCTCATCAAGCTGGGGGATTTTACAGATGAGCAATGGAATGCTTTCCAACTTCGGCACTTAATATCAATGTCAAGTATGCTTCTTGCTCTTTTTTTCATAAATCTGTCTATGGCTTAGCCAATGCTAGATTAGTGCAAGTATTTTTTTGTTTTGACAGGAAACAATGTGTTTCTTTTAAATACCATTGATCTTTCATAAAGGTTTGAAACGTTAAAACTTACTTCCATCAGGTTCTTCTGAAGGGATGTCAACTTCATCAGTCTTGTCATCAAGTGATGGTTCAGGGGAAGGCATGACTGGATCCTGACCATTTAGACAGGAAACAAAGGAAAATCATTTATGTAACAGAACAAACAGTTGAGACATGCCTAATATCTAGTCAGGATTCAGGTGGGTGAGCAAAGGATCATTTAAATTACAGTCGTCATTCCCAGCTGGCAGTTGGGAGAATAAAGGCGTCAGTTCATTACATCTTTGTCATTAAGTCTCACTTTAAATGTCACCTGTACAAAATCAAAGCTGACAAGTAGGCAGCAACTTATGCAATGTCCAAAGACAAAATTTTACATGGATGGAACCTGCTTCTTCACGGAATCCTTAGTGCAGATACAGGCCATTTAGCTCAACAATTCCATGCGGACCTTCCAAAGAGTATCCCACCCAGATTCATTTCCCACCCCTAGTACTCTACATTTCCCATGACTAACACACCTAACTTACACATCCCAGAACACTATGGACAACTTAGCATGGCCAATTCACCTAACCTGCACATCTTTGGATTGTGGGAGGAAACCCATGCAGACATGGGGAGAATGTGCAAACTCCACACAGTCACCCGTGAATGGAATCGAACCCAGGTCCCTGGCACTGTGAGACAGCAGTGCTAACCACTGAGCCATTGAGCTGCCCTTCTGGTGCAGCAGGTCAGAAGAAGGAAAGATAAGCTTAAACATAGTCTTAGGCAATTCAGGACTGACATCAGATAGTGTTTCTTCACAAAAAAGGTAGTGAAAATCTGCAAAGTTCTACCTCAAAAAGCTCCAAGGACAAGTCAATTGAAAATTTCCAAACTAGAACCTGATGAGATTTCACATCAGGCAACCTGAAATCATATAAACACATCAATTAGAAGCTGAGTAGGCCACTCAACCCCTCAAGCCTGTTTAATTTACTAAGATTGTGCTGATATGATTACACCACATTCCCATCTACTCTGATAATCTTTCTCCCCCTTTCTCATCAAGAATCTATCTACCCCTGCCTGAAAAATATTCAAAAAAAATTCTGCCTTCACCACCATTTGAGGAAAAGAATTCTAAAGACTTATGTCCATAAGTGAGAAAAAAATTCTTATCCTTTTCTTAAATGGGTGACCTTATTTTTGAACAGTGACTCTCAGTTCTAGGTTCTCCCACAATTGTAAACATTCTTTCCACATGCATCCTATTAGGATCTTCTTTTTCAAATCGAGGAATAAAATCTGCACCTATCAGATATCCTAAACTGATTAGTCTCATTTGCCAGCATTTGGCCACTTATCACTTTTCTAAATTCCAGTGGATACAAATCTAGTTTCTAATATTGTCTCATAAGACAATATCACACAATATTCCTAATAGTAAACTTACTCTGAACTATTTCCAACACATTGTGCATCCTTCCTGAAATATGGACACCAATACTTTACATGCTACTCCAGATAGGAGTTGCACAGAATGAAGACTGATAAAGGCAATTGACATGAACAGCAGCCCTGATCTTAATCAATGGTGACAGAAGATCAGGTCGATGAGAAATAATCGCCAGCTCCTTAAAAAAAAATCTCAAATATTAGAACAAGCTGGACCAGACAAAACATAGATACAGGACTTATCTCGAATAGCAAGAACAACAAGTACCATTGATATACTAAAACATTTCAAGGTGCTTCTTCAAAGAAACCTAGACACCAAGCCACATAAGGAGATATTAGAAGAGATGAACAAAGTCTAACTCAAAAGTAGGTTTTAAGAAATGTTTCAAGATGTAAAAGAGAGCTTGCGAAGCAGAATGACAGAGGGGGGAAATTTCAGAGCTTGGGACCTCAATAACTGAAGACACTTACCAACAGTGGAGCAACTAAAATGAACAGGAAGTGGAGCACTGTAGATGTCTTAAAAGGGTTACTAGAGGAGATTTCACATATTGAGGGAGGCTATGGAGGAAGTTAAATTTTAAAATTTCTACCCTTTTAAGATACTGCTCAAACAGGAGCTAACAGATATCATTATAATTAGAAGGATGTTATTTCATTTATATGGGTAATCGGTGACTGTAGGATTCAACAAAACTTTCACTGTGACAAAGAAGTGTCTGCAAAGGAAAAATGATACCATGCAGCCTGCTTTGAATGTGTTGCTTCAACAGTACTTGTGGAAGAGTCTTGAATGCACAGTAATGAGGGAAGATATCAGAGAAGGTCTTCAAATAAGGCCATCAGTATGGAGTTTAGAAATAAAAAAAGATGGCAATTGTGGATTTCAACTTTGTTATATTAACTGGGATAGCCTTAGCATAATAGCATTAGACAGGTTGGAATTTTTAAAGTGCATCCAAAACAGCTTTTCTGTCAGTATATAGATAGCCCTATTTAAGGTGGGGTATGCTAAACCTAATCCTAAATAATAAAGCTGATCAAGTGGCTGTGGGAAAGCATTTTGAGGACAGTAACCATAATTCTAAGTTTCAAAGGAATTATGAAAAGCAATTAGGATAATGCAGAAGTGTTTAAACTGGGGGAAAGCCAATTTCAAGATTATTAGACAGGATCTGGCAAATATAGATTAAGATTAGTGAATTCTACATTTGGAAAGTAATCTTGAGTTTCAGTGCCAGTGTATTACTTCAAGAGTGAATGGCAAAGGCAGCAGGTCCACGGAATCCTGTTTATTAAGGAGTATTGACAGTTTGATAAAGAAAAAGGAAGTAGGTATGGCACAGTCAAAAACGGGCAGACTTTCAGAAGCATAGAGAGTGTCAGAGTTGCTTAAAAAAAATTAGGAGGGCAAAGACGGGCAACAAAATCTATCTGGCAGATAGGATTAAAGGAAAATCCCAAGGCATTTTATAAGTATACGAAGAGTAAGAGATTTACCAGGCAAAGTGTGAAGCCTATTAGACCCCAAAGGGGCAAAACTATGCGTGGAGCCAGAGGATGTGGGTGAGGTTTTAAAAGATCATTGTGTTCATAAAGGAGAAAAACATTGTAGCCTGGAATTTCAGTTGGGAAGGTGAAGTTCTAGAAAACAATAATTAAGGAGGGATTAGATGTTTTAGTGATCATGAGGGTGCGTAAATCCAGACAGCCTGATGAGGTGTTTCCCAGGTTGCTTTAGGAGGCAAGGGAAGAGATTGCTGGGGGCCCTGCAGAGATATTTAATGCCTCACAGATAAAGTGCCAGGTAATTGCAGGTTAACTCATATGGTTCTTTTGTTCAAGAAGGGCAGCAGGGATAGGCCAGGTAATTATAGACCAGTCATCTGATGTCAGTAGTAGGGAAATTATTGGAAAACATTGTGAGGGATCGGATTAATCAACACTTAGAAAGGTAGTGATTAATCAGGAATATTTAGTATGGATTTATTAGAGGGACATTGTCTGAATAACTTAATTGAGTTTTTTTGAAAAAGATTGCTAAATAGATTGATGAGAGTAGTGCAGTTGATATGATTTACACAGATTTGAGTAAATTTGAGTAAATGCTTGGACAAGGTCCGACATGGAAGGCTGGTCCAAAAAGGTAAGAGGCCATGGGATCCAAAGCAAGTTGGTAATTTGGATCTAAAACTGGCTTGCAAATAGGAGGGAAAGGATAATGGTGGAGGGTTGCTTTTGTGATTGGAAGCCGGTGAACAACAGTGTACCACAAGGTCAGTGCTGGGACCCTGGCTAATGACTTGGATATGAAGGTAAAAGGTACAATTAATAAGTCTGCAGATAACACAAATTGGTAAGGTTGTAGACAGTGAGGAGGATGGTCTCAGGGCTGGAGTTTGATATTGTCTAAATTGGGCAGAGAAATAGCAGATGAAATTTAATTTCCATTAGTGCCAGGTGATGCATTGTGCAAGGTCTAATAAGGAAAGGATATACGCAAAGAATGGCTGGTTTCTTAGGAGCAATGAGAACAAAGGGACCTTGATGTACAAGTTCACAGATCCCCAAAAGGTGTCAATACAGGTATATAGGAGATTGACGATGAAGTTGCCGGGAATGAAAAAGTTTCAGAAAGACTGGATAGATTGGGTTTCTGCCCTTGGAGCAGAGACTGAGACCAGGGGTCAGGGTTGGGAGCGGGGGTCTGTGGAGTTGATTGAGATACACAAAAATAATGAGGGGTATGGACAGGATAGATTGGGAGAATCTTTTCCTCATGGAAGATGTGTAACACCAGATGGCACAAGTTTTAAGATGAGTAACTAGCATTGAGGGCAGTAGAAATATCAAACGCTAACTGAGAGGGTGGTGGAGGCAGCTACTCTCTCAATATTTAAAATGCTAGGGCATAGTTGGCTATGGACCAAGTGCAGGTAAACAGGATAAGTGCAGTTTTATGTTTGTTAACCAACAAACAGTGGGCTTGAAGGGCCTCTCTCTATGCTATATGTTTCTATGACTATGACTGTTGGGGAAAATTGGCTAAATGCTTGAAACAGCAGGAAGTACAGGAAGACAACAATTTAAGTTTGGATTAGTCGAAGAAAGAGTAGCAGAAACAATGGCCAAATGTCCTCCTGTCTGCAAATCTCTATACTTCTAACGACACAATAGAATGTGCATGGATAACATTAACACATTCTGGCACAAAAGGAGAGGAAAGAAAATAAAAAAATCTAACTGGCAGAAAATCTGAAATGCTTGCGCAACTAAATAGAACAGTTTGCTGTCATGAATTCCTGGATCACCACAAATCAGAAACTCAGTTGGTCGAGCCACGTGTCTTTTAGTGCAGCTCTAAAGCTGTGTTCATTATGCTAAGTGCTCACCTGGCTTCCCAAAGTTTTTCCATCACTGAGAAGGCACAAGTCAGGGACATAATGGATTATTTTCCATCTTATTGAACAGATGCAGGTGCAACATGAAGAATCTCAAAAATCTTCAAGGCCAAACAAACATTCTGTTCAAAAACAGAAATTGCTGGAAAAGCTCAGACGATCTGGCAGCAACCATGGACAGAACTCAGAGTTAATGTTTTGAGTCAAATTACCCTTCCTTCCTTGAGTAAGGCTCACTTGGCCCAAAACATAAACTGATTTCTCTCCACAGAAGCTGCCAGACCTGCTGAGCTATTCCAGCAATTTCTATTTTTGTCTTTGTCCAGCATCTGCACTTCTTTTGGTTTTCATCAAACCATCTATTCGATTGGCAAACCATTCATGAGCTTAATTAAGAATGGATAATAAATATTGGCCTTGCTAAGAATATCGAAACCCCAAAATTACTGTCTTAGAATGAAGACAGCTTCATAGCGTATTGCTGAAGCGGTAGCCAATAACTGTTTGTCTAAGGTCAAGGCAATGTTCCTTACAAAATAAATCTTAATAACTTCAGTTTTGAGAATAGGTCTATGCTCATCTGCCTATCAACTCAACAGAAACAACAGAGCACAAAGGCAAAAAAAACAGCAAAATAGGACAGGGTTAACAAATCAATAATTGAGAAAAATAAGACTCTACAAAATTTATGTGCCAGTTTTACACCATTAGCTGATGAAAGTTTTACATTATTCTATACAAGGAGAAAAACAAACAGCAAAGAAATAACATTTTTGAGGGGTGGATTCAAGATGCAGCGATCTCGGAAGATCATGTTATTATATTAGATTAGATTCCCTACAGCATGGAAACAGGCCCTTCGGTCCAGCCAGTCCACACCGACCCTCCGAAGAGTAACCCACCCAGACCCATTTCCCTCTGACTAATGCACTTAACGCTATGGGCAATTCATCTGGCCTGCATATCTTTGGACTGTGGGAGGAAACTGGAGCATCTGGAGGAAACTCACGCAGACATGGGGAGAATGTGCAAATTCCACGCATAGTCGCCCAAGGGTGGAATCGAACCTGGATCCCTGGAGCTGTGAGGCAGCAGTGCTAACCACTGAGCCACCGTGCCGCCATGTTGCAGAGCTCTGCACTGCAGCGCAAGTGGGACAAACTTTTAACCCATCCTACCGCAATATCCTGGGACTCTGGAAAGGTTATGGAGTCCCAGGAAACTGCTAAAAATCAACACCTTTGTTTTCACTATCCAGGGATGCTGAATGAGGAAGAGGCATCCGAGGCCGGGCCTGTGGCCCAGCCTGCTGGATCCTCACACTATTTTTAACCAGCCTTTGGTGAAGGAGCTCAGGAAATGTTGCGAGATGTTGGGTAAGCAGATAGAGAAGCTGACTCTGATCTCTATCATGCTGCAGAAGCATGAACAGCAGCTGGGATACCTGGACAAAAGGATAGATGAGGTAGAACAGAGTTGCAGTGGTGGAAGCTGATACCGGTTCCTGCAAGGATAGGATCCAAGCCATGGAGAGACAGGTCCGCAATTTGCTTGACCAAGTTAATGCCTTGAGAACAGGGGCAGGAGAAAAAAATATTCGGACCGTCGGTCTGCCAGACAGCAAGGAAGGTGAGCGGCCGGCGGAATTTATTGAGGACTGGTTGCCGAAATTCCTTAACTTGGAGGCTGGAATGAGACGCTTGAAGATAGAGAGGGCTCACCAGGTCATGGTGCAGAGGTCAGGTCTGGATCAACATTCTCATCTTATCTTGGTGTGGTTTCATCATTATAGAGATGAGGAAAGAAATGTGAAGCTTCCAGGATCCGGGGAAGGATCCAAAGGCCCTAGTTTACAAGGGCTGTAAGGTCATGTTCTTCCAGGACTTCTCAGGTGCTGTAATCCAGAAAAGAAACTCCGATGACAGCGTCAAGAGAAGACTGAGGGAGCTTGGGATCCAATACGCTTAGGTATCCGGCGGTGCTTCAAAAACCTTAGATGGATCTGAACATCTCTGACACTGAGAAGGCAGGAGATTTTGTGGACAAATTAACTTAATGTGAACAATTTCATATGTACAAATAGTCGTGTCGTTTGGGTATGGCTCTGGTTTCTCTTTTTAAAAAAAAGAGCAAGTCCAGTTGGGGCTTTCTTTTCCTATCTTTTTTATTGGTAATAATCTGGTCTAAACTATGTTTGGTGGCAGTTGAGATGTGTACTTTCAATTTCTAAGTTATACCAAAGGATGGGTGGGGTACTTAGCTTTTTTTAAAAAAACTTCTTTATTCACATGGCTATGCCATGGCAGATTTGCTTTCTCTTCAGCTTGTGTTTGCAGTGTGACTCTTGCTAGGAGGAGGGAAAAATGGTTGGGATGGCTAGATGCCCATTTATGGCCAGTTTATGGTTGGTTCAGGTACTTAAATGCTCGGGCTGCAGTACTGGACTACTTTGGGCAGGGGCGAATTCCCCTATTCAGCGCCATTGAGGATCTAAAATTTGAATTTAGGCTGTTGTCAGAAGCAACATGTATATGTAGATTTTTATGAATCATAACATGGCTTTTCAATTTAAAATAACATAACAAAATGGCTTTAGACGTTTCTTTGACACTGTGAGCTTGAACTGATGCTTTACCGAGTTGGTTAGAGGTAAGAGAAAACAATGGAGTTTTCATAATATGAATCATAAGACAGTGATTTGATATTCGAGCTAACCTTGAACTAGCAAGCATGGGATGAATTTGTGTGTGGAACGGTCTGTTTCTCAGCAAATATCATTGGATTAACCTGCTGTAAATCATGTCACTATTACAGTTGATTGGTCTTTTCTTGTCATTAAGGCTGTGCTGTCTCTTAAAAACACATAAATAATGTGTAATTTTCAAACGTAATTGTGCAATTTCGCCACGGAGCACAGAAGCTTTAACCTCTGTGTTCTTGGACAGAATTGCGTCAGGCTGCCTTAATTTATTAAACTGGTAACCTTGCTTTAAACAGATTGTACTCTTAGTGATTCCTTTGAACGATCTCGAACCAAAAGGCCTCTTTGGAGGGGTCCATATCTTCACCATTGGTGCTTTATATGTTGGCTTTTTTTTTGGTTTTTGTTGTATATAATCTTTGATAGCTTTGTAGGTTTGTAAACTGTAGTGGTTTTAGTTTACATAGTTTATATGTTCAATGGATCTTGCGACACTAAGGCTCAGTGATTTGTGGTTCGTGTTCCTCCTCTCTGGAATCAAAATATTATTGCAATACGTTATAGCTAATGACTTGATTAAATGGTATACCTGGAACATCAAGCGGAGTCACTCACCAAGTATGAGGAACTTTCGAGTCTGAGAAGGGAAAAGGTGGATAGTGCTTTGTTTAAGGAGACACACTTGGATGATATAGAGCATTTGAAACTACAGCAGAATGGCTTTGATTGGGTTTACTTTTCATCTTTTAATACCAGAAGTAGGGAGTGGCTAGATTGGTTAGGAGGAATCTCCCATTTAAGTTAATGGAGTGTGCTAAAGACACACATGGGAGATTTGTAATTCTCAAAGCCCTGATAAACAGGGAAGAATATGGTGTTTTAAATGTTTATTGTCCTCCAAACCATCCCCTCAAATTTCTGTTAGATGCATTTTCTAAATTGATCAGTCTCAAGTCTCAGCATATCATTACAGGGGGAGATTTTAATTGTCTCATGGATCCCACAGTGGACAGGTTGCCCAAAGGCCCTCCCGATACACTCCGTACAAACTAAACAATTAGTGGATCTCATGTTTCTTTCTAACACTGTTACTCTCCACCAAAAGACTGCAAATATCTTGTGCAATGTGAGAGAAAACTGCAGCTGGCCAACTAACTCCCTAGATATATACTCTGACATAACTTCCTTCTAGTTACCAACTGGATTCATTCCTCCCATCAACCAACCAGGTTGTACCCACCACCTATGTTCACCTATCACTACCTCACCATTCCGACCTTTTCCTGACCCAACCTCCCCCCATCCCCACATTTGCAGCTCCTTCTCCCCGCACCTCCGTTCTGAAGAAGGGTTATACCCAAAACTTCAATTTCTTCACCTCCTGATGCTGTCTGGCTTGCTGTGTTCTTCCAGCTTCCTGCTTGTATATTTTGGATTCCAGCATTTGCAGTTTCTTTTTGTCTGATATACTGATGATTGTTTTGGAAATTAAAAATGGATGTTGGTGGCTTATATTCGTCATGCTGGTTATAGGTAGTTGGAATATCTGTATGGACAGTCAGTTATTCTGTAATGCAACACTGGCCAAGGTAATCTTCTGATCCAGGCTGCATGGCATGTTTGAATTAAACAAGGAGCACTGGTTTTTCGAAAATTGAAGTGTACTTATGTCAATGATGTGGGAACCAGAAGACAATGTCAAACATGGTTAAGAAAAACAAGGAAGCACATGTCAGGTACAGACAGGACAGATCGAGTTAATCCTCAGAACAGTATAAAGACAGTAGGAGCACACATAAGAGGGAAATCAGGAGGACAAAAAGGGGACATGAGATAGCTTTGGCAAATAGAATTAAGGAAAATCTAAACGGTTTTTACAAATACACGAAGGACAAAAGGGTAACTAGGGAGAGAATAGGGCCCCTCAAAGATCAGCAAGGTCTTTGTGTGGAGCCACAGAAAATGGGGTGAGATACTAAACGAGTATTTTGCATCAGTATTTACAGCGGAAAAGGACATGGAAGATATAGAATGTAGGGAAATAGATGGTGACATCTTGAAAAATGTCTATATTACAGAGGAGGAAGTACTGGATGTCTTGAAACACAAAGGTGGATAAATACCCAGGACCTGATCAGGTGTACCCTCTAACTCTGTTGAAAGCTAGGGAAAAGATTGCTGGGCTTCTTATTGAAATATTTGTATCATCAATAGTCACAGGTGAGGTGCCAGAAGACTGGAAGTTGACTAATGTGGTGCCACTATTTAAGAAAGGTGGTAAGGACAAGCCAGGGAACTATAGACCAGTGAGCCTGACGTTGGTGGTGGGCACGTTGTTGGACGGAATCCTGAGGGACAGGATGTACATGTATTTGGAAAGGCAAGGACTGATTAGGGATAGTCAACATAGCTTTGTGCGTGGGAAATCATGTCTCACAAACTTGATTGAGTTTTTTTGAAGAAGTAACAGAGGATTGATGACGGCAGGGCGGTACATGTGAACTATATGGCCTTCAGGAAGGCGTTCGACAAGGTTCCCCATGGGAGACTGGTTAGCAAGGTTAGATCTCACTAAATACAGGGAGAACTAGCCACTTGAATACAGAACTGGCTCAAAGGTAGAAAACAGAGGATAGTGATGGAGGGTTGTTTTTCAAACTGGAGGCCTGTGACCAATGGGGTGCCACAAGAATCGGTGCTTGGTCCGTTTCTTTTTGTCATTTATACAAATGATTTGGATGTGAGCATAAGAGGTATAGTCAGTAAGTTTGCAGATGACACTAAAATTGGAGGTGTAGTAGACAGCGAAGGAGGTTACCTCAGATTAAAATGGAATCTTGATCAGATGAGCCAATGGGCCGAAAGGTGGAAGATGGAGTTTAATTTAGATAAATGTAGGGTGCTGCATTTTGGGAAAGTCAATCTTAGCAGGATTTATACACTAAATGGTAAGGTACTAGGGAGTGTTGCTGAACAAAGAGACCTTGGAGGGCATGTTCATAGCTCCTTGAAAGTGGAGTCGCCGGTAGATAGGATAGTGAAGGTGACGTTTGGCATGCTTTCCTTTATTGGTCAGAGTACGGAGTACAGGAGTTGGGAGGTCATGTTACGACTGTACAGGACACTGGTTAGGCCACTGTTGGAAAATTACGTGCAATTCTGGTCTCCTTCCTATTGGAAAGATGCTGTGAAACTTGAAAGGGTTCAGAAATGATTTACAAGAATGTTGCCAGGGTTGGAGAGAGGCTGAACAGTCTGGGGCTGTTTTCCCTGGAGCATCAGAGGCTGAGGGGTGACCTTATAGAGGTTTATAAAATCATGAGGAGCATGGATAGGATAAATAGACAAAGTCTTTTCCCTGGGGTGGGGGTGTCCAGAGCTAGAGGGCATAGGTTTTGGGTGAGAGGGGAAAGATATAAAAGAGACCTAATGGGCAACCTTTTCACACAGAGTGTGGTATGTGTATGAAATGAGGCCAGAGGAAGTGGTGGAGGCTAGTACAATTGCAACATTTAAAAGGCATTTGGATGGGTATATGAATAGAAAGGGTTTGGAGGGATATGGGCCGGGTGCTGGCAGGTGGGACGAGGTTGTGTTGGGATATCTGGTCGGCATGGACGGGTTAGACTGGAGGGTCTGTTTCCGTGTTGTACATCTCTATGCTCTGTGACGTGGTACCAGCTGTCAGTAAAACTAAAACATTTCATATCAATTTAATGTTGATTTGGAAAATCAACCCACATTACTGCCAGAAGAAAAACAGAATGAATTGTGTGAAGATTAAAAATGGAATGTCGACTGGCATATCAGTGAATGCACAGCTACAGATGGAATGATTTGGGACACTGGAGAGAGGCATTTGAGAAGTTTAAACAAATGTGCAGCTGACATCAGTAGTTTCCTAAAAGGCACTAGGGATGAAGAGAGGATAAGCGATATTCTTCTGTAGACCGGAGACAAAAGGATTACATTTATTTAACTGCTGGGTGCTTAGTGAAGTTAACAGGAGAAATCGAGAAAAGAGTTTTGGAGGATTCAGTTCCTATCTGAAGCCAAAACAACTCATCAGATCAAATTTCAAGGTGCACAAGTTAGCTGAATCTATTGACAACTTTGTAAACAAGACAAAATGCAGTCAGAAAATATAAATTTAAGGATTCAAATCAAAGGCTGATATATATCAACTAACTTGGGCTTATTTACACCCTGAAGTACAGAAAGCACCAATAGCAAAGGATAAATTCATAATATCACAGGCAATACAAATTACCAGAGCAAATGAAGTCACAAACAGACAGATGAAGGTAGGAGAAAGTGAGGACTGCAGATGTTGGTGATCAGAGCTGAAAAATGTGTTGCTAGAAAAGCGCAGCAGGTCAGGCAGCATCCAAAGAGCAGGAGAATTGACGTTTCCCACCCCCTCTCCGGCCTATCACCCTCACCTTAACCTCCTTCCACCTATCGCATTCCCAACGCCCCTCCCCCAAGTCCCTCCTCCCTACCTTTTATCTTAGCCTGCTTGGCACACCCTCCATTCCTGACACGGAGTGACATCGAACAATTCTTCCGCCGCCTTCGCCTCCATGCCTTCTTCTTCAATCAAGACTCTCGCCCACCCTCTGACGACCCCTTCTCCCACCTCCAACACACCCCGTCCACCTGGACACCCCTTGCTGGCCTCCTACCTGCCCTCGACCTCTTCATAGCAAACTGCCGCCGCGATATTAACCGCTACCTGAACTCCCACACCCCTCCCACCCACTCCAACCTCTCACCCTCGGAACGCGCAGCCCTCCACTCCCTCCGTTCCAACCCCAACCTCACCATCAAACCAGCTGACAAGGGAGGCGCAGTAGTAGTTTGGCGCACTGACCTTTACACCGCTGAGGCCAAACGCCAGCTCGCAGATACCTCCTCCTACCGTCCCCTTGACCATGACCCCACCCCCCACCACCAAACCATCATCTCCCAGACCATCCATAACCTCATCACCTCCCATCCACCGCCTCCAACCTCATAGTCCCACAACCCCGCACCGCCCGTTTCTACCTCCTGCCCAAAATCCACAAACCTGACTGCCCCGGACGACCCATCGTCTCAGCCTGCTCCTGCCCAACCGAACTCATCTCGGCATACCTCGACACGGTCCTGTCCCCATTAGTCCAAGAACTCCCCACCTACGTTCGTGACACCACCCACGCCCTCCACCTCTTCCAGGATTTCCGCTTCCCCCGTCCCCAACGCCTCATCTTCACCATGGACATCCAGTCCCTGTACACCTCCATCCCCCATCACGAAGGACTCAAAGCACTCCGCTTCTTCCTTTCCCGCCGTACCACCCAGTACCCTTCCACCGACACCCTCCTTCGACTGACCGAACTGGTCCTCACCCTGAACAACTTTTCTTTCCAATCCTCCCACTTTCTCCAAACAAAAGGAGTAGCCATGGGCAGCCGCATGGGCCCCAGCTATGCCTGCCTCTTCGTAGGGTATGTGGAACAATCCATCTTCCGCAACTACACTGGCCCCACCCCCCATCTTTTCCTTCGCTACATTGATGACTGTGTCGGCGCTACCTCGTGCTCCCACGAGGAGGTTGAACAGTTCATCCACTACACTAACACCTTCCACCCCGACCTCAAATTCACCTGGACAGTCTCGGACTTCTCCCTCCCCTTCCTAGACCTTTCTGTTTCTATCTCAGGTGACCGAATCAACACGGACATCTACTACAAACCAACCGACTCCCACAGCTACCTGGACTACACCTCCTCCCATCCTGCCCCCTGTAAAAACGCCATCCCATTCTCCCAATTCCTTCGTCTCCGCCGCATCTGCTCCCAGGAGGACCAGTTCAAAATACGTACAACACAGATGGCCTCCTTCTTCAAGGACCGCAATTTCCCCTTGGTCGACGGTGCCCTCCACCGCATCTCCTCCACTTCCCGCTCCTCCGCCCTTGAGCCCCGCCCCTCCAACCGCCACCAGGACAGAACCCCACTGGTCCTCACCTACCACCCCACCAATCTCCATGTACAGCGCATCATCCGCCGTCACTTCCGCCACCTCCAAACAGACCCCAGCACCAAGGATATATTTCCCTCCCCTCCCCTATCAGCTTTCCGTAGAGACCACTCCCTCCGCGACTCCCTTGTCAGATCCACACCCCCCACCGACCCAACCTCCACTCCCGGCACCTTCCCTTGCAACCGCAGGAGGTGCAACACTTGCGCCCACACCTCCCCCCCTCACTTCTCTCCAAGGCCCCAAAGGAAACTTCCACATCCGCCACAGATTCACCTGCACCTTCACCCACATCATCTACTGCATCCGCTGCAGCCAGTGTGGCCTCCTCTATATTGGGGAGACAGGCCGCCTACTTGCGGAGCGATTCAGAGAGCACCTCTGGGCCACCCGGACGAACCAACCCAACCACCCTGTAGCACAGCATTTCAACTCCCCCTCCCACTCCACCAAGGATATGCAGGTCATTGGACTCATCCACCGCCAAACCACAACAACGCGACGGTCGGAGGAGGAGCGTCTTATCTTCCGACTGGGAACCCTCCAACCACAGGGGATGAACTTGGACGTGAAGTCCAAGTCCAGTTTCTTCATACCCCCTCCCCCCACCTTGTCTCAGCCGAATCCCTCCAGCCCGGCACCGCCTTCCTGACCTGCAGTCTTCTTCTTGACCTCTCCGCCTCCATCCTACTCCGACCTATCACCCTCACCTTGACCTCTTTCCACCTATCACATTTCCAACGCCCCTCCTCCAAGTCCCTCCTCCCTACCTTTTATCTTCTCCTGCTGAACACTCTCTGCTCATTCCTGAAGAAGGGCCTGTGCCCGAAACGTCGAATCTCCTGTTCCCTGGATGCTGCCTGACCTGCTGTGCTGTTCCAGCAATAAAGTTTCAACTTATGCCCGAAACGTCAATTCTCCTGCTCTTTGGATGCCGCCTGAGCTGCTGCGCTTTTCCAGCAACACATTTTTCAGACAGATGAAGGTGCCTGCTGTTCAAATGGCTACCCCTCAGTCAAACCAATGAAAGGAAGCAGAATTGATGCAGTCAAACAGCAACAAAGCAATGTTCACCAAAATGAGCAAGATGTGCAGGACCTGTGAGTGGCCAAATCAATTCACAGACAGAAGGAAATGCCCCACATCTGGGTAAATCTGCAGTGCTTATAAACAGGACAATAAGTATAGAACAAAAGTAGAACTTGACAGGGAAGTCACCAGAGCAACAGTACAAAAGAAACCAAAACATCTAATTGAACATGTTGTAGGCATCACAGATATAGGGACCATACAATTGCAGGGATTGGCCAGATGCAACAGTTTCAAGAGAAAATAAATTCACACGATTATTCAAGTTGGGAAGGTGGTGGAAAATTAGCCCATAACAATAAATTTCAAAGAGAAGACAGATAATGGATTGTAGAATAACATCATCCTGTTCAGACTATGCCCCCAGAGGACCTTTCTTGCAAATTGAAGAAAACAGTTATCTGAGGAAAGGTGTTCTGAAAGGAAGGAGGATGTGGAAGTGCTGGTATTGGACTGGGGTGGACAAAGTTAAAAATCTTTCAACACCATATTAGTACGTCATCAGTACAATATTATTTAGGGGAAACAGTCTTGACAACTAGGAATAACCCAAATCAGATGTGCCCACAAAGGAAACAGATGCTACTGCTATCCAGGAGTTGAGCAGTTGTGAAGAGCTGCAGGCTAACAGCTGAAATAAATGACACTTGGGTCTAAAGAGTACATCAACCAAAAACAGAAACAGAAAATTTACCCAGAATATTTAAGTGAATGGTTTGATGTTTTGACAATTTTGAATATCACATCATTACTGACCCAGAAATGAAATGAGTGACTCATTTGACATATAATGTACCTATAGAACTAAAAAGAAAGCTCTACAAAGAGCTTTAAAAGATGGAGGAAAAGGTAATCTCCAGAATGACAAAGCCTACAGCTTGGGTAAATTCCATCACAGCGAGAGTGAAACCAAATGGGTGACTAAGAATTTGCTTGGATTGCATAGAACATAATTCTAACGCTGGAAGAGATCACACCAGCACTGGTTTTCAGCATGCTTGGTGCCAGAAACAGCTGCTGCAATGTGAAATGAAACACAAAATCTTCACTTCACAACATTTAATACTATTTGGACAGTTCAAGTTCCTGCATCTATCACTTGACCTTGAAGTAGAATGCATTCTAGCAGCAAGGAGATGAGGCACACAAGGGAAGCAACAGAGCTTCAGCCTAGCAGATGGTGTCCAGATATCATGGTGCGGACAAAAAAGATCAAGACAATCATCTACAAGTCATAGCGAGAACCAGAGTGACAAATGCATTCTTTGGAACGGTGTACACACTGGATGGCATAAAAGGTCAAATCATAGAAGAATTATGACTACTTTTGGAATGGAAACTCCAAGAGATAAGAGCAAGTTGAGAAATTTTCTAGGCTTGATCAAATATATGGATCCCTTTATACTGCATATATCTGAACACACCACAAAACTGTGGGAGCTGATGAGAGATGATGTCCAGCACTGGTGTCCAGTGCCTCATAACAGAAGTTTCATGAAACTCAAAACGAATAATTTAAGTCTGTCATATATGCCAGAAAGAAATCTACACTCTCAAAGTAGCTGCTTCTCTGAAAGGACCAGGATCAGCAGCCCTAGTGCACAAAGGAAAGCCCACAACATTAACATCCAACAGACAACCTCAGCTGTGATGAGATATGCCATAGAAAGAACCTGTTTAGCAGTTGTCATGGACCAAACCAGAACCCCAAACCCCAAATATGTAAGGAGATAATTTACACCCTAACTTTTATTTTGATTTAAAGACAAGTGTAAGGTGCTATGTTCCAGACGTGATTTGATTAGTCCACCACCAGCCTTTAATCAAACATACTTTATTCTTATGACAGTTAAAGTACAAAAAACTTGGCATAACTTTAACATTATTGAAACACTTAACAAGATAATGTATTAGTTAACCACTAACCATCAACTGCTCCAATATAGGCAGCATCTCACAAACATACTCTTGCCAAGGCAACCTACCAAAACAGTTCAGGTTCTCATATGCAGCCTCTCTTCAGTCCAACAGAACAAAATACTGAAAGAAACAGTCTACATCTTTATATTTCTAAGGGGAAGATTCTAGCAGCAGAGAACTGAAGCTGTTAACTTAGCAGTAGTTAAACCTTCTCACTAACTAAAAGCAAAACTCAAAACCTTGCTGGATCTGAGAGATCCCTCATCCCGCCCACTGATGCTAATTTTGTCGAATTTGAAGAAGAAAACCGAGGGATATCCCCAAGCTGTTAATCAAGTGCCTGTCCGGTGCAGACACTCTGGTACTACTGTGGCAGCACCTCTCTCCAAGAGAGATAGCATAAAACACATGCCCCTTGGGCACAGTAGTGTCACTTAAATCGTGTATGGATGAGAGAAGTTCCATACATATTTCCATGGCAGAAGGTTAACAGTGGACAGTTATCACCCTCTACTGAAGCAAATCTACAAAAAGAACCAATATAAAGCACCAGCAAAACTACAGAAGAACTTCAGGCTTCAAAATTATGACCACTCTGAAACAGAAGCCAGGGGGAGATGAAATGCGAGAAAAAGACCATCTTTGTTGTTAAAAAAATGAGATAGATGATGTATAAAAGTTCAAAACCTAGTGAATATAATGCCAACAATATAAAATCAAATTAGACAACTCCAGCAAAGACAATGAATTACAGACCCTCTGAGCAAGTGATCTACGAATGGCTGGTAAGATACAGCAAGTACAGACAGAAATTTGACAGTAGTTGTCGATGTGAGATGACATCTCACTGGAAGCTGGTATTCTGCTAGCTTGATCTACAATTACACCGATTATAGAACAATCACACCAAAAACCATGCAGGACAAACCTCTCCAAAAGACACAAGATGACCACATGGAATGGAGAAGCGGACTGGATATGCAAATACAAAGGCATGGAAAACATGCTGTCCAGATTCAATATATGCGAGAAGTAGAGAAACACACTGAAGGAAAAGATGATTGCAAATAAAGGACCACAAGACTGTGGGAGATGATTTATTCACATAAAGCAAGAATGGTAGCTCTTATTTGCAGGCCACTGCTCAAGGTTAATTTTTAACCAGGTGAAAGACTTGAGAGATATGACAATCTAAGCAGCCCAAGTTCTGTTTAATAAGCAAGGAATTGTTAAAAAATATTAATGTGAAATAATAGCACCCAGTTTCACATCTAAAGAATTTAAGAAATGCATTATGGGCTCAACCTCATCACTCCGGAACACAGACTTTACATAAAGACATATGCAGATGATCCAAAGAACTCTTGCAAAATGTTGAGGGACAGAGAAAGACTGAAAGCTAGCCTTATTGCTACTGTAAGCCACACCTTCCAAGGCCAAGATGGAGCCACCTGCAGAGTTGCTGAATGGAAGAAAATAAGTCTAAACTTCCAAGCAATAAACATCCTCCAAGAGACCAGGAGGAAGTGAGACAGCAAAACACTGAAGCACAAGAAAGAAAAAGTCAGCATTTTAATAAATGCCCAACTGGATTGTTTAAAGATTAAACTGAACATGTGCAGGAACCAATCATGAAAACTTAGAGTCCAGCAAAAGTTACTGCTGAAGTTGATACCTCAAGATCATGCATCATGGAGACTGAAACCAAGCAGCAAATGAGGAGAAATGGAGTTCATAGTCAACCTAAACTGGAACTGGAAAAGCATAAAAAGTTCATCAAAACTGAACATCACTAACCAGTGAGACAAAATTAGCAACAGAAAACATAAGTTAATCGTGGTGCTGGGAAAGGATAGCAGGAGAATCAACATTTTGGGCAAAAGCCCTTCATCACGAATTCTTGAGGATTTCTCATTCCTGATGAAGGGCTTTTGCCTGAAATGTCAATTTGTCTGCTCCTCGGATGCTGCCTGACCTGCTGTGCTTTTCCAGCACCACACACTTGGCTGACCTCCAACATCTGCAGTTCTCACTTTTGCATAACAGAAAACATGACTCTAGCAATGCACAACATAGCTGTAGTGATCGGAGTGACGTCAGCCTCCTCTAATTCTGAGACGCTATCAGTTTCAGTCAGCAGTTCGAGAACTAGAAGAATCAGTATCGGGATTTTGACATGATTAGGACGACTGGCAAAGGCACATGATTTTGATTTAACCTGAAGAGAAATGCTGAGACATCAACTGGACTTGAAACAGACATTTCAAGTGGCTTTGTCATTAGAAAACATGGCAAGTGAAGCACACGAGGTACAGGGTATCCCGACAGAAGTGGATACCCTCGCAAGCTGACTGAGCCTGGGGAAGACCACTTGAGTGAAGGGAATCGCATTGGTCCACTCAGGACATATCCTGAACAGAGGGACTCTAGGTCAGCCCACAGCAAAACCTCAAAACAAAGCCAAGCCTCAGCCGAACACTTAAAATGTTCTTCAGGATTTGGGCTGGCAGGCCATGATTGTTGTTGCTGATATTCAGACTCAAGACAGCAAACAAAAAAAGTTCCACTAGATCTAAATCGAGTAAGAGAACACATAGGCCACCATCCAGGAGAGTGCACACCATAGAAAGTCCACCTACTGCTGATGTGGAACAGTTAAACTGTTAGCAACATCCAGACCAGAACCAAAGTATTGACTGAAATCCACCAGGGTCATCCTGGGGTTTCCAAAATGAAGATCTGGTGCGCAGTTACGTTTGGTGGCTAGGACTGGATGCTGACATAGCTGTGCACTGCCCCACCAATGCAGAGTGCCAACAAGAACAAATATTACCACCAGTAGCTCCCCCACATTCACGGGAATAGCAGGGTAAACCCTGAACTCAGTTACACATCAACTATGCCGGTCCTTTCTTGGGCTGTATGTTCTTAATTATTGTGGATGCCCATTCGAAATGGTTCGATGTGCTTTCATCAAGCAGTGGAATGATGACTGAAAAGCTATGAGCATCTTTTGCAATACATGGATTCTCGGAGGTGTTGGTCACAGACAATGGGCCATTGTTTACCAGCAGGGAATTCATGTATTTCCTAAAGTCAAATAGTATTTGATATTAAAGGATAGCTCCATACCATCCATCGTCCAATGGTCTTGAGGAAAGAGCAGTACAAACCTTGAAGGCTGGCTTAAAGAACAGCTACTGCTTCACTCAATAGCAAACTGTCCAGATTTCCTATTTGATTGTAGGACCATTCCTCATGCAACAACAAGGTTGTTAATGGGGAGAAACCTCCACATAAGCGCAGACAAAGGACACAAGATTCCTCTAAGAAAGGAAGGCAATTTACTTCAGGAGATGAAGTTTGGTGTCAAAACCATGAGAATGGCCCTCCTCATGGGTGACAGGCATGGTCGAAGTCAGGTCAGGTCCCATGACATAAAAGTTTTTTTTTGGAGCAGAAGAGGCGGTCCTGAACAAGAACATGGGCCACATGAAAGCTGCAACCTTCCAAATTGGACAGGAGCAAAACATACTTGGCCTCTCAGAACATCTGGCAAGGCTGTCAGAATCCACAAGACCCCCCCATCTGTCTAGCAGCAAAGGAACCACTGAGGATGAAATGGACATAGATGTCACAGCCTTGTCACTGCTATTGCCTGAAGGTAATGATCAATTTCTTCCGAGATGCTCCAGAGATAGACCATAGTCCAATGCACACCTGTGTCCAAGGCAGAGTTGGAGGAACTAGATCTGGTGTGAAAATGCCCCAGAAGATGTTACAGGAGAAAGAACAGGCCTACATCCCAGGACTTAGAGCAGAGGGATGTCCTGAATGTAATGAGGTTAGTGGATGAATAGCTTACAATGAGTTACCTGATTGGATCAGATTAACAGTCTCAATCAGGGAGTGCTGGCTGACAGATAATGAACAGGAGTTTCGAGGGTTCTATTTACTGTAGGGGCCAACTATGAGGTAGCTGTGTCAGTGTCTCGTACTATGCACGTGTAAATCAAGGGAGACTTGATGATGGGATACCAGCCTTTGTGGAGTTATTTCATTGTATGTGCAATATGCTTACTCACCACTGAGAACAACAAAGGCCAAATCTAGGTGACATCTTACTAGCCAGATAACATTTTTAGAACAGACACCATAAAAGGTTATAAAGAGGAACTTAATTTATTTTGAAATATTATTTAGTTTATAAAGACAAATGACTTGAACAGATTAGGGATAGGGGAATTATATTTTGGAAGAAAGAGGGTGTTATATATTCTTGCATTGTTTATCAATAGCAAGGAACTAATTAGCTAGGAGCCAATTGGACATTTAAGTGTTCCAGTCGGCAATAGCCAAGGTTACTCTGGATATTCAGATACTGAGTCAGATGTTTCAACCCAGGCAGCATTCTCAAATAACTCCATTTCTCAAGCCTGAAGTTTGACTATTTCAACCATATGGAAACCAAAAGACATCTAGACATATAACACTTAGTGATATTACTGTTGCACAAATAGTTTTGCTGAACAGTTTCAGTTTTTAAATCTCAAAATATCATTTCTGAATACTTCATTTGGGGGAAAAAAAACAAGCAACAGATGGACATAAAGTGACAACTCAAAAAGGATAATCTTTCATTCCAGGTTCCAGTGCAGTATTTGCATGTTTAAATGGTGACACAGTTCTATATACTTCCGATATGTTCCTTGTAGAAGTAATTTTCCAAATGTTATGTTTTTCCAAATACATTTAGACACTTATTTAGGCAGATGAAATTAATTACCGTGACATACGTTCCACAATTAAGAAACAATTTTAACTTATTGGTGCAAATTAAAATTATAAATCCAAGATGCACATTTTTATTTATTAAATACGTTATTCATCTGTTATAAGCCTATGCCCCCTCAAAAAAATAAATTCCTCCTCATTTCCATTACGAATGAGAAAATATTTGTTTTGAAATCTTATCCTAGACATCCCCCATGAGGAAAAACACCCTTTCAGCATCATGTCAAACTCCTCAGAGTGATGTTTTATAACAACACTTCCCATTCTCTAAATGCCAATGGAGCACAGGCCCAACAGTTCAGTTTGAAATTGAAATAAACTAAATGCATCAAATAAAGTAGGAATCAATACTGTAGAAAAGCAACCAAATTTTTAATTAGTGGAGATAGGTTGAACAATACAATTTCAGTACTTAACATTTGTGGTTTAGTTGTTATTAAGCTTGTTTTAAATTGCTAACTTACTAAAGTTGTTAAATACATCTGATAGGAAGTGTATTATTACAGTTTACCAAAGAACAGCATGAAACATTAGTGTAACAATATTCTAGGTGTTAAATGAGGAATTATTCATGCAGTTATACTTTTAACAATTATGCAAACACATTCTGACATAGTTAAACTGGAGCCAGATACTACCCAAGAATTGAAACAGTCCTAAATCATCCTCTTTGATATCAATACATATCAATGGACAGCGAACAGGAGTGGAAAATAGTTATGCTCCTGAGCCCAAACACATGAAGGCCAACTGTAACAGGACAGTTGCTGCTTGATTGGAACAGACCAACTCAGAAGAATCGGAAGTCTGAACTTGGAATCTTTCTGTCCTTCATGGCTTAGTGACATAGTGCATTCATTACCAAGTTATCACAGCTTAATTTTCTGCCAGAACATTTAAACAGGTTCCAATTGACGCAGAGCTTCCCATTACTCTTTGAATTGATATGTTTTGATTCAAGTTTCATAGAAGCAACTACATTGGCTTAACTACTCAAAAGGAAAGATGGAGAGAATTTAAAACTCCAAAAGAATACATTGTTTTGTCATTCAGTCGTGGAATAGTGCAACACTTACAAATGTTATCTAAGTGATAGTCAGTCTGCAGCTTTGGGATATCTCTTTTCTTTGAATTTCAGTAGTGCATTTGTAAAACCAAGGTAGGAAGATAATGAAGAACAGAGTCGGCACAAACAACATCAATATCTTTGGTACAGAGATATGCGCTACTTACCATATGCCTTTGGCACGTCACAGGAACAAGTTTGTGACAGCGCTTATGGACCAACAACTTGCAGTTGATACACTTGTAGCCCTGCCTGCCTAGACTCCATATCCTTTCACTGCAGTGTCCACAGTAAGCCTTCTGTGAAGAAGAGCACAATTAGCATACATTGTTAGTATTTTTCCCACAACGTACCCACTTGAGACAAGCATGCCAGTTCTTTACAAATAAGCACGAATGCAAGAGATTGTCAAGTCAAGTTCAATCACACAGTAGAGTTGAATGGAAAACTGAGCCAAGGCAAGGTGGTGCTAGGGTGCTGGGACAATATAGAATGAACAGGATTTTTTTTCAAAATAATGGATGTCCCATTTATATTAAAGTGAGATGGGCTGGTAGTGGGAAAGTATTGCAAAGGCCCAGGTTAAAGACATAGGTTCATGGGTTCGAATCCTTTTACAATAACTGGTGGAATTTGAATTCAATTAATGGATAAATTAAATTAATGAAATTGAATTAATTGATAAAACGTATTGAAATTGAAAACTAGTTTGATGCTGCACAAATTCACTTGATTCACTGAAAGCCTTTTAGGGAAGGTAATCTGTTGTCTCACCCTGGATTCATAGAAATGTGATTGGCTTTTGAATTGCTCCAGCAGTCCACTCAGTTGTATCAAATAATTATTTAAAAGCGAAAAAGGAACAAAACTAGATGGACTATGTGCTACCAAATTAGATACCAGAAGTGATAACTGTCAATGCCAAACTGGCAACTCTGCAAAATCCTCCTTTCTACCATTTCAGACTCTTGTTCCAAATTGGGACAGCTGTCCCACAACCTGACATTATCCAGAAGGTCTGATTCTGAGAGTTTAACTATGTCTCGGACATCACCATCATCAATTCTGGTAATGTCCTGTCATACTGGCAGACAGTCTGTAGGGAACTGCCCTTGAATACTTTAATATTGACACAAGGCATACGAACATGTGAAGAAGCAGGAGTCAGCAATTTGGCCTGAGTTGGCTCCACCAGTTATCTCAGAGTACAACAGGATCTTGACCAGATGGGTGGCCAATGGAGTTTAACTTAGACAAATACGAGGTGCTGCATTTTGGAAAAGCAAGTCCGAGCAGGACTGATACACTTAATGGTGAGGTCCTGGGGAGTGTTGCTGAACAAAGATCTTGGAGTGCAGGTTCCTAATTCCTTGAAAGTAGTTTTGCAGTTTGATAGGATAGTGAAGGCAGCGTTTGGCATGCTTTCCTTTATCAGAGTATTGAGTATATGAGTTGGGAGGCCATGTTGTGGCTCTCCAGGACATTGGTTAGGCCACTTTTGGAATACTGTGTGCAACATCAGAAGGATGTTGTAAGACATGAAAGGGTTCAGAAAGATTTACAAAGATGTTGCCAGGGTTGGAGGATTTGAGCTGCAGGGAGAGGTTGAATAGGCTGGTGCTCTTTTCCCTGGAACATTGGAGGCTGAGGGGTGACATTATAGAGGTTTATAAAATCATGAGGGGCATAGATAGGATAAATAGACAAGGTATTTTCCCTGGGTTGGGAGAGTCCAGAACTGGGTGGCATAGGTTTAGGGTGAGAAGGGAAAGATATAAAATTGACCAAAGGGGCAACCCTTTCACACAGAGGGTTGAGTGTGTGTGGAATGAGTTGCCAGAGGAAGTGGTAGAGGCTGATACAATTATGGCATTTAAAAGGCATCTGGATGGGTATATGAATAGCAAGGGTTTAGAGGGATTTGGGCCAAATAGGGCTAGATTCGGGTAGGATATCTTGTCAGCATGGACAAATTGGACTGAAGGGTCTGTTTCCATGCTGTACATCTCCATAACTCTACAACCCTGAATTCGGATTTTAACCTCAACTCTATATTTCTGCAAATCCCCAAAAACATCTTTCATCCCTTTGGTTCACAAGAATCAATCCATCTTTCCCTTAAAAATATTTAAAGATCCTGTAACTATTGCCTTTTGGAGAAGGGAATTCCAAAGACTCTCAATATGTTTTTCTTAAAAAAAAGACTTCATCGTCTGTTTTAAATGTGCATCACGCATACTAAACTATAACTTCTATTTCCAGGTTCTTCCACAAGAGGAAACTTGTCAAGTTCCCTCAGGATCTTGGAGAAAGTGAGGACTGCAGATGCTGGAGATCAGAGCTGAAAAATGTGTTGCTAGAAAAGTGCAGGTCAGGCAGCATCCAAGGAGCAGGAGAATCGACGTTTCAGGCATAAGCCCTTCTTCAGGAATTCCCTCAGCTCCCTCAGGATCTTGTATGTTTTAATCAAATCATCTGACTCTAAGCTCCAGAGGGTACAGGCTAAGCTTTTCTCAAAGGTAACCCACTCATTTCAGGTATTAGCTGAGTAAACTTTCTCTGAACTGCTATCAAGGCATAACCGTCCTTCCTGAAGTCCAGTGACCAGTACTGCTCTCAAGTATTGAGATGCAGTCTCACCATGGCGCTGTATAATGGAATCGTAATCTTCTAACATTTGCATTCAATTTCGCCTCACAATAAACCATAACATTTCATTAGTTTTCCTCATTATTTGCTGTACCAGCACAACCTTCTGTGCTTTATGCAATTCGACACCCAGACCCCTCTGCATCTCAAGAGCTCTGCAATATCTCACAATTTATATATTGTTTTTACATTCATTACAGCACACAGACTTTTTTACATTACACGACATGAGGTGTCATGGTAACAAGTTAAATATAGACAAACAAGCCTCCTACTGATTATAACCTATTGCCTTTCTTCAGATGAATGATTCAGTATTGAGGAATAAGTACTACTCAAGTTGAACAATAATTGAAGGTGGCAAGGGCAAATAATATACTTTAGATTGGGGACTTGAATGTCCAATATCCATAAGTGTGGCTCAGAAGCACTACATCTGACTGAGCTGGCCAAGTTCTGAAAGATATTTTTTGCAAGGTTTGTAGCTCAGGTTGAGGTTTAGGGTGTAGCTTTGCTCGCTGAGCTGTAGGTTTGATATCCAGACGTTTCATTACCTGGCTAGGTAACATCATTAGTGGCGACCTCCAAGTGAAGCGAAGCTGTTGTCTCCTGCTTTCTATTTATAGGTTTGTCCTGGATGGGGTTCCTGGGGTTTGTGGTGATGTCACTTCCTGTTCGTTTTCTGAGTGGTTGATAGATGGTATCTAGATCTGTGTGTTTGTTTATGGCATTGTGGTTGGAGTGCCAGGCCTCTAGGAATTCTCTGGCATGACTTTGCTTAGCTTGTCCCAGGATAGATGTGTTGTCCCAGTCGAAATGGTGGGTTTTTTCCATCAATCTGTAGGGCTACGAGGGAGAGAGGGTCATGTCTTTTTGTGGCTAGCTGGTGTTCGTGTATCCTGGTGGCTAACTTTCTTCCTTTTTGCCCTACGTAGTGTTTGTGGCAGTCCTTGCATGGAATTTTGTAGATGACGTTGGTTTTGTCCATGGGTTGTTTGTTTGGGTCTTTTAAGTTTGTTAGTTTTTGTTTGAGAGTGTTGGTGGGTTTGTGTGCTACGAGGATTCCGAGGGGTCTTAGTAGTCCGGCTGTCATTTCTGAAACTTCTTTGACGTATGGTAAGGTGAATAGGGTTTCTGGCTGTGTTAGGTCTGCTTGTCGTGGTTTGTTCCGGAGGAACCTGCGGACCGTATTTTTTGAGTATCCGTTCTTCTTGAATACGTTATATAGGTGGTTCTCCTCTGTTTTCCGAAGTTCGTCTGCGCTGCAGTGTGTGGTGGCTCATTGGAATAGTGTTCTGATACAGCTTCGTTTGTGTGTGTTGGGATGGTTGCTGGTGTAGTTAAGTATTTGGTCAGTGTTTGTCGGTTTTCTGTACACGCAGGTTTGTAGTTCTCCGTTGTCCTTTCTTTCGATTGTGACGTCCAGGAATACGAGTTTGTTGTCGGTCTCTTCCTCCTTGGTGAACTTTATGCCTGTGAGGGTGTTGTTAATGATGTTAAATGTCCCTTCTATCTTGTTTCGTTTTGTGATGACAAAGGTGTCATCTATGTAGCGGACCCAGATTTTTGGTTTGATGGTTGATAGGGCTGTTTGTTCTGGTCTTTGCATTACTGCTTCTGTTATGAATCCTGATAGCAGAGATCCCATGGGTGTGTCGTTGGTTTGTTTGTAGATTATGTTGTTGAAGGTGAAGTGAGTGGTGAGGCACAGGTCCACTAGCTTCATGATGTTTTTGTTGGTAATGTGATTGATGGTGGTTGGGGTGTGTGTGATGGTCTCTTCTAAAAGCATGGCAAGTGTTTCCTTTGCCAGGTCAATGTCGATGGAGGTGAACAATGCTGTTATGTCGAATGAGATCATTGTTTCGTCTTCCTCTATTTTGGTGATTTTTAGAAATTCCTGGGTGGAGTGGATGGAGTACTGTGACTCTTTTACTAGGTATTTCAGTCTTGCGTGTAGTTCTTTGACCAGTCTGTAATTTGGTGTTCTGGGTAGTGAGACTATGGGTCTGAGGAGGGCTCCTTGTTTATGGATTTTTGGTAGTCCATAGAATCGTGCGGTGTTGGTCCCGTCTGGTTGCATTTTCTGGAACTCCGTCTTGTTTAATTGTCCGGAACTGTGTAATTTTCTTAGGAGATATGTAATTTTGTCTCCTCATTGTGGAGTCGGGTCTAGCGCCGCTTGTTGGGAGGTGTTGGTGTCTGCGAGTAATGCATTGGCTTTCTCTATGTAGTCCCTTCTGTTCAGGATGACTGTGAGCCGACCCTTGTCTGCAGGTAATATGACGATGTTTTTGTCTTTTTTGAGGTTTTCTAGGGCTTTCTCTTCTTGTGTGTTCAGTTTGTTTCCTTCCCTCTTTCGGACAGACGTGGTAGAAAGAGCCATAAACACCAGAGTAGGTGCAACTGTCTGTCTGATCGTTTGTTGTGTTTCTTCCGTGAGTTTGTGGTCCTTCAATGTGGTTTCTACCGCGTCTGTCCGAAAGAGGGAAGGAAACAAACTGAACACACAAGAAAAAAAAGCCCTAGAAAACCTCAAAAAAGACAAAAACATCGCAAATCTTAGCAGGACTTGTACACTTAATGGTAAGGTCCTAGGGAGTGTTGCTGAACAAAGAGACCTTGGAGGGTATGTTCATAGCTCCTTGAAAATGGAGTCGCAGGTAGATAGGATAGGGAAGAAGGCGTTTGGTATGGTTTCCTTTATTGGTCAGAGTGTTGAGTACAGGAGTTGGGAGGTCATGTTGCGGCTGTACAGGACATTGGTTAGGCCACTGTTGGAATATTGCATGCAATTCTGGTCTCCTTCCTATCGGAAAGATGTTGTGAACCTTGAAAGGGTTCAGAAAAGATTTACAAGGATGTTGCCAGGGTTGGAGGATTTGAGCTACAGGGAGAGGCTGAACAGGCTGGGCTGTTTTCCCTGGAGCGTCGGAGGCTGACGGGTGACCTTATAGAGGTTTATAAAATAATGAGGGACATGGATAGGATAAATAGACAAAGTCTTTTCCCTGGGGTCGGGGAGTCCAGAACTAGAGGGCATAGGTTTAGGGTGAGAGGGGAAAGTTATAAGAGAGACCTAAGGGGCAACTTTTTCACATAGAGGGTGGTACGTGTATGAAATGAGATGCCAGAGAATGTGGTGAAGGATGGTACAATTGCAACATTTAAGAGGCATTTGGATGGGTATATGAATAGGAAAGGTTAGGAGGGATATGGGCCAGGTGCTGGCAGGTGGGACGAGGTTGGGTTGGGATATCTGGTCGGCATGGACAAATTGGACCGTAGGTCTCTTTCTGTACTGTATATCTCTATGACTATGACTTTGGAACAGGTAGGACTTGAACCCAGGACATTACCATTGCTTTCCAAGAGGGCTCCCTTCCTAGTTTACTTTTCCTTTTTTGAAAATTTAAACCGATTTTTCTAATCAACTTATTCAGTGATGTTATTATACACCTGAAAGTGAGACTGCTACCCAGGCCTCCTAGTCCAGGCGCAAGGACACTACTACTGTGCCAGAAGAGGGTCCTCAGTTCATTTTTTTCACTGGTAATTGGGATTTGGCAACAAACGTCAGCCTTGAAAGCATTAAAGAAAACCTTTCTACCTGAAATCTCCTCAGTTCAAGTGTGTCAAGACTTGGACAATATCCAGGTTTGGAGTTAAAATGACAAGTCTTGTTTGTACCACAGAAGTGCCAGGCAATGACTGACTATCTCCAACAAGACAGAAACTAACCAGAGACCTTTGACATTCAAATAGCATAACCATTGCTGAATCCTCCATATCAACATCCTGAGGGTTACAATTGACTAGAAACAGAATGGAACCAGCTTTGAATGAGTTATTTGTCTGTTTAAATTCAGCATCTTGGCTGTGTAATTATTCAATTTCTTTAATTCTTTGTGTTTACTTACCTGATCAATTAGTTTTCCATTGAGAGCTATAGTCATAATGTCCAATAAGTCAAGCCAATATATGGACAAATTACTGCAATTAACGGTTTCTCATTGCTAGACACAACCCCCATTAAAAGTAAGCACTTTATAATTACTCACATCAGCTTAGTACATTCATTGCCTAACATTGCCAGAACACTATCCTTGCTATCTCCTTTACTTAATAAATGCAAATTGGGACCACGGTTGGTATGCATAAAAACAAGTTTAAATTCTATCTTCTGGTGAACAGCATAGATGCATTTAACAGAAAGTTATCTGACGACAATGACGAAGAAAGGAAAAGAATATCAGAATACGGTCAGAGGATGTAGGAGGGGAAAAAGCTCATGTACAGCATAATCCCCAGTATTGACTAGCTGGGCCAGACAGTTTGCTGTAGATTGGATGTTATTATTCTACTAAAATTTCTGAGCTGATAGAGTTAGTAAGTTGAAAATTTAAACCGATTTTTCTAATCAACTTATTCAGTGATGTTATTATACACCTGAAAGTGAGACTGCTACCCAGGCCTCCTAGTCCAGGCGCATGACACGTTCAGTCATGAGAGGGAGATAACGATATGGCGCAAGGTCCAATACAGCAGGAGGATCCCAAACTCCATACCTGTTATCTAGTCAGGGAGCTGCTGTCACCCAGTCTGATGACAACAAAATTGGAGGTGTAGTGGACAGCGAAGAAGGTTACCTCAGATTACAACAGGATCTTGATCAGATGGGTCAATGGGCTGAGGAGCGGCAGTTGGAGTTTAATTTAGATAAATGTGAGGTGCTGCATTTTGGGAAAGCAAATCTTAGCAGGACTTATACACTTAATGGTAAGGTCCTAGGGAGTATTGCTGAACAAAGAGACCTTGGAGTGCAGGTTCATAGCTCCTTGAAAGTGGAGTCAGAGGTAGATAGGATAGTGAAGGCGGTGGTTGGTATGCTTTCCTTTATTGTTCAGAGCACTGAGTACAGGAGTTGGGAGGTCATGTTGCAGCTGTACAAGACATTGGTTAGGCCACTGTTGGAATATTGCATGCAATTCTGGTCTCCATCCTATTGGAAGTATGTTGTGAAACTTGAAAGGGTTCAGAAAAGATTTACAAGGATGTTGCCAGAATTGGAGGATTTGAGCTATAGGGAGAGGCTGAACAGGCTGGGGCTGTTTTCTCTGAAGCGTCAGAGGCTGAGACCTTATAAAGACTTATAAAATCATGAGGGGCATGGATAGGATACATAGACAAAGTATTTTCCCTTGGTTGGGGGAAGTCTAGAACTAGAGGGCATAGGTTTAGGGTGAGAGGGGAAAGATATAAAATGGACCTAAGGGGCAACGTTTTCATGCAAAGGGTGGTACGTGTATGGAACCAGCTGCCAGAGCAAGTGGTGGACTCTGGTACAATTGTAACATTTAAAAGGCATTTGGATGGGTATGTAAATAGGAATGGTTTGGAGGGACATGGGCTGGGTGCTGGCAGGCGGGACCAGATTGGATTGGGATAGCTGGTCGGCATGGGCGTGATGGACCAAATGGTCTGTTTCCGTGCTGTACATCTCTATGACTCTATGTTTAACAAACTGCTGGACATTAAGGACACAAACTGGAAAATATTGTGTTAACATTGCAAATGCAAATCTGAATATTGGAAGTTGTACATTTACATAGAGTAACAATTCTTAAGCCAAATAACAACATTGTGGCACAGTGGTAAAAGCCTTTCCTCTGGGACAGGAGCTCTGGATTCAAATTCCACCTTGGGTCTGATAGCCACAGAAGGGGCATCAAAAAGATTGATTATCAATTAATTGCCCGTGACAAGGAGCAAGAGTAGGATGGTTTCTTGGTCAGCCAGAACCACATGGTAGCTGCAGCAATGCAGCCTCAGGATGTCAGAAGATTCCATGTGCAAGTTTTTGTCTTGACTAAATGTCATGGTTGTTGACGAATAGTTCTATGTACATATACGATATTCTCACATTCAGAACACTGGACAGGTGATCGATTCATGCTGCCCATTTCTGATTTTAAAGGTTGTGGACCCTGGCTCATGGAAAAAGTGGTGTGGCCGCGGGATTGGGGATTAGTGGTGAGGTATACAATCATTTAGGAGGAGAAATTTCTTCACTTCATCTTTGAATATCTTTAAGAGGAGGACACCCATGCTTTTGGTTTCTCATGGAATCAAGGGCTATCAGGAGTCAAAGGCAAACACGAGCCATGATCATACTCAGCAGAGCAGGCTGGACAAGACATGCAGTCTCAATCTTCATCCTATCTCTTGTTAGCACTTCATTTCTCATTTTTGTTACATTCTGAAGCAAATTCTCTTTACTCAGCACACTCTATTAATTAAATTTTAAAAATTCAACACATGCCCAATTTTTCCAAAGCATAATGTACCATTACATTACAGCAGTATGACTCCAACTCCCCATTTAAAAGCTAGACATAGAAATATTACAAACTTGTTTGAAAAATATTGAGCATGAATCCAGAATGAATTCAAACTCTTAAGGTAAACAAAATTAGAATGTGAGCTGTTTGTGAACATTTCTGTTCGACTGACACAATGGTTCATTGGTTAGCACTGATGTCTCATAGCACCAGGCATCTGGATTCAATTCCAGCCTTGGACAACTGTTTTGTGTAGATTTGCATATTCTTCCCTTATCTGGATGGGTTTCTGCTAGGTGCTCTGATTTTCTCCCGCAGTCCAAACATATACAGGTTAAGCGAACTGGCCATCCTAAATTGCTCTGTAGTATCCAGGGATCTGCAGGCTAGGTGGATTAAATAAATGCGAGGCTACAGAGATAGGGTAAGGGTCTGGGTCTGGGTGGGTTGAGTTTTGATTCAATGGGCTGAATGGAGATAGTAGGGATTTTAATACACTGTTGGATCAAATGATTAATTTGCCATTCTTCATGCAATACATTTTGTTACTGCACTCTTGTACTTTGGGAAAGTGACAAAATTCTGCAAGATAGCTGTGCAATATTGGGTGAGGGAAACAGCAAGACAGCACAAAATTCAAATGAGAGAGAGAATATGAATAAGAATTATGAATATGAACTAATTACAGAACAGCATTAGCAGCTTATAGTTTATGACTGAAAAGTTATAAAAAGGTGGTCAAAATAGGGCAGGTTTGTTATCATCGGACAACAGCGTTAGTGCTATAACCGCAGTCTCCTCTAACAGAAGAGATAGTCAGTGCAGAAAACATCAAGTTACTCAAGGTAAATATGTTGGCACATGCTTTCCAGGTATAAGAAAGAATTCAAATTACAACTTTAATTAAGCTATTCAATTTGACCAAATAATTTTTTCATGTCAAAGTTGGGGTTCTGCCAAGGCCACCAAGTTCCTGACCCCTCTATCTTTGTTCAGACATGGTCCAAAGAGTTAAAAATCCAGAAGGGAGGCAATAGTAGCCGTGTTTGATGTTTAGGCTGCATTTGACAGTGTGACATCAAGAAACCCAAGCAAAACTTGAGTTAATGGAAATCAGATGGTTCTCTGCTTGTTGGAATCAGACCTGGTACAAAGGAAGAAACTTGTGGCTATTTGAAGTCAGACATCTTTACTCCAGGATAACGCTGCAGGGGTCTGTCAGGGTAGTGTCCAAGCCCCAAAAACCTATTGCTGTTTCATCAGTAATCTTCACTCATTCATAAAGTCAGAAGTGGGGTTGTTTGCTGATGATTGCACAAAGCTTAGTACCATTCATGACTCCTCAGACACTGAAGCAGTCCACATAAAATGCAACAAGACCTGGACAATATTGCACACCACACCAGCCAGGCAATGTCCATCTCAAACAAGAGATAAACTAACCATTGCCCCTTGACATCGAATGGCATTAACACCATTGAATACCCCAATATCAACATCTATTGACCAGAAACTAAACTGGACTACTCATATGACTATGGATACAAGAACATGTCAGAGGGCAGGAATCATGTAGCGAGTAGCTCATAGCCCGATTCCCTAAAAACTGCCCAAAACCCTAAAACACAAAAAACTCGATACCATCCAAAACAAATCAGCCCTCTTGATTCATACCATAACCACAAACATTCACTCCTTCTAACATTGACACACTGTGGCAACAGTGTGCGTAACATCAACAAGATGCACTACAGAAATTCACCAAAAGCTCCTTGGGCAGCATCTTACAAACCCATGATCACTACCATTTGGAAAATTAAGGACAGCAGGTATATGAGAACACCATCACCTGCCAAATTCCCTTCTAAGCCACTCACCATCTGAATTGGAAATATGTCACTGTTCCTTCAGTGTTGCTGAATCAAAATCCTGAAATTACCTCCCTAACAGCACTATGGGGACACCTATATTGCAGCAGTTCAAAGCAACTCACCCACACTTTCTGAAGAGTAACTAGGAAAGTTGGCACAGCCAGCAATGCCTGTATGCCATGAATGTATATAAAACACAAAGGATTCTTAAGGTGCTTGACAAGGTAAATGTTGAGAGGACGTTTCCCCTCATGGGAGAGGCTCGGACCAATGGACATAGACTCAGAATAAAGAGGCACCAATTTAAGATTGACACGAGAAGGAATTCCTCTGAGTGCTGAAATTCTTTCAAATTCCTTGCCATAGAGAGCTGAGGGGGCAGAGTCCTTGTGTATATTCAAAGCTTTAATAGGTAGATTTGTGATCAGCAGGGGAATCAAAGATTTTGGGGAAAGGGCAAGTAAGTGGATATTAGGAGTTGTCAGATCAGTCAGGGTAGAGTGGTGGAGAAGGCTTGAAATTCCTATTTCTTATGGTCTCAAATTCCAATTCCTGAAACCCACGAACAAGAATTCCAAATTCCACAACAGGTAATTTCTGTGGCATTACACACACAATAATAGACCATGGCTATCCTCTGCCAACCTCAAATTCTGCACTGATTAACTGTCTCTTATTTTTTGCTTGCTCCTCTCAGTTCTTCTTTACTGCTTCTCTACCTTAGTCTTTTGACTGTTTTCTCTGATCTTCTCAGATGCTGCCTTCTTTCCTTTAGGAAATGATGCAGTAATGAAATGAACCATCAAATGCTAAACGCTGCTTTTACTTTGGGTGTTTGGGGTACACAATCTTTTTATAATGTTAAGAAATGTTAAATGAATAAAACACACTTCTTTTCTCTTGATCTTCCCTCTAATGACATTCTTTCTACTGTTTTTCTCATTCACTTCCTTTGGTTGGATACACTTATGTTCAAAAAACATTCAATAAAAATGTATGCAGTTAGTGTTTTTTTTCCTGATGTACAAAAAGACAAATCCAAGCAAACTCAAGACAAAATTACTTTGGATGCTGGAATTTTAAATAAAAACAGGAAGTGCTTGAAATATTTAGCAGCTCTGGCAGCATCTATGATAAGAAAAATAGAATCAATATTTCAAGTTAGTGAACGTTTAAAACTGGGGCAAGTTATAACTGGAATGGACTTTAAGAACGTAAATAGTAGAAGCAGGAGAAGGCCATCTGACCCTTTGAGTCTGGTCCGCCATTCAATAACATCATGGCTGATCTTTTGTGGACTCAGTTCCACTTACCTGCACTCCCACCATATCCCTTAATTCCTTTACTGTTATAAAGGAATCTATCTTAGCTTTAAAATGTTTACTGAAGTTGCGTCAACTACTTCATTGGGCAAGGAATTCCCTAGATTTACAACCTTCTGGGTGAAGGATTTCCTTCTCAATTCAGCCCTCAATCTTCTGCCCCTAATTTTGAGATTATGCCCTCTTGTCCTAGTTTCACCTTCTACCTTACTTATTTCTTGCATAACTTTCTACATTTCTATAAGCTCCCCCTCATTCTTCTAAATTCCAATGAATATAATCCCAGTCTACTCAGTCTCTCCTTGTAAGTCAATCCCCACAACTCAGGAATCGACCTTATGAATCTCCTCTGCACCATCTTGAGTGCCAGTACATCTTTTCTCAAGTAAGGAGACCAAAACGGCATGCATTACTCCAGTTGTGGCCTCATCAGCACCCTGTACAGCTGCAACATAACCTCCCTGCTTTTAAACTCCATCCCTTTTGCAATGAAGGTCAAAATTCCATATGCCCTCCTAACTACTTGTACAAGGACACCCAGGTCCCTCTGCATAGCAGCATGCTGCAACTTTTTACCATTTAAGTAATAATCCGTTTTACTGTTACTTCTACCAAAATGTATTACTTCAAATTTAGTAACACTGTATTGCATCTGCCAGCTCTTTGCCCACTCACTCAGTTGAGAAAGGGAAGGGGTAATGAGAAACTAAAAAAATCTACAATGGGATAAAGAACTGGAAAGATGAAATGATTAAAAAAACTCTCATAGTACAAGGTGAAAAGGAGTGGTAATAGGACACATTAAATATGTGAAGATATGTCTACGTATGTCAAGAATGGCAATATAGTTGCCCTCCAAAAGCAAAAGGAAACAAAGGAGAAATTGGGAAAAAGGTAAAGCTAATTGCTGCATTCTGAGGTTTTCAACCATGAGTTATTAAATCATAGAAAAGACAATATCAAGAAATAAATAAGTATGACAGAACAAATTAAACTTGGAGAAAGCTGAGTGGAACCACAGAAAATTAACCAGCAAGTTACTGATGTAGAAATAAAAGAGCAGTCGAAAATACTCAAAGTCACCAAGACAAGCAAAGAGAAATATATCACATGAGAAAGCAACAATAAATGAGTCACTAACAATATATCATAGTTGAATGAAGAGATTAGAGCAAAACTGTAACTGAAGAAAAAAACAGCATACACTAAGGACATAGATGACGACCAAGGGAATATGTAAACACTACCGATAAAGGAAAAAAGTTAGGAAATCTAAGGGATATTACAGAATTAAAATATCAAATAACATGAATCAGTACCCAAAAGACAAAAAAAAAATAGATAGGAATGCAAAAATCATGTACAACGATAACAAAATGGCAAAAATCTTCAATAGTTACTAATCCTCAGTTATTTCGCAGGGAGACTTACAAGGTAGGCATGAAAACAGAAAAAATTACGCTGGAAAGGGGAGGGGGCTAATTGGTAAACTAATTAAACTTGCAGACAAGAAAGCTTCGCTGCGAGATGGATTGCATCCATACATATTAAAACAGGGTAAGGAAGAAGAATTAAGCAACTACAACAGGAGTAACACAAGAGAATTAGCAGATAGCTAATGCTATTGATAAGTCTGGAGATGCAACAGGTCCAGGAACTATCGACTAATTAGCTTAATGACAAGGAAGAAATTCCACGACTCTGCAAGGCCCACCCAGTGCTATTTGCCTAAAAGGCAAAAATAGGGGCAGAAATCAGAAGGTGATGGAATCATCAAACCAGTCCAGTTGGAAGTATGGGCAGCACTGGTTGTACAAATTGTGATGCCTGATGAGTCCTTTGTGGGGACTTTAAACAAATGGTAAAGAGCTTTTCACAGCTGGATAAATACACAATCCCTCGCATCAAGGATTTATATGCAAAGCTGGACATAAGCCATGCATACTTGCAACTGTGATTCGAGGAGGATCCCCAGAAGTATGCCACAATTAATATCCATGAGAGTTTGTACCAATATACGAGACTGCCATTTGGAATATCATCAGTCTGTCCAATTTTTCAGCTGATGGAGAACATTTTAAAAGGTCTACCCCAGTCACCATTCAATTAGACGTCATGCTAATAACAGGGAAGACCAATAAAGGGCATTTTGAGAATTTGGACAAAGTCCTTCGACATTTCTCCCAGGTGGGTGCATGCCTTGGAAGGAAAAAACGTTTGTTCCAGGCACCCCAAGTGAGGTACTTGGGCCACAGAGATGGCAAAATACCCACTGGAAGATAAAGTGAGGGCTATCAAAGATGCCCCAGCTCCCACATCTGTACCAGAGCTGACATCTTTCCTTGGGCTGGTCAATTATTATGGAAAGTTTATACATAACCTGGCCTTCATCATGGCACCTTTGCATCAACTTCTTAAAAAAAAAAGGGTCAGCTGTGGAAAATGGTTGGGAGGGACAGTCTTCAGCGAAGAAACAGCTTAGCACACGATGAGCGCAAGTGAGATTTGATAGGACATGTGATGCCTCCCCATATGGCATCAGAGTAGTATAACTCATTGGTGGCCCAGTGGAGGGAAACACTAAATAGAGAGGGTATCCATGGCAGAACGTAAACACGCCTAGATAGAAAACGAAAGTGAGGTGGCCATATTTAGAATCAGGGAATTTCTTCAATGACTTTATGAAATAAACTTGTAATTAATAATGAACCAAGTCTAAGAGGAGAAAGTCTAAGAGGATTCCTGAAGAAGGGCTTATGCCCAAAATGTCGATTCTCCTGCTCCTTGGATGCTGCCTGACCTGCTGCGCTTTTCCAGCAACACATTTTTCAAGTCTAAGAGGACAAGGCGGTGCCACCCATAGCCTCAGGCTGAATTCAGCAGTGAGCTCCATACTAAGTGCATATAATTACAAGTTGGAACACCAAGTGGGAGGTCAAGTAGCAAATGCAGATGCACTGAGTGAACACCACTGGCAGATACACCAGTGGTACCACTACTGCAAGAGTCGATAATGGTTTAAATTTTCTGGACACACTTCAGTCACAGCTGACAATGTCAGACTTTGAATGCAGAAAGAGCCAGTCCGGACTAATCTGAAGCAGCTGGTAGCGAGGGGGAAACCAAAGGGCCATCAGAACCAGAACTAAACCTTTCTAGACATGGAAAGTCCAGATCATAGGACTGGATGACATGTTATGGGGAGCAAGAGTGTTTGTCCTGAGCAAAGGTTCCTGCCAGATACTTGCTGAACTTCACCAGCGTTATCCAGGGGTTTCCAAAATGATGTTAGCAATAAGTCACATCTGGAGGCCAGGATTGGATGGAGACGTAATCCTGTTGGTGGGGCAGTGCCCAGAGTGCCAATGAGGACAAAAATTACTATCAGCAGCTCCTCCACGTTTGTGGCAATAAGTGGGTGAACAGTCAACTTGGCTACATGTTGACAATGCAGGTCTTTTCATGCACTCAATGTTCTTTATCACTGTGGATGCCTATTCAAAATGATTGGATGAGCATTGAGTTCATTCATCAAACATGGGACAACTATAGAAAAATTGCATCCATCTTTTGCAATACGCAGACTCCTGTAATGGTTGGTTATGGATAACAGGCCATTGTTTACCAGCTGGGAATTTGAGTATTTATTACAGTTGAATGGCATTTGACAAACAACGACAGCTCCATACCATCCATCATCCAATGGTCTGGCAAAAACAGCAGTCCAAACTTTGAAGGCAGGTTTAAGAAACAACCTACAGCATTAGTAGATGCCAAACAGCCCTGGTTTCTGTTTGATTATGGAACCACCCCTCGTGCAACTGCAGGGATAGCTCTAGCAGAGTTCCAATGGGGAGCTTACGCCATACCATAGCTTGTGTGCGCGTGTGCATAAATGAAAGGACGTCAGGAACACCAATGCTGGACACAAGACTCCACTAGGTAAAGGCGAGGTGCTGCATTTTGGAAAAGCAAATCTTAGCAGGACTTATATACTTAATGTTAAGGTCCTGGGGAGTGTTGCTGAACAAAGAGACCTTGGAGTGCAGCTCCTTGAAAGTGGAGTCGCAGGTAGATAGGATAGTGAGGGCGGCGTTTGGTATGCTTTCCTTTATTGGTCAGAGTACTGAGCACAGGAGTTGGGAGGTCATGTTGCGGCTGTACAGGACGTTGGTTAGGCCACTGTTGGAATATTGCGTGCAATTCTAGTCTCCTTCCTATCGAAAAGATGTTGTGAAACTTGAAAGGGTTCAGAAAAGATTTACAAGGATGTTGCCAGGGTTGGAGGATTTGAGCTAGAGGGAGAGGCTGAACAGACTGGGGTTGTTTTCCCTGGAGCGTCGGAGGCTGAGGGGTTACCTTATAGAGGTTTACAAAATTATGAGGGGCATGGATAGGATAAATAGACAAAGTCTTTTCCCTGGGGTTGGGGAGTCCAGAACTAGAGGACATAGGTTTAGATTAGATTAGATTACTTACAGTGTGGAAACAGGCCTTCGGCCCAACAAGTCCACACCGACCCTCCGAAGAGCAACCCACCCAGACCTATTCCCCTGCATTTACCCTTTCACCTAACACTACGGGGAAATTTAGCATGATGAAATCACCTAACCTGCACATTTTTGGATTGTGGGAGGAAACCGGAGCATCCGGAGGAAACCCACGCGGACCCGGGGAGAATGTGCAAACTCCACACAGACAGTTGCCTGAGGTGGGAATTGAACCCGGGTCTTTGGTGCGGAGAGGCAGCAGTGCTAACCACTGTACCACCCTTATAGGGTGAGAGGGGAAAGATATAAAAGAGACCTAAGGGGCAACATTTTCATGCAGAGGGTAGTAGGTGCATGGAATGAGCTGCCAGAGGATGTGGTGGAGGCTGGTACAATTGCAACATTTAAGAGGCATTTGGATGGGTATATGAATAGGAAGGGTTTGGAGGGATATGGGCCGGGTGCTGGCAGGTGGGACTAGATTGGGTTTGGATATCTGGTCGGCATGGACAGGTTGGACCAAAGGGTCTGTTTCCATGCTGTACATCTCTAGGACTCTAAGTGAGATAGCCACTTTACTTCAGGTGACAAAAACTACTGCAAGAACCATGGGAATGGCCCTGCATGCGTAACAGGCATGGTCGACAGGAGGTCAGGTCCAAAGACACATGAGGTTTGTGTCAGAGTAACACTCCTGAACAAGCAAATGGATCACATGAAATTGCAAACTCAAATAGGGTGGAAGGAAAATGTGCCCGGCTCTTTGGAACAGTTGAAAAAGTCTGGGGGAGCCCATAGGTTGTCCCTCTCCATTTGGTCTTTGAGAAGGTAACCAAACAGATGGATGACAGTAAAGCGGTTGACGTGGTGTATATGGATCTCAGTAAAGTGCTTGATAAGGTTTCCCACGGTGGGCTGTTGCAGAAAATATGGAAGCATGGATTAAGCGCGATTTAACTGTTTGGATCAGATATTGTCTACTTATAAGAAAACAGAGGGGGTTGGTTGATGGAAAATGTTCATCCTGGAGTTCAGTTACTAGTGGTGCACCACAAGAATCTGTTTTTGGGCCACTGCTGTTTGCCATTTTTATAAATGGCCTCGATGACAGCATAGAAGAATGGGTTAGTAAATTTGCAGATGACATTAAGGTCGATGGAGCTGTGGACAGTGCTGAGGGATAATGGATAAGCTGCAGAGCTGGGCTGAGAGGTTGCTAGTGGAGTTTAATGCAGAAAAATGGGAGGAATACAACGTACAGGGCTAATGGTAAGATTCTTGAGCAGAGAGATCTCAGTGTCCATGTGCATAGATCCCTGAAAGTTGCCACCGAGGTTGATAGAGTTGTTAAGAAGACCTACGGTGTGTTAGCTTTTATCAGTGGAGGGATTGAGTATCGAAGCCATGAGGTCATGTTGCAGCTGTACAAAACTCTGGCAGCTGCAGTTGGAGTATTGCATACACTTCTGGTCGCCGCATTATAGGAAGGATGTGGAAGCTTTGGAAGGGGTTCAGAGGAGATTTACCAGGATGTTGCCTGGTATGGACAGAAGAACTTACGAGGAAAAGCTGAGAAACTTGAGGCTATTTTTGTTAGAGAGAAGGTTGAGAGATGACTCAATAGAGACATACAAGGTGATCAGAGGATTACATAGGGTGGACAATGAGAGCCTTTTTCCTCGGATGGTAATGGCTAGCACAAGGAGATGCAGCTTTAAATTGAGGGGTAAAAGATACAGGACAGATGTCAGAGATAGGTTCTTTACTCAGAGTAGTAAAGGCGTAGAATGCACTGCCTGCAACAGTTTTAGACTCGCCAACTTTAAAAGCATTTAAATGGTCATTGGATAAACATATGGATGGTAAGGAAATCGTGTCGGTCAGATGGGCTTCAGATTGGTTTCACAGGTCAGCGCAACATCGAGGGCCAAAGGGCCTGAACCGCGCTGTAAAGTTTATGTTCTATCAAGCATTTAAGAAACCTCAGAATCTGAGATGGGCACGACAGATCTCGCACCTCGATGGTTTAGTCGCCTGGGGGAAAAAAAAAATAATAAATTTCTTCCGAGATGCTCCAGGCTCAAGAACAGAGCTATTGTGTGTAACAGAGGTGAAGTTAGAGGAACGTGACCTGGTGCTAAAATGCTCCAGGAGGAGCTACAAAAGAAGAACTGGTCTATGTCTTTGGACTCAGAGGGGGACAGATGATTGTAAATGGACTGAAATGAGGGCAGCCAGGTGGACATCATTGGGGGTGTAAATCTGGATTAGAGGGGCCTGGCTAACATAAAAACAGGAAAACATAAAACATTTACTATAAACCGACCGACTCCCACAGCTACCCAGACTACACCTCCTCCCACCCTGCCCCCTGTAAAAACGCCATCCCATATTCCCAATCCCTTCGTCTCCGCCGCATCTGCTCCCAGGAGGACCAGTTCCAATACCGAACAACTCAGGTGGCCTCCTTCTTCAAAGACCGCAATTTCCCCCCAGACGTGGTCGACGATGCTCTCCACCGCAATTCCTCTACTTCCCGCTCCTCCGCCCTTGAGCCCCGCCCTCCAATCGCCACCAGGACAGAACCCCACTGGTCCTCACCTACCACCTCACCAACTTCCATATACATCGTATCATCCGTCGTCATTTCCGCCACCTCCAAAAGGGCCTCACTTCCAGGGATTTATTTCCCTCCCCTCCTCTATCAGCGTTCCGAAAAGATCACTCCCTCCATGACTCCCTCGGCAGGTCCACACACCCCACCAACCCAACCTCCACTTCCGGCACCTTCCCCTGCAACCGCAAGAAATGCAAAACTTGCGCCCACACCTCCCCCCTCACTTCCCTCCAAGGGCCCAAGGGATCCTTCCATATCTGCCACAAATTCACCTGCACCTCCACACACATCATTTACTGCATCCACTGCACCCGATGTGGCCTCCTCTATATTGGGGAGACAGGCCGCCTACTTGCGGAATGTTTCAGAGAACACCTCTGGGACTTCCGGACCAACCAACCCAACCACCCCATGGCTCAACACTTCATTTGATTAGATTACATTACAGTGTGGAAACAGGCCCTTCGGCCCAACAAGTCCACACCGATCCGCCGAAGCGCATTCTCCTACATTTACCCCTTTACCTAACACTACGGGCAATTTAGCATGGCCAATTTACCTGACCTGCACATCTTTGGACAGTGGGAGGAAACTGGAGCACCCGGAGGAAACCCACGCAGACACGGGGAGAATGTGCAAACCCCACACAGTCAGTCGCCTGAGGCAGGAATTGAACCCGGGTCTCCGGCGCTGTGAGGCAGCAGTGCTAACCACTGTGCCACCGTGCTGCCCACTCCCCCTCCCCCTCCACCAAGGACATGCAGGTCCTTGGACTCCTCCATTGCCAGACCATAGCAACACGATGGCTGGAGGAAGAGTGCCTCATCTTCCGCCTAGGAACCCTCCAACCACAACGGATGAACTCAGATTTTTCCAGTTTCCTCATTTCCCCTCCCCCCACCTTGTCTCAGCCCCAACCCTCGAACTCAGCACCACCTTCCTAACCTGCAATCTTCTTCCTGACCTGTCCGCCCCCACCCCACTCCGGCCTATCATCCTCACCTTATCCTCCTTCCACCTATCGCATTTCCAACGTCCCTCCCCCAAGTCCCTCCTCCCTACCTTTTATCTTAGCCTGCTTGGCACACTCTCCTCATTCCTGAAGAAGGGCTCATGCCCGAAACGTCGATTCTCCTGCTCCTTGGATGCTGCCTGACCTGCTGCGCTTTTCCAGCAACACATTTTCAGCTCTAAAAACAGGAATGTCAGACATCCTGTTCATTCTGACAGCTGGCTCTGAGGGAGCTGGATCAGTGTCAAGGACTTTCCACACAAATAAAGGGTGACTTGTTGACAGGATACCGGCCACCTTGGAGCTGTCACTTTCGAGTAGGCATTATGCATGCAATAATCAGAGCTATGGCCCATGAGCCTTCATGAGAAATGTGTGCAGTGACATGAGAGTGGTGGACTGGAGTATGAAGTAGCAGAGAGAGAGGATGTCAAAAATTACCATTTCAGATTATCAAGATTACAGATATTTTTCTTGCACTACTGTGCATTCCATTTAACCTAGGTCACAGAAAGGTCTCCGGGGTAATTATCTGTGTACAGGTTGGCTGTTCCTGGTTGGCCTCCTTTGCTGGTCTGCAGGAAAAAGGACAGCTCTCCTCCCTATCTCATCCACCAGAAACTCCAAGGTCCTTTCCATAAAACTGGGAGCTAACTTGCCTCTTTGGGCTACTTCCTCAGTGTCAAACGACATGTGTCAGAGCAAGATCCTGGTGCAATTTCACAAGAATGTGAAGAACCGGTTGCATGATGAGATAACGAGCAGAAGATTGTAGAAGAAAAGTTATTCCAAGCCATAGCTTACTGAGCATCATGAATTTTATTTGAGAAAGCACCAACTGCAAATGGGAAACTCTGTCCTAAGTTTGCCCACTTTGTTCGTATTGTTTTTTTGTCATGTACTCCTGTACGTCCAAACCTCAGTGACATAATTACCAAAATTTAAATGTATTACTTGAAAACTAAATTAAAATGTAAGTATTCTATTCTCACCAGTCTGTCCTGAGTTTAGTAGTTTCAAATTGTATGGAATAGAAAGCCAAGGTACGGGTATATCACATGCACACACATTACTTCTCTTCTCCTTCACATCCATTTCTAAGACTTTTCGACTTCACATGTTCAGCATAATTTGTGACTCCTCATATAAAGTCCATATCCAAATGCAGCAAGACCTGGACAATATCCAGGTTTGGGCTGAAAAGTGGCAAATAACATTCATGCAACACAAATGCCACGCAATAATCGACACTCAAACTGCCACCCCTGGACATTCAATGGCAGTACCATCACTGAATCTGCCACTATCAATATTCGTTGGCTATTATGACTAGAAACAGAATTGGACTAGCCATATAAAGACAGTGGCTGCAAGAGCAAGTCAGACTTCAGAAATACTGTGACAAGTAACTCACCTCCTGACTCCCCAAAGACTTTCACCATCTGCAAGGAACAAGTCAGGAGTATGATGGAATGCTCTTCACTTGCCTGGATCAACAATCAAATGTATGACACTATCATGGACAAAGCAGCTCACTTGATTGGCACCACATCCACAAGCAGCCACACCCTCTACCACTGACACTCAGTAGCAGCAGTGTACATTCTACAAAATGCAGTGCAGAAATTCACTATGAATCCTTATACAAAACCTTTGAAACCCATGACCACCACTATCAACAAGACAAGGGCAGCAGATATACAGGAATAGCAGCAAGTTTCTTTTTCAAGCCACTCACTATCAATATTCCTTGGTTATTATGACCAGTTGTCATTGAGTCAAAATCCTGGAAATACCTCCTGAATGGCATTGTGGATCTACCTACAGTAGATGGACTGCAGCAATTCAAGCAAACTACTCACCACCATCTTCTCAAAGGCAACTAGAGATGGGCAATAAATGCTGGCCCAGTCACTGACGCCCATGTTCCATGAATGATAAGAAATCAGCAATACATCGCTCTGATTTTAATGAAATAGGGAAAAAAAACCCACTGTAAATTAGGGATACCCATAGTCAATGTTGCTTGTGCTTGATGTGAAGTCAATCAACATGTGTTAGCATGCTGGAATCTTAAATGAAATCCAAAGTCCACTACTATTTCATCTTGGTCTCCTGCTCTTGCTCCAAAATCAAATATGTTGTGAATATTTTTTACATACATTAAGCCAATAGAAGACTAATTAGCATTGATGCACGTAATGTATCAAAACAGCAACATTAACACACAGATACTAGGTTACTCACCCTGTTAAAACGTTTGGCCTGAAAGAGATGTCCATTCACACGGTAAAGCTTCCGCCATCTTCTAGCGCCACGTCTATAAATTGATTCTAAACAGAGAAAAAAGGTGTAAAAATAATACTAGTACCCCTTCTGGCAACAGCTAATTAAGCAAGATAGGATCTAAGTGGTACGATCATCTCTCTGTCACAGCACGCTGTATATTGTAGTTGCTGCTCAGACTGAGTGATGGAAATCGCACGCTAAGATCCTGCCAGGTTTCTGTGGGACAAAGAGCAAAAGGGGGGAAAAAAATCACCCCATTATTGCCTGCTCTTATGCTTCACTTATGTTCTTACTTATAGTGGGGTGCCTTTTTCTGGGAAAAAAAATCAGGTGAAATAGACAACATATGATGTGCATTTGGAGGCATCCTTGGCTACTGCTGTTAGTGTTGTCATATAATCTGCTGGGTGTAACATAAGAGAAACAGCAATCCAAGTCACAGTGGTTGACCACTCCTCTTAACCACCAAAGGATACTTGATACAAATTTAAAAATATGGATGTAAAATGTTACTTGCTCTGCTGTGAAATTTCATCATTGAGCCATTATATCAGCAAGCTATTTACCACATTTTCATAGATAACAAGCTGATTAAGGTAGAAAAATGAAACTAACTTCCACAATCTGACTCATACAATGACAATGTGTCACTTCTACTTTATAAATAAAAACCTAAGCAAACACAAGGCAATTAAATAAAAGACCTGAATTTCTGAAGCACCTTTCAGTCCCATAACCGAGGAAATTGCTCAAACCCTAATGATGAATTAATTTTTGAAGTACAACATCTTTGTAGAAAAATGGAAGGTATCAGAAGGAAGAGCAATTCAACTGGCAATGGCAACCGATTTTAGTGTATTAGTTTCATAAAACTATTATCTACCAAAGAATATTTAATTGTAACTCTGCATTCAGTCCCTAACTTAAGACAAAATTTTGAGGAGGTTGTAACATGAAAACAAGTCTTGTGGCATAGTGGATGGTAGCATTCTTGCTTATGCAGCAAAAGCTCTGTTCCAGTCTATCCAAGCACTTAATGGTCAAGGAAGTTGTGTTCTTATCAACCTGCAAATCCTTCCGAAATAACTCTACAGAGGTCAGTATCCCATCACCAAGTCTCCCTTTATTTACTCATAGAAAGTCCTTGACACTAATGTAGCTTCCTCAGAGCTGGCTCTCAGATTGAGCAGAATCTCTGACACTCCTGTTCATATTTCTTTTACCCTGACATTCCTGTTTGTCAGCCAGGGCTCTGACTGGATAAATTAACAGCCCCAATCAGGGAAATCATTCCATGAGGTCCATCTGGTTGACCTCATTACAATTATTACACCTTCTGATACATGTTTATGGCAGAAAGTTAAAAGCTAGAGAAATTCCTAGTCAGCCATGTGATGCAAATAAAATTAGTCCCTCTACTATCACAACTCATGGCTCCAAACTACAACAGGCATGTTAAAATGAAGCATAGTTATCACAGCAACTTGGACTCCCAGGTCAACTGTAATATAATACACTACAGAGGAACCTGAATTTTGGATTATCCAGCAAGATTGCAAAATCCCGATGTTTGGTTAAATGATGTGATCTGACATTCGATTATCCGGCATTCAATTGACCAAACAAAACACACCCTGCCAGTGTCCTTCGGATGATTGAGGTTCCTGTGCGTAGAGCTTGGTATTTGATCCTTTGGTTGTATGTTCTCTAGTGGCAAGATTGGAAGCATGGGTCCAGAAAATATGAGGGAGACATGTTGGGATCACACACCATACATTCTTGCCATTGAGTAATTTTTCCAGAGTTGGGAGGGGAGCAAAACAGCTGTCCTCTCCTCTCACAGGTAGCCGATTATAATAACAAGTTTTAAAGTTTCAATTAAGGACAACTACAAACTAGCAATTCATCAAAATTGAAGCTGCCTCCACCATGTAGAGGCCACCTTTGCAAGTTAGATGCCCTCCCAGTGGCAGGTCTGTGTGGTCATCAGACTCTGGGACTCAATACCCAAATCACAGGGCTTTAAGCAAGATAAATCACAACTTACAACATCAACAATTCTTAATCAGGTTTTCCCTCCACTCATAGGGGCCCTATTTGCATTAGCCTTCACTGCCACTGAATTTCATAAATGCTATCAAGCATGTCTCTATGTCGAGGCTCCTTCACAGTTCTTAACCTGCCATAGCAGTTCCTACCTCTGCTCAGGCTCCAGCCTAAAGGAGTCTACCAATTGGGCCTGAAGGATCTGGACCTCAACTGCTGTCCCTAACAGGAGGCAAACAACTGGAAGGCTGTTCTGGGAAGACTGCCAGACAGACACATTGCCAACAAATGCAGACTATGAATTCAGTTTCAGTCTTGACGTCAGGATCCTGAAGCATAGAACAATCCAGCTTTATACGTCAGTAAAATGACTTTCTCTACCGCGTCAAATCCTGTGCTCCCGTTTCCACTTTGTACATTCGGACACTGTTCTTTTTGAACCGTATATCCAATTCCCTTTCATAAAAGGGTCATAACAACCCAATCTGTCCAGGATTCCAACCAAAAGTGTCTGTCTCTGTACAAGGATTGAACTCTGGACAGTTCCAATGTCATTCTGCTAAGGTCGAGTTCTAGTGCTTGATTCTGACGGATTTTCGTCCTTTGGTCGATGATTTTTTTATTTTAAAAAGTACTTTCATCCAAATTGCTACAAGTCTGCACCTTGAATCATCAGCTTATTTGATCCTGGTTACATTTGATGAACTGTGTGTGTTTTGTTTTCCTGTAGTTAATTCCTTAAATTCTTTTGTAGGGCAATTAGTTGTTCTTGTGACAATAAAGCATCCAGTTTACAAAGCAGTTTTGTCTGTGTTATCTTGAATTTCTCCTTTCCAAGCCATGGATAAACTGCTTTCAATTCCTGTTTAAATTTCTTATCTTTAATAGTTTATTCCAGACAGTTATTGCTGTTCCTTTTGAGTATAACACTTTATATCTTGTTAATTCTTTCAATCCATGAACAACTATTGAAGTTCTGAAATCTATAATGCCACATTATTTAGGACTGACATGAGGAAGCATCTCTCACAGGAAGAGTGGTCAACCTATGGAATTCACTGTCACAGAATGTATTTGAGGTTGGGTCACTAAGTATAATCAAAAAAGAGATCAACGTGTTTTTTGATATGAAGACATCAAGGGGTGTGAAGAGGAAGTGGAAAGATGGCATTGAGTTTGAGGATCAGCTACGATCATGAACGCTATAAATGTCATAGCAGGCTCAGGGGGGCTGAACGCAGTTTGCACCCTCATTTTTACCCCTTTATCTCCTGAAGACAGTGCGGAGTGCAGATGTTGTTCCACAGGCTTTGTTAGTTTGGCAGTATGGTCATCATTCTTGATATTGGACCAGAGATAAATTCAACCATTGGATGTAGTAGAGGCTGTCCCAGTTCTATCAAACTGACTTCTTAGCAGGATTTACTGTATAGAAAATATAAAAAATAACTCTTCGATTTTTCTTCTTACACTTGGCACATTGAAGTGAATCACTGCTTTTTGATGACGAGCCTAGTCAAAATCAAATACAAAATGAATGAAAGCTGCCAGTTTTCATAGTCACAGTGAATTCATGGTCATCATTAGATTCTTAATTTCAGATTTTTATTGAAGTCAAATTCCAGCATCTGCTATGGCAGGATTTGAAGATTTCAAGTCCCTGGAATATGACCTGGGTCTCTGGATTAGCAGTCCAGTGATAATACCCACTAGGCCATTGTCTCTGCTTAATTTCATTCACAAAATCAGGCATGCCTTGTAGAAGACCAGATTTTGCAAATCAAAGATTAAAGTTAATCATAACTTCTAAGTGTACTGCCTACTACCTTTCACTAATCTGTATGCGGACCTGCACGTGCAAATTCAATTCGATAATGTTGTGTTTAGTTTCAGGTATGTAGGAGAGAACCAATAATAATCATTTTAAACTCAAAATCTTGCTGCTGCAATTTTTTAAATTGAGATACATACTGTGGGTAAGTAAACCCACATCAAGTATAAAATATACTGATCCATGGGATGGAAAAGGAATAGATTCTGTTCAAAAAGTAGAAAACTGCAGCTTTAAATACGTAATTACTGTACCTATAGGTTAGTTAACCCATTATCAGCAAGAAACTGTTTAAATCTTCCAGAAAAATACCCCTGTTATCACAATGAACATTTTTTGCAGATGTTAAAAGCATGCTAACAGTATTAGCTTACATTTATATAGCACCTTTAAATATCAAAAAATGAAAACATACCTATAATTTTAAGCCTAATGTCCTGATATTACCTGCAGGTATAGTATACAGTTTAGAATCAATAATTCAACTGATTCTATAAGGAAGTGCATACTGCACTTCACAAATAACGAAAAGGACAAAAGCATACTATTCAGTCTAATTGATCTTCGCATCACAGTAGCCTCCACCAAATCTTATTATCTCATTCTTGTCCCTTCTTTTCTCCAATCTATGAAAACTACTCTTGAACTATTCCAATTATTTGCTAGTTGCACATTCTCACCATTTGAAGAAGTGATCATCTTACCTTCTATGCCCTTTTTTCCCAGATTCACCAAGTCGAAACAGTTTCTTCACATCCACCCTATGAAACACATTGATCATCTTAAGGACCAATGTTCTTCCGACTCTCATCCAGAGAAAACAACCCAGGCTATTTTTTTTTTTACTGACAGTCCTCTTTTAATTCTGGTAGCGTCCTTGTAAATCTTTTCTGCACTTCCTCGAAATTAGAGCTCTAGGTCTGGTCAAACCAAAATTAGTAATAACTTTAAGTACCTCCTTTGCTATTCTATTTATCCTGAAAAAAAATTCCACTGTGCTGCTTTCAGTCTTCATGCATTTCTACGTTTCGTCATTTAATCCCAAATCTCTTTGTTATTCTACATGGTTTAATTTCTCACCATCTGAGGAAACAGTGGCCTCTTCATTCCTCCTACCAAAATGAATCACCCTCTAATTCTTGATACTGACTTTAATTTGCCACATCCGCCTACTCTAAGTCAATTAAGTTTTGGTGTACTGTATACTGGTACAAACAACATTATTAGTGAACCCATCTATTCCACAGTTTCTTGAAATTTTGTCATAGGAGTTAATTGTGAAAAAAAATTTGCTCAATATATTTTATTTACACTGACATCAATCTTTAAAAGGAGGCAGTAGTGAATCAATTTAATATGAGATCAAAAATATTATTCCAGTTCCTGATAATGCAATTTTCAGCATTCCAGATGTTTAATACTCAAAGAATTTAAATGACAACCTCTTGATAATACACATATATTGATGGATTTCTGTCTGAAATTTTAAATGGTATCATACTGATGAAAAAAAGTACTAAGTATAGGATGCACAAAATTTGAGTGATTGATGTGAACAAAACCATTATGAATTTGTATATGCCAACTGCGCCAACACCTAAATGCATGCAAAATTTTGAGTTATCTGGAACAGGAAGCAAGTTGTCTGGCTGATGAATCCAACAACTATTTTAAACATCAGACATAAAAAGAAAGTTGCTCAAGGACATGACTTGTGTAATCATGACTGGTTCTAATAAGACCATAAGACACAAGCAAGGCCATTCGGCCCACTGAGTCCACTCTATCATGCAATCATGGCTGATGGGCATTTCAACGCCACTTACCCGCACTCTGTGTCCCTTAATTCCTTGTGAGATTAAGAATTTATCAAACTCTGCTATGAAGACATTTAACATCCTGGCCTCCAACTGCGCTCCGTGGCAGTGAATTCCACAGGTCCACCACTCTCTGGCTGAAGAAATTTCTCCTCATTTCCGTCTTAAATTGAGCCCCTCTAATTTTAAGGTTGCGCCCACGGGTCCGAGTAACCCCGCCTGACGGAAACATGTTCATCCAATGGTTTCTGTAGCTGATAGTTTGACAAAGCGAGCATTTAATGAAATTTTCAAGAAACTGGACAGCTACATTTGAATATTGCTTTTGGTATTTATCTTGAGATGAGAAATTCAAATTATCTTTATATCACCATTTGTTAGACATTGTTTAATCAACTGTTCTTTGGCATCACACTTGCAGAGAATTTTCAGTGCATAATCACAAGCAATGTTGGGTGGCTCTTGTGGTGAGCCATACCTCTGAGCCAGAGATGCCTGGCTTCAAGTCACACTTGCTCTTCCAAATAAACCTGTTGGACTCTCACCTGGTGTTGAGAGAGTCTTAAACCTGCTCCAGAGGGTGTGTAATAATATCTCGGAATAGGTTTTTATCTAAATATCAACAAGAAATCTAGAAAGACTGGAGGGACCTGTTGCATGGATGTCATCCTAAATCATAGCTCCATGACAACGTGATACTTAATGTGAGGTAAATAATTGGTCAAAACACAAGAATTAACTAACTCACTGGAAATCTTCAAATTAGTGGCAGGGAATCTTTAATCTCACCTGAGGACAGATCAATCTCAGTTTTGTACGTTATTTAAAAGACAATGCATAAGATCACGACTAACAGAAATTTTTAGCTGTGGGACCTGAGCTTGCAACTTTCTAAATGTGACCCAAGACTGCTACCAAATGAAACACAGGTGACATAATCATGAATAAGCTGTCACAAAGGTTTTCAATGATGCATCTTGTAAAATCAAGCAAAACCACAGAATGAGGGAAAAAAAAGCACAGATTATAGAAAAAGTTTAAATTCTGAGGATCCGGTTACATTAACAGAATACTGGACTTCAAAGATGAAAAGCTTACGCAGCAGTCTGTGAAAACTGGTTGTCAATACTTAACAGCTCATGCTGAAGGAAATTAACCAAAGACAAATTCCTTTCTCCACTGAAAAACACAACTGCAACAGTTGGCAGTGCAAAAGTAAGTAAAAAACTATAATAAATGAATAGCAATCAGGTCATCCCCAGGAACTGTTTCAGTTATAAGCAAGCTCAGTGAATCACTGCTGTCCAGCAATCTATTGACACTAAATTAACTGTGTGCCCTAACTGTTGCCACACAGATTTTTGATATTAGAATTAAAGACAACATTCAATATTAAACACCGGCAACCCAAGTACAAACATAAAGCAAAGTTAAAACCATTTTGTTACTTTTTAAACAGCACAGGCTACAGTTTATTCAAGTTCTGCAAATACTTTAACTGCAAGTTGTGTGCTTTCATGAAAAAAAAGATACAGCAGATCCTCAAATTATGAGCATCCAATTGATGTGAAACCATACAGGAGTAAAATTTTAAATATTTGACTTACATCCCATCGGAACAGGTCCCCAGTACTGGTGCCAATGTTTCATGAATTCAAACCTATTTCTCCCATACCAATCGTAAAGCCACGCATTTATCTTCTTAATCTTATTGACCCCTGCCAATTAGTTCAAAGGCTCAGGTGGTAATCCAGAGATTAACACCTTTCTGGTTCTGCTTTCTAATTTAGCACCTAGCTGTTCACACTCCCTTGGGAGACCCTCTGCTTAGTTTTATCTATGTCTTTGAAATCTACGTGGACCACAACCACTGGATCTTTACCCTCCCACTCCCAAGTTCGTCTGCAACCCAGATGAGATATCCCGAATCCAAGCGCCAGCTCAGCAACACAACCCTTGGGACTTTTGATCCTGGGCACAGAGAAGTGCCTACGCCCCTAACTATACTATTCCTAATTACAATCGTATAGCTCCTTGCATGACAGTGCTGCAGTCAGTCGGCTTATCCTCCCTGCAGTCCCAATTCCCAAGCACACAGGGTGCAAAACTCTTGAACCTGTCAGACAAGAACAGGGCCTGAGGCTCCTGCAATTTCACCTTCTGGATCCCTTAACCTGCCTTACTCTCAGCGACACCCTCCTGTCCCTGACCACTGGCTGAATTCAAGTTAGTCAATCTAAGGAGTGTGATTGTCTCCTGAAACACAGCGCCAAGTAACTCTCCCCTCGTTGATGTGTCTCAATGTTTGAAGGTCAGACTCCAGCTCATCGACTCTGAGCCAGAGTTTCTTGAGCAACCAACATTTACTATAGATGTGGTCACTGGGAACCACAATGGGTCCGCCAGCTCCCATATCATGCAGGATCAGTACATCACCTAACCCTCTATCCTTATTTAATTTAATTAGTTTTGAATTTAATTTTTAAACTTTTTTTTATCTCAGCGTATTATCTCTAACTGAATGCAAGCTGTCACCAATAATTCAACAGATTGACAATAGTAGACCCCTTATTAGCCAATCAAATCACAGCCCTCCTCTGATGTCACTTATCAGATTCCCCCCAGTCGAAATCAGAAATTCTTACTTTCCCAGGCTGCTTTCTGCTTTCGCCTGCTCAGCTCCACTCCTGAAGTGAAGGCCGCAAATCCCCGAAGAAAGCTTTTAGATCACTTACCTTGCCAGGCTGCTCTCCAGTAGTGGGGAAAATTCTTGAGTCCATTATCAAGAACTTTGCAAAGAGCATTTAGAAAGCAGTGGCAGAATCAGACAGACAGTCAGCATGGATTTAAGAAAGGGAAATCATGCTTGACAAATCTTTCAGAATTCTAAGAAAATGTAACTAGCAGAGTTAAGAAGGTGGAGCCAGTCAATGTGGTATATTTGGACTTTCAGAAAGCATTTGACAAAATCCTGCAGAAGAAATTATTGTGGAAGATTAAATCACATGAGATTGGGACACGTATTGAGATGGACAGAAAACTAATTCGCAGAGAGGAAACAAAGAGTAGGAATGAATGGGTGCTTTACAAATTGGCAGGTAATAACTCGTGGGATGCCACTGGGATCAGTGCTAGGACCGTACTATTCATAATAGAGAGGAACCTCAATTATCGAACGAGATGGGCGGGCACTATTTCATTCAGGTAATTGATTATTCTGATAATCGATTTGATGGTAAACAAGGAAAACCATACTGATTTGATGCTGTGCTCTACTGGAGAGTTTGTTTAAAACTATAATTTTGATGAGTATGCTATTTAAACAAACTAATCTTTGCATTCTGCAAATTAAAGGTTAAACTGAGAAGAACTAAACCTTTACCATCACAAAAATATGTGAAATCCCAGCATTAAACAAGGTCCCGATCAGTTTCTACCATCACAAGAGCATTTGTCAGTTTCCATGAACTCAGTGTCGCGATAGAAAGACAGAAGCACTGCCTCGCGCATGCGTTCACTTCTTTTGCCTTTTCATGTTTTTTTTAAAAAGGTGTGAAATGTCCACAGGCTGACGTTCACACAGAACTTATGAAAGAACAGAGAAAGTTGACACGCAACTCACTTGTGCTCCCTTATCTCAGAAAGACAGAAGCACTGCCTCATGCATGTGTTTACTTTCTTGGCCATTATTTTCATGAATGGCCCAGTAAAGTGACGGGAATACCTGTAAACCTCGCACTTTTCCAGAGGTCTGTGTAACTAACCCTTACCTTAAAAAAAAATCCAGTCACTGTTGCTCGAGGTGTTTGGGTTTCTTTGTTTTTCCCAGCGTTTTCACATGTTCTTCAGTCCAGGTAATCCGAATACACTTACCTCTTTGATGAGAAAGTGAGGTCTGCAGATGCTGGAGATCAGAGCTGAAAATGTGTTGCTGGAAAAGCGCAGATCAGGCAGCATCCAGGGAACAGGAGAATCGACGTTTCGGGCATAAGCCCTGAAGAAGGGCTGCTGCGCTTTTCCAGCAACACATTTTCAGCTCTTATCTCTTTGATGCCATGTTTTTGCAGGACCTTGAAATCTTCTTCAGATAATTGATATTCAGTTAATAGAGGTTCCTCTGCATATATTAATTATTTGGATGAGGGATCAAAATGTAACATCTCAAAATTTGCAGATGATACCAAGTGGAGTGGGAGGGTGAACTGCGACGAGGATGCAGATGGGCTGGACAGATTGGGCAAGTAGGCAAATCAATGGCCGATGCAGCAATAATTTGGATGTGAGATTATTCACTTTGGAATAAATAACAAGATGACAGATTACTACCTGGTTGGCTGTATAATGGGAGAGGGGAGTGTGCAGTCGGGCCTGGATGTGCTTGTGCACCAGGCACTGAAGACAGGCAGGTGCAGCAGGCGGTAAAGAAGGCAAATGGTATGGTGGCCTTTGTTGCAAGAGGTTTTGAGTACAGGAGCAGGGATGTGTTGTTGCAGTTATACAGGGCCTTGGCGAAGCATTGTCTAGAATGGTGTGTGCAGTTTTGGTCTCGTTTTCTGAGTAAGATTCTCTTGCTCTAGAGGGAGTGCGGCAAAGGTTTACCAGGCTGATTCTGGGGATGGTGGGATTGACGTACAAAGAGAGGTTGACTAGGTTAGGATAGTTTTCGCTGGAGTTCAGAATGTAGATTAGAGTGGTGCTGGAAAAGCACAGCAGGTCAGGCAGCATCCAAGAAGCAGGAAAATCAACGTTTCGGGCAAAAGCCCTTCATCAGGAGTAACTGATCTCCAGTATCTGCAGTCCTCACTTTTGCCTTTGCTGGAGTTCAGACAAGTGAGGAGGCGATCTCAGAGACTTATAAAATTCTAACAGGATTTGACGGCATAAATGCAGGGAGGACTTCCTGATGGGGGGTCACTCCCAGAATATAGGTCACAGTCTGAGGATTGGAATGGATCATTTAGGTCAGAGATGAGGAGACATTTCTTCACCCAAAGAATGGTGAGCCTGTGCAATTCATCGCCACATGAAGTAGTTGGTGACAAAACACAATGTATTCAAGGGGCAGCTACATATAGCACTTGGGCAGAATGGGACCAAAGGTTATGGGGAGAAAGTAGGATTAGGCTATTGCTGAATTTTAAGATCAGTCGTGGTAGTGATGAATGGCATAGCAGGCTCAAAGGGCTGAATGGCCTCCTCCTGCACTTATGTTTTCTATGAACATTTCCTGGACTTAAACAGCTGCTTTATATTGTTCTGCATTGTTTTGACCTGCAGACAAATCAACTTGCGATTCGACTCATGAACGGAACAAGTTTGCAATGCGGAGATGGCCTGCATCTTTAAATGGCATCTCATCACATCTTTAGGATGACTAAAGCATTTAATCACACTTGTTGTTAACGTATGCAGCATTCTGTTTATGTTGACACAAGTCTGATAAATATCAAATGACTGAATAATTGGCCATTTGATGGGATTACTCTTTTTGAATAGTGCTTTGAAAACGGGACTTGACATTCAACCGGGAAACCTATGCCTATCTCAGTTTAACATTTTAACTAAATCAAAAGTGTGGCACAGTGACTCAGTGATTAGCACTGCTGCCTCACAGCGCTAGGGACCAGGGTTCGATTCCAACCTTGGTTGACTGTCTGTGTGGAATTTGCACATTTGCCATGTCTGCTTGGGTTTCCGCCGGGTGCCCCGGTTGCCTTCCACAGTCCAAAGATGTGCACATTGGGTGGACTGGCCATGCTAAATTGCTCAGTGTTCAGGGATGTGTGGGTTACACGCATTTAGGGGAAATGCAGGGTTACAGATATAGGGTAGGGGGATGGATCTGGATGCTTTTCGGAGGCTTTGAGAGGTCCTGTTGGGTTAAATGGCCTGTTTTCACACTGTGGAGATTCTATGATTCACTTTTCAGCAGTAAAAATAGAAATGCTGGAGACACTTAGTAACTCACACAGAATCTACTTTGGTCATCGGCCCCAATACCTTACGTGCCTCAGTTTCAAAGTTTGCTTTATCATACTTCCCTGAAACACCAAAGGATGTTTCATATCAGTAAAGATGCTTATGTTTCGCATTTCATGCATTGCAGTTTTTTTACAAAATGATTAATGCTCATCAATGACTGCCTAAACAAGACACCTTTACATATATATGGTGCCCAAATTAATTCAGAAGCATTTGATAGGGTGCCCCAACTTCAAAGTTAAAAGATTAAGTTTTTCAATTTACATAAATAACTCAGATTCTGAAACTCAATGGAAGCTAGAAGCAGCAATTAAGTGAAGGAAGCAGCTCAGAATGATCTAAACAGAACATTTAAGCAGTCGCAGGGCAACTTTTTCACAGAGGGTGGTACAGGTATGGAATGAGCTGTCAGAGGAACTGGAGGAGGCTGGTACAATTGCAACATTTAAAAGGCATCTGGATCGGTATATGAATAGGAAGGGTTTGGAGGGATATGGGCCGGGTGCTGGCAGGTGGGACTAGATTGGGTTGGGATATCTGGTTGGCATGGACAGGTTGGACCAAAGGGTCTGTTTCCATGCTGTACATCTCTATGACTATGATTCTATGTGATAGATGAATTTAAAGCTGACATGTAAAGTAATGATTTTGATACTGGTGATTAGTCTTGGCAAAACTGAGCGTTTGAGCAAGTTATTGGTATCTTCCACTTGGGTATTGCTATGACAGGAGAAAGTGAGGTCTGCAGATGCTGGACATCAGAGATGGAAATGTGTTGCTGGAAAAACGCAGCAGGTCAGGCAGCATCTAGGGAACAGGAGAATCGACGTTTCGGGCATTAGCCCTTCTTCAGGAATGAGGAAAGTTGGTCCAGCAGGCTAAGATAAAAGATAGGGAGGAGGGACTTGGGGGAGGGGCGTCGGAAATGTGATAGGTGGAAAGAGGTCAAGGTGAGGGTGATAGGTCAGACTGGGGTGGGGGCGGAGAGGTCGGGAAGAAGATTGCAGGTTAGGAAGGCGGTGCTGAATTTGATGGATTTGACTGAGACAGGCTGGGGGGAGGGGAAATGAGGAAACTGGTGAAATCCGAGTTCATCCCTTGTGGTTGGAGGGTTCCTAGCTGGAAGATGAGGCGTTCTTCCTCCAACCGTCGTTTCGCTGTGGTCTGACGATGGAGGAGTCCAAAGACCTGCATATCCTTGGTGGAGTGGGAGGGGGAATTGAAATGTTGAGCTACAGGGTGGTTGGGTTGGTTGGTCCGGGTGTCTCAGAGGTGTTCTCTGAAACGCTCCGCAAGTAGGCGGCCTGTCTCCCCAATATAGAGGAGGCCACATCGGGTGCAAAGGATGCAATAGATGATATGTGTGGAGGTACAGGTGAATCTGTGGCGGATATGGAAGTTTCCTTTGGGCCTTGGAGGGAGGTGAGGGGGGAGGTGTGGGCGCAAGTCTTGCACCTCCTGCGGTTGCAGGGGAAGGTTCCGGGAGTGGAGGTTGGGTTGGTGGGGGGTGTGGATCTGATGAGGGAGTCACGGAGGGAGTGGTCTTTACGGAATGCTGATAGGGGAGGGGAGGGAAATATATCCTTGGTGGTGGGGTCCGTTTGGAGGTGGCGGAAATGACGGCGGATGATGCGCTGTACATGGAGGTTAGTGGGGTGGTAGGTATGGAATGGACCAGTGGGGTTCTGTCCTGGTGGCGGTTGGAGGGGCGGGGTTCAAGGGCGGAGGATCGGGAAGTGGAAGAGATGCGGTGGAGGGCATCGTCGACCACGTCGGGGGGGAAATTGCGGTCCTTGAAGAAGGAGGCCATCTGGGATGTGCGTTTTTGGAACTGGTCCTCCTGGGAGCAGATGCGGCGGAGTCGAAGGAATTGGGAGAATGGGATGGCATTTTTACAGGGGGCAGGATGGGAGGAGGTGTAGTCCAGGTAGCTGTGGGAGTCGGTCGGTTTGTAGTAGATGTCAGTGTTGATTCGGTCGCCTGAGATAGAATTGGAAAGGTCGAGGAAGGGGAGGGAGGAATCTGAGACTGTCCAGGTGAATTTGAGGTCGGGGTGGAAGGTGTTGGTGAAGTGGATGAACTGTTCAACCTCCTTGTGGGAGCACGAGGCGGCGCCGATACAGTCATGACAGTACAAGATAGGTCCAGACTGTTTAAAAAAAAACTTTGGGTTGATGTCAAGGTCTTTTTCCTTCACATAAAAAGTTTGAAATAGACTTTCAGGCAAAGTGTTGGCCATATAAACCCAGAGTAATTTCATAAATATAAGCTGCTGTGAAGTTTACAGTTGTTCTGATTTGAAAAATTAAGTTAAGCCAAATAGCCTCTCTCATCTTTAAGTATCTTGTAATCAATCATGGAATCCCTCCCCTCCTTATCCCACTACTGCAGATTCCAAACCCAGCAGTTTGCTCTTATCACTCCACCTGCCTTCAACCCTTGTAAATAAAACACCGACAAGAAAGGAGACAATATTCAACAATGATTCATTTGCTAATCCTGATGTGGCTGTGAATGAAAATATCTCACCTGAAAATAAGTCAACATATTAAGTTAATTAAAAACAGAAATTGTGCTGATTACTGAAGAAATGGTATCAATAATATTGACAAATATATCCACTGACTCAACAATTCTACCTTCCTGGACCATTGAGTCGGGTTGAAAAACAAACATTTTAAAATATGACAAGTTAAACTTTAGATCTTATTTATTAACACATGTACCCAAGTACAAGACGACAGGAGTACAGTGAAAAGTGTACGAAGTCGCCACTCTGCAGCATCATTTTAGAATACAATAATTGGAATTAAAAACAAGAGCAGAAATTGAAGAAATGGAAACAAACAAAAAAAAATGGACAGCTCACTCTCGCTGCTGCCATGAATCGAGTCAAGCTTTTGAAGAACTGAGTGGCATTCTATTCAATAACTGGTCATCAATTCTGAATTGACGACTGCTTATTTCAATTAAAAAGGAAGGTTAGGTCCATTATTTTCAGCCTCTGTACAAACTTTGCAGCTTTACTTCAGAGTCTCTCTGCCAAACCAGTATTCACAAACTCCACATCTTATTTAACCCAGAGAAGAGGTAGAGGCCCATATCTTATCCATTTTGAAGATAGTCTCCTTCAAATGCCACATTATTCTCTTCAGCCTGTGCATGAGCTAGTCTGCTGTTAATATTCTCATTCTGGTCTGTTACCTCAGATGTACGACTGGCTACCTGACCTGCATCATTTTGGTTATGCTTCCTGTAAATTTCAGCTCAACCAGAACTCCATTATTTGCATCCCACACTAAACCATATTCACTCACCGAGACTTTATATCAATCATGAAAAACAGCACAGATTAGGCTTCTTTTACTCTAGAATTAGAAATTTGAGGGATGATCTGGCTGATGATTTTCAGAATAAGAAAAGCTTTTAAGGGGTCAATGTAAAAGAGACATTTTTACTAGTGGAAAATTCAGAAATGGCGGAGTATGATTAAAAGCAATCACCAATAAATTTTAGGAAAATTCAAGACTGAAATTGTGAAACCATATATATGGACTCCTGCCGGTTTGAAAGCAAAAATATGGACTCAGAGTCAAAAGTCAGATTCATTCTAATTACTTTTAAATAGGTAATTTCAAAATATTGGTTCTTTGAAAATTACTCTATTTCTGATGAAGGGCATTTCCTCACTTTCTCCTTTGAAAATTATTACCTTATAAAAATTCCTGACATTACAAATAGGAAACTCATTTCTTTAAGTATTTTGGATATTTAGGAGAAATTATAAAACTCAATCTGGTCAGGATGATTCAAGAAGAACATAATTAGGATATATTGATACATTGATGGGAGTGCGATGGAAACCCTTTTGGCATAATTGGTAAATCCAATAGCACTGAAGTTTACACATATTTAAATGTGGCATTTGGAGTAGCCGACAACAGATCGTTCCCATTTACCACAATGTCAACACTTTATAGAAGGTTAATTGTAAGAAAAATATTCAGCAGTTTTTTCTTCTACATAAAATTCAACAAATGCAAATTACCCCAAATTGAACGACTGGATTCCTAATATCCTGATTACATCCATGACAGGACATACTGGGGGACAAAAATCAGAGCCAGTAAACAGACCAGTTTTGTTTCCTGAACTAATATTCTGGATATAACACATTTATTTCTCTTTCTGTCCCTCCAGCTAAAATTAAACATCTGCCATCACAACAGTGTTTCAAAAGTTGTTGTTCTCTTTCCACCTTCTTAAGTTCAACTCTCACATCCATAGAATCCAACACTTCATGTTCGTCATTACACTATAAGGTTTTTCAGTTTCATGCTGATGCTTTTGGCATTCCAGACTTTACTGAAATTACTGGTCACTCCTCTTTCCACAACCAACCTAAACTGGATCTCATTCTTGGATGCAACTTTGTTTGTTTATCATTGAGCCAAAGTATGAGAATTTGTTGATTACCTTTACCTTCCTTGGTACTTTCAATCCTAGTTTGCCATTAGCATTTAGAGCCATAACATTGTCTTTGCCTCTTTTGCATTCAGTCCAAAAGTCTTTGGACTAGATCTGCCATAGTCTCTACCTTTTCCTTTGCCATGTTCATACAGGAGACTTCATATGCCAGTCCTCTTATGATGCAGTCATAGGTTTGTGGTAGCTTTTATTTCGCAAATCATCCAACCAGCATAGACCATTCTAAATCCAAAACACTACCATGGTTCAACTCAAAATGGGTCTCCTCCCAATATATCCATTTATTCTTACATTGCTGCTTTTTCTTTTCCTTTGTATTTAATTTCCTGGAAAAGCATCATTGCCATCACTTTGACCACTCTGCATTGCACAGCAATTTCTTCCAAGACTTGTAGCGTGTGGGTTTTTAGTGGAAACCAGGTATTCTCAAGACAAACTATAGAACTGCAGATGATGAAAATCTAGAAATAAAATCAGAAATTGTGGGAAAAACTCAAGCCTGGCAGAATTTGTGAAGAGAAAGCGGAGTTAATGTTTTGGGGTCCAGTGACCCTTTGTCAGAAGAGATAAAGTATTTTAAGTGGGTTTCAGTAGAAGAACAAAAAATGCTGGACATCACAGCAAGTCAGGCAGCATCCATCGAGAGAAAGCAAGCTAATGGTTTGAGTTTAGGTGACTCTTCAGAGCTCTCTCCCTGTAGAGAAAGTACAGATTTTTATTTTCAGTACAGATTCCAGCATCTGCTGTACTTTGTTCCCACACTGGGTTTCAGTAGATACTTGTCATAAGGAAAGTTTAAAATTTTTTAAAAAGAATGATTTACAAGGGTGGCTACATAATTTCACAGCAAGAAATTAGATTCTTATAATGAATTGTTTTCTGTGGCGAAGGGATCCTGCAAATGATCAGGAGCTGAAGAGTTGTTTAGAAGTGAAGCTGATTGGTTCTCAACTAGTTGATTCAATTGGAACCGGAAACAAAGTTACAGAGAAAGACACACTGAGGAAGAAAAGCAAGTGCGTGCAATTGCTGTCTTCATCAGCAGCTGTCTATTCTTTGCACTAAATTACTCAGTAAAATGTGACAAAAGCAGTTACATCTTCTGCAGCAGTTGCTGTGAGCTATGGCTATTGGATTAATAAATCAGACCAAGTCAATCACTCCGCATTTCTTATAAAAATAATGGAAGCTGTGCATTTGTAAAAGGGAACTTCATAACGGACACTGGTCATTCTGTTCAAATAAGCATTTCATTAACGTGACTGATGAATTGGGATGCTATTTCTACAGCACAAACTTTTAAAAGTTGGTTGTAATGCGATTACAGTGCCAATACTTTAAGTGCTATTACGCAAGGCTGCACAAGGCAACCATCCCGTTACAGAAGAACTGACTATTTTAGAGTTTTAGTTGTGTTATATGAAATGGTTTCTATCTGTTCACGTATAGCCATTGTTTAATTACAAATAATAATTCCATAGTACAGAAACCTGTCCATGCTTTCTATAAACCTTTAATCTGAAAGTCACGTGAACTGGGGTACTGTGCATAATTTTAAAAAAACTTTTAACATTTGGTACAACTCGAAGAATAGCAAGGATTGATTTATGGTGTGGATCATAATGAATACTGCTGCAGCACTCCTGTCTCAATAGGTCACGTCACTGAGCTCCCATCTCAGTTGTACTGTTGGCCTGGGTCACAGAAACACATGATGTTAAGCACATTACCTTCAAAAGGGTGGGTTACTACCAAGAATCACAGTGCCAAAGCTATAAATACGGGAGAAAACTTAAACATTGAGGTATTTTCAGCCATGAGCAACTCCCCGCTTCATGAATTGAATAGAATTTATTGTCACGTGTACAGAGGCTCAGTGAAAAGCTTTGTCTTGCAAGCAAAACAGGCAGATCACAGTTAAATAGCATAGATAGTTAATAATAGGTAAACAGCGGCGAAAACAAAACACAAGTACAAGCAAATGTTAAGAGTTTGAGTCCGTTCAGTAATCTAACAACAGTAGGGTAGAAACTGTTGCGAAACTGGCTGGTGCATGTGATCAGGTTCTGTACCTTCTCCCTGATGGTAGAGGTTGTATAAAAACATTGCCAGAGTGGAATGGATCTTTAAGAATGCTGGCAGCCTTTCCTCGACAGTGGGCCTGGTAGATGGATTCTATAGATGGGGGGTTAGCCTTTGTGATTGCCCAGGACAAGTTCACCACTCTGTTACTGCCTCCGATAATGAATGGTACAGTTGCCATACCAGGTAGTGATACAGCCAGACGGAATGCTCTTGATGGCGCACCTATAAAGGTTGGCAAGGGTAAATTTGCTGTCATGCCAAATTTCCTCAGCTGCCCGAGGAAGAGGAGATGTTGTAAGGCCTTTGTAACCAGTGCATCTACATGAAGAATCCAAGAAAGCTTGTTGTGGATGACCATTCCCAGGAGCTTGACACTCTGCACTCGTTCCACTGCTGTGTTGTTAACGTGTAAGGGGGCATGAGTAACATCCCGTCGAAAGTCAATACTGAGTTCCTTGGTTTTACCGGCATTGAGAGCTAGGTTGTTCTCAGTGCACCATTTTTCAGATCTTCCACCTCCCGTCTGTCGTCTGTTTCGTCGTCATCTGAGATCGACTATGGTGGTGTCATCAGCGAATTTGTAAATGGCATTAGTCTGGCATTTGGCGACGCAGTCATGGGTATACACTAAATGCAGTAGGGGGCTGAGTACACACCCCTGCGGTACTCCAGTGTTGAGTGCTAGTGAGGATGAAATATTGTCTATAACCTTCACTGATTGTGGCCTGTGGGTCAGGAAACCGAGGATCTAGTTGCAGAGAGTGGGGCTTAGTCAGAGATCACGAAGTTTAGCAATCAGTTTCGGGGGGATAATAATGTTGAAGGTTGAATTTTCCCAACCCGTTCAATGTGATTGATGGATGAATCACAGCAACATCAGGGTAGCTGCTCAGAGGAATTATTGAATTAAGTTAATGATGTATCTGTTAACTTAGCTCTCTCACGTTTGAAATCAAACATTTGCAGTACCGAAAGTAAAAATTACTTAATTATTTGATGGCTATGCTCCTTACACAAGTGACTTTCCAAATAAAAAAAAATGAACATCTCCAACAAGAAGTGAGCATGCTGAATTTGCAAAGCTTGCAAGTTTTTCTGGTCCAATGTAATAAGCACTACTGAAATAATCTTGTAGGCAGAAATTGGTTGTCAAAAATCTATTCTTAAAAATGTAATTGCTTTCAAATGCACTAGTTGCAATCTATAAGAAAAACTGCAGAAGCATTTATTTTGTTCTTCCTCCCTTGCTTAGCATAAGTGCAATTATACTATAATTCAAATTCGCATTATTCCATTACTGTGGAAATAGAGTTAAGCTGATCTGGGTTCCAAAAAAAAGTAATGCGAGACCTTAGTTTTCACTATAAGGTATTTATTATTTCTTAATGCTGTTCCTATGTTCAAGAAGGGAGATAGGGATAATCCAGGAAACCACAGACCAGTGAGTCTCACATTGGTGGTTGGGAAGCTTTTGGAGAGAACTCTTAGGGATAAGATTTATGCACATTTGGAAAAGCATGGCCTAATTAGGGACAGTCAACATTGCTTTGTGCAGAAAAATTGAGGTTTTGGGCAAAAGCCCTTCATCAGGTACTAATGGAAGGGGGTTTTTCAGGCTGGGAGTCTGTGACTAATGGTGTTCCACAGGGAACCATTCTGGGACCTCTGCTGTTTGCGATATGTATAAATAACTTGGATGCAAATGTAGATGGGTGGGTTGGTAGACTTTGCAGACAATACAAAAATTGGTGGAGTTGTGGATAGTGTAGATGGTTGTCAAAGGATACAATGGGATATAAATCAGTTGCGTATATAGGCAGAGAAATGGCAGATGGAGTATAATCCTGGTAAGTGAGAGGTGCTGCCCTTTGGGAAATCAATGTTAAGGATAAGTATACAGTTAATGGCAGGACCCTGAACAGCACTGAAAAACAGAGGAATCTTGGGGTTCAAGTCTATAGCTCCCTGAAAGTGACCACACAAGTAGATAAGGTGATAAAGGCAGCATACAGCATGCTTGCCTTTATTGGTCAGGGAACTGAGTACAAGAGTCAGAATGACATGTTGCAGCTTTATAAGCCTTTGGTTAGGCCACACAGAGTATTGCATTCACCTCTGGTCTCCACATTACAGGATGGATGTGGAGGCTTTGGAGAGGGTACAGAAGAAGTTTGCCAGGTGATGCCTGGATTAGAGAGTTTGAGCTATAAAGAGAGGCTAGAAAAGCTCAGGTTGTTTTCTCTGGAGTGGCAAAGACTGAGTGGAGACATGATGGAAGTCTACAATATTGTGAGATGCATAGATAGCTCTGACAGTCAGAATCTTTATCCCCAGAGTTAAAATGTCTAAAATTAGGAGATACGCATTTAAGGTGAGAGAGGGAAAGTTCAAAGGAGATGTGAGGGGCAAGTTTTTTTTTAAAAACATAGAGATGTTTGAAGTCTGGAACAAACTGCCAGGGGTGATGGTGAAGGCAGATATGACAGGAGCGTTGAAGATTTAGAGAAGCACATGAATATGCTAGGAATATGGGGTGGGGTGGATATTGACCAAGGGCAGGCAGGAGGGTTTAGTTTACTTCGGTGTTACGTTTGGCATGACATCATGGGCCAAAGGGCCTGTTTCTTTGCTGTACAATTCTATGCTTTATGTTCAATTTCTACTTTGTAATTAAGTTTCAAAAAGCTTTTCCAGAGTGCAGTATTTGCTACAGAGGTAAACTAAAGGTTGCTACATATTTGCTGGGCTGAGAAGACAATGTACCAACAATTATACATTCTATTTTAGTATGTACTTATTTTAATCTTTGATGTACAAGAACAGTAATTTTTGCTTAAATGAACAAAATCAGGACCAAGTATGTTGCAGTTAAATTTTACTCTGTTCACTTCATAATGACCACAATTGCACTGACTAATGCTTGCAATACTGGAATTGCAAGTCTCGCAATGCTGAAATAACTGAAGCATATGTTGCAAAAAATGATTTTTTTTTAAGGATGTCTTTACTTTTTTTAAAAAAGTAAACTTCTAATATTACTAATAAAGTTTATCAGTACATAAAGGGCAAGAGTGTACACTAGTTCATGAAATAGGCATTATTTCGAGCCAATCTCTACCTTTTTCCCATTGTATAACAATTGCACATTATGTTTATCCAAATAATCATCCCCCTCAATGCCCTCATGAATGCCTTCGCGAACCTACTTTGAATACTCTCCCAGGCAATGCATTCATATCTTAATGATTAGGTAATGAAAATACTCAGTTACTCCTCAGTTCACCCTTGCTTCACATAAAGTACATAAAGGGCAAGGGAGAGAATACCGCCCCTTAAAAATCAACATGGCTGTTCTATACGTGGAACCACAGGAGATAGGCGAGACACTAAGTGAATATTTTGTGTTAGTAATTACTGTGAAGGAGAACATGGAAGCTACGGAACTTGATGAAGTATATAGCCACACTTTGACACATGTTCATATGACGAAGAGGTGGTGCTGGAGGTAGTAAAGCACATAAAAGGTGGTTAACACCGGGTGGGTTGTTTGGGGAGGGGGCGTGGACCTGACCAGGTATTAATGGAGGGAATGGTCTTTGCGGAAAGCGGAAATGGGTGGGGAGGGAAATATATCCCTGGTGGTGGGGTCCATTTGGAGGTGGTGGAAATGTCATCAGATGATGTGGTTTATGCAAAGGTTGGTAGGGTGGAAGGTGAGCACCAGGGGGGTTCTACCCTTGTTATGGTTGGAGGGGTGGGGTTTGAGGGCGGAGGAGTGGGATGTGGATGAGATGCGTTGGAGGCCATCTTTAACCACATGGGAAGGGAAGTTGCGGTCTCTAAATTGCAGTCGCTAAACTACTGCCTACACTAGTTCATGAAATAGGCATTATTTCGAGCCAATCTCTACCTTTTTCCCATTGTATAACAATTGCACATTATGTTTATCCAAATAATCATCCCCCTCAATGCCCTCATGAATGCCTTCGCGAACCTACTTTGAACACTCTTCCAGGCAATGCATTCATATCTTAATGATTAGGTAATGAAAATACTCAGTTACTCCTCAGTTCACCCTTGCTTCATTTGCAGATCATTTTAAATCTATGCCTTCTTTCTTTTTGTCACTTTCACAAACAGAAACAGTGTCTCCCTATCTACTGTGTCCAGAGTAATGACTGCGCTGAAAACCTCAAACAGATCTTCTCTTAGTCATCATCTTTCCATGGAGGACAGCTCCAACCTCTTCAGTCTATCCTTATAACTGAAATTGCTCATCCCTGAAACCATTTTTGCAAACTGTTGTTGCATACTTTTCAATGCACTCACAGCCTTCACACAATTTTGGGGTCCAAAATTGTACACAAGACAAAGATGAGGGCCAGAAAAGCAGAACATGGCCTACATAGAAGTGGGCCCAAAAATACTAAGTAGAATTGTTCTAATTTGGTGGCTGATGTGAATTATTCATCTAATTCCTTCGATAAAAAGTTTCAAAAGTTGAAAAGCCTTTAATAAACAAGGCAAATTATATAATCTGCATACTTATCATATCAAAAGGACAAGTTTGGGAATTATAGATGATTGACTTGAATCTCTACTTGGGAGTCCCCAGGGGGACTGATTACAGGGGAAATACTTTCTGGAATGGGTTCAGTCTGTCCCTTGCCGAATGTCGACTTCTCCACCTCCTGATGCTGTCTGGCTTGCTATGTTCTTCCAGCCTCCTCCCTGTCTTCTTTGGATTCCAGCATCTGCAGCTTTTCTGTCCCTGATAGGTACAGGTAGATAGTGAGAAAGGTGCCAGTAGAGGGTGCTGAGAAGCAGCTTAAGACCATGAGCAAAGGGCCATCAGAAACAATTCTTATATTGGAGTTAGTGAGCAAGAAAGCGAATGAGCCCCAGGCTTGAGCTGGGATGTCCACAATCATAAGGTGCTAAATGAGTCAAATGTTAGTCGAAATCTCATACCAAAGAACAGTAGGAATATAGGAGAGAATCATCATTCTTAACAGCTGTGGCACACGTCAATTTTGTCTCAGGAGTAACGAAAATACCTTCAAGATCTTGAAAGGAATTGGGGTTGAATTCTGCTTTAAATTGATCTCTAATTACAGGTATACATTTTAACATGATTTTCATGTAAACTTTTTTTGTTACATTGTGTTGCTCAACTTCAAGAGACTAAGGGTGTGTTTCTGTTATATCTCTATATGCTAGTCTATCTTGGTGGGAAAATGAAAAGTTCCAATTTGACCTGGTATGAAGTGACACATCCCTAGCCTTTGTTGATCAGATTGATCAATGCCCGGTCTTACCAAGAGGACCAAAGATCTTTCTGTTCACATTCTGCTGCTTGAGCTGATAATTAACAGCCAATTTAGGTGCGGGTACTCCAGTCCAAATAGTAATAGCAGACCCTAGACTAGCTAGCCACTCCAGATTTCAGTGGATTCTGACTGACTGACTCATGGTCAGTTTGATCACCTGGCCACTAGTCAGCAGCATGTTTCCAGAGCTAAGATAGAGGCCAAGATCCTGTAATCTCTCGATCATTTCCAGATCTCCATCATAAAGTGAATAGGCAAGCATCAGGGATGAGCCATCTCACACCCAGAGCCAGTTCACAGCTTACTCCAAAACAGTCACCACCTCGCCTTTCCTCGTACATGGTAGTTTTATTCAGAGCAAAGTTTAAATAGTTGAATGTCAGCAGGTGTTCTATCATAACAGAAAATCATATGAGCATAACTCTCTCCTCAGCCAACACAGTAATCCAGGAAGAGGATAACCAAAAGCAACTGGAAGCAATTGTTTTTTAAAATTCAGATTTTTATTTACTCGTAGGATGTGACAACACTGGCTGGGAGCTAACATTTAATGTCAGTCCCTCCTTGCTCTTGAGGGGGTGGTGGTGAGCTGCTTGAACTTGAATTGCTGCAGTCAATGCACGATAGGTAGATCCTGAACAGAGTGGTGCTGGCAAAGCACAGCAGTTCAGGCAGCATTGGTAGATCCACAATATTACTTTGGAGGAAGTTCCAGGACTTTGACCCAACAATGCTGAAATAATCGTGATAGGTTTCCAAATTTGGATGGTGAGTGGCTTGGAGGGGAACCTGCAGCTGGTGATGTTTTCATGTAACAGATGCTCTTGTCCTTCTAATGGAAGGTGCTGTCTAAGGATTTTTGGTGTATGCCTGCAGTGTATTTTACGGATTGTACATGCTGTTACTACAGACCAATGATAGTAGAGATGATACGAAGATTGGTGGAGTTGTGGATAGTGAGGAGGGCTGTTGTCGGCTGCAAAGGGACTTAGATATGATGCAGAGCTGGGCTGAGGAGTGGCAGATGGAGTTCAACCCTGTCAAGTGTGAGGTTGTCCATTTTGGAAGGACAAATAAGAATGCGGAATACAGGGTTAACGGTAGGGTTTTTAGTAAGGTGGAGGAGCAGAAGGATCTTGGGGTCTATGTTCATAGCTCTTTGAAAGTTGCCACTCAGGTGGACAGCTTGTAAGAAGGCCTATGGTGTATTAGCATTCATTAGCAGAGGGATTGAATTCAAGAGTCGTGAGGTGATGTTGCAGCTGTACAGGACCTTGGTTAGGCCACATTTGGAGTACTGTGTGCAGTTCTGGTCGCCTCACTTTAGGAAAGATGTGGAAGCTTTGAAGAGGGTGCAGAGAAGATTTACCAGGATGCTGCCTGGAATGGAGAATAGGTCGTACGAGGATAGTTGAGTGCGCTAGGCCTTTTCTCATTGGAACAGCGAAGGATGAGGGATGACTTGATAGAGGTTTATAAGATGATCAGAGGAATAGATAGAGAAGACAGTCAGAAATTTTCCCCGGGTACAGAGTGTTTCAAGGGGACATAAATTTAAGGTGAAGGGTGGAAGGTATTGGGGGGATGTCAGGGGTAGGTTCTTTACCCAGAGTGTGGTGGGGGATGGAATGCGCTGCCTGTGGGAAGGGCAGAGTCAGAATCATTGGTGACCTTTAAGCGGCAATTGGATAGGTACACGGATGGGTGCTTAAGCTAGGACAAATGTTCGGCACATCGTGGGCCGAAGGGCCTGTTCTGTGCTGTATTGTTCTATGTTCTACGTTCTAGAGGGAGCGGATGCTTGGCACTACATCCACAATCAATCAGGCTGCTTTGTCCTGGATGGGGCCAAGTTTCTTGAATGTGGTTGGAGCCGCATCTGTCAGTCAAATGGGGAGCATTCCATCACACTTTTGACTTGTGCCCTTTTGATGGTGGTCAGGCTTTGGGGAGTCGGGGAGTCAGGTAGTGAATTATTTCCTCCCCCAACCCCCACAACATTCTTAGCCCCTGACTTGCTCTTGTAGCCACTGTATTTACGTGGTGAGTCCAGTTTACATTTTGGTTAGTGGTAACCCCGAGAATGTTGATAGTGGGGCATCAGTTATGGAAACACCTTTGAATGTCAAGGGATGTTCAAGTCGCCATTGTCTTACCAGACCATAGGACATATATCACTGAACCCTCAGTAAAAAGAACTTTTCATGACCCTCTTAGGAGGAAGAAATATGTAAACACTTGTACATGCGGAGGTCCAAAGCAACTGAAGGCATAGCCTAAAATAAGTAAAATTAGAGGGCTGGATCTGTAGGAATGCAGAGATCTAGGAAAGTTAGAGGATTGCAGAATGTTACAGATATGAGGAGCAAAGTCATGAAAGGATATGAAAATAAGGATTACCATTTTGAAAAATACAAAAGGCGCCAAACTACATAAACATAATTTAATGACAGTTTGGATAATATGATCAGCTTTTGAGGAGATCATGCTCAGAAAATGAAATATCAGTGAGGTGAGCACTGAAGTAAGCAAATCTGGAGGCAATTCTGTGTCTGAACAAAAGAAAGCAGTGAAGAAGGCACCAAAATGTCAAGAGGAGAATATTAAGGAAAAAAATGTTACTCCATCTACAACACCAGCATCTCCTCTAAGGCTCCTCTAAGACCCCACCACCAGGGGTATATTTCCCTCCCTATCTACTTTCCGCAAGGACCGTTCCCTCCGTGACTACCTGGTCAAGTTCACACCCTCCGACAACCCACCCTCCCCTCCTGGCAACTTCCCCTGCCACCACAGTAATTGCAAAATCTGCATCCATACCTCCCCACTCATTTCCATCCAAGGCCTCAAAAGGAACCTTTCACATCCATCAAAGTTTCACCTGCACTTCCACAAATGTCAGTTATTGCATCCGTTGCTCCTGATACAGTCTCCTTTACATTGGAGAGACTGGACGCCTTCTTGCTGAGCGCTTCAGGGAACATCTCCAGAACACCCGCGCCAATCAACCCCACCGCCCCATGGCCAAACACTTCAACTCCCCCTCCCACTCTGCCGAGGACATGCAGGTTCTGGCCTCCGCCACTGCCACTCCCTCACCACCTGATCCCTTTAGGAAGAACGCCTCATGTTCTGCCTTGGAACCCTTCAACCTTATGGCATCAATGTGGACTTCACCAGTTTCCTCACCCCCCACCTTACCCCAGTTCCAAGCTTCCAGCTTAGCACCATCCTCATGAGTTGTCCCACTGGTCAGTCTTCCTTCCCACCTATGCGCTCCACCCTTCTATCACCTTTACCCCTTCTTCCATCCACCTATTGTACTCTTAACCACCTTCTCCCGAGCCCCACCCTCTCCCATTTATTTTTCCCTGCCAGAGGTTTCCAGCCTCATTCCGGATGAAGGGCTCCTGCCCGAAATGTCGAATTCCCTGCTCCTTGGATGCTGCCTGACCTGCTGTGCTTTTCCAGCACCACTCTAATCTTGACTAATCTCCAGCATCTGCGTCCTCACTTTCGCCCCCTCAATTGTGGGTACCACCAGGTGGTGCATCTGCTCATGGGAGGCAGCTCAGTGCATACACATTGGCTACTCAGCCTCCCAGATGGTGTTCTCACTTCTAATTGTTAGTACTTAGTATTACAACCAACACCGAATGGGGCTTGAAACTATGGGCAGCACTGTCTTGGCCTCTTTACATAAGCCAACCAGGGGATTGTGGTCTGTGATTATCACAAATTTTCATCTTCAGACATATTACTGGAACTTTGAGTCCAAATATGTCCAGCAATCCTTCTTTATCTATCTGGGTGTATTTATCCTCTGCATTAGCCAAAGTTCTGGATGCATTCACTTTTGGGCATTCCTCTTCAATGGACCACCTATGCACTAATACCACACCAATATCATATGGGGAGGCATCACATGTCAATTCCAGATCTTTCTTGGAATCAGTGTGTTAACACCTTTAAAGGATAGCAGTTTGTTTACTTCATTGAAAGTGAGGGTTTGTCTGTGCATTAATTTCCAAAGCTGCCCCTATTCAGGAGTTGATGAAAAAGGTACTTGTATGGATGCCAGATTATGTATGAACTTTCCAAAATAATTTACCAGCCCACGAAGTGATCCAAAAGTCTGGACAGATGTGGGAGCCAGCGCACTATTGATCAGCCCCACTTTATCTTCCAATGGATGTAACCTGGTCTTATCGACTCTGACACCCGTAGGTAGTTCACTGGGGTGAGACAGGGGAGTGGTGGAGGAGACTACATCACACACTTTCCCCTTCTTAGGCATATGCCTGCCTTGGAAAGATGCCTTCGGACTATATCCAAGTTCTTTAAGTATTCCTCATTAACTTTCCCTGGTGTTATTAGAACTTCATCAAGGTAAATGGAGACATGAAGTAGACCTTGCAAAATGTTGTCCATGGTCTGCTGAAAAAAAATGGCACAGGCCAATGATACTCCAAATAGCAGTCTCATATATTGGTACAAACCCTGATGGGTATTCATTACAGCATACTTCTGGGAATCCTGATCTAAACACAATCACCAGTAAACATGGCTCACGTACAGCTTCACGAAGGACAGGTTTGCATATGAATCCTTACCAGAGGGATTTGGTATTTATCCAGCTGCGAAATCCTCATGAAGGTGAACCAACCATCATGCTTCAAAAGTCGGTATGACCAGTGGTGTCCATTTTGCAAAACTGGACTGCTTTGATGATTCCTTCACTTTCCAGTCTTCTGATTTCTGCCTCTACCTTCACCCGAAGGCAAATGGCACTGAACGGGCTTTGTAGAATCACAGAATTGTTTCCTGGTCAAGATGCAAGGTGGCCTTGGGTCCTCTGATAGAAGTCTTCTGGGAAGGTCTAAGGGCTAAGTATTCCTTTCGGACTTCATGCAGGCAGCCATTTTCTAAATGAAATGTGACCAATCCAGGTGAATCTTTTGCAACCAATTTTGCCCCATCAAGCTTAGGCCTGACCCTTTTACTACAATCACTGATAACTAAGAAACTCGGAACCAGCTACTTTTCAGAAGAGACCAGAACCGAAGCTGTACATTCGATCTGTAAATGTTTCCTAGTATAGGTTCTCAGCTGAGCCGAGGTCTTGCGCTAAATTAAGGGCTGGAATCCAGGAAAATGTTATTTGAAAACTAGTTCTGCGATCACTCCATTCGAACTGGGTGACCATTTAACCATACCTTTATCTTGACTGGTTCTGATATGGATGTTGCTCAGCATTTTAACTATTTCAAACCAAGTTAGGTGAACTTTCCAGGGTCTGAACTCTCCTGGATACAGGCCGATGAGTTCTCTTACTCAATTTAGGTATAACTGGACTCTTTTGCCATCTCCAGTCCATACACCAGCAACAGCTACAATGGCTTGCTGGCCAGGATTCTGAAGACAGTTTTAACCACTTGGCCGAGACTTGGCTTTGTTTTGGGGATTTCCTGTGGTTGACATGGTGTTCCCGTCCTCAGGATATGCCTTGAGTGAGGCAATGCGATTGCATTCACTCAAGTCGTGCTCCCTAAGCTCAGTTGGCTGGAGAGGTTGTCCACTTCCATTGGCATACCCTGCAAACCATATGCTCCATTTGCCGCATTTTCCAATGATAAAGCCAGTTGTTGTAACCTGTTTGAAGTCTGGTTGGGTGCAGGCATTCTTGCAGAGTTACTTTATTAATCCCATATACCTGATGGCTTCTATGCATCTTTTTACACGTTAAACCAAAATCGCAGGCTTCTGCCACTCATCTTAACCTAGTCAAAACTTCCAATGTAAGTTGATGAAAATCAATAGCATGTCAAAATTAAAGGAGGCTTGGGATCATCACATTCCTTAACTATGTCTGTCATTTCTTTAGTATCTTCTGCCTCATAACATTTGGCTCCTGATGACCGAGAAAGCTGTAGCTCCACAGACTGTCAGGATAGTTACGCGTTGTTTATGGTCTGCCAAAATGTTGTCTGCCTGAAAAAAAAAGCATATTCTTTCCTCATACTGGACCTAGTCCTTAACAGCTTACCCTAACTCAAAGACAAATACTGCAAGAAAATTTCTTAATGACAGTGGTTTATTCTTGTTGCCACAGAGGCAGGTATCCCATCACCAAGTCACCCCTTACATACACATGAACAGTCCTTGATGTTAATACTGCCTCATTCAGAGTCAGGTACCAGAATCAGCATCTCAGACACTCACCTTTTTTGTCAGCCAGGGCTCCCTGATTGGTGCTGTTAATTTAGTCCAATCAGGGAACTTCTATTTAGAGGTCCAGCTTGCTGACATTATTACAAACATGACAGTTCTTCCATACTGTCTCCACCTTATCACCAATATTCACTGGTTTTGATACTAATTCATAGCGGAATAAAGCACCTGAAAAAAATTAAGCTTTAAAACTGACAATAAAAAGCAAGTTTTAATGATGCGTAAGAACATCTTACAGAATAATTCCTTTGCTCATATAAAGAAAAATTGCAGATTTGTATTTGAGGACATGTACAGGGAAATGCATTAATAATCAAAGTTACTTGAACGGGCAATGTCACAAGTCACATATTCCTATATTGCAGTCTTAAATTTCAGTTAAAAAAACATTTCCATGGAGAATATGACAACAGCTAATACAGCAAAAATTAGACAATGGTTTGTGATTTGGGTTTTTTTGGTGTAAAAGGTGGAGAACATAAAATCAGTAAAAGTCAACTGGCATTTTTTATTTAAATTCTTATCTGCAATCAGTCAACTGTTTTTAAAATGCTAATGCTGAACTGTTCATGTATGTTTGAGCAAGAGGTGCACATCAGTATTCAAACATTGCATAGTATTCAGCTCAACAGGGGGCAAAATGAATCATATGATGTGTGGGCAATAGGCTTTAATCATGAAATCCCATCTGCTACAAAAAAAAGCAATGTGCTTTTGTTTCATTTCTGCCATTTGTGTTGTTCTACGTCCAAAGTGTCAATAAATGTATTATTGTACTCTCTCATTCCCAACATCCCGTGTCAGCTTGTACATGAATCAGAGCCCTCAACAATAAACCAGTTCTTACTAGTTTAGTTTTACTTCTATATTCAGTGCTGTCTTCCATTTTGTTTGTCAGTTACTGATCAGTTTTTATAATGAAACTATTGTCTTGGTGCAATACATTTGAGGTTCAATTTTATCTTTACTTTCTTCACTATCCAAAGTTGCACCCAATTTTAATTTGGCTAACATCTCCATCGAAACCTTCAATATTTTCTAAATAATTGTTCATTTTAAAAAAATGTACTTTTGCTCTCACGATATTAGTTTATTAATATAAATAGAGAAGAGAATACTGATTGATTGGCAAATGGGCTTGGTCTTTTGTCAAAAGCAATTCATCACTCAGGGTGATGTGTTGACCGATTAGAGTAAACCTACCAGACTTAAATTTAAACAAAGCTTGACTGTTACCGGTCAGTCATCATTTATGATATCACACTCTCTTTGGCAAAGGTTCAAATAATTAGAGAGCACTTGTCTACCAACCACTATTCTTTTCAAATTTAGTAACATGGCTCACTTTTACATTCGGGCATTTGCAAAAGTACCAATGAGAGCAAGACAAAATGCTGCCACGAAGTGTTTTTATTGTAAATCACAACACTCAAGCTGTGAAGTATTCCATGACCATTATCAATGATACACATTCTGCAGGTTTCTCCACAGGTCAGTAATTTAACAAAGCATTACTGATTAATTGAAGTTAATTACGGACTTAAAATACTCATATCAAATTAAACTTGATCTCATCATTAAACTACAGCAAACTTTGTTTTAACTGGCACCTATCAATCAACACACTTGATAAACTGGCAAAAATTATATTGCTGAAATATCCCAATCTACTGGAACATCAGAGAATTCATACTGTAAATAAAGTATAACTGAGATGTGTACACACTTTGCATTATATTTCTATTACTTAAATTATTTTTACATGGATTTTAGGTGGTGTGTTAATGTTTTTACATAGATTTTTTTGAGGGATTTGATGTCTTGAAACTCTGCTTGGTCAAGGGTCACTGTAGTTTTGCATATGCTTGATTATCTGCAATATTTAATTCACTGACACACTCCTGGTCGCATTGGTGCCGGTTAAAAGAAAAGTATGCTCGAAAAGATTTATCAATCATCTCTGCAACTAGCTTGAAGTTGGCAAATTCATATTCTATATTGTATGGTTTGACTAATTTTAAGAATGCCATTGACATAATGTTAACAGTCCTGACATGATCTGCTTAACCAATTACACACGTACATTCATGAAATTAACATAAAAACGGACCAATGTTTGCAAGCTCGATTTTAATGGGATTAACAACTGAGGATTCACGTGATCTAAACAACATACAGTACATGAATTATGCAGGTATTATGAGTAGACACACATTATGAGTAGACACACTGATCGGATGCCAGTTTTGAGCAAGCTAATCACTTAAGCTTGATTGCTGACTGCATGGATTAAAACTAACCTATTTCGAGTGATCTTTTACACACTAAATGCTGTAGGACCGAGACACTAGCTGAATTTCATCAGATTATAAACTTTTATTATTAGGTTAAAACAAAATTCACAATTACATTGTATCATATTGGCATGTTAAGGGGACAAAAATGTATTTAAAAAGCATGCCAGCATTCAATAAATAAGAAATCAATACATAAATACTAGATCGTCACACATTGACCAAAACTCAATCCAAAATAAATAATTGGAGAAATATAAATGCATGATTAAACTTGGAAAAAGCTTAACCTGATATGTGAATGTGAAAAATGTGAATAATGATAAAACCAATATGCACAAATATCTGACTTAAGATGACAATATAATGCAAGCCTACAAATATGGTTTAACAGTACGAAACCAGAATGCCTGTGTACAAATTTTATTACAGGTAGTTCTCCTTTAAAGCGTGTTTCAGCAGTGCAATTTGGCTTTAACATTGCTCAAGATCCGTTACAGACAATAAGCAAAACGAACATCATTTACAAAATACCTTGCAAGAACCTTGATAAACACTGCATTGGACAAACAGGCAGAAAACTAGCCACGAGGATACATTTCAGCAGTATCCGAATTAAGGTAGGTGAGCTTGCAGTATGGATAGGTGCCTGGGACTTCGACGTTGTGGCCGTTCCAGAGACGTGGATAGAGCAGGGTGGGGAATGGATGTTGCAGGTTCCAGGGTTTCGATCTTTCATTAAGAACAGGCAAGGCAGTAAAAGAGGGTGAGGTGTGGCCTTGTTAGTCAAGGACAGTCTAACGGTGGCTGATAAACTTTTGACGAGGACTTGTCTACTGAGGTCGTGTGGGCTGAGGTTCGAAACAGGAGAGGTGGTCACACTGCTTGGGAGTTTTTTCTTAGTAGGCCTCCGCAGTGTTCCAGGGAGGTGGAAAAGAGGATTGGCAATATTATTCTGGGTAGGAGTGAAAGGAACAGGGTGGCCATTATGGGGGACTTTAACTTCCACAACCTTGACTGAAAATGCTATAACTCTAGTACATTGGATGGATCAGTTTTTGTCCAATATGTACAGGAGGTTTTCCTTACACAGTATGTCGAAGGGCTGACAAGAGGGGAGGCCACACTGGATCTGGTGCTTGGTAATGAACCAGGCCAGGTGTTTAATTTAGTTGCAGGTGAACACTTTGGAGAGAGTGACCATAATTCAGTTACGTTTAGTTTAGCGATGGAAAGGGACAGGTACATGGGCGGCACGGTGGCACAGTGGTTAGCACTGCTGCCTCGCAGCGCCAGAGACCCGGGTTCTGTTCCCGCCTCAGGCGACTGACTGTGTGGAGTTTGCACGTTCTCCCCGTGTCTGCGTGGGTTTCCTCCGGGTGCTCCGGTTTCCTCCCACAGTCCAAAGATGTGCAGGTCAGGTGAATTGGCCATGCTAAATTGTCTGTAGTGTTAGGTAAGGGGTAAATGTAGGGGTAGGGGTAGGGGTAGGGGTGGGTTACGCTTCGGCGGGTCGGTGTGGACTTGTTGGGCCGAAGGGCCTGTTTCCACACTGTAAAGTAATCTAATCTGTAAAGTAATCTAATCTAAATCATGCTACAGGTCAAGAGTTATTAATGGGGCAAGGGCAATTATAATGCGATTAGGCTAGAATTAGGATGCATAGAATGGGGTAGCAAAATGCAGGGGATGCAGACAATGGAAATGTGGAGCTGGTTTAAGGAACAAATATTGCGTGTCCTTGATAGATATGACCCTGTCAAGCAGGGAGGAAGTGATAAGGTAAAGGAACTGTGGGTTTACTACAGAAATTGCATCTCTTGTTATGAAGAAGGATGCGGCTTATGTGTTGATGAGGCAAGTTAGTTCAGATGAGGCGATGGAGAGTTACAAATCAGCTAGGAAAGATTTAAAGAGAGAGTTAAGAAGAGCAAAGGAGAAGACACGAGCAGTCTTTAGCAAATAGAATAAAGGAGAACCCTAAAGCTTTCTATAGGTATGTGAGGAATAAAAGGATGATTAGGGTAGGAATAGGGCCAAAGACAGAAGTGGGAAGTTGTATGTGGACCCTGTGGAAATCGGAGAGGTGCTAAACGAACATTTCTCATCAGTTTTCACTCAGGAAAAGGAGAATGTTGCAGAAGAGAAGAATGAGATATGAGATATTAGACTAGAAAGGATCGAGGTTAGTTATGAAGATGTGTTATCAATTCTAGAAGGAGTGAAAGTAGACAAGTCCCCTGGGCCAGATGGGATTTATCAGAGGATTCTCTGGGAAGCTAGGGAGGAGATAGCAGAACCTTTTGGCTTTGATATTTGAGTCGTCATTGTCTACAGGTTTAGTACCAGTGGAATGGAGGATTGCAAATGTTGTGCCCTTGTTCAAGAAGGGCAGTAGAGATGATCCAGGAAATTTTAGACCAGTGAGCCTTACTTCAGTTGTAGGAAAGGTTTTGGAAAGGATTGTGAGAGATAAGATTTATAATCATCTCGCAAGCAACAATTTGATTTCAGATAGTCAACATGGTTTCGTCAAGGGCAGATCGAGTCTCACAAACCTCATTCAGTTTTTTGAGAAGGTGACCAAACATGTAGATGAGGATAGGGCAGTTGATGTGGTATACATGGACTTTAGTAAAGCCTTTGATAAGGTTCTACATGGTAGGCTGTTGGAGAAACTGCAAAGGCATGCGATTGAGGGTGATACAGCAGTTTGGATAAGAAATTGGCTTTCTGAAAGAAGGCAGCGAGTGGTGGTCGATGGCAAATATTCAGCCTGGAGTCCGGTTACTAGTTGTGTGCCACAAGGATCTGTTTTGGGACCACTGATGTTTGTCATTTTTATAAATGACTTAGACGCAGGCATAGGTGAATGGATTAGTAAATTTGCAGATGACACTAAAGTCGGTGAAGTAGTGGACAGTTTGGAAGAATGTTACAGGAGGTTGCAGGGGAACATGGATAAACTGCAGAATTGGGCTGAGCGGAGGCAAATGGAGTTCAATTCAGCTAAATGTGAGGTGATGTACTTTGGGAAGAATTACAGGAAGGCAGAGTACTGGGTCAATGGAAAGATTCTTGGTAGGGTGGATGTCCAGAGGGATCTGGGAGTCCATGTACATAGATCCCCGAAAGTTGCCACCCACATTGATAGTGCTGTTAAGAAAGCATACGGTGTGTTAGGTTACATTGGTAGAGGGATTGAGTTCCGAAGCCGCAGTATCATGCTGCAACTATACAAACGCTAGTGCGGCCGCACTTAGAATATTGTGCACAGTTCTGGTCGCCATATTTCGAGAAGGATGTCGAAGCATTGGAAAAGGTGCAGAGGAGATTCAACACGATATTGCCTGGTCTGTAGGTAAGGCCTTACGAGGAAAGGCTGACAGACTTGGGTCTGTTCTCATTAGAAAGAAGGAGGCTAAGAGGGGATTTGATAGAGACATACAAAGATGATTAGAGGATTAGATAGGGTAGACAGTGAAAGTCTTTTTTTCTAGGGTGATGACATCAGCTTGTACGAGGGGGCATAACTACAAATTGAGGGGTGATAGATTTAAGACAGATGTCAGAGGCAGAATCTTCATTCAGAGTGGTAAGGGCGTGAAATACCCTGCCTGCCAAAGCAGTTAACTCAGCCACATTAGGGGGATTTAAACAATCCTTGGATAAGCACACGGATGACGATGGGATAATGTAGGGGGACGAGCTGAGAACAGTTCACAGGTCGGCGCAACATTGAGGGCCAAAGGGCCTATTTTGCGCTGTATTGTTCTATGTTCGAACATCAACTAGCCACCAAAAGACATGACCCACTATCACTTGTATGCTTACGTACAGATGAGGAAAGACACCACTTTGACTGGGACAACACATCCATCCTAGGATATGCCAAACAGAGACACGCACAAGAATTCCTAGAAGCATGGCATTCCAATCAGAACTCTATCAACAATCGCATCGATTTGGACCCCATCTACCACCCTCTAAGAAAAAGAACAAGAACTGACACCACCAACACAGGAAACGATATTAGCAACCCAAGGAAACCTAAGCATAAAAAGAAAGTGGGACATAACACCAGCACTTCACTGGAGGCTCACAGATTATGCGTCAACGTTAGCTGCCGTCAGAGCATTGAGAGATACAGTAGCATACACTGAACAACGTCATCTTAAAAATTAAACTATAAGTCTTATACACTTCCTGCACAACTGCACCACTCTTATACATACCATTTGCCTTGCCAATTTGTTCTTGTACCTGCATATCTCACAATCTAAACCAACCCCCAAGAAACAGCCAGAAGACAATTAACCACAGCCATCCACTTCTGCAACCACAACTGTACCTGAAGGTGGTGATGATGATGACCCTCTGAAAAAATGTTGTTAATGCATGGACAATGTAATGTGTTAAATTTACTCGTGTTTCATTAATAAGTATGATTTAAACCTTATTCAGGCAGTGCTATACTTTGCGTTAGGCTTTTGGTGATTTTTTAGTGATTATGAGTGCTATGTTTTGCTGGTCTGCTCTTAACCCCACTTTTCCCATAGGCCCCATTATTCTGTTTAGTGAGATTTTGCTGGAATGCAACTGTGGCATTATAGGAGAATTACCTGTAAACTCGTATAGCTTCATATCCAGGTAATTATAGATGAGACTAATAATGAGGAATTGCATCTTCACTTTAACAAATCAATAATTAAAAACTTCTTTAAAATGAAGTGGAAGCTATGTGTAAAATTGTTACATCCTGCATTACTGCTTTAGGGAACAGTGGTAGAGTTAAAAAAGATATTGTTTACTCAAATGATATGCTTTAGCAATATAAATTCAATGGGAAATAATTAAATTTGTACTGAAACAACAAATGTTAAACAAAGTGTTTGAATATAGCTGGTCTATAGACTTCAACCGGTCAAGTAAGTGTAAATTTAAAAAAAAAACAAATTTAAGGACAATCAGACACCACTAAGCATATTTTGTTTCCTCAACAGTGATGGCTTAAACCAATACATTAGCAAATGATTGCCTGCATAGTATCCTAAGATACTGACAGACAAACTACACGGAATATTACTTAAGAGATCTCCGGAATAAGACAACACAAACTGCAATTCTTTTCAACAAACAGATTGGCTTGCAGCAGGAATCTTTCACAGCATGCGAGCTATCAGCAGCAAGGTCACCATTTGTTGCCTATCCCTAACACGTGTCTCAAAACAAGGGTCTTACTCGGCCATTTCAGTGGGGATGAGACAGGCAAGCACATTGCTGGGGGTATTCAAGCAGGTCAGATCAAGGAAGGATGACAGAATTCCTTAATTGGATGGGTTTTTACTATAATCTTATCATGGTTATCCATTTTAATTAGCCTCTAATTCAAGATTTATTATTTGAATTTAAATTCCACCTGCTTCAATGGCAGAATTTGAACTCACGTCTCTGCCAACATGAAAATACCACAATGACACTTTAAGTTGCTGGAAATAGAATTTTAAGTTTTAAAGCTAAATTTTAAAAACCTTGAGAACGTAGAAATGCAAGTCAATAACATGGGGGGAAAGCAGGAATTAGCTAAAATAAATCCCAGACTAAAAATGTCTTAATAAATTGGGAATTTTTTTCTTCAATTAAAACAAAAATATTCATTTTCAAGATACACCTGCTTCTCAAACTTCACCTGTCAGTGAGACAAAACTCAGTGAACAGCAGCTCACATGGAAGAGCAGAGATTAAGTATGCAGTGAGTGCACAAAATTCTGTTTCCAGGATGTACTTAATGTGCTGAATGGCTTGCTTCTGTGTCACACTGACTTCAGGATTAATTCTAAATATCTTGTCCAGGGAAAATGTAGATTCCAAATGTGGTACACAATACATTAATTTATAATTTTAACAAATGGTTCAGTAAGCGTCATGAAGAGAAATTTCTGAGTGCGACAGAACCTGAGTAAATATATAGTTCATGAAACTTGGAAGCAGTGTCAGAAGTTGGTGTAGAGGGGAAAAAGCTGTTTTATGCTTGCTTTTCTTTGGCTGATAGCTTGTAAAGTCTTTTTGTTAAACTGGATAAACTGAAGCCCAGGATCAACCGCCCACCATGAGTGCGACATCACAAGTGAACTATAAATTCATTGTTTGGTGATATCTACTAATGTTATATCATAGATTTCAGATTGAAAGTAAATAGGCCATATGTTTATAGGTTACAAAAATAGACCTGTATGAAATCTTAACGTCAAATTAAGAACTAACTAAATAAAATAGAGATGCAGGGCCGCACAGTGTGATGTACCTGCATGACATAGAAGCTGGTGGACCCGACTGTGGTTCATTGTGGCCACATCTGTTGCAAGTGTTGGCTGTTTGAAGAGCTCCAGTTCAGAGTTCAAAAGCTGGAGTATGAGTTTCAAACACTGCAACACATCAGGGAGGGGGAAGTTACATGAACAGAGTTTCAGGAGGCCGTCACATCCCTTAGATTAATACCGCAAATTCGGTCAATGGTCAGGGTCAGGAGGGTGCGACTATGAGCGAGGCATACAGAGGGATCCAGGAGGATCCGCAGCTCTTGAGTTTGTCTGACATGTTTGAGATTCTTGCTACCTGCATGCAAGAGATGAGGGGCTGCAGGGATGACGAACAAACTGACCACAGAACTGTGGTAAAAGGAGCCATTCAAGGAGAAATGTCATAATCGGGCAGAGTATTGTCAAGGAACTCTGTTCATGTGGCCAGGACCAAGAATCCCAAAAGCTGCGTTGCCTGTATGGTGCCCAGATTCAGGATATCACATCTGGGCTGCAGAGGAATTTGGAGTGGGAGGGGAAAGAGCCAACTGTTATAGGCCACATAGATACCAAACAGGAAAGAGTTTCTGTTGAGGAAATATGAGCAGCTGGGGGCTATTCTGCTATAACCTAACAGTTGTGCTCCTCTGCAACCTTGCTCTATAGAAAATCATACTTTGGAAAACCGCCACACCCGTTCAGGAGAAAGTTTGCATTATACAAACAACGTTCCTGATTCATCAATTGGGTTACAGCCAATACACCCTGAAGAAATGCATGTTATAGCAGAATGACCAATAATGATCTCTGGATTACAACCTGAGCTACAAGCAAATTGGTGCAGGGTCAACAACATTACAGCATTAAATGCATGGCTCAAAGATTGGTGTGGGAGAAACAGGTGCAAGTTCATGGGATATTCGCATCAGTACTCAGTAAGGAGGGAGCTGTTCCGATGGGACAGGCTCCACCTGAGCTATGCTTGAATCAGAGTCCTGGTGAATAGCAGAACTAGGGGCTGGGCTGGGGTTGGGGGTGGAAAGAGCTCAGCAGTGGTTATTAAATTTTCCAGAACAAGTAATAGGGTAGAGATTATTGAAAGGGTTACGAATCTAACTTCAATCATGGAAAATAAAAGGGAAAATTGAGAAGGGGTGCAGTTAACACAGGAATGAGGGTGCTATGCTTAAATGTATACCATACACGAAAGAAAGTGAGCTGGTAGCACAAATTACCTTTGTGTCATCTGCAAATATCACAAAAATACCCTCAAAGTTCTTTTGTCTAGATCAGCCATGTAAAATGTGAATAATTGTGGTCCTAACAATGACCCCTACGGAGATCCATTAGTCGCCATCAGCCATTCTGAAAGAGACCTCTTTATCCCCATTGTCTGCCTTCTGCCAGGCTAGTATCTTGCACCTAAAACCAAATGCTCTTATTAAGTAGCCTTCTGCACCAACCCAGCCTTGAGTACTGATCAATACCCACTTTTTGCTCAGAAGACTGATTCAGTGACAGGGAAAGAAAAGTTCAAAAATAAATCTGTCGCAGGCCTCCCTTCAGATGGAGGTGGGGAAGGTCGAGGAAGAGTTTCACTCTCTGACGATAGTGACGCACAGGAGACTTTTCCACTACAAGCGACTTCCTTCTGGCATCATGTCAGCGCTAGCTCTGACCCAGAGGGCCATGTTAAGTGAGTTGCCAGGAGTTCAGTGTTATCTGGATGATATTTTGATTACTGGATTCTCTGAACAGGAGAATTTTTTAAAAATTAGAAGTAACTTTAACAAGATTGCAGAAGCATGGCCTACATGTAAAAAGAGAGAAATGAGAGGTTTTTTAAATGCTTTATAGGGTACTTGGGTCATGTAATTGAAGGTGAAGGATGACACAAGGCACCAAGAAGACAGAGGCTATTATGAAGGTCCCCTCGATCAGAAAGTGTGTCTCAATTGAGATCGTTCTTGGGACTTGATCTGGCAAACGTACTAAAACCTTCCATCAATTGCTGGGAAAAGGCCCACCATGGAATATCAGGTGGTTTACCAGGAGATGAAGGAAGCCTTAAAAATGTCAGAAGTGTTAACACAATTCGACCTAAAGTTGCCACAACAGTTAGCATGTGATGCCTCGCCTTATGGGGTTGGTTGCACATCTTACTGTTGCACATCTTACCAAATGGAGAACAAAGGCATATTGTGTCCACTTTGAGGTCACGAAAGACAATAGCAGAGAATTACACTCAAGTTGAAAAATAAGAATTGAACTTTGTGATGGCATTAACAAGTTCACCCATTTCCTTTATGGTGAACACTTAGTGCTACAGACCAAGCAGAGAATCTGACCTCCAATTCTGGCCTGCATATGAGGATACTGTCAATGATGGTAGCTCGCCCTCAGAAGTGGGCACAGCTGGTCAGCCAACTCATATGAGATCAAATACTGGCAAGTGGAGAAGCTCAGTGATGCAGACACCCTGTCAAGGCTGTTAGTACTGGGGAATAAAGATGCTTGCAACTGGAATCTGAATGATGTATTTTCTCAGGATGACAAAAATGCCAGTGTCACTATCAGGTGTGGAACATTATACAGCTTTGAGTTGAGCGGTGGACGTAGCTCTGACCAGGAGGATCAGTCCTAAAAAACCCACTAAGAATCATACTCTTATCCCTCCTGAAATGGGAGATGGGAGTTTAATGTGAGGAATTAGAATTGTTATTCCTCCCTAATTGAAAGGAAAAGTGGTGGAACTAATGCACCAAGTGCACTCCAACTTGGTGAGAATGAAGGAGAGATCCAGAAGCTAAATTTGGTGGCTAAGTGTGGACTTCCAGACTGAGGAAAAAGTGGGATTGCGCAAATCTTGCAGATTAGTCAGGAAGGTGTCAATTATCACCCCTTCACCCACAGGAATGACTTTATACACAGAGGCAGCAAATTAACCTCAATTTCATGGGATCAAATAGAGAGACAGATGCTCCCACTGGTCGTGTGGCCTGAAGCAACGGTCATGAAGTCAGTATCGGCGGAATCAACTAAAGACTTACTGGATGAAATATTTGCCAGGTTTGGAAACCCGAAACAAGTTGTGGGTGACAATGGCCGACAGCAGTGATTATCACCATTTTTTGGGGCATGGCCCCCAGGAGCTCTTCTCAGGTTCCAGGGCACCCTTTCAAACAGTGATACAACATCGACAGAAATTATTTAACACCAAGAAAACTTGAACATTCTGACATACTGGACAAAAGAAAACTATGAAATTAAACATCTATCAGGCCTAATGTGACCTTTGAGCTTGGTGCTTTTCTGTAGGTTTCATGATATTGGGCTCCAAATTAGGTTAGGCTTGGGTATTTCATTGGGTCCGTTACCTGGGTCCCCATAAAACCGTGGGGCTCCCCTTTCCACAGTTTTTAGTCTGTGGCCTCCTTCAAATGTGCCAGGGCACCTAAGAGGGCCATATGGCCCCCGTTGAGAATGGCTGGTCATGTAATTTGTAGTGCAAGAGTTCAAGGAGTACCTGGAAAATCAAGGAGTCAAACATGCGAGATTGACTCTGTATCACTGTGACAAATGGCCAGGCAGTGAGATCTGTTCAAACCTTAAAGCAGATCTTAAAGGCTTCACAAGAGGAGTTGCTAGGATGGTGAATCAGTAAGTTTCTCAACACGTACAGGAACACACCACATGTGATGACCCAATGTTTGGTGCCATCCTTAATGTTCAACTGCCAGCTGAGAACCATGCTTGACTTACTACAGCCAGAAGAGATTGAAGAGGTGGTAGAGCAAAATTGAGGACAACAGATGGTTAGAGGTGTGGTAACCTCAAGATTGAAGGTATCCCAAAAGAACAGGGATCGTGTTGACCTGCAATCAGACATCAAGTGAAAATGGATCCCAGAAGTAATGGTGGCTGAAATAGGACCATGGTCAGCTACAGTACAAGGGGAGGAAGTCCCTCAGAATGTTGAGCTGCTCCTGATGCGACCAGTGGTCTCGACTGAGTCATGTGTCTGAGCCAGGGTTGGCCATACCCAGGGAGGAGACAACAGCAGCATCACAGGACAACAACAGGCAGAGAGGGATGTACCTGTGGAACAACAGGAGTTTTCCAAAGCCCAGGAGATTACACTAGAAAAAGTTCCTGAGACAAGCAGATGCTCTTCTAGGGATCGTAAACCTCTCCAGTGACTGATCATAGACTCAGATGTACAGCATGGAAACAGACCCTCTGGTCCAACGTGTCCATGTCGACCAGTTATCCTAACCAAATCTAGTCCCACCTGTCAGCATCGGGCACATATCCCTCCAAATCCCTCCTATTCATATACCCATCCAGATGCCTCTTAAATGTTGCAATTGTACTAGCCTCCACCACTTCCTCTGGCAGCTCATTCCATACACGTACCACCCTCTGGGTGAATAAGTTGTCCCTGAGGTCTCTTTTATATCTTTCCCCTCTCACCCTAAACCCATGCCCTCTAGTTCTGGACTCCCCCACCCCAGGGAAAAGACTTTGTCTATTCATCCTAGCCATGCCCCTCATGATTTTGTAAACCTCTGAGGTCACCCCTCAGCCTCTGATACTCCAGGGATAACAGCCCTAGCCTGTTCAGCCTCTCCCTGTAGCTCAAATCCTCCAACCCTGGCAACATCCTTGTAAATCTTATCTGAACCCTTTCAAGTTTCACAACATGCTTCCGATAGGAAGGAGACCAGAACTGCATGCAATATTCCAATAATGGCCGAACCAATATCCTGTATAGCTGCAACATGATCTCCCAGCTCCTGTACTCAATACTCTAACCATGATCATGTCAATGTAAACCACGGAAGGATCATTTTCTTTTTCCTTCTTTTTGTATATTTCCTTGATAACGTGTTAGCACAATGCTTGCATAGTCATTATAATTGCTGTATGTGTTTATTAATGTGAGTTTTAAAATAAAAGGGGGAAAAGGGTGTTTTGTATGAAGTTGGGGATGCTGCCCCTTTAAGACAACCAGTCAGATGACATGGAGGAGAAGGGCTCAGGTTCAATTTTGAACCAGTTGTTGAGGCATGAACATTGTCAATAAAAGAGTTCCTATTCAATTTTACCATTTGGTTACCTGATATATAATTCCTAGTTCCAAAGGAAGCACCAACACAACAAGCCTCCACAATTCAGTTTACAACTTGCTAGTTATATTATTCACAAGCACTGACCCCATCTTGCTCCTGATGCTGCCCCAAAGGCACAACTCCTACTTTCCTCTATACTAGAGACAAGTACCTGGAATAGGCAGGTTTTTCTACAAGCTAGGCTTGTACCTACTAGAAAAGCAAAAAGGTAAGAACCAAGGGATCATGACAGGTTAGATATTGGAAACATGTTAGCTGTTGTGAGGAAATCTTAAACTAGGTCTAGCTATTTAAAAATTAAGGATTGCCCATTTAAGAAAGCTAATGTTTCCCCAAAATCATGAGAGTTTGGAACTCTCCTCCTCAAAAAGGTAGCCACACAGAGTTTTTGAATATTTTTAAGGCAAAGGTAGACAGATTGTTGATAAGCAAGGTGGTGAAAGGTTTTTGGGGAAAGAAGAAATTTTGAGTAATCAGATAAATCTTGATCTTATTGAATGAATCAGTCGACTTGAAGGGTCAAGTTGCCTATACCTAGATCACGTGACACATACTCTATGAATTCAGATACTGACTCCTTATTCTGTCTTTTCACTGGTTTTGTAATCAGTAGCCTTCGCTGCTAATTCACTTCTAGGTTGATATCTGCTTTTTGCCACACTTTGTTTCATCTTCTTTTCTCCATTCAGTTTATGACCTATTCCCAAACTTCAGCTCGTGCATCTACTATTTAGATTACAGCTTTCTGATGTCCAAGTTAGATGATTCACAAGAACGCTGGTGTCAAGACTGGTTCAGATGAAAACTGCTCTAAAGATCTAGTTCTCACTTTCCCAGTTCTGCAGACCATAGCCTATGAAGTTAAATACATTTCTCCCAGATCAATTTTTGAGGCTACACATTTAACTTAATCAGATTTACAATTTTGGAGAAGATTTGTAGCTTAGATTGTACATTTGCTCGCTGAGCTGGTAGAATTGTTCTTCGGCGTTTCATTACCATGCTAGGTATACAGCATGGTATACAGACTAGTAAAGGAACTGCAACACAAACTGAAACACCTAGTAGAAGACTCAAGCCACTCCATCCACTCCACCCAGGAATTCCCAGGAACAAAGACATCAATGAAGAGGACGATGAGGTCATGGTTTCCTTCAATGTGACGGCCCTATTCACATCAATAAACATCAACCTAGCCAAAGAAACACTGGCCTTACTGCTAGGTGAACCAAGACACAAACACCTGACAGCATCAATTCCATCAGTAATGACAACATCCCCAAACTAGTAGACCTGCACCTCACAACCCACTTCACCTTCAACAAGGCATACAAATAAATCAATTGGACACCTATGGGACCACCAATATCAGGACTCTAAGCAGATGCGGTTATGCAGAGGTTAGAATGAACAATGCTTCCCACGATCTTGCCCAAGCTTTGGCCCATTATGTGGGTGAAACCTTTGTCATCACGAAACAAACAAATTAGAAGAAACCCATCAACACAAGCAACATCCTGACCGGTATAAAGTTCACCAAAGAGAAAGAGAACAACAACAGACTCCCGTTCCTAGACATCACGGTAGAATGCAAAGGCAATGGAGAGCTACAGACTAGCATTTACAGGAAAGCCATACACATTGACCATACAGGAGCAATCATCACAACACCCACAAACAGAGTTGCAACAGGACATTATTTAAATGAGCCACAATACACTACAGCACCAAGGACAAACACCTATCCAACGTATTCAGGAACAGTGGGTACCCAATAAGCACTGTCCGCCGATCCCTACACAACAGGCCTAAACAAGAAGGCACAACACGCCCAGAAACTCCAACCATGCTGCCATACATGAAAGACATCTGAGATGATGACCATACTACTCCAGCCCATAGGATTCATGGTAGCCCACAAATCTACTACCACACAAACGGCTCCTGATGAATTTAAAGGATCCTGTACCAACAACCAGCAGAATTAATTACAAAATACCCTCCAAGGACTGCAATAAACATTACATTGGAAAGACAGGCAGGAAACTAGCCACCAGCATACATGACCAACTATCACGAGTATCCATACACACAGCCGAAGAGGGACACCAGTTCGAGTGGGACAACATATCCATCCTAGGACAGGCTAAACAAAGACATGCACGGGAATTCCGAGAGGCTTGGCATTCAAACCAGAACTCCATTTACAAACATATCGATCTGGACTCCATTTACCAATCTCTCAGAAAAAGAACCAGAAGTGATATCACCCACCATTACAGACCAAGGCACACAAGTACCAAGTGGGATAGAACACCAGCGCTTCAGAGGCTCATAAGTGATGTTACCGAGCATGGTGACGATACTTCAGAGAACAAATCTACTAGCTCAGCAACCAAATGTATGACCTCAATCTGATTTACCCTACCCCAATTCACTTCTGGTTCAAAACTCTGAGATTCTGGTTTTAAATTAGCCCTCAGAATATGCTGACTTTAAAAAGAACCTTTTTCTGGGTTGTACTTCTGTTATTTGTGCACCACATTTATTGCTCATTCCCCATCACACTCAAACTGCTCTCCAGTTCAGAGCAGATGCCTTGAAGCTAGCAGTTCCAAGGCAAAAAAGCTCTCGCTCTGTTCTGCGGAAAACAGTTTCAAATCACTTGACGCTCCGGAGAAATGACCTCACTTGACTGGTTTTCCATACCATCTGCCATGGTCAATTTGCTTATTTAACCTGCAGCAACCACACATGAAACTCTTAAGGATCTTGAACGTGGCAGACTTGCACGGATTAATGTACTTCACCTTCCGGTTGAGTACCTACAGCTACCTACCTAGTTTCTGATCACCGACCAAATCCGAAGGCCATATCTCAAGACGTTTGATTGTCTCCTAGAACAGTGTTCAGGAAATTTTTCTTCTCTCTAATAGATTGCAGTGTCTGTAGTTCTTTATTGTACCGGGGTTAATCTTCTGACTTGGTGGTCATGATTGAGTGGGGGAATATGCCAAGCTACAAAGTTACAAATTGTAACAAGCTTTGCTGATAATGACCCACAACCCTCATGGATATCGACTTTTAAGTTGCTGGATCTGATCAAAATCTATCCTATTAAACACAGTGAATTAGTAAACCGCAAGCCAGAGCTCTTTGAATCATAGACACTTGCTGCAGATGCATCTATCTTGGGTCACACTGCACCCAGAAGGCCAACATCCTGCAGCACTTCAACTAGCCTACCATTTTTACTGTTTCTAATTCAATAATTAACTATTTTCTTCATTCTTAAATTGATGATACTTCACACTACTATATATCACTTAAAGTTTGGGTGAAGATTTGTAGCTCGGGTGCTCGTTGTCGTGGTTCTGTTCGCCGAGCTGGAAATTTTTGTTGCAAACGTTTAGTCCCCTGTCTAGGTGACATCCTCAGTGCTTGAGAGCCTCCTGTGAAGCGCTTCTGTGGTGTTTCCTCTGGCCTGTCCCTGCCGCTTTCGGTTGTCAGTTTCAGCTGTCCGCTGTAGTGGCCGGTATATTGGGTCCAGGTTGATGTGTTTGTTGATGGAGTTTGTGGATGAGTGCCATGCTTCTAGGAATTCCCTGGCTGTTCTCTGTTTGGCTTGCCCTATAATGGTAGTGTTGTCCCAGTCGAACTTCCTACAGATTACAATCTACACCAGCCCTCAGATAATGCTTTAGTTGTCCTCCACTTTGAAGACCACTTAAAAGACACACAGTAAGGATGGAAAAAATAGAGGGGAAATATAACTATATCGTGTGAAGGTCTTCAATGCATATCACCCATAGTTGCTCGGTTATATCTTGACTAACCAAGCCCAAAAAGGACTGAACGTGCAGCAGGTGTTGAGGTAGAAACCTACTTGACCACGTCCTTGCCAATCTACCTGGAATAGATGTCCATGAAAGTGTCGGTAGGAGTGACCATTGCAGTGACACTGTGGAGACCATGTACCGCCTTCGCATTGAGAATATCTTCCATTGTCATGTGTGGCATTCACGGTGCTTAATAGGATAGATTTTGATCAGATCCAGCAACTTAAAAGTCGATATCCATGAGGGTTGTGGGTCATCAGCAGCAAAACTTGTTACAATTTGTAACTTTATAGCTTGGCATATTCCCCCACTCAATCCTGACCACTAAGTCAGAAGATTAACCTTGGTACAATAAAGAAAGCAGGACAGCATGTCAGAAACAGCACCAGGCACCTCGAATTGAAGTGCCAACTTAATGAAGCTATAAAATTGATCTTGTATGCCAAAGAGAGTGGAAGAATTATGCAACAACCAGGGCTAAGCAATCAGACAACCAAAAGGAACAGATTCTGAGGGTGTTCAGAGTAACAGACAAAATGGAAACGGAATGATAGAGATGTAACATGAACGTAAATGATTGGTGCTGACATGAGAATATGGGCCTGTGCTGCTGAGTACAGTGTACAATCAGAACACACAAATGAAACAGGGCTGGGTGAGGAGAATGATAGGATTAAGATAAATAGAAGGCATAGGTCATTCTCTGAAATTGTGGAACTTCATACCCAGTCCAAGCGATTTTAAAGTGCCCAAGTAGAAAAGGAGATCTTGTTCCTCCAGATTGTGCTGAGCTTCATTAGTATACAGTATCAGGCCCTGGATGGAAATGTCAACATGGGAGCAAGGTTAGCTATTGAAATGGCAACCAACTGGTTGGGGGTCACTGTTATGAACAAAGTGGAGGTGTTCTATGAAGCAGTCACCCAGTCTGCAATTGCTCATCAATGACGAGGAGACTACAGTACAAGTAATATGCTACTTTATCAGAAAAGTATGTTTGGGACCTTGCACAGTGGGAAGGGAAATAATGAATGGGCATGTTACACTTGTTACAATTGGGAAGGTGTCACTGGTAGTGAGGTGGGGACTGAGGAAGCTTTGAAAGTGATGGTGTAGTGCCTCCATCATCACTCCCGGCAGTGCATTTATGACTCCTACCACTGCATAAAAAGCCTGCCCTTCACATCTGCTTTGAACTTTCCCCCCACATCTTAAATGCATGCCTCCTAGTTTTAGGCATCTCAACTCTGGGAAAATGACCGATTGTCAGCCCTATCTATGCATCTCATAATTTTATAGACGTCTATCAAATCTCCTCTCAATCTCCGTCGGTTCAGAGGAAACAACTGAGTTTTTCTAGTCTCTCCTTATCGCTCATACACTCTTATCCAGGCAGTATCTTGGTAAACCTCTTTTGTACCCTTCATGTTCTAGACTTTCCCACAAGAAACATGTTTTCAACATCCAGCTGGACAAGTTCCCTCAGGATCTGACAAGTTTTAATTCAACAACCTCGGACTCTACTAAACTCCAGAGGATACAGGCCTAGCCTGTCAAACACTTCCTCATAAGGCAATCACTCATTTCAACTAGTGGCCTGGTAAATCTCTTAACTGCTTCCAACTCACTAACATACTTCCTTAAGTACAGTGACCGATACTTCTCAGTTCTCCAGATGCGATCTGCTTTTTATGACCAAAAGTATAACTTTCCAACTCTTGCATTCAATTCCCTTGCAATAAAACATAACATTCTATTTGCTTTCCCGAAACAATGGGTGTCCAGGGCAGTCCTGATTGTGGATTTTGGGAAGGAGATTGAAATGAGATATGTGGGCTTGAGGAGGTTGGAGATAAAAAGTTATAAATAAGAGATCTCCACAAGAGATTAGGTTAGTGATATTCCTAGAATTAATAGATTGATGCTCAGTGCTGAAATGGTCTGTGGAAAATAGGAGGAAGTGTTTAAGAATTGGCACTCAATCTCTGTAAGGTAGATCTGAGAACAGAGTGCAACAAGTTCAGAGGGTGACAGCATAGAGTGGGTGAGCAGAGTAGAGAAAAGAAAGCAGCCAATGGCATGTTGATAGTTCCTAAAGATCAAAAATACCAGAAAGAGGGACTCAGATGGAGGGCAAGTATCAGAGGTTGGTGAATGGGCCTGTATGGCAAGGACAGAACTCTTGTACGAACAAGAGGGCATGTAGGTAGAGGCAAAAAGGAGGGAGTGTTTAGGAAGTTGCGATTAGTGGTGAACAAATTAACAAGACTTTGGAGAAGTTAACTCCACAAATATCCCAATACTCAATGATGGAGGACCCCAGCATGGCAGTACAGAAGAGGAGACTGAAGCATTTAAAATCTACCTTGAGCTAGATGTGCCGAGTGGAGTAAAGAACCTGGCCGCCTCCTGAGGTTCCCAGCATCATGGAAGCTGGTCATCCACCAATTCAATTCGCTCTGTACGATACCAATAAATGGCTAAAAACCATAAGACCATAGGCTATTCAGCCCATTGGGTCTACTCTGCCATGCAACAAGATCAAGATCTGATCTGATAAACCTCAACTCCACTTTTCTGCTTCTCTTCACTTTTGCCTTAAAGGGGCTACTCCTTACTTAGAGATAAGGCCACCAAGTCCAGGACTCTCCTTTAAAAGGAAAGGACGTCTCTGCATCTGATTTGTCAAGCTCCCCAAAAAAAGTCTACTCTCATTCTACTAAATTCCAATAAGTATAGATCCAACCTGATCAATTTCAGCTCATTAGAAAATTCTTCCATGTCCACGATCAACCTTGTGAACATTCACTTGAATGCCTCCAATGCCAGTAAATCGTTCCCTTGGTAAGGGGACCAAATTGTACTCAGTATTCTCATCATTATTGGTGGTCCCTCACAGATAAGGACTCCCCCCTTCCACTCTTCAGTCGAGTCCGTAGATGGCTGTATAGACCAAAGTGGCTTCTGCAGGCTCCGTTACACCTGGGGCAGATGGTGGTCACAGGAATAGGTAGGTAGGGCATTGGTGTGGCAATGCGTTTATGCTGTTTTTGCCGGGCTTCAGCTTTTGCCCTTGATTGCAAGTCTCGAGGTGCTTAAGCCTTCTTGATACTTCTCCTACACTTTAGACTGCCAGCGAGTCCCAGGTATCTGTGGAAATGGCACACTTCACCAGTGAGACCTTGAAGGTATCAAAGATCTTCCTCTATCCACTTGGGACTCACCTGCCAATTCAGAGCTGGGAGTACAGTGGCTGCTTGGGAAGTCTCTTGTTGGTCATGTGGACAATTTGCTTAGCTCATTGCAGCCAATCATGGGTGGTTAGTGCCTTGATGCCGGGGATATTGGGATTGATGCATCTTTCTTTCCAACAAAATTGCAGAACCTTGCACAGGCAGCATTGGTGGTACTACTACACTGTCTTGATAGACCGTGTCTCAGAAGGCATGTCACATAGAAGGCAGGGAACCACCTTAGCTTGGGAAGCCACGAACTTAGTTTTTAATGTATTTCAAAAATATACTTTATTATAAAATATTTTGATGATCTGTACAATTGGTCATGCCATACATTCATTAACATTCCATTTCTTGGACAGAGACAGAGTAATCATTCATAATTACAGGTCTGTAGGATTACATATTTAGCTGAGGCGTCAGCAGTGCCCAAATGACTGCGTGGGCCCCCTGTTCTTCTTAGGCAGGCAGATGTTACACGGTGGTCTTTCCCCACCTCACCTTGGCGGCAGCTGCCCCAAACTTCAGCGCGTCCCTCAACACGTAGTCCTGGACCTTGGAATGTGCCAGTCTGCAACAGTCGGGGTCAACTCCTTTAGCTGGAAGATCAACAGGTTTCGGACCGCCCAGAGAGCGTCCTTCACTGAGTTGATGATCCTCCAGGCACAGCTGATGTTCGTCTCGGTGTGCGTCCCGGGGAACAGATGGTAGAGCATGGAGCCCCGCGTCACGGCGCTGCTCGGGACGAACCTCAACAAACACCACTGCATTCCTCTCCAGACTTCTTCTGCATAGGCACATTCCAGAAGGAGGTGTGTGACAGTCTCGTTTCCCCCCCCCCCCCCGCAGCCACTGCGAGGGCAGCGTGCGGTGTGGCTGAGAGCTGAAAATGTGTTGCAGGAAAAGCGCAGCAGGTCAGGCAGCATCCAGGGAACAGGAGAATCGACATTTCGGGCATAAGCCCTTCTTCAGGAATCAGCGGTGTGGCTGAGATTCCTGACGTGTGTAAAGGATCTCACAGGCAGAGCCCTTCTCATCACCAGCCAAGCCATGTCTTGGTGCTTGTTGGAAAGTTCTGGCGATGAGGCGTTCTGCCAAATGGCTTTGACAGTCTGCTCAGGGAACCGCTCAATAGGATCCACCCTCTCCTTTTCCCGAAGAGTCTCAAGGACACTACATGCTGACCACTTCCTGATGGACTTGTGGTCAAAGGTGTTTTTCTTCATAAACTTCTCCACGAAGGACAGGTGATACGGAACGGTCCAACTACTTGGAGCATTCCGTGGCAGCGAGGCCAGGCCCATCCTTCGCAACACTGGGGACAAGTAGAATCTCAGTTCATAGTGACACTTGGCGTTTGCGTAATGGGGATCCACACACAGTTTGATGCAGCCACACACAAAGGTGGCCATCAGGGTGAGGGTGGCATTGTGTGTATTTTTTCCCCCGTTGCCCAAATCTTTATACATCGAGTCCTTTCGGACCAGGTCCATCTTTGACCTCCATATAAAATGGAAGATGGCCCGGGTGACTGCAGTGGCACAGGTTCTGGGAATAGGCCAGACCTGTGCCACGTATAACAGCAATGACAGTGCCTCACACCTGATGACCAGGTTTTTTCCCCGCAATGGAGAGCGACCGAAGCTTTCATCTGCCCAGTTTCTGCCTCACTTTGCTGATACGCTCCTCCCAAGACTTGGCGCACGCCCCAGTCCCCCCGAACAAAATACCCAGCACCTTCAGGTGATTGGTCCGGGCGGTGAAGGGGATCAAGGATTGGTCGGCGCAGTTCCCGAAGAGCATGGCCTCGCTCTTGCCTCAGTTTACCTTGGCCCCCGAGGTCCATTCGAACTGGTCACATATGCACGAGTCTGCGCACAGACAGCGGATCCGAGCAGAAAATGGCAACATCATCCATGCATAGGGAGGCCTTAACCTGCAGGCCCCCGCTGCCAAGAATAGTCACCCCTCTCAGGCTCGCATCCTTCCTGATGGACTCAGCAAATGGCTCTATGCAGCACACAAACAAGGTAGGAGAGAGAGGGCAGCCCTGCCTGACTCCAGATCTGACTGGGAATCTATCTGATTCCCACCCATTGATTGAGACTGCACTGAATGTTGGTGTAGAGCAGTCTGATCCAATTGCAGATTCCCTCCCCAAAGCCCATTTTGGAGAGAACATCTCTCATATATCTGTGTGATATCCTGTCAAAGGCTTTCTCCTGGTCCAGGCTGATCAGGCAGGTGTCCAACCCTCTGTCCTGCACGTAGGCGATCGTATCCATGAGGAGTGCGAGACTCTCAGCGATTTTCCTGCCCGGTACAGCACAGGTTTGGTCAGGGTGAATCACTGACCCCAGAGCAGACCTGACCCGGTTGGCGATTAGCTTTGACAGAATTTTGTAATCCGCATTCAACAGTGAGATTGGTCTCCAATATTTGAGTTCCTCCCTCTTCCCCTTCCACTTGTAGATGAGGGTGATGATGCCTTTCCTCATGGATTCACTCATGATACCTGCCCAAAGCATACTGACATACACCTCCTGGCCAATCAAGTCCCACAGAGCAGAATAGAGCTCAACCAGTAAGCCGTCGCTTCCGGGAGTTTTATTCTTTTCGAAGGACTCGAGGGCCTTGGTCAGCTCGTCCAGAGATAGCGGCTGGTCCAGCCTCTCCCGTGTTCTGTCATCTAAGACTTCCGTGATAGAGGACAGGAACGACTGGGAGGCCACGCTGTCGGTTGGCTTCGCGTCATACAGACTAGCATAGAAGGATTTGCTGATCCTCATGATGTCAGCCCGAGATGATGTTATCGAGCCATCTTCTTCCTTCAGGCTGCTGAGCACAGAGCTCTCTTTGTGCACCTTCTGGAAGAAACGTGAGCACTTCTCGTCCTGCTCCACCAAGCGGACCATGGACCGGAAGATTATCTTGGAGGCCTCCGAGGCAAAGAGCGAGGCTTGCTAGTCCTTCACCTCCTCAAGGTCCTCTGTGACATCGACCCCCATCGTCTGCAGCAGGAGCAGGTTCTGCATACTTTGCTGCAGCTGGGACAGTTTTCCCTGCCTCTTTCTCGCCTCCTGAACACCTTTGAGGATGAAGAACCTCTTGATGTTCCCTTTTACTGTTTCCCACCAGTCCGCTGGGGACTCAGAGGGGGTTCACGGTTCTCCAACCTGCGGAGTCCCTCTTGACCCCGGGAAACATTGAGGAGCTCAACAGCTTTGTGTTCAGCTTCCACGTTCCCTTTCCAGCCTGCTGCTCGTCCTGTAGGTGACAGTCGGCCAGCAGGAGGCAGTGGTCAGAGAAGAACACTGGCTTGACATCGGTGGATCTGACCGAGATCGTTCGGGACACAAACAGGTAATCTATCCTTGAGCGGATAGACCCGTCTGCCCGTGACCAGGTGTATCTACGCTGCACTCTGTCTGCAGGGGTGCTGAAGACGTCGTGCAGCTTGGCATCTTTTACCGTGTCCATCAGGGCTCTGGACGTGGCGTCCAGTTTACTGTTCCCCCCCCCCCCCGCCGGATCGCCCATCTGCATCAATGATACAGTTGAAGTCTCCGGCCAGAATGACCAGCCTGGACGTAGCCAGCAACAGTGGAAGCTCTGCAGGACGGCCAACCGTTCACTCTTATCCACTGGGGCGTACACATTAATCTGTCTCAGGGGAGCATTCCTGTACATGATGTCGGTGACGAGGAGGTGCCCGCCCACCTCCTTAACCTCAGGGATGGTGAAGTTGCCTCCTCGCAACAGGATACCCAGGCCGGAGGCGCGGCTATCGTTGACCCCCAACCAAACTGACAGCCCATGGGCTCACAAGCTCGACCATCTCCTGTAGCTGCTGAGGTGCGGTATTCCACACTCCTGCAGAAACAGGAAGGCCATCGTAGAAACACATCGCGTAGCCGATTTGATAAACCACGAGCTTAGTATTGAATTTGACGGTGTCCTCAAACACCCTTTTCCTCAGGCTGCTGAGTTATTCTAGACGTGGCCTGACTGGTGCCTTGTACAGTAAGACTGACTTTTTTTTTAAATACTCCATTTCGTTTGAAATTAAGTCCAATAGTTTATTTGCCTTCCCTATTACCCCTGAACTTAAATTCATGCATATAGATACCCAAATACTTTTGTACTAGAGCTTTCTACAGTCTTTCTAAAGTTACATAACATTTATCTCTTCTAATCTTCCCAAAGTGCACTACCCTCACAATTTCCTACATCATTAACGTGTCTTCAGACTTCCCATCAATCCTGCTAGTTTCCCACCCAGTTGTGCCTCATCTGCAAACTTGGCAATATTAAATTCACTTTCATCGTCCAAGTCATTAACATTTATTGTAAATAATTGTGGACCCAGTATTGATCACTATGGCAACATTCCATTAGTTACACGTTGCCATTTAGAAAGTGCCCCATATTTCAAATTTGTGCTTTCTTCAAGTTCACCAATCCTCTGTCCATGCTAACGTACTACTCCAAAACCATGGCCTCTTGTAGTCTTATGTGCAGTATCTTGTCAACAGTCTTCTGGAAATCCAACCATAACACATCTACTGGTTCCCGTTTATTTATCCTACTTATTACCTCCTCAAAGAATTCTAATCATTTTTTTGATTGCCAATTCATGGAAACATGCTGATTCTGTAACATGGCCTGCACATCTCAGTCACGATTCTTCAGTCCATTATGACCCCTTTTGAGAGCAGCAAACCAAAAAACAACTCTAGCAAAGTAAAAAAAAAACATTTCCTAACTAAACAACACGCAATATCAACACAAATGAAGCATGAATTAAAAGATAAGCACCAAAAAACAACTCTAGCAAAGTAAAAAAAAAACATTTCCTAACTAAACAACACGCAATATCAACACAAATGAAGCATGAATTAAAAGATAAGCACTGTAAATTTGAACTGTAATGGTCCATTTTGCAAATATGCACTAAATCCAAACAAAGTCTACCAAAGCTCTGATTCTCTACTAAAATTTCAGATCCATTTGAGTATTTAGCATCATTCCCACCCTCAGGAACATCAAGAATCACTAGGAAACAAACATAAAATGGGCAATGCTTCTTTAGTACTGTATTCACTGAGGTGTTGAAACTGTCATGTGGTGCAGGTATTATTCATTTTCTGCAGAATGTGAAAGACACAGCTCCAGCTTAAGGTCATAAGGGTCCATTTCACAATTTTTTGAGTGCTGGGCCAAAGCCCTGCAATGTCCAACCTCTTCCATGGCAGCATCACCACTCTGGCCCAACGACCACACCAACTGCTAACCCCATCACAAATATGTTGGTTGAGAAAATAATCCATTCCTTTCTCTGATTCATATCGATCACAGATCACTTTCAGACTTTTCTAATTACCAGAAATCCATGTAAAAGATGATGCAAAAGTCTGTCAGAAAATAGAAGCACATTGAATGATGAGCAATTTGCCACTGACCACAGGCCTTGTGAAAATCCTCAAGCAGTTTGCACTTCTGTTCATATAAAATGATACACAAAGCAATCAAAAACACAAAGGAATGAAAAAAATTACATATTGAAACATTTAAATTAGTGCTTCATCCAAAGGATTGCAAAATCTTTATTCTGCTGATATTTTTCCAATAGGAATTCCAGCACGAAAAATTTCCCAAATTTCATTATTACAAATTTGGACGACTTTGAGATCAGCGCTCAAAATAAAGCATTGATTGGCACCAAAAAGAAATTACAGATTATATTTCAGCTACAAAACGTTATCATAGATTACTGAGGAATTAAACCATAGGACAGAAACTCAAGAAAACCAGGTTGAGAAATGATTAACTAAAACCACCCAGTATGTATTTTGTCATCACTGTTTTGGAGAAATCTTTGTGCTTCCATCATTTAACTCAATACAACTGCAATCTTCAGTGTCCCACTATTAAGGTAAAGGATGTCTTACATTGCAATGTGTTAAAGTCTTAGCTTTATAGCAGATGTTCCACATCAGTTGCTCCTGTTATCAACATTTCAGTTTTAACTTGGCATGGTGTTTTCAACTGTGGTCCATAAATAAAATAGCTAATGACAGTATTCAACTCATTGCTATTTTTAACATCAAAGTGTAAAGAAAGCTCAATTTAATACTGCTTGATAGGTTAGGTTCTAAAGTGGACTGAAAATTAAAATCCATTTCATTTCAGTGAAGATATCACAATTTTTAAACAGGTCAGAAAGGCGACTCAAAACAGTGAGCTAAAACAGCAGTTCCAAACCAACACGACTTTAACCAACTGACCAGCAAATTTCCGGAGATGAAGATTATTAAGCTGTTGGCTACCCTGAAGTTGACAGTAAAAAGAGAAAGACACAGGGGGAGCAGAGTTAAGGTTAGGGTTAGAAAATAGAAAATGATTCAGTCAAAATAACTCATTAAAAGGAGAGGCACTAATATTAACACAGTTCATGCTTTGAAGGAAATTCCAGAAGCAGAAGGCTCTGGAGCTGTCAAAGAGGAAAGATAGCCTTTGATGTTGTTGTGGCTGTAAGGAACCCCTGACCAGTAATCTCTGAGCTGAAGTAGCAACTTTATTAGTCTCTGGGAGACATCAACAGAATACAGTAGCACTGAGTGAATGCAGAAATTTTACAAAAGGACGTCAATTAATGTCATATCAACTGAGCAAGGAGTTTTTGCGTAGACATTGAGGTGAACTTTCACTCAGGTTTGGGTATCTGAGGTTTACATGTCTGTTAAATTGTTGCAGGCATGGTAAAATAGTTAAATCTTCCTTGGTAATATTTGTACTAAGCTGAAAATGTGTTGCTGGACAAGCGCAGCAGGTCAAGCAGCATCGACGTTTCGGGCATAAGCCCTTCTTCAGGAATCCTGAAGAAGGGCTTATGCCTGAAACGTCGATTCTCCTGTACCTTGGATGCTGCCTGACCTGCTGCGCTTTTCCAGCAACACATTTTCAGCTCTGATCTCCAGCATCCGAAGTCCTCACTTTCTCCTCGAATATTTGTACTAAGACTTGCCAAATAGTTCTTGTTTCAAGTAACAGTAGGTTTTTCTTTAGTTAGTGATAATCTTGGATGTTCTTCTGTTAAAAGTACATTGGCAGCCTCTTGCAAATATATTCAGTGATCTACTACCTTGGTAACAATAGAGGAAAGAATAATCCAATCAACTGTTCATCAGGCCAGATCACAATCTAGATTGTGACTTGCCCAGTACTACCATCAGTAGTACATAATTAGAGATTACATTTTAAGAACTGTTACTAGTAAATTGGTGTGTATGCTACTATAAGAACAGTTGGAACTATAAGCACTCAGTTTCTGCACTCAACATCTATTATCCAAAGAGTTACCTTCTGAATGCCAAGAAAGCCTTCCACATAGCTAAAGGCAAGAAAAATTAACTGGGTTAACAACTGGTTAGCATGTCCCACAATTTGTCCTGTGTGTTGTGGCAGAGCTGAGGTCTCGAAAAAAGTTACAAGTGTTCACCAATGCATCTAAAAAGAATATGCAGCCATATTCTCCCCAAGGACAACATCAGTTGGACTAGCAGTGAAGGATCCAGAAGAAAAAAGCAAAAGGATTCTTAAAAGCAGGAAAATGCCATTGAATCTTTCAAACCTGCCAGTCATTTAGCATTGAGTTTTTGTATTATACACCCTCAAGCATATAAATACAAGAGATCCAAGTGAATCAAATGATTTTTGCCTTCTGAGCTTGTTTTATTAATAATAGACTCTAGAAGGGACCAAAAGAACACAAAAATGAATGTGAAGAGAAAGGTTGCAACTATCAAGGTTCTCACTTAGCCAGAAAATCTTCTCATAAAATTTAACATTTAAAATATAATCAAATCATTGCTAGTTTCTATACATACAGACAAAGAAAGTCACCACTTTGACTGGGACAACATACATATCCTAAAACACGCACGAGAATTCTTAGAGGTATGGCATTCTAACCAGAACTCCATTAATAAACTCATCAATTTCGACCCTATCTACCTTCCCTTAAAAAATGAAATAAAAAGAAGAACGAACTGGAAATTACATCACCCCACCTTAAGAAACCAAGATCTATAAATAGCAAGGTGGGACATACCACCAGCGCTTCACCAGAGACTCTCACTGCTGTTACCTAGTATGGTGATGAAACATCTGAAAACAAACCTTCAAGCTCAGCGAGCTAACTTATACTTAGAAACAAATAATATCTACATATTAATGGCCCAGTTGGTCCTAGAACAAAGCAACATTAGTTGACCGCTTTGCTGTTACAACACAAAGGACAAATTGGTAGATCGGCTAACCAGTTGCTAACCCAGTTAATTTTTCTTCCCTTTTGCTATGTTGAATGGTTTCAAGCTACCTGATGAAGAGGCAGTGCTTGAAAAGCTTCCAAAGACACCTGTTCGACTATCTGCTGGTGTTGCGTGATTTTTAACTTTGTCCACTCCAGTCCAACACTGGCACCCCTACATCATCAGAAGGGTTTCTTGGCATTCAAATGGTAACTCCATGGATGATATGCTTTAACTGTGAAAATTAATTGCTTATAGTTACAACTGTTCTTAAAGTAGCATACACTCCAACTTATTCCTAACACTTATAAAATGTGTGCCTTGAGCTCCCATTTGTCAGCTTATTCCAAAACTTCCCTAAAAAATGTGAAATGTTGCAACCAGCATTACCACCTATGACCTCAAAATTGGTGCAGCCAACAAATTAATATTGACAAAAATCAGGATAATTGAATTCTAAATTTCAATTAATTCACCATATTAAACTTAATTAAGGAGTTATTGAGTTACTTTATTTCATTTTCAACAACATTCCAACTTAAAAGTTAATTTTAAGTTTGTTTCAAGTAAAGAAGAATGATCAGATTGGATCCGAATACATCCATGACATAAGCACAAAAACAGTGACAAAAACACATTCATGTTTACACAGTTCACCACGCCCATGGCACGGATGTCAATTTAGTGTCCGAATGTCTTCATAGAACCCATGAACTTTGTAAACTGCGCAGCTGAATTCAGTTATAAAGATAACATCTACGCCCAAATAGGTGGTGTTGGCATCGGGTCCACTCGAGGAACAGCTCTAACATCTTGATTGGTTACCATTTCAAGTGTCCTCAAAGGGATGACCATTAACACTTAACCATTGCATACTTCTCAAATGCAGATCAGCTGTTTATGGATATTTGAAACCACAGCTGTGTCCAATAAATTCTTTATATCTTAATAAACTTCAATCTGCACAAAAATCTACAACTGAAATGAAGCAATTCTTCAATGTGTTAATTCAGAAATTTGGCAGCGGGTTCTCTACTGCAAGCCTACATTCACTGGTCAATATACAGTTTGGGATTTCTACAGTCCCACATGCTACAAGATCAACTTTGAAAAATAGCGCTCGAATCATCTGCTCACCATTGCTTCTGAGATGTGCGCGCAAAAATCAACACTATCTGGTAAGTAATGCTTGACCAGGATATTGTGAAAACTGATGAAAGGGCCTATGGCTGCCACTTGGAAAGGTGCCCAGCTTATCTCAAAGTACCTGAAAAAGGGAAGGTGTTTCAAAGATTTGAGTAACAGGAGAAGCCAGCAATTGTGCATTGTTATGCAGTTGCAGCAGAAGATGATATTTGCCATGAGTAGGATGTTGCCGTCAAGGCCAAAAAATCCATACTGTTAGCAACACAAATGATTAATGTGGCCTGAGAGTTTCAGCGCCAGTATAACACTAAGCATACAGATTACATTTCCTCAATTTTCAAAAAATCTTCTGAGGACCTCTTTAGGTCCACATGTGGTGGAAACATCCAAAACCAGAATCAGAATCAGAATCTGCATGCCAACTGTTGCACCCTTAGATTGGCTGCATGGCCACCCAGTTTTCAAGATAATGTTGCACAGACGCCACATGCCTCATTGACTGGCAGATCATATCAAAGCCATGTTGCGGTTGTACAGGACATTAGTTAGAACCACTGTTGGAATATTGCGTGCAATTCTGGTCTCCTTCCTATCGGAAAGATGTTGTGAAACTTGAAAGGGTTCAGAGAAGATTTACAAGGACGTTGTCAGGGTTGGAGGATTTGAGCTATAGGAAGAGGATGAATAGATCTGGGGCTGTTTTCCCTGGAGTGTCGGAGGCAGAGGGGTAACCTTATAGAGGTTGACAAAATTATGAGGGGCATGAATAAGTTAACTGGGGAAAGTCTTTTCCCTGGGGTCGGGGAGTCGAGAACTAGAGGGCATAGAGGGGAAAGATATAAGAGAGACCGAAGGGGCAATTTTTTCACACAGAGGGTGGTACGTGTATGGAATGAAGTAGTGGAGGCGAGTACAATTGCAACATTTAAAAGGCATTTGGATGGGTATATGAATAGGAAGGGTTTGGAGGGATATGGGCCAGGTGCTGGCAGGTGGGACTAGATTGGGTTGGGATATCTGGTCGACATGGACAGGTTGGACCGAAGGGGTCTGTTTCTGTGCTGTACATCTCCATGACACTAAATGGTATATCCCTGTGCCTGTCAGCAGACAGCCTCCTGGTTGTATTCAGCCAGCCCATTCTTGAAAATTCAAACACAAAACTTTTTCTGTTGAGAAAGGGTTATGGTGACAATTAAGGTTGCAATTATTTGTTCTTGTATGTGGATTTTTTTCCAAGTGATTGAATTTGCTACCACTTTCAATCAAAAGACGTCTTAGCATCAATAAAGGGTAGATTTTTTTAAAAAAAACTTACTTGTCTAACAAATTTGAGACCCTACTCTTCAAAGGGAGCAAGGAATAAAACTAAAACCTAACCTACGTAGTTTCCCTTGATGACTGAAACCTAACAGCTCAGACAACATCCTGGTGAATCTCCTTTGCACCCTCTACACAGCAATCCCACTCTTCCACTAGTGTATAACCAGAACATTTTCTTAAAAACATTACCTTCAAAAGATATCACCATAGGGGAACAAACATGTTTTTGCTTCAATACTTTAAAAATTTAGATTACATCTCTTTCTAATCATATTTTCATCAAGACAACAGTTAATTCTGATGGTCTAGTTTGTAGCTGGATAGATTTTCAACTCCATTCAACATCCATTTTATTATATAAATGCAGATTATAAATCTGATCACGTGCAGCTTATGTGTGAAAATTTCTGTATATTTCAGGTCAGTCCAGGTAATATTGCAGAAGCACTAACAGAGAGACATTGGCAGTGTGGTAATGACTAGTAATTCAGAGATCCACAGCATTGCACTGGGGAAATGTGCAATGTGCAAATCTCACCAAAGATAAGACAGTAAGATCTGAATTCAATTAATAAACCTTGGGTATAATGTAATGGTGACAATCGAAATATCACTGACAGTCATAAAATACCATCTGATTCACTGATGTCCTTCAGGGAAGGAAATCTTTACCTGGTCTGGCCTACAATTGATTTTGGATCCAGTCCTTCAGCAACAAAGATTCTTAAACACTTGCCTTGCCAGTGATATCCATACCATATGAAAAAAAGAGCTGAAGTAAATTCTAGCCTTCTTAGAAATTATGTTTGTCTGTCATAGTTGTGGGTATGTTAGTCTCCCACACAAAATCCAGTTACCAAAGAAACACGTGCATTACATATCAGCATCACCCATTACGCAGTAAATGTCTCATGCCCCTCATATTTCTCTCAGCACAACTCAAAGTCAAGCACAGCTACCAGCAATTCGAACAAAAATATACTGTCAGCATTTATGTTTAACTAAAACATTTCAAATAAGCTAATGTCTTTGAGTCACAGGGATACAAATATTCCTGTTAATTGTTTAAACTCCTATACTTGAAAATATTTAAGAGTTTTAGCTGACAAAAGTACCATTATCTTCAGAACGATCATAACAAAGGATGCCATTTCCAAATTAAATAGGCCACTGATGACACAGCTTTGCTACTATAATTAACAATGACCAAAATTCAATGACAAACACCAGAGCAACAATCATGATGGCTGTTAAGATGACCTAAGCATACAAAAGCTTTCATCAGTACCTTGCAAGAAGAAACATTACACATACCCTCTTTTCGGGATGCATTTCACTTCAAAATCACTGGTAGTTGTAATCGACATTAATTTTTGAATGCCAAAGGTCTGTTGTAATATCTATTTTCCTTGTAAACCAAAGCTTCCACTGTAAATATTTTACATTCACAGCCGGGAGAATAGGTATAAGAGATAAAATTAAATACAACACAGACGCAGCCTGGATGAGTATTAAATCAAGTCCCAACCACTGCAGACAGCACTCCATTTTTTAAACTTATGCTGTACGGCTAGTATATTACACGTTACTAAATCCTGTCACTGACACATAAAGGAAGGAAAAATCAAATCTATGCAGATAGATAGCTATATAACCCACCAGGATCCCTGCAGCTCTTCAGCACATCATCCTATTCGCAGTATGATGCGGATCATCTGAAAATACCATTCCCTCTCTTCTTGTTATCACTGCTACTGAATACTGATAGACACCAAGGACAAAAGGAGGAACCGGCATGAACATTAAGAGCAAATATTTAATAGAATAGGAGCTTTCCTATCATCTGGCTTCATGTAACCAGGCACTGGGTGTTGCTCTCCCCTGAGAGTCTCTGGGCAATTTGAGTCAGAAGAAAAACCTGGCATGGAGGAGGAAGGAAAATGGCAAAAAAAAAAATTTGTATTAGTAATTTTTTAAATGGCATAAAAATTTAATTTCCTCTCCACAATTTTCCAAGCATAGAATTTTATCAGTTACATTTATCATCTTTACAGCAAAACATGTGAAAAGCTGGATTAATCTCTTCAACCATCAGATTCCACCACATCAATACATACCTCTCGAAACAGTACAGATGCAAGTGGAATATTCTAAACCACCCAAAATTATTTGGTAAGCTATAAGACAACTACATCCTTCACAGCCATGTACCAAGACCTAACATTTTTCAAATCTGTTACTGTAAAATAAGTGACTTTTCAACACAAGAAACAAAAACCAATAATTCTTTGAAACTATGAAATCTTGATTCCATTCTCATAATCGGATACACAATTCAACTGTAAACCGAAACAGAACAAAAGCCAACTAGCTATCAGGTTCTGATAGATCCATTGAATCCAATTTTGGATGATTTGGTTAGTTAAAGAAAGGATTGTGCGTCCACATAAATTCAAAATATTGCCTTTTAATTATTCTAAAGTAAATTTTGAGCTATAGGAGCGTTTGCTTAAAACACTTCCAGCGCAGAGCATTTCAGCTTGTCACAATGGCAAGTGACGGGTTTCAAAACCAAATAAATTAACCCCTGCAAACCAGTGTAATTTAACAAAAATTAACATTTTAATTTTTTTTAAAAATCACGGCAATAAATGTCATTTGAAAGAGCAAACTGATACAAAATGTCTCAAGTGTCAATTTTGGACCAAATTTTTGAAAAATATTTGTTAACAACTACACCATTTGTAAACCATGTCCCCTAAAATCTAACATCAATATATCAATAGTTTTAGATATTTATCTTTTCAATGATTGTCTCAATATAAACTAGTTTCCTGCAAAAGCATTTTTTTTTAAGATAGACTACAATCTTTTCCAGGTTCTTCCAGTAAATATGAAACCAGGGGCCTAAGCATGCACATTAAACAAACAGCCAGTCTCCAAGACTCGAATGGAGCAATGAAAACTCTTCTGCAGTCTTTTGCTTTGCTGCTAGTGACATTACAACACAACTCACTGAAGATGATGTCCATGCATCTCTCACAGTCACAATTAACAGAAAATAGACAAATTATTACCTGCTAAAATCAGTGAGGAGAGAAGCTTACATAGCACATCTTCTGCAAGGCTCACCAAGTGATAGGAGCATTATCCAACAGCCTCCTAAATTGCATCTGATAACACTTGGACAAATGCTGGACAATTTTTAAATTGGAAATAAAAAGGACTTACACCTTTTATCACACAGTCAAATGTGATTCACAAATAGTGCATCTACTGTGCACAAAGACCCATGCTTACAAAGCATCACACAATACCATCCAGTCATACTGCCACAACTGATCTCAATCATTGAAATCAAGGGTTGACTGAGTTGGCTTGATTCAGAGATATTCATTCCAAGTTAAAAATTGATTCACCTGCTCAGTTCACCGATGCACTGTTCATGCTACAAATAGGTTAGTTGTGGTTCTAATTGGTAAAATTAGCATTTTTTAAAAGGTGACAAACGAAGAAAAAGCATTGAAAGATCAGAGCATGTGATTTTCTTTAACACGTAAATTACTGAATTCTTAAAATGCATGCAGCATTAAAAACTGCTTTTTGTACAGACTAGCATTACTGATTTTCATAAAGGATCTCCAATAAAGAAAATATTAATATAAATGCTGCTCTAAGCCATTGCTACAAATACAAGACAGTATGAAATAGTTATATTTTAAATTGTTTTCACTAATTTAAGCTGAAGGGAGTAATAATCATTAAATTCTGCCCCTAATCTGGTTTTGTTTCCAGGTCACGAACCTGAACAATAATCTAGAATTAAGAGACTAACGATGACCATGAAACTGTTAGAAAATGAAACCGATTGTCAGAAAATAAAACCGATTGTCAGAAAAACCAATCAAATGTCCCTGACAGAAGGAAATTGCTATCTTGACGTGGTCTGGCCTACAAATGACTCCAAACCCACAGCAATGTGGCTGACTCTTACCTGCCCTCTGGACAATTACAAAGAGAAAATGAGGACTGCAGATGCTGGAGATTAGAGTGAAGAGTGTAGTACTGGAAAAGCACAGCAGGTCAGGCAGCATCCGAGGAGCAGGAGGATCGATGTTTCGGGCATAAGCCCTTCTTCAGGAATGAGGCTTGTGTGTTGGAGCGGAGAGATAAACGTGAGGGGGTGGGGTTTTGGGGAAGGTAGCTGAGAAAGCAATAGTGCATGAAGGTGAGGAAGAAGATGATAGTGGAGGGGGGGAGGAGTGATGGACAGATCCGGTGGGCGGTGCAGAGTTGTAGGTTTGGGACTGGGATAATGTTGGGGGGAATGGGGAGGCTGTTGAAATCCACATTTATCTCGTGTGATAGCAGGGTCCCAAGGCAGAATATGACGCGTTCTCCCTCCAGGTGTCGGGTGGTAACGGTTTGGCTGTGGAGGCGGCCCAGGACCTGCATGACCTTGACGGAGTGGGAGGGGAGTTGAAGTGTTCAGCCACGAGGTGGTGGGGTTGGTGGGTGCGGCTGTCCCAGAGATGTTCTCTGAAATGAGCCGCAAGAAGGCGCCCTGTCTCCCCAATGTAGAGGAGACCACACCGGGTACGACGGATGCAGTCGATGACATTTACTTGTAGAGGTACAAGTAAATTTCTGACAGATGTGGAAGGATCCCTTAGGGCCTTGGATGGAAGTGAGGGGAGCAGTGAGTGTGCAGGTTTTGCACTTCCTACGGTGGCAGGGAAAGATGCCAGGAGTGGGGTGTGGGCTGGTGAGAGGTATGGACCTGATGAGGGAATCGCGGAGGGAATGGTCTTTTTGGAAAGCTGATGGGGAGGGAAGGGAAATATCTCTCTGGTGGTGGGGTCCATTGAGAGGTGGCAGAAGATGATGCGTTGTACTCTGAGGTTGGTGGAGGGAAGGTGAGGACCAGGGGTCTCTGTTCTTGTTGAGTTGGGAGCAGTGGGAATCAAGGGCGGTGGTGCGTGAATTGGAAGAGATCCGCTGGAGGGCATCAACCACCATGTGGGAAGGGAAGTTACGATCGTTGGAGGATGAGGAGGCCATTTGGGACTTGGAGGTGGAATTCGTCATCATGGGAACAGATGTGGCGGAGGCAGAGGAATTGGGAATAAGGGATGGCAGTTTTACAGGAGGTAACTGTGTGAGTTGGTGAGCTTGCAGTATATGCATGTGCTTAATCAGTCGCCAGAGGCAGTGATGGAGAGATCCAGTTGCTCTTCGGAGGGTCGGTGTGGACTTGTTGGGCCGAAGGGCCTGTTTCCACACTGTAAGTAATCTAATCTAATCTAATCTAAAACTGTTCAACCTCCTTGTGGGAGCAAGAGGTGGTGCTGATACACAGTCAGTCATCGAGGTAGCAGAGGAACAGGTGGCAGTGTGTTGCCGGTGTAACTGCGGAAGATGGACTGTTTCATTTCAGAGAACATCTCTGGGACAGCCGCACCCATCAACCTCACCACCTCGTGGCTGAACACTTCAACTCCCCCTCCCACTCAGTCAAGAACATGCAGGTCCTGGGCCGCCTCCACTGCCAAACCATTACCATCCAACACCTGGAGTAAGAACGCCTCATATTCCGCCTTGGGACCCTCTACCACACAGGATAAATGTGGATTTCAACAAGCTTGCTCACCTCCACACACACCCCGCCCCCCCACATTATCCCAGTCCCAAACCTCCAACTCGGCTCCGCCCGCCAGACCTGTCTATCACTCAACCCCTCCGGACCTATCACCTTTTCCCTCACCTTCATGCATTATTGCTTTCTCAGCTACCTTCCCCAAAACACCACCCCCTTACATTTATCTCTCAGCTCCAACACATAAGCCTCATTCCTGATGAAAGGCTTATGCCCAAAACGTCAATCCTCCTGCTCCTCAGATGCTGCCTGATCTGCTGCGTTTTTCCAGCACGACACTCTCCACTCTGGGCAATTACAGATGGGCAATAAATGCTGGTCTGGCCACTGACACCCACATTCCATGAGTTAGTAAGAAAAGTGCCATGTTTCCACATACTGGCACAAAAAAGCAGATGTAACTTATTTTGTAGACACAGACACATGGAGAAAGAGACAATAATAGCTGTTTGCTTTGGAAGTAAAGGAAAAGATTTTTTTTTATTAGCCACCAAGCAAAAGAGTTACTGTTTGGAGTCCAGTGACTATTCATCAGAACTTGTTGGGTTTCTCTTGCAATTTTACTTTTTGCTTCAGATCTCCAGCATCCACAGTTATTTGCTTTATTAAAGGCTGGGAGAACTGGTTCACTTTTTGAAGACTTGTGGAAAATGAAGGATCAAGGATCAGCAGAGTGTGCACTGCTACAAGAAGTCAGTTTAAGGATATTCAGAAAATTGTTTGGAATGAATATCTAAGGATCCTGGAAGACTGACCCAGCGTGGCAGAGGGAAGACCCCAAAAACAAAGAACTGAAAAGCCAGAACGAGTTGTAACATAATCTTAAGGGCTACCTATTTGGAGGGTGGAGAATGGTGTAAATTGAAAATGTCATGAAATACTTCATTTGTGTTCATTAATGGGAAATTAACTTTCCTTTAATTTGGTGTGTTAGTTGTCTTATGTGGGACTGTAACACCACTCTTTACAGCCCCTCGTCCCATAACTTTAACGATTCCCTAACTGAGAACAAAGAAAATTTACAGGCCTGGAACTGGCCCTTCGGCCCTCTAAGCCTGAGCCGATCCAAATCTACGGTCTAAACCTGTTGCCCAATTCCTAAGCATCTGTATCCCTCTGCTTCCCACCTACTCGTGCATCTGTCCAGACGCATCTTAAGTGAATCTACCGTGCCTGCCTCTACTATCTCTGCTGGCAATGCATTCCAGGCACCTACCACCCACTGTACAAAGTACTTGCCGTGTATCTCCCCCTTAAACTTTTCACCTCTCTCCTTGAACTAGAAGGATAACTGTGTACATGTAGCTTCTAGTACAACAGCTGGTCTTTAATGTTAAAGCAAGTCACAAACTGCTTTGCAAATTTCTAACAGGAAGCAAATTCCCTTCTAAACTTCAAGGAAACAGCACATCACCCATGAGTCTAAACCTAACTCCCTCCAGTTCAGGTGTACATCCAATGTACAAGACACTTGGCAACAAGTGACCAAAACACCTCAGAGAGTAGTTTCCAAACCTCTACTCCCTCAAAGATTCTGCGCAACAGATGCATGGGAGTACCTCTGCCTGCAAGTTCACATCCAAGTCACTCACAGTTCTGACTTAGAACTATAAATGCCATTTCTTCAGGATCGCTGGATCAAACATTGAGCACTTATTTCCTGACAGCACTGTGAATGTACTGACAATATATATGGCAGCAGTTTAAGTCAGGGGCTCACCATCACCTTCTAAAGGGGATTTAGGTATGGGAAACAAGTGCTTGCCTTCCCAGCAATATCTATGTCCCATGAAAGATTTTAGAAAGTTTGGCTTCACGTGATAGTAAACATTATTTACACCTAAGCCAAGTACAAGTCTTTGCAAAGTGTTGAATCCATTACTATTTTGCTTTTTCTTTCATTTGGAGAGAGCTGCAATTGATAATTGAACTTTGAACAGATATTTTCTGTTTGGAACTGGCCTGGGAAGATAAATGCGGGTTAATTACTGTTCTAAGGGCACCATAGACATTTTGGCACTAAGATGCTGCTACGCTCAGCAACTAACAGCTATTTATATTTTGAATTGTCAATCAAGGGAAGATCAAAGGCATGTTCAATAAAAAGAGAAAAACAAAGAGTGAACTGGCTCAGACTGGGCTTTTGGGAGAAGATAGTTTTGTTGTGGCGGCTTCTGGATTGGGACTATTGCCTGGTTTTGCTCTTTCTACTTATTCTCCAATTAGTAACTTGTTGGAAGTTCCAAAAACAGAATCTGAGTCTGTAAGAAATAAGTAAAAATCTCCAGAGGTTTGCAATGACCAGTGACTTCAGAATTCAAGCAAATTTTACAGTTCTACATGCCATAATACAACACATTGTTCAAGAATTTCATGACAGTCCAATATTCAACACTCAAATAGTTACTGAAGTTGCAAATTACAATTCTTTTACTTTTTTTATTTCTTTCTTAACTGCATGTGTCTGTCTATTCATATGAGAGTAGTGGTTTATAATTACATATTTGGTTTAGATCATAGATATTAATTAGCTTGCCTTGTTGTTTATCTGTGTTCTATTATTAATAATAAATTGCCAATTTTTGGTTAAGTTATAAACTTGGTGTCTAAGATTTGTTATTTGTAAAGTCTGGTTAGGAATAAATGAGTAATTTTAAGGGTCATGTGATGTTTTCACTTCATTATGTTGCAAATCCAGTGCTACTAAGGCTGATTTAGTTTGGCTCGATAACCTTTTGTCCTAACAAAAGACTTTCCGCATTTATAAAGATTCAAAAACTTTTTTGTTTAAAATATTAAATAACCACAGGATTTAGCGAAAATATTGAATAACTACTGGATTTAGCGAAAATATTAAATAACCACTGGATTTAGCGAAAATGTTGCCACTTCTAGTTCCACTGAGGTGAAATGTAACACTAGAGTCACCAATCACCATATCCAGATATAAAATCATAATTGTGAAGTTCTATAGACCAGCGAAAAAGATACGGTGGAGATGCTCTGTCTGATTGTCACCATGGAAGTGGTCATTTTGTGTCACATCTTGAACTGTGACACTGTTGACTGATCTGAAATTACAACACTCTCAAATTACACACAATTGCTTCACAACGAAAAGATTCTCTCGTGGCCACAACTATCACTGGGTTTTTCTTTTGAAACGGTTATAAATATTCAAATTTAATTAATAACCTCAAATCATGACAAGGTTTTGTCGATTATGAAAAGAACCTATACAAGTAATTTATCTTGTATTAATTTAAGGTCATTGCAATGCTACATTACTACAGCACATTTATAGTGGATTGTACGATAAAAGTACTAACCTATAAAAGGAAAAGTTTGAACAACAGGGTATCCAGCAAAAAAAAATTCCTGGCTTCCAGTGTTTGTGGTCATGGGTTACTATCATGGTCTCATACTCCAAATCTGTATCAGCTGGGCTTTGAATCAGTGTTAAACTTTTTTTTAAAAAGGAGTTAACCCTAGCTTGAAAATAATACATCAGAAAATTTGAATTGATATTTTTGATGTTAGCCATATAATCAAATGGAAGTTACCAAGTGGAGATAATAAAAGCTAAGAAGACACTGAGCAGGAGAGAATATCTTAAAAAAAAACACCCATTTTCTTCCCAATTTTAAGCTTTAATTCCATACCACCTACCATCTCCTCCCACTTCCCCGAGCCCACTCCAGCCAGTCATATGGATTTTTATTAGCACTTCATTCAAAAATTAAATGTGTACTTTTATTTGAGAGAAAATACATTTACATTTTCTCATTGCATTTTTAGCTTCTCTCCCTCTTAATTGCACCGATGGGGCTATACTCTCTCAGGTTCTGGATCAATGGTGCTGGAAGAGCACAGCAGTTCATGCAGCATCCAAGGAGCTTCAGCAAAATCGACGTTTCGGGCAAAAGCCCTTCATCAGGAATAAAGGCAGAGAGCCTGAAGCGTGGAGAGATAAGCTAGAGGAGGGTGGGGGTGGGGAGAGAGTACCATAGAGTACAATAGGTCAGTGGGGGAGGAGATGAAGATGATAGGTCAGGGAAGAGAGGGTGGAGTGGATAGGTGGAAAAGGAGCTGGGCAGGTCGGACAAGTCCGGACAAGACAAGGGGACAGTGTTGAGCTGGAGGTTTGAAACTAGGATGAGGTGCGGGGAAGGGGAAATGAGGAAGCTGTTGAAGTCCACATTGATGCCCTGGGGTTGAAGTGTTCCGAGGCGGAAGATGAGGCGTTCTTCCTCCATGTGTCTAGTGGTGAGGGAGCGATGGTGGAGGAGGCCCAGCACCTCCATACCCTCGGCAGAGCGGGAGGGGGAGTTGAAATGTTGGGCCACGGGGCAGTTTAGTTGATTGGTGCGGGTGTCTCGGAGATGTTCCCTAAAGCGCTCTGCTAGGAGGCGCCCAGTCTCCCCGATGTAGAAGAGACCACAACGGGAGCAACGGATACAATAAATGATATTAGTGGATGTTCAGGTAAAATTTTGATGGATATGGAAGGCTCCTTTAGGGCCTTGGATAGAGGTGAGGGAGGTGGTGTGGGCACAGGTTTTACAGTTCCTGCGGTGGCAGGGAAAAGTGCCAGGATGGGAGGGTGGGTCGTTGGGGGGGGGGGGGGGGGGGCGTGGATCTGACCAGGTTGTCACGGAGGGAACGGTCTTTGCGGAAGGCGGAAAGGGGTGGGGAGGGAAATATATCCCTGGTGGTGGGGTCTTTTTGGAGGTGGCGGAAATGTCGGCGGATGATTTGGTTTATGCGGAGGTTTGTAGGGTGGAAGGTGAGCACCGGGGCGTTCTGTCCTTGTTACGGTTGGAGGGGTGGGGTCGGAGGGCGGAGGTGCGGGATGTGGACGAGATTCGTTGGAGGGCATCTTTAACCACGTGGGAAGGGAAATTGCAGTCTCTAAAGAAGGAGGCCATCTGGTGTGTTCTGTGGTGGAACTGGTCCTCCTGGGAGCAGATACGGCGGAGGAATTGGGAATACAGGATGGCATTTTTGCAAGAGATAGGGTGGGAAGAGGTGTAATCCAGGTAGCTGTGGGAGTCGGTGTGTTTGTAAAATATGTCAGTGTCAAGTCGGTCATCACTAATGGAGTTGGGGAGGTCCAGGAAGGGGAGGGAGGTGTCAGAGATGGTCCAGGTAAGTTTAAGGTCAGGGTGGAATGTGTTGGTGAAGTTGGTGAATTGCTCAACCTCCTCGCGGGAGCACGAGGTGGCGCCAATGCAGTCATCAATGTAGCGGAGGAAGAGGTGGGGAGTGGTGCCGGTGTAATTACGGAAGATCAACTGTTCTACGTAGCCAACATAGAGACAGACATAGCTGGGGCTCATACGTGTGCCCATGGCTACCCCTTTGGTCTGGAGGAAGTGGGAGGATTCAAAGGAGAAATTGTTAAGGGTGAGGACCAATTCGGCCAAATGAATGAGTGTGTCGGTGGAAGGGTACTGTTGGGGACGTCTGGAGAGGAAAAAGCGGAGGGCTTGGAGGCCCTGGTCATGGCGGATGGAGGTGTAGAGGGATTGGATATCCATGGTGAAGATGAGGCGATGGGGGCCGGGGAAACGGAAGTCTTGGAGGAGGTGGAGGGCGTGGGTGGTGTCTCGAATTTATGTGGGGAGTTCCTGGACTAGGGGGGATAGGACAGTGTCGAGGTAGGTAGAGATAAGTTCAGTGGGGCAGGAGCATGCTGAGACAATGGGTCAGCCAGGGTGGTCAGGCTTGTGGATCTTGGGAAGGAGGTAGAACTGGGCAGTGCGGGGTTCCCGGACTATGAGGTTGGAAGCTGTGGGTGGGAGATCTCCTGAGGTGATGAGGTTCTGTATGGTCTGGGAGATGGTGGTTTGGTGATGGGGGGGTGGGGTCATGGTCGAGTGGGCAGTAGGAAGAGGTGTCCTTGAGTTGGCGTTTGGCTTCAGCGGTGTAGAGGTCAGTGCGCCAGACTACCACTGCGCCCCCTTTATCCGCTGGCTTTATGGTGAGGTTGGGATTAGAGCAGATGGATTGGAGCCAGCAACAGTTCTCCTTCAAGATCCTCTGCTCCATGCTTGCAGCAATGCGCCAGCACCTAACCTCTCTACAGTCTGCCCTGCCTCAGCTGAGGGCCACACTCTCAGAATTGCAAAGGACCCACTCGACTACATCCTCAGGAGAATCCATACTCTCAACAAACAGTATTTCAATTCTATCTCAAACATCAAAAACTGTAAGTACAACAAACTTTTATCCACACACCTCCATAACCAGCGCTCCTCAAACATTACAGAAGATTCCCCTGGCCTCGGAAACGCCATTAGCCATGCGGCTGATGCAGCTACCACGCCCACGCTGATTGATGATGTCACTTCCGCCCCCTTCATGGCCACTCCCACAGCCACTTCCAGCTCTCACATCATTGCCGATGCCACATGCTCAGTGACTTCTGCCACCCCTACTGCCGTGTCTGCCACCACTTCCACCCCCACCAGCGCCACTCACCTGCATTCTGCTGACACGCCCCCCCCCACAGACCCCACTGTCACTATCCCCACCCCCCAGAACCCCGAGGGGAGCACTACCCCTGCTCATACCTCCACCCCCATTCCCCACACCATCACACCCACTCCAGGTACAGGCTCCAACCCCACTCCCAGCTCCACACCACATCCGAGCTCCCAGCCCTGCCGAGTTTTCACCATCCCCCCGCACCTCCCACTCACTGAGAACAAACGATCAGTCCTCAGCAAAGGATTCACATTCATCCCCCTCCAACCACGCATCAATGAATTTAATACACGCCGTGACATTGAACACTTCTTCCATCGCTTCCGCCTCCAAGCTTACTTTCACAATCAGGAACCCCGCCCACCTTCCGAGGACCCCTTCGCCCACCTCCAACACACTGCAGCCACCTGGACACCCCGCGCTGGCCTATTACCTGCTCTCGACCTCTTCATTTCCAACTGCCGCCGGGACATTAACCGCTTCAACCTGTCTACCCCCCTCCCCCACTCCAACCTCTCACCCTCACAATGTGCAGCCCTCCAATCCCTCTGCTCTAATCCCAACCTCACCATAAAGCCAGCGGATAAAGGGGGCGCAGTGGTAGTCTGGCACACTGACCTCTACACCGCTGAAGCCAAACGCCAACTCGAGGACACCTCTTCCTACTGCCCACTCGACCATGACCCCACCCCCCCATCACCAAACCATCATCTCCCAGACCATACAGAACCTCATCACCTCAGGAGACCTCCCAACCACAGCTTCCAACCTCAGTCCGGGAACCCCGCACTGCCCGGTTCTACCTCCTTCCCAAGATCCACAAGCCTGACCACCCTGGCCGACCCATTGGATCAGCATGCTCCTGCCCCACTGAACTTATCTATACCTACCTCGACTGTCCTATCCCCCCTAGTCCAGGAACTCCCCACATAAATTCGAGACACCACCCACGCCCTCCACCCCTCCACCTCCTCCAAGACTTCCGTTTCCCCGGCCCCCAACGCCTCATCTTCACCATGGATATCCAATCCCTCTACACCTCCATCCGCCATGACCAGGGCCTCCAAGCCCTCCGCTTTTTCCTCTCCAGACGTCCCCAACAGTACCCTTTCACCGACACACATTCGTTTGGCCGAACTGGTCCTCACCCTTAACAATTTCTCCTTTGAATCCTCCCACTTCCTCCAGCCCAAAGGGGTAGCCATGGGCACACGTATGGGCCCCAGCTATGTCTGTCTCTTTGATGGCTACGTAGAACAGTTGATCTTCCGTAATTACACCGGCACCACTCCCCACCTCTTCCTCCGCTACATTGATGACTGCATTGGTGCCACCTCGTGCTCCCGCGAGGAGGTTGAGCAATTCATCAACTTCACCAACACATTACACCCTGACCTTAAACTTACCTGGACCATCTCTGACACCTCCCTCCCCTTCTTGGACCTCCCCATCTCCATTAGTGACGACCGACTTTTACAAACCCACCAACTCCCACAGCTACCTGGATTACACCTCTTCCCACCCTATCTCTTGCAAAAATGCCATCCTGTATTCCCAATTCCTCCGCCGTATCTGCTCCCAGGAGGACCAGTTCCACCACAGAACACACCAGATGGCCTCCTTCTTTAGAGACCACAATTTCCCTTCCCACGTGGTTAAAGATGCCCTCCAACGAATCTCGTCCACATCCCGCACCTCCGCCCTCGGACCCCACCCCTCCAACCGTAACAAGGACAGAACGCCCCGGTGCTCACCTTCCACCCTACAAACCTCCGCATAAACCAAATCATCCGCCAACATTTCCGCCACCTCCAAAAAGACCCCACCACCAGGGATATATTTCCCTCCCCACCCCTTTCCGCCTTCCGCAAAGACCGTTCCCTCCGTGACAACCTGGTCAGATCCACGCCCCCCCCCCTACGACCCACCCTCCCATCCTGGCACTTTTCCCTGCCACCGCAGGAACTGTAAAACCTGTGCCCACACCACCTCCCTCACCTCTATCCAAGGCCCTAAAGGAGCCTTCCATATCCATCAAAATTTTACCTGCACATCCACTAATATCATTTATTGTAACTGTTGCTCCCGTTGCGGTCTCTTCTACATCGGGGAGACTGGGCGCCTCTCAGCAGAGCGCTTTAGGGAACATCTCCGAGACACCCGCACCAATCAACTAAACTGCCCCGTGGCCCAACATTTCAACTCCCCCTCCAACTCTGCCGAGGGTATGGAGGTGCTGGGCCTCCTCCACCGCCGCTCCCTCACCACTAGACGCATGGAGGAAGAACGCCTCATCTTCCGCCTCGGAACACTTCAACCCCAGGGCATCAATGTGGACTTCAACAGCTTCCTCATTTCCCCTTCCCCCCACCTCATCCTAGTTTCAAACCTCCAGCTCAACACTGTCCCCTTGTCTTGTCCGGACTTGTCCGACCTGCCCAGCTCCTTTTCCACCTATCCACTCCACCCTCTCCTCCCTGACCTATCATCTTCATCTCCTCCCCCACTGACCTATTGTACTCTATGGTACTCTCTCCCCACCCCCACCCTCCTCTAGCTTATCTCTCCACGCTTCAGACTCTCTGCCTTTATTCCTGATGAAGGGCTTTTGCCCGAAACGTCGATTTTGCTGAAGCTCCTTGGATGCTGCCTGAACTGCTGTGCTCTTCCAGCACCATTGATCCAGAATCTGGTTTCCAGCATCTGCAGTCATTGTTTTTACCTATACTCTCTCAGGTGTCAACCCCAAATCTATACTTAGTCAAGTGGACCAAATTGAGGCCAGGGTGCAAAGTGGGAGCAGCATGCAAACATCCAAGCATCCCACTCATTGCCCTTTTCAAACATCTGCCTCAGATGCAGCAAGGCATGCAAATCCAGTACGGGCTATTTAATCACCTCAGGATGTACAAAATTGGAGTTGAAGTAACTAAGTTTTCCCAAGGGACTGTCGAAGGAAGAAATGTGGCCATCATTCATAAAAGACTCAACCTCAAATGGCTGAAATATATTCAATTCTGATTTTGTCTTCCCAGAATTTTCAAACACAATTTAAGCAAGTCACCGAATAGCAATCATGAGCCTAATCTTCTTTCCAAATGAGATAAACTACATTCTACTAAAACCAAAGCCATGGTCAGTTAATTCAGCTCCAGTATTCAATCTATATGCACACCAGAGGATTACAAGGATATGTTTATAATACACTTCGATGTACACTAGTGCAGTTTGAACATTAGAGTTTTGGAACTACAGTACAAACATGCCTTTCAACTCAATGATCCATATTATTTTATGCCTCACACCACACTTTCCGCATTTCTTCCTCATCCTTTTCCTCTCATACTCAGATAGCTTAGATACTTTACAATGAAAACTATTCACTGTAACCACTTCTAAACAGTAGGAGTTCCACGTTCTAACCACCATGAGGAATGAATTTCTTTCAGAACGAATACCTAAATATTAATTCCCAAAGGGAAATTTCCCTCCTTATCGGCTTCTTTGAGCTTTTTCCCCCATTTTACCCAAGGCTGCCTAATGCTGGTTGATCACCTTTCTCTATTTTCTTATTTTTATCACCTATTTAATCTCTCACCAGCATTTCCTTTTCATCTGGTCTTATGCCTTCTTCACCTACTTCCTGGTAGGCCCAACTCCATTACTCACAACACCATATATTCCCCCTTTTTGCATCAACAAATCCATATACTGTATTGACAACATGGTCTGGTCCCTTTTTAAGACATGCTCAAGAGATAATATGCAGCAACTGATGTTTATCAGAGCATGTTTAAAAGCGTCGGGACTCTTGTGACACAGCGATAATGTCTCCACCTCTGAACCAAGAGACCAGAGTCATGTCCTACCTGTACCAGGTGTGTGCAAGAACATCTCTGAACATTTTGGTTAAAAAACACTTGGTTTGGACTGCCTTCCATTCTCCCTCGTCTTTGGTCTGCAGTGCCCTAACAGGCTTTGCATACAAATTCATCAACTGAAAAAAAAAAGGATGATTTTCTGATGAAAAAAATGCCATGGATGACCCAATGACGGAAACAAAAACCACTTCTAAACAGTAGTAGTGTGCAACAGCACTTCTGGACATATGAAAAAAAGACTTCAGTTGCGGCTCTTGTGAAGGGGTAGTGTTCCTACCTCTGAGTCAGTACCTAGGTTCGAGGTCCACCTGCTATGGAGAGGTATCATAACATCCTTGGACAGGTTGACTACATATGTCAAAAAGCTTGGGTTGAGCTGTAGTGGTGCCGTGGTACTGTTCCTATCTCTGAACCAGGCTGGAGTCCAAGTTCCACTCACCCTAGCTGTTTGTCATAACAGCTAAGCAGGTTAATTAGAAAAGAGTTTTTAAAAAGGGCTGGTTTTCCCAGTGTGTTGGATTAGGAAGAGGAAAGACATAAATGCACAGGCTTTGGAAGTCTGCTACGGTATGTAGCAAAGGGGCGGCATGATGGCTCAGTGGTAGCACTGCTGCCTCACTGCACCAGGGTCCTAGGTTCAATTCCATCTTCCGGCATCTGTCTGTGTGGAGTTTGCACATTCTCCCAGTGTCTGCGTGGGTTTCCTCCAGGTGCTCCGGTTTTCTCCCACAGTCACAAAGATGGGCAGGCCAGGTGAATTGGCCGTGCTAAATTGCCCATAGTGTTAGGTGCAGTAGTCAGAGTGGGGTGGGTTGCTCTTCAGAGGGTCGGTGTGGACTTGTTGGGCCAAAGGGCCTGTTTCCACACAATAGGGAATCTAATGGAATCTAATTTCACATTGTTCTTGGCTACATTCTTTGATGCTTCCACAATTTTTTATTGACATCCTGATGTGTTAGTTCCTCATTTTGTCCTTGCTTATTACTTGAAACATCCACTTTAGCTTCTGCATCTCAGTTCGCAGTTGTGTTCCTCTCGTTATTGCCTGGGCTGATATAATGAGAACAGTCTGCAGCATCTCATAGATCGTTTTTCTTAGTTTCAGTGACATTCTCTGACATCACTGCATTTCTTTGTATTATTGCAACCTGAGCAAACCCATTGCTCAATTTCATCTGTCGTCCCTGTTCCGATGTACTTTGAATTACCCACTTTTTCCAAGCCTTCACCCATAACCTTGAGATTTTCACTATGATCTTTTCCCCTTAGCTCAACCTGACATCCATAAATTGGGTCTTTGGTTTTCTGAATCTGTTCCCTGGATGCTGCCTGACCTGCTGTGCTGATCCTAAATTTCACCTTCTAGTGCTTTTCTCCAGATATTCAGTTCTGTACCATTATCTTATTATAGCTTGATGTTACCTATAAATATCATTGACAGTAGAATGTGGCATCTTTCTTACACAGTTCAAACATAGTAACAGCAAGGAAAGGAAGGGGCTCAATGTGCTAATGCTTGGTGTAAAACAACTATCTCCCACACGACCTTTTACTAGACTGTGTCACTCTTCAGACCAAAGTGGAATTTTGACCAATTCATCTTTCTAGTAACTGGGTGTTCTGTACAAAATAAAATCTTCTTTTAGCACAATATATTTTAACCAGAATTAATATGTCTAAATCAATTGAACCATTGCCCTTCACCACTTGGAACACTAGTTGGAAGGCAAACCTTGTTCTGCAACTCTGGTTCAATTTCTGAATGTTTTCTTCTCCTCTCATACTCAAGAAATAAATAAAAAACTCACCCCAATGTAAACTCAAAATATATTCTCAAAGAAGGATCAAAAATGCTTTATCTGTTAAGTACAGGATGCATTTTGGACTTATTAATTCAAAGGGTTAAATATTTGTACTTTCATATTATTCTATGCACCAGTTAGCACTATCAATCAGTTGTTGCTGCTTCCTTAAATAATCTGTTTTGATGATATATCAATAATAGCATTTATTAAAGAAACTTGTGACAGATTTTTTATATAAATGTTGATATGGATAAGCTATGTAATTGACTATCTCAACAACTAGGAAAAGCATTGTTTGTTTCTGTTGTGACCTGCGGAATAGTGGGACTAAAGCAACGGAACATTCCTCAGTGTCAGTTGTTGACACTTGTCATACCAGATAATATGATTATGCTCCTAAAAAAAATACAAGAACAGTCGGAGGATCAATACGGAGTTAATTAGGGACAACAGATTCCTGTGTATGGTTCTATTTTTAAAGCAATTTTAGTATAGATCCAACTTAAATTGGAATTCAGAAGGTAAGGTGGAGAACAAGGCGAATGACTTAAAGAAAGATAAGCAAATGGCGAGATGGCCAGTGAGAGATGTGGGATGTAGATACAATTGCATGCATGAAAGACTGGACAGGTATGGATGAGACTAGAATGGTGCTGGAAAAGCACAGGTCAGGCAGGATGTCGAGCAGGAAAATCAACGTTTTGGGCAAAAGGCCTTCATCAGAAATCCTGAAGAAGGGCTTTTGCCTGAAATTTCGATTTTCCTGCTCCTCAGATGCTGCCTGACCTGCCACGCTTTTCCAGTGTCACTGTAATCTTGACTCTGATCTCCAACATCTGCAGTACTCACTTTCACTTAGGTATGGGTGAGACAACCAGCAAGAGAGGTGGGGTCATGCAGGAGATGACCCAGTTGTGGGGTTGGGGGTGGGGATGTGTGTACATAGTGACAAAGGGGGTTGCACGGAAGCAGAATGGAAGAGAGGGGGATGCTTACAAATGATAGCCCGAAGGTGTGTGTAGGGGGCATACATGAGACAGAGACAGAGGGTGCATGCGAGATTGACACATACAAGAGACAGTGAGGGCACACGGAGACAGTGAAAGAGGGAGGTGAAAGCCAGCCATAAGCCAGACAGCTAGAGAGCGGTGGTTAAGGCAGACAGAGAGGGGGAAGGCAGATTCAGGAATTGAAATCCAATGAAAAGCAAAAAGTTTCTGTATTGATTATCAAAGTCAATAGTAACAAAAGTGTGCTCATATAAATTTGAGGACGACATTTCAGGAATTTCACATGCATGATTAGTCACCAAAAATGACTTGCTAAAAAGGATACTGGCAAGCCTTTGACTGATATTTCTCTGGCTCTATCAGCTTTTGTACTATGAGATGGATTTCTTCAATGCACAGGCATGCTGTTTGGAATGAAAATGCATCAACAACATTCCAACAATTAACCAACAATTTCATTCACAAGGCTGGTTAGCCCAGTTGGCAGATTATTATGCAGAGTGATGCCATCATCATGAATTCAATTCTCATACTGACTCAGGTTACCACAAGGTTACTCTTGGCAAGATGGCGGCAGAGTAGGATGTTCCAGCCAAAACTCGTCCGCTTTGCCATTTCTTCTTTTCCCTTCTCATTTTCTTTTTTCTTTTCAACTCACTCCCTAGAGCGACGATTCCTGGTTTCCAGCAAGTGACAACTCCTGCCCTCCAGTTGTGGCCTCCCAGCATAGCATAATGTCCTCCTGGTCTAGTGCAAGGGCAATCCACAGCAGCCTCCTGGTGCGGCGTGGCAATCAGCAGCAGCATCTTCCCAGTGTGGCATGGCAACCTCCCAGCCTGGTGCAGCTCCACTTGCGTGGCAACCTTCTGGCCTCCTAGCGTAACGTATCGTCAGTGCGGTGTAGACTGGAAGCTAGGTGCCAGTGTTGTACTGAACTTTTATTTCTGTAATGCTCAACATTTTATTTCTCTAAGAGCCTGGAACTAATGAAGCTGTGGCAAGGACTTTTGCACCTAAGTGGTGCTGTAATTGGCAACGTTGACACTTATCACTATATTCATTGAATATCTGTGGCAGTAAAGGTTATTCTATTCCAATCTCTCCCCTCACCTGGGGTGTGGTGACCCTTGCATTGAACAACCAATTGTCTCTCTCTAATGAGAGTGCAGTCCTACGATCCTCTGGGACTATGGTGGCTTCACTATACTCTCTAGGGGACTATGTAAATTCACAGTTTATATCAAAAACTTAGTTGTGTTCAGCTAAACCTGGGAAGCACATTTACACCACTTAATTGAAGTATTTGACTGACTGGTTGCAAAGAGCTAATTTCATTACAAGTTTTGCTGACAAAGAATTTGCCAAAGCAAACATAACTTATTTGGACCACAATCTGTGGGGCAAAGGTAATTAGTACCTATAGAAATGACAGTAAGGACTGTTATAGATTTTACTATGCCTAAGAGATAACTCAAAAATTTTGCAATGTACTAGCAAGAGGGAATTTTATCAGAAATCTGTTACAAAGTTCAGGGCTGTAATGTAGCTTGTGTATTTTTCTAATTATGAGAGCTTGGTTCCAAATTATCACGTAATTACAAGCTGAAAAAGTTTAAGCTCTCACCCTTTGAACAAAGGGAAGGCAGTTAAACTGCATTGGTTGTTTCTGAGGTCACAGTAAAAACTCAGAAAAGTTTGATATCTGTGTACTGTTGACCAGATATATTGAAGTTATTTGACATTTAGGTACTGCAGCAAAAAGTTATGGAACTTGTAGTGGCTCAATAGAAGCCAGGTGCCACAAAATGGTCAGTACAATTCTGAGTGGGAGACTGAAAACCTACAAGCAGAACAGCAGAAGACAGCTAAAAATCAGCACTCCTGATAATGCAGATTGCAGTCCCTTTCTTCAACTGTGACCCTAGAAATGCTTTTCAGTGACTACAAAGTGTCCAGACCTATGCAAACCCCTATAATAATCTCTACCACTACCCATGGGCAGAATTGAAATGTTGCCATCTCAAACTTTGTGGAACTACTTGATCCATAAATTTTGCCATTCACAAATGGCTAGATTGCTCAGGACAACAAAACTGAATATAACTAGAGGATTTCATCCAAGTGTTTTATAAGATCAAAACTTGTGACTTACTGAAATGGAGTCTTAAAAAAAAAAACCCCTAGGACCCATATTCATCTGGTTGTCACAAGTCTAAAATATGAAATCTTGTGCAAAATGGCTTAGTGGTTAGCATTTCTGCCTCACAACGCCAGGGATCCAGGTTCGATTCCAGCCCTGGGTGGAGCTTGCCCATTCTTCCTGTCTGCACGGGTTTATTCCAGTGATCTGTTTTCCTCCCACAGTTTGAAGATGTGCAGGTTAGGTGGATTAGCCATGCGAAATTGCCCCATAGTGTGCAGGCCAGCTGGGTTAGCTATGGTAAATATGGGTTACAGGGACAGGAAAGGGGGTGAGAGTTGGGTCTTGGTGGGATTCTCTTTGGAGGGCTGGTGCGGATTCTGTGGACCGAATGGCCTGTTTCAACATTGTAGGGATTCTGTGAAGTCTTTTTGCTAATCATTGGGAAATTCATTTCTTTTAAAATGATAAGGTTTTCCATACAATGATTGTAACAACAAATAGGGTCCCTTTTTACAATCATTTCTGCCATATCTGTTTTTCTCTGTTATATATGACTAGCAAATTTATTGGCACTAATCTGCATTCAAGGTTAAATTATCTGCTCACTTTTAAGTACACAAACAATTTTCAATTAGAAGTATGATGCAAGGTGCAGAATTATAAATTAGAGGATGTCAGAGCTATAAAAACATATATGTCAGCATCTTTAACATGATCAAATTAATTTTCATTCCTCTCTTTAGATTAATCATGTGGAGATGCCGGTGTTGGCTAGGGTAGACAAAGTCAAAAGTCACATGACATCAGGTTGTAGTCGAAGTTTATTTGAAATCATATGCTTGAGTTCCTTTGTGAGCGCTTGTGATTTCAAATGAACATGGTGTCATGTGACTTACATCTTTCAATTAAAGCAGTGTTCATGGACAATGTCAGTCCTACAAGTGTCATAATAAGCAAAAGGCCTAATATCAAGTATTCCCCTTTGGTCGTTGTCCTGAGATATGATGTAGTAGTCTATTATTTCTCTACTTTATTCTTCAACGGTGAGAAAAATCCACGCTTGAATATCATGGTAAGCAATGAAGCAAAAGCACTGAACTGTGTCAAGGAACAAAGTTACCACAAAGATTCAGCAATCTCTGTTATATCGATTTCTCTTTCCCATCATTTTGATTCCAATGTTGACTCAAGAGATCTCTGGGATCCAGCAACAGAGATGCCATCAAACAGGTTCAACAGTCACACTGAAGAATTGTCACAGACAACAAATCAAGAGGGAAAAATCATTTCATTAGGTTTCATTTCACAACTTTACAACAGCAAAATAAAGATGGAAAATAAACAGTACTAAATTAAGGGCAAAAGCAGAAATATTAAACAAATTCTGAAAACATTAAAACACTTGTGGAATTATAATAATAGACAAACACAGTATTCTGCAAATATAAACTCGCTTTTTTACAAAATTTATTGACCAGTTTTGAATGCAAATGTAAATTGTTTATTCAACAAAGCTGAATTATTTTAAAGGGGTTTTTAACAGCATGATTTAGTTGACATTCATTTAAGTTATTCCAGGAGATTTCCATCTGTATTAATTTCAACAATACACCAAACACAAGCGATCAAGGAATTGACAGCAACTCGGGACATCTGCGTTCTACAACACCAATTTGGATGTCAGAAGCTACAGTTAATTTCACAGTTATAACAGCAGCAAATACTGAGTGTTATTTCATTTACACATTTGCCATTTATGTGGCAGGGGGGTGGAAACCAGAGCAGCAGGTCAATAGAAACAACAACTCAGGAAGAGCTAAAGTCTAAGGCAAATATAACGAAAAGGAAGAGAAGTCCATCAGACTGTGCTGAGCTCAGCAGAACTGGAGGCTGGAAAATATTTCCTTCAACACAAGCAATATAACAAGAAAGACAGATGAATTTAGAGCCTGGAGTAATGCATGCAATTATGATGTTGCAGTTATTAGAGAGACAAGACTAAAAGAGGGACAGGATAGACCGTTTAATGTTTCAGGATATCGATATTTTCGAGAAGACAGAGGAGGAAGCAAAAGAGTTGGTATTCTGCAACGTTCAGTAATGGGACCTTTGATGTTTGTCAAACATAAGTGACCTGGAGTAAAATGTAGGTGGTCTGATTAGTAAGTTTACGGAGTTGCAGATAGTGAAACAGATTGCCAAAGGATAGAGTGAGATATAGATTGCAGATTTGGGCAGAGAAATGCCAGATAGAGTTTAATCTGGACAAATGAGAAATGATGCACTTTTAAGGATCAGATTCAAGTGTGAATTATACAGTAAACCCTTAGGAGCAGTGACATGCAGAGGGATCTGTGTATACAGGTCCACAGATCCCAGAAAGTGGCAACTCAGGTAGATAAAGGTTATCAAGGAGGCACACAACATACTTGCCATCATCAGCCACGGCATCAAATAAAGAAGTTGGCAAGTTATGTTACAGCTGTATAAAACTTGAGGTAATATTCTGACGACTGCATGCAGTTCTGATTGCCACACTACCAGAAAGATGTGGATGCTTTGGAGAGGGTGCAGAGAAGATTTACCAGGGTGTTGCTCTGTTCTGGAAGGTTTTAGTTACAAGGGGAGGTTCAATAAATGTGGATTGGTTTTACTGGAAAGATGGAGGCTGAAGGGCACTGTGCTAGAGGTCTACAAAGTTATGATAGGCATGGATAAGGTCGGGATCCCAGGGTGGAAAAGTTAACTACAAGAGAATAGAGATTCAAGGTGAGAGGGAAAGGATTAAGGAAGAAATGTGGGGGAAAGTTTTTCACACAGAGGGTGGTTGGTGCCTGAAAGACACTGCCAATGGATACTTTGGAAGCAGGCACGTTCGCAACATTTAAGGTATATCTTGATAGACACGTGAACAGGAGGCAAACAAAAGGGATAAAAATCACTCATGGGCAATAAATACCCGGTTTAAATAAGGATTAGCAATCAGTGCAGGCTTAGTGGGCAAAGGGCCTGTTCCTACGCTGTGTTGAATTGAATTGTATTGTGTACACCTCCAATCTCTCATTATATTCTGCCTTTGGAAGAGACACATGGACTTTAAAAATTCTGCAAAGGGTCAAAGTATACTTGGGGACAGGAGAAACAAAAATATCCTTTTGCATCACAATATTTTAACAAGATTGCCATCGGAGGAAGAATTAGATATGTATTTCATAGTTTCTATACTACAATAGTAGTTAAGTGATAATTCAATAATGATGTAAACAGGAATGAATGTATATGCAACCATTCCAGTTTTGACTTTTCAACCATAATTTTTCCTTATTGAGGCCGACAAGTTTCCATTCAGTGAAATCGGAAATTTGCACATTGCTCAATTGACAAGGCAATCTACCACAATTGCATGTGATTATGAACTGGAATGAAGCTAGGATTGAGATTATTGACTCTAATTTAGTTGATGACAGAAAATATTGCATGCAAAAATTAGCTTTGCACACACTAAAATATCTAACCAAACTTATGCAAAACATAATTTACACAGGTATAATAAAGCATAATTTAACAATAGGAGAAAAGGGCCAGAGCTTCTGTGCAATGTCGGGGATAGGAGGCAAAACTGGAATTTATTCTGTACATACTGACAGAATTATGTAACAGCAACAGATTTAGTGAACAAACCTGAAGTGCAATAAGTCATTGCACTTCTATCACTGCTCAGGCAGCTTGATTTCAAAATATATCCCACTCCAAATGTCTCTGAAGAGCAAAAAAAAAAAATTTTAAAAGCTTGAAAGCAAGCTTTGAACCCCAAGTGAATATTACTTATGAACAGAATGTATTTCAAATATGGATCCGGGGTGGGGTGGGGGGAGAATATCCATTGATCAATATGTAATATTAATTCAGCTCAGAGAAAGCTGGAAATTTGTACAAATTAAAGATGAGCTAATTTAGGATCAATAATTTTAGGCACGAGATCATATCATGATCACGCAACTACTAAGAAAGGGGAATCAGACAGCCAAGGAAGTTATAAATATGTGCAGAAGCTCTGAGCTGAAAATTCAACAGCTACAGCACACACATGGATGATCAACTGAGTTCTTCCACAATATGGAGAAGCAGTTCAAACTTATCCACTGTGATCAATAGCATCTTATACCTTTCAAACGTAACAAAGTGCAAAACAAAACAAGTATTCACGGAAGTGTCATAAGAAAAGTCAAAATTGAAGGACAAGTTGCAAGTGTCACAAGTTCAGAACATAAAGCTAAGAAATGCATGGGAAAATCAGTGGTATAACTGCAAACAGCTGAACCATTTTCCACACAAGTGTTCAGCCATGAAGCAAACAAATCTATGCAGACAAAAAGACGATTGTATGAGATGGCTTCAAAGATTCGAATAATTCAATCTGAACCAGATAACTGGTTTGCGACTTCAAATCTAAAAGGACTAAAATGGTTTGTGACTATTCTGATGAAGCCAGCAGAATGAAAGCATCTAACGAATATGAAGTGATAGACAGACAGTGGTACTTATTGCAACAGTAAAACTTTAACGTATCTGTGTCAAGTTACCCCAGATGACAATCCAAAAATGAAACCTTTGAAGCTAAGGTTGAAACTCCATGATGAAATGCACCAAAGAGGGCAAATTAATCTGAGACCAAATACTAGAGCAAAACTGCAAATTTAGAATTCTAGAAAGGAGACAAAAATAAAGACATGAAATACAGCACAAGCTGGTCAAAAACTCAATAATAACCATTGACACTCCAGAAGAGTATTTTGCAGGCTAAATTGATGAATAAAACAAATGGACAGCACAAGGCAAATAGTTTGGATGAAGGAATATAGGAGAATTTTGATACTCGAGTCACAAAATGATTGCTTTGTGAAACACAGCTAATACAACTGAAGGAGAAAACTGTCTGCTACAAAAGCATAAATCAACAAAGTAGGCTAAGATTTTGAAAGTGAATCACAGAACACTGAAGAAACATTGACAAACAGGTGTCTCCTCATAACACAAATACTCATAATTATGTGCCACATGTCAAATAAGTGAAAATTAGGACGAGCTGGAATGACAAAACATTTGCTAATGCTAATACATGAAACGAGTTGTTTATATGTTTCTAACTTGGGTAATTTAAAATGTTAATATTATATTCTCTTTTTTCTGCATAAAAGGAAATTTTTGAATCAATGTCCTTCCCAGTATCGTAATCGTGGAACTTCGACCATGTTACTGTTGGCAGACATCTTAAGGACTTCAAAGGCCTCATGGTGAACATAGGGATATGCTCTGCACACAGAACATGAGATAACCATACAACAACATTACAAACATTGAGAAAGTCCAGTTACTGTTTTTCCAACTTGTCCTTGAAATAAAACAACGCCTTGCAGCAACAATTTAATTACATTGGTTTGAAAGAAGTCTTTTCACACAAATTATAATGTGCAAGAAAACGTACAGAATTTGAAGTTCAAGGCCTTTATAAAAACGAGGGAGTACTTCGAAGTCAGAAATGTACAGCACGGAAACAGACTCATCGGTCCAACTCATCCCTGCTGACCAGATATCCCAACCTAATCTAGTTCCATTTGCCAGCACTTTGCCCATATCCCTCCCTTTCATATGCCCATCCAGATGCCTTTAAAAATGTTGCAATTGTACCAACCTCTATCACTTCGTCTGGCAGCTCATTCCATACACACACCACCCTGTGCATGAAAAGGTTGCCCCTTAGGTCCCTTTTATATCTTTCCCCTCTCACCCTAAACTTATGCCCTCTAGTTCTTGCCTCCCTCACCCCAGGGAAAAGACAATAGACAACAGATGCAGGAGTAGGCCATTCTGTCCTTCGAGTCTGCACCACCATTCAATATGATCATGGCTGATCATCCTTAATCAGTATCCTGTTCCTGCCTTATCTCCATAACCCTTGATTCCACTATCCTTGAGAGCTCTACCCAACTCTTTCTTAAATGAATCCAGAGACTGGGCCTCCACTGCCCTCTGGGGCAGAGCATTCCACACAGCCACCATTCTCTGGGTGAAGAAGTTTCTCCTCATCTGTCCTAAATGGTTTACCCCATATTTTTAAGCTGTGTCCTCTGGTTCGGCACTCACCCATCAGCGGAAACATGTTTCCTGCCTCCAGAGTGTCCAAACCTTTAATAATCTTATAGGTCTCAATCAGATCCCCTCTCAGTCTTCTAAACTCAAGGGTATACAAGTCCAGTCGCTCCAGTCTTTCAGTGTAAGGTAATCCCGCCATTCCAGGAATTGACCTCGTGAACCTACACTGCACTCGCTCACTAGCCAGAATGTCTTTCCTCAAATCTGGAGACCAGAACTGCACATAGTACTCCAGTGTGGTCTCACCAGGGCCCTGTACAGCTGCAGAAGAACCTCTTTGCTTCTATACTCAATCCCTCTTGTTATGAAGGCCAGCACTACCTGCTGTACCTGCATGCTTACCTTCATTGACCAGTGTATGAGAACACCCAGATCTCTGTACTGCCCCTTTACCTAAATTGATTCCATTTAGGTAGTAATCTGCCTTCCTGTTATTGCCACCAAAGTGGATAACCATACATTTATCCACATTAAACTGCATCTGCCATGCATCTGACCACTCACTTGCTGTGCTCTTCCAGCACCACTGATCCAGAATCTGGTTTCCAGCATCTGCAGTCATTGTTTTTACCTTTTAACTCACCTAACCTGTCCAAGTCACCCTGTAATCTCCTAACACCCTCCTCACATTTCACCCTGCCACCCAGCTTAGTATCATCAGCAATTTGCTAATGTTATTACTAATACCATCTTCTACATCATTAACATATATTGTAAAAAGCTACGGTCCCAGCACTGATCCCTGCGGTACCCCACTGGTCACTGCCTGCCATTCCGAAATGGAGCCGTTTATCACTACTTTGTTTCCTATCAGCCAACCAACTTTCAATCCAAGTTAGTACTTTGCCCCCAATACCATGCACCCTAAATTTTGCTCACTAATCTCAAATGTGGGACTTTATCAAAAACTTTCTGAAAGTCCAGGTACATTACATCTACTGGATCTCCCTCATCCATCTTCAGAGTTACATCCTCAAAAAATTCCAGAAGATTAGTCAAACATGATTTCCCCTTCATAAATCCATGCTGACTCTGACCTATCCTGTTACTACTATCCAGATGTGTCGTAATTTCATCCTTTATAATAGACTCCAGCATCTTTCCCACTGATGTCAGACTAACTTTGTCTATTTATCCTATCCATGCTACTCATGATTTTTGTAAACCTATACAAGATCACCCCTCAGCCTCCAATGCTCCAGGGAAAACCACCCCAGCCTGTTCAGTTTCTCCCTATAGCTCAGATCCTCCAACCCTGGCAACATCCTTGTAAATCTTTTCTGAACCCTTCCAAGTTTCACAACATCATTACGATAGGAAGGAGACCAGAACTGCACACAATATTTCAAAACTAGCCTCACTGATGCCCTGTACAGCCGCAACATGACCTCCTAACTCCTGCACTCAATACTCTGACCAATAAAGGAAAGCATACCAAATATATTCTTCACTATCCTAGCTACCTGTGACTCCACTTTCAAGGAGCTATAAACCTACACTCCAAGGTCTCTTTGTTCAGCAACACTCTTAGGACCTTACCATTAAGTGTATAAGTCCTGCTAAGATTTGCTTTTGCAAAATGCAGCACCCCACATTTATCTAAATTAAATTTACTGTCACAAAGATACATTTCCAAGGACTGGATGATAAAAGAGTTACTTTTTTGATATGCAATAATGTAGATTTTAATAGTAATTCTTCTGTAGATCACAAAGTAATTCCATATATTAATCAAACGGTACAATAATAGAGTTGTAATTTATTAGAAAAACTGTACAATTTCCTGCTTTAAGATTACAAAGAAAATGACCTCACAGCCGCATAAAACCAACTTCTATGCACATAGAAATATACCAGGACAAAAACTATAATTATTACATTCTTATCCACTATCAAATGATAATAATCTTATTAAACTTTACAGACCCCATTAGTTAGCTATTGCAAGACAGAATTTCACATGCTGCGCACAATTATCTTCTTTCTAAAAGAGCTTATCAACATTTAGTCCATGCAGTACTAAGAGAATCAATTCTCAAACTGAATACTGTCCATGCCTACTTACAAAAGTAATGTAAGAAATCAATAAAAACATACAAAATACTCCAAATTAAAGGTAAAAATTGATCTTTAAAATTGGAATGCACAATATAAAACATGGGCAAAAGGTGAGGGGAAAATTGCAATTACCTTCAGCAATGCAGTGAATGAAAACAGAATTAGACAAAATTGTTATGAAGCAAAGTGATAAAGGCTGACAAACTGGAAACTTATTTTACATGAAAAACAAAAACAAAAATTGCTGCAAAAGTTCAGCAGGTCTGGCACCATCTGTCAAGAGAAATCAAAGTTCTCTCCACAGAAGCTGCCAGACCTGTTGAGCTTTTCTAGCAATTTTGGTTTTTGTTCCTTATTTTCCACATTTACAATTCTCAGTTTTAAAACTTACCTTACAAGTGTTTATGGTGAAAGTTCAAGATATCTAAATAAATTTAATTTCTAGAAGTCAAAGACTCTCAACCACATTTGTAATCAGATACAATTCAAAGTCATATAAACCACTGACAAATAGTTTCAAGTTTTTTAACCAAATACAAGTAACGCTGAAGGAGAGAACAAACATTGCAAATCAGAGCATCCTACAGATAGTTTATAATGAACAGATTAGAATAATCCTATGCAACCTGCTTTGTTTAAATCAAGTCCTTCCTGCAAAATCAACAACTTGTGTCAACTTTACAGATACAACCAGCATCTTCAAGGGGCTAACTGCCAAGTATTAACAAATAGCTGTCCAGGTGTAATGTTAAAGATTAAATAGGAATATCTCTCTGGACATTAATGTAATATTAAAGAGTTAGACTGCAAAGCTGAACATTCTGGAACTGAGTGGGGGTGACATTCTGTCTCTCAGATAGCATGCAGGAATGTGGATGACTATCCATTGTAATTCACACTTCACTTAGACAGTTGTTTGCTACTACTCTCCTGCCATTATCAACTTAAAGTATGATTCAATCTCTTCCATTGAGAAACGCTTTCTAGCCGTCCCCTGAAGTGAGGTATGTTGCACCTGCATTGTCGGGGGGAGGGGGGAAAATAGTCTGCAGGATGATTCCCCAGGATTAGGGCATCAGCATTTGCCTCATCTCCAAGGAAGATCTCATCCTGCCATTGTACCTGGGGTAACATGTGACTGAGTGACTGGGGGGTTGTCATGAGTGGCATGTGACTATGGGGAGTGGCTCGAGTATCTGTACAAAGGGCATGAGTTTTCTTTGTTCAGTGCCTCACTTAGACTCTACCTTGCACGCTTGCTTTTTTTTTGGCGGGGGGGTCACATAGCTCATACAAGCTTAAAGTAACTGTTTGCAGAAGTTGGTGTGCGCGAATTGCATCCCGTGGGTGAAACCACAGGAAAAGAACCTAACACAGAGGTCAAAATGATGATTTTCTTTTAATATCTTTCAGACATTCTCAAGGGCTTTTTTTTTTAGTTTCAGGGCTACTTGTAAAATTTTTACTAACTCCTTTATGATGAAATCTTGTGGTGACATTATCTTCTGTATTTGTGGGGATTTTATTCTTTACAAAGGCAAGATAGCATAATTACCAAACAACTATAATACATATACATTATAGAAATGCTTTAACATCGAAATCTATAAGATCATTTCATTCATTTATAATATTACCCATACTCTGTTCTCAAAGTGGGATCATGCACATATTGTAATCACCCCCTTCTCTCCTAGCACTCTCAGTATCCAGTCCTTGATTCAAGCCATGTACTTGATCTTCTGCACAAACAACATTATCGATCAAAAGGTCCCTTAATTTGGGATTAGCAACATGCTTTTCTTGAATTAATTCATGTGTGAGAGTTCAATCAGCAAGTTTCCTTGATGGTTCAATCATGAGTGCTATGAAGCATTAGCTGAAGTTTTAGTTTCAGCCCCTATGCAGTGCGAGTATTTTCTTTTTAATTCATTCAAAGGATGCAGGGAATTGCTGATTAGGTCAGCACTCATGGCTCATCCCTAATCATCTTTGACAAGGTGGCAGTGTGCTGTTTGAACCACTGCAGTTCTTGGAATGCAGCAACATTGTTGGGAATGAAAATTCCAGGAATTTGACACCATGACACTAAAGGAACTGCTATATATTTTTAAGACAAGCTGGTGAGTGGCTTGAAGAAAAACTTGCAGATGACAGTATTTCCATCTACTTGCTATCTTTGTCCTCCTTGATCATTTATTTTAAAGAGGCCGTTGAAAGAGCTTGTTGAGTTATTGCAGGAAATCTTGTTGATGGTACACACTGCTGCCACTGTGCAAGAGTGGTGAAGGCTGTCCATGTTGAAGGTGCCAAAATGGGATACCAATGAAGCATGTTGCTTTATGCTGGATGATATCAAGTTTAAGTTTTATTGGAGCTGCATCCACCCAGGCAATAGCTTAGTATTCCATCAGACTCCTGGCTGGTTCATTGTAGACAGTACACAACCATTTGGGTCTCAGGAGATGAGTTACCGGTACACAATTCTTATGCCCTAACTCATTCTTGTAGCCACAGAATGTATATGACTAGTCCAGTGCAGTTATTGATCAAGAGTAATCATTCGGGTGTTGATAAGGAAGGGAGTCAGTGATTCAGCTTGATGGCAATGGTAGCGTGGGAGATATGTCAGACAATGAGAGTATAGATTATGGATAAATACAATTTCACTGTTTCTAATGACCCATAATACCTCATGGATGCTCAATTTTCAGTTGCTACAACTGCCCTAAGTCCATACCATTTAGCACAGTGGTCATACCATATGATTGAAGGTATCCTCACTGTGAAGACTCGACTTGGTCTCCACAATAATTATAATCAATACTGTTCTGGGCAGATGTATCTGCAAGAGTTAGATTGGTGAGAACTAGATCAATTTTTCTCTGCCTCTTGCTGGTTTGGGTGCCAGCTGTTGCAGACCCAGTTTAGCAATCATGTCTTTTTGAACTCAGTCAGCTCCATCACTGAGACATTCAGAAATGAAGTCCCTCACTCAGCCTAAGTATGGTGCTTTGGCCACTATAGGTGCTTCCTTGAAGTGATGCTCAATATGGATTAGTGCTGATTCAATTAATTGCCTGGCGTGTAGGTGGGGCTGCTCTAAAGTGGTTTGCTTAAGGATGTTTCAGCTGCAGAAAGACCTGGTCAACATCCACACTGAGGTAATAATTGGCAAGTAACATTCTTGCCACACAAGTGCCAAGCCATGACCATCAAATCATTCCCCCTTGAAGTTCTATGGCATGCATATTGTTGAATCCCTCATTACCACATGGACACTACAGCTGACCAGCAACTGAACTCTAGCAACCATATACAGTGAATACAAAAACAGGTTGGAAGCTCAGACTGGACAGTTCGGAATATCATGCTTACAGCTCAAGGACTACAATGATTTATGAAGGTGGCTCACCACTTTTTCAAGGGCAATTAGACATTATAAATATTAGCCTCACCTATGACACTCACATTCCATCAGCAAACAAAACGTTTTCTTGTAACTAACTCACCTCTTATCCCCAGTGTCTGTTCACCATCTTTAAACATAAATAAGGTGTACAATAGATGAATCTCCAGTTGTTTTGATGGCTTAGTCTTTAATAATACTTTCAACAAGTTCAAAATCTTTTGGAACTAAACAACCTTGCTAAAACAGCACTTGATTCACGCCCTACCACACCTCTCACTCAGCATTTAGTACTGCTACCAGCAAGACAATGGCAGAAGTGAGTACACTCTACAAAGATGTACTGCAACAAGTTACCAAGGCAAGGCTCCTTCGACAACATTTACCTTACAGAAGAACAAGAGCAGTAGATACATGAGAATGTCATGACCTGCTAGTCCTCATCCAAGTCATCCACCATTCTGACTTTGAATAAATTTTTTTTGTAGTTCACTGATGCTAGATTAAAATCCTAAAACTCCTTCAAAAAACACATTGTAGGTCTCCCTATAGCTCGAGAACTAAAGCTCAAGAAGGCAAACTACCATTTTTTTTAATGCATAATAAAAGCCAATCTGATCAGCCATCCCTACTGCCCATGAACAAATATGAAAATGACAGTGAGCCGAGAGAAAACTCATTTGTTGACAAACTTTAATATTCCAATTAGAAAATATCATGGTATTAAGTGCCACAAAACAAAATTTTAACATATAAAGGGCAACTGCAATTTTGACAATTCATTGACAAATATAATTATATCTCTTATTTAAACTGTGCTGTATCTTTGGTCAAGTAGAGTGCAATGAGCTCCATCAAATTATATGCTAACATGTAATCTGTACTGAAGACCTAGGAAATGCATTTACTATCAAGTAGTTTTGAAGGTTATACGAATTACACATCAAAACATCTATACTACTAGACTGCTCTTTCCTAAAGGAGTGCACTGTTAAATTTTCTTATTGTAAAGACAGTCAATTCATGTCAGCCATCACTTAAGCAGACCTTATGCATTTAGTAGTTCTGCATATTACAGGAATTTTCTTAAACCAAAAATTCTCCTCTATTTTCCATGAAGTTCGATGAATAGATGAAATTATACAATCTGGCACAAAATATGCCAATTTACTCAGTTATGAAAACTTTGATCTGCAACCCAAGAGAGTCAAGTAATCATTAGAATATGCTTAAACAAAAGGATGAAATTATCTTTCATCAAGTTTTGAGCATGAAATGTAAAATTACCACCACTGCGATCCAGTCACATCTGATGGTTTGTCCAGACAACAAAACAAAACTGTACATATATCTATTAAAAACACAACTGTTTGTTCAGTTTGTTCAGCCATCTGCACTTGTCAGGAAGATTTTATTCCCCCCCACAGCGCACACCAGGATGTAGCAAATGAGTCAAGACAAGCATCCAACCCAGGTTCAGGGCTAAGAGCAGTCAACAGCTGATTGATATAACAGTGAGAGGTTGTATTCTCATGTCAGTTCTTCAGCGATCAACACAAACTCAGGCCAGCATTTTTAGTAACTGTTAACCTATGTTTACTGTTAGCCTTACTGCTGCTTACACCATATGAAATGGAAAGTTCTGAGCTGGACAGTGTCCAACTTCTTATTAGAACACTGACACACGACCAGAGGTTACAGCTTGTGAAATTATTGCTTACTCAGATATCCGACATAATCACCAAATACATCACTGCAAGGAGTGTAACCAGATTTTCTTCTTTTTGCTTAGCATGAAGTCACACTACACTTCAAATTTAATGGCTGTCTGCCTCAGCCACTTGGTACTTGCTTTGTTACAATGGACACCCAGTAAACAAGACAAATCCAGTCTAAAAGAGATGAACTGCTAAATGAAAATGTGCACACTCATTAAATCTCAAAATTCAGGAAATTCAATATTTTAATTGAAAATTTCATTTTTAAAAAACATTTTATGTAAAATAATACTGATGAATCATATCGCCAGCTGCACAAAATGTAATTCCAGTCTCAAGTGGAAAGGAATGAGTAAAGATATGCCTACACATTGATAAGAACAAAAATATGACTATGTGCAAAGCTAGAATTCTAGGGTAGAAACTCTGATTTCAAACCATTATATTAATAGGACACATCACTCAATAACCTTATAACACAAATTTAATGTTTAAAATTCCACAAAGCTACAAAATCTAATTCTTTGCAGTCCACATAATAAGAAAGATGAAAACAAAAACTGAATAGTGAAAACAAATAAACTGGTTCAGTAATATAATTTCATCAGTAAATTATTCAATTCATTCAAACAACTTGATTGACTCTTAGTGCCCACAGGACAACGAAGAGTGGTCAGTAGGTTTCCAAAATGATCCACCCTTCAATAGCAATTCTTAGATAAAATTAAAACACTGCTTAAATATTAACGAGGAATACACCTGAACATAAACATGAGAATAGTTTATGATATGCATTTAGAAACAGGTCAGTTTCTCCAGCCTATTCCATTAAAATCAATCAAATTATGTTTGATCTCTAATACCTTAATGGCATTTCCAACAAACTTTTACTGATTATTTCTAAATCCCTTGGTCCCCCCCAAAAAATATGGCTGTGATTTGAAATGAGAATTATTTAGGGATGACATGTAATAATTAAAAATAAACAGTTGGTATTTATTCAACTTCGCTCTCATTCAAACAAATCAAAGTAACTTATTATTTGTTTACCCATAGCTTGCAACTTTATAAGAACAGGAACACAAAAATCAACACAGCAGGAAGCCATTCACTCCTTTGGGCGTGCTCCACCATTCAATAAAAGTATGGGTCATCTGATTGAGGCATCAATTCAACTTCCCTGTCCACCTGGTATTGCTGTTTGGAGAACAAAATTTCAGACATTTATAATGCTCTGAGAAAAATAATTTCTCCTAATGTCCATGAGTTAGGAAACTTACATTTGAACCACGTCACTCAATTCTAATCTCTCCCAGCAGAAGAAACATCTCACCAACTACGCTGTCAATTCCTCTTAGGATCTGACATTTACCAACAAAGCTCACATGCATTTTCTGAAACTCTGATAAAGTCCCAAACTGTCTTTGTGAGACAATCCATTCACTCAAGGAATCAGTGAAATGGAGCACTTCAAAAGCAACTATATCTGCTCTTTCATAAGGTGCTTTGTGAAACATGATTGGTCATCTTTCAAAAGAGAGGATATAATTGCTTTTGAAGTGTTCCATTGACTGTTTCCTGGGGTGAATGGGTTGTTTCATAAAGACAAACTGTTGTTTGCTGGAGAGTCAGGTCCAAAAGTTAATTTCAGATTAGTTCTTGATCAAAGAGCTCCACAGATGCATTGACTCTAGAGAACCCATCAGCACAAAGAAATGACAGGTTAACAGGGCCTTATTGGGAGGCAACTAGTCCTACAGGGAGGGCATAGAATTTGAATTGGCTTTGGAATGGTGTTTGAGGAGGAGGAGGAGTTTGGTTATTAATTCTACAGCACGTCTAACCTCCCAATCATCTATTGGAGGTTCAGAAAATAGAAACTAAGTACTATACTGCAATTTCTACACAAAGATAGTGAAGCAAGTAGTCATGAGGGCCTACAAAGGCATTTTGAACGATTAAGTGTTACGACATAAAGACAAACAGCCCAAATCAAATCAGCCTCCCTACCTCTTGTGAAATGAGAAGGTGGCACTGATGGACATCTTTGGAAAATCAAGAAATATTAATATGCGCTCATGGAACATTGCATTATGAAAACTGCTCAAGTAATCTAGCTAATTTTGTTATTTTCATTTTTTGTAATTTATCCCTCAACTGTGTTTGTCTGTCTGTCTTTTGAGAGAGCAGGGCTGATAAAGGTTATTAGGTTTAAAACAGACATTAATTACCATGACATTGTTGTTTAATTTTGTTCCACTAAAGTTACTCTTTAGTAAGGTAATTTCTAATTTTTTTGTTTTAAAATACAAACCCAAATGAAATTGATTGACAAAGTTTGGGATTGGTTATTCAGAAGGTACCATTAGGAAACACTGGAGTGAGTTTTGAGGACAAAAATTTTAATTCTACTGTGTTGCGAACGCAGATGCAGGGAGGCCGATTTGATTCGGCTGTCTGTCTTTATGTCGTAACACTTAATCTAGCAAAATGCCTTTGTAGGCCCTCATGATGACTTACTTCACTATCTGTGTGTCATGTACAAATTTAGTTAACACAAGACCATAAGATACAGGAACAGAATTAAAGTAATTGGCCCATCTAGACCACTGTGCCATTCAATCCTGGCTGATACATTTCTCTCCCCATAATCTTTGATCCTTTTACTCATCTAGAACCTATCTGCCTTAAGTCCACTCAATAAATTGTCCTCCACAGTCTTCTGTAGCAATGAGTTTCACAGTGTCACCACTCCCTGGATGAAGAAATTTTGCCTCATCTCAGTTCTAAAGGGTCATCCCTTCACTCTGAGGTGGTGCCCACAGGTCCATATCTCTCCGTGTAGTGGAAAAGATCTTGTCCACATCCATGATCCGTATTCTAAGTTTGAATAGATTGTAGCCTCCTCCCGACAGCCTTCTAAATTCCATAGAGTACATAACCAGAGTGCTTAACTGGTCCTCATATAACAAAGCTGAAATACATACAGCCCCCTCTGTGAAATCAAAAGTTTAACAGTTAAGATCACAGCATTACGAACACAATGATTAACCCTACTCTCTGCTTCCTGTTAGTCAACCAAATACTCTGTCCAGCCAAGTATGTTGCGCCAGATGCCACAAACTCTTATTTTGTGAAGTAACACTTAATGCAGTCACTTTTGGAATGCCTTTTGGAAATTCATGTAAACCACAGTGATAGGTTCCCATTAGTGATAATGTCCACTTAGCTTCTGGCTGCCTCAAAAGAACTGCAATAAATTTGTTAAACACTATTTTCACATGGGGTGCATGGTGGCTCAGAGGTTAGGACTGCTGCCTCACAATGCCAGGGACCTGGGTTCAATCCCAACCTCAGGCGACTGTCTATGTGGAGTTTGCACATTCTCTCAGTGTCTGCGTGGGTTTCCTCCGGGTGCTCCAGTTTCCTCCCACAGTCCAAAGATGTCCAGGTTAGGTGAATTGGACATGCTAAATTGCCCATAGTGTTCAGGGATGTGTAGGTTGGGTGCATTAGGCAGGGGTAAATATAGCATAATGGGGTAGAGGAATGCATCTGGGTGGGTTACTCTTCAGAGGGTCGGTGTGGCCCTGTTGGGCCAAAGGGCCTATTTCCACACTGTAGGGATTCCATATTTAAAAAATTCCCAAAACCACATTGACTCTTTCTAATTGTATTATGGTTTTCTAAATGTCTTGCAGTTGCCAGCTACTAATGAATTGGACAACTTCCTTCTGAAAAACATTAATCTAGCTGGCCTACAGCTTCCTGTATTATGTTTCTCTCATTTCTCAAATACAGCAGTCACAGTGGCCATATCACAACCTATCAGTACATTCCTATAACAGAAAAATTCAGAAAATTAGAAACAATGCATGGCTATTGCTGCAGCTACTACTTTTAATAGGAGAATAGTGGTCAACTGATTAGGGTTCTTTTACGGATCCTTTTTCGTAGCAATTGCAATCATTTTAGGTGTAGCCTTCCTTTTACTTCAGGATTTTGAAATACTGTTGGGGTTTAGTTTAGGCCTTTTCCAGTGAAGACAGATACTAGTTCAATGCTTTCTGCATTTCTGTGTTTCCCACTAAATTCTCAGGCTTACCTTTTAACTGGACCAACACTTACTTCATTTGCTTTATAAATACACGTAGAAACGCTTACTTTAAAAAAAGTTATTTATGGGATAAGGACATCATTGGCTACTCCAGCATCTATTTCCTATCCCCAATTGCTCAATTAAGAGGGCAGTTAAGAATCAACCACATTGCTGTGGATCTGAATTCGTATGTAGACACGACTAGTTAAGGATGGCAGTTTCTTTCCATAAAGAACATTAGTGAACCAGATGGGTTTTTCCAACAATGGATTTGTGGCCATTATTCGCCTCTTAATTCCAGACTTTTTTGTTTCAATTGAATTCAAATTCCACCATTTGCCATGGTGGGATTTGAACCTAGGTTCCCAGAACATTACCAGGGTCTCTGGATTAAAAGTCCAGCAATGAAAGTCATCGCCTTCCCCAAAACTGTTTTGACCCTTTTATTTAACTATCTTCCACCGTAATTTATCCCTCGTTATCTTTTGGCATTCTTTATTGGTTTTGATAATCTGTCCAACCTTCTAATCTTCACAATGCAGTATGCTTTCACTTTCAAATTGATAACCCTTAACTTGCTTTGTCAGCCTCAAATGACAAATCCTTCTCAGATTTTCTTTTACAACTTTTTTTCTTCCTTTTTGAATCTGCAAGTAATATAAAACATTCTTACATGTCTGCTACAGGTCCTCAACTTTGAAAGTAATTTATAAATTCATTTTAGCCTACCTTTTAGATTTAAGATAGTCTTTGTACCCTTAAACAGAATGAGACATTTTATCACGCTGTGATCACTATTGCTTAGAAATTCATTTGTTGTATAAAGGTAATTAATTAACCTCATTACACGTTACCAGGTATACAGTAAACTATCCCTGGAAAGTAGAAGAAAACAAAGCTGTCAGAAATTGTCCTGAATAAACTCAACTTTCAGACTACCTGACATGACCATTCATTAAATCTGGGTGCTTAAAATCACTCGTGGTAACTTTCTTGTAAGCCTCCATTATTTCTTCCCATTAGTAGGCTGGGGAATGACTTTCACATGTCATTTTTTACTTTTGCTATTCCTCATAACTATTCAAAAGGATTCATCATCTTAACCTTGTGAATGAGGTCATCTCTCACTGTAATACCACTCTCATCCTCAATTAACAGAGTGCAGCAATGAGTCACTATGAGATCCTTGATTGGAGTGGTTTACCTGGGCCCCTCAGGGAGGCCTGGCTGACAGATATAAACAGATTCAGAGAGTCGCCTCATTTTCAGAACTAGCTCTGACAGGCTCGTCAGAGCCCACTGGACTGTGCACTTGTAAATAAAGGGTGACTTGGTGATGGGGTACCTGCAGATACTTCAGTGGTGATGAGAGAAAACAGTACGCTCCTGAAGAAAATTTGCTTTCAACAGTCATCTTTAAGTTGGCATCATGCGGTGATTTGGGAAGCTTGACTCGTTCAATCCTGCCATCGAAGACTGGGCTGAGTATGTGGAAAGAATGCAATTTTTTCCCAAGTAAATGACATTGGGGCAAATGAAAAGCAATGAGAAATCCTTCTGACTGCTTACAGACTGGCACAGCATTTTCAATTTCTAGGAGCCTAATGTTCCCTGAGGAACCTGATACTAAAACAGTTCAAGAGTTGACAGGTTTAGTTAAGGAATATTACAACCCCAAAACCTCCTGCAATTCATTTTATTTGGCTGTTCGAGAACCAGGGAATCAGTATTGGGATTTTTGATGAGGTTAAGACGACATGTGATTTTAACCGTAAATGAGATCCTTCTCTTTCCATTTACAAAACCCTCCAAAATTTAATATTTGTACACAGAATGAAACTGCAGCAAGAATACAGCTAAACCTTGTGCAAAAAGCACAATGTGGTCCTTGAAAAAAGTCTGATACAAGTGCATTGATTTCATCAGTGCATTTCACCTTTGAATTGTCAAAGATTGCGTGTTATTGGTTCCATTCATCTTCACTCGTCGGTTTCATCTGAACAATCTTTTACATTAAATACCTAAATAAGACCATCTAAAAACAGCATAAATCACCAAGCTGCATAATCAATCTTAGCATCAGAAGGCAGAGATAACCACAGTCTGGACCAGAACATTTTGTTGTATCACTCAAGTTAAAAACAAAATCTAATTGTTAACATGCATAACTTAGAACATTCCACTACAATACAACAGAAAATGATTGTTATTTTCTCTTCAAAATGTGCTAGACATCAACAACAATATTTGTTGGGGTGGGGGGCGGTGTTGAAATGTAGATCTGCAGCACCTTGTATTGTATGCACGTTTCTTATAACAGCTACAATAAAATCAATTTGGATTCTCTATTAATATTGTATAGCCGTAATTGTTATCTGTACTTGGCATTTCAATAGATCATGGTGAAAATTTACTTACCAAATCGTTTGCTCAGATATACCAAGCTTAAAAGCAGTTTCTCTCAAGCATCTTTCAGTTATTAGAAAAATCAACTTGAAATGTTTAAGTTTCTCACCATTGACGCTACACATTTGTAGTTGTAGCAATGTCTTTCATGCAGAGCTCATTGCTTTTACAGAAAGCAATATCTGGCTGCAGATATTATAATTCAAAACAATCAGAATTCCACCATTGAGGTTTATCTCTAAAGTACCATACTGCAGCAATTCCATCACCAGCTCTTTATGCCATAAACATTTACTTTGTGACCTTAATCGGTGATCTGACATTAACAATCTCCTTCATTCATACAATTTTTTTGTGACCTCTTCAAAAACGTAATCCTTGCCATCACATGCTTTGCTGTACAGTCAGCAATTGTCCTTTTACCTCAACCTTGTCTTTAGGAACCCTTTTCCTTCAGTATGTCAACATTGCTTCCCTGTTTGCAAGTCTTGAAAAAAAATCTTAACTACTTCCAACTGTTAATTTTTTCCATTATATACTTACCCTGCTATTCAACTACCACTATTACTCACCAATTGTGCAGCTTTAAGATAGGTCTGCATGTACAAGTGTGATCTGAACTCAATTTCACAAAAAAAATTCAAAATAGAAGGCATATTTTATTAGTGCCAAGATGCTGGGAGGTGTAAGGAAAGGAAAATGAAAACAGATAAAATACTTACAAGTTTAATAGGTGTTAACAACCCAACCTAATCAAGATATGCATGCTTAGAGAGACCCATTTTGGAAATGAATCCATGAAATCGCATAAGAGGAAACTATGCTATCTTAACACAAATAAAATATTAAGAAGGCCACAGCGGTTTTGATGTGTCTCTATTCTGGTTTTACCACGAGAACAGAATCCTCAAAACACAAGGTACAGTCCAACACTATAGCTCCGTTAAAAAAAAACAAGTTAAGAATTAAGAAATTAGCTCACATCATTAACAATACTGTTGTTGACAAAAATTAATTAGTTATGAAGCCACACAGTTATAAAGGTATGCAACACAGAAACAGACCCTTCGGTCCAACCAGTCCACAATAAACATAATCCCAAACAAATAAGTCCCACTTTCCTGCTCCTGGCCCATATCCCTCCAAACCTTTGCTATTCATGTACTTATCCAAATGTCTTTTAAACAATATAATTGTACTCGCATCCACCACTTCCTCAATAAGTTTATTTCACACACTAATCACTTCTAAAAAAAATTTGATCCCCATATCTTTTTAAAATCTCTCTCCTCTCACCTTGGAAATGTGCATCCTTGGGAAAGGACACCTACAATCAACCCTATGTATATTCTCATGATTTTGTAAACTTCAGTAAGGTAACTCCTCAACCTCCTACACTCCTGCAAACAAAGTCCCATCCTTTCTTTACAATCCAAACCTTCCATATCCAGCAACATCCTAGTAGATCTCTTTTGAACCATCTCGAGCTTAATAATATCCTTCCTATAACTGGGTGACCAGAACTCGACATAGTATTCCAGAACAGGCCTCACCAATGTCCTGTAAAACCTTAACATGACTTCCCAACTTGTATACTCCGAGGACTGAGCAATGAAGGTAAGCATGCTAAACACTTTTTTAAACCAGCCTATGTGTGATGCAAACATGAAAGAATTATGCACCTGAACCCCAGATCTCTCTGCTCTACAATACTACCCAAGGCCCAAACATTAATTGTACTCGTCCTACCTCTGTTTGTTTCAACAACTTGCATTTATCCAGATTGGGCTGAAAAATGGCAGATGGCGTACATTGACTGATTTGATCAAGATCCCTTCGTAATCTTAGAAAACCTTCTTCACTGTCTATTTTGGTGTTATCTACAAATTTACTCACCTTGCCTTCTATAATCGTCAACGAAATCATTTCTATAAATTACAAACAAAAGACAACCCAGAACCAATCCCTGTGAAACAAGATCTAAATACATTTAGAAGTGAGTTGACTTATTAACAATTGCCAGCATGGTTTTGTGCATAGATAGCTGCGCCTCATCAACTTCGTCTAGTGTTTTTGAGGAGGTGACAAAGATGATTGAGGGAAAAGTGGTTGACATTGTCTACATGGACTTCAGTAAAGCTTTTCACAAGGTTCCTCATGGCAGACTGGTACAAAAGGTCAAGTCACATGGTATCAGGGGTGATTGGCAAGATAAATACAGAACTGGCTTACTCATAGGAGACAGAGGATAGTGGTGGAAGGATGTTTTTCAGAATGGAAGGCTGTGACTAGTGGTGTTCCACTGGGATCAGTGCTGGGACCTCTGCTGATTGTGGTAGAGGTTTGGAAATGATTTGGAGGAAAGCGTAGCTGGTCTAATTACTAAGTTTTCAGATGAAACAAAGATTGGCGGATAGTGAGGAGGATTATCAGAGCATACAGACCAGTTGGAGGCATGGGCACAAAAATGGTAGATCAAGTTTAATTCAGACAAATGTGACATGATGCATTTGGAAGGTTAAGAACAGGTGGAAATTATCAAGTGAATAGCAGAACCTTGAGGAATATTAATATGCAGAGGGATCCAGGTGTGCAGGTCCACAGATTAATGAAGGTGGCAGCATAGGTAGATAAATGTAGTAAAAAAGGCTTATGACATGCTTACCTTCATTGGCAGGGACATTGAGAATAAGGATAGACATAAGGACAGCTTTATAGAACTTTAGTTAGGCCACACTTGGAATATTTTTTTTTAGATTACATTACAGTGTGGAAACAGGCCCTTCGGCCCAACAAGTCCACACCGACCCGCCGAAGCGAAACCCACCCATACCCATACATTTACCCCTTACCTAACACAACGGGCAATTTAGCATGGCCAATTCACCTGACCCTGCACATCTTTGGACTGTGGGAGGAAACCGGAGCACCCGGAGGAAACCCACGCAGACATGGGGAGAACGTGCAAACTCCACACAGTCAGCCGCCTGAGGCGGGAAGTGAACCCGGGTCTCAGGCGCTGTGAGGCAGCAGTGCTAACCACTGTGCCACCGTGCCGCCCAACTGTATTGTTTACAGTTGTGTCATCACACCACCATAAAGATATAGATACTTTGAAGATGGCATAGAAAAGGTTTACCAGGATGTTGCCTGGTATGGGGGATTTTAGCTAAGAAGGTTGGCTCGACTGGGTTTGTTTTCATTGGAATGCAAGAGGTTGAGGGGTAGAGGTTTAAAAGATTGTGAATGGCATGGAAAGTGTGTAAAGTAGGAGGCTTTTACCTGGGGTGGAGGAGTCAATTACCAGTGGACACAGGGTGGGGTGTGTGTGTGGTTTAAAAGAGATGTGCAAGGCAATGTTTTCACACAAAAGGATGGTGAGTGTCTGAGGAGCTGTCAGAGGTGGTACTGGAAGCAGGCACAATAGCAGCATTCGAGAAGCACCTGGATGAACACATGAGTAGGAAAGAATAGAGGGATACGGATCCTGTAAGCGAAACCAGTTTTAGTACTGAAGGGCAAAATATGTCAGCGCAAGCTTGTAGGGCCCAAAGGCCTGTTCCTGTGCTGCACTGCTCTTAGTTCTTAACACTGCTGGTGACAGGCCTCTAGTCTGAAAAACAACCCTCCACCATCAGTCTCTGTCTACTGCCGAACATTGGAATCTATTACAACTCTCAACTTGGTATAAAAATGTCTGATAACATTAAAGTACATAAGATACAAATCATCAATAATTCATAAAGATAAAGATTCTGTTAAAGGTGTAGTTGTTATCTCAGATGTTTCTGCATGCTCAGCTAGATACAAAATTATACCAAAATAATGTTGTGATGTAAAGTGCATGATTTATACTTAATAAAGTTGCACTCATCTTGGACTTTGAAATTTGAACCAATGGTATATGGGTATTATGCATCTGAAGGGGATTTAATGATTAACTTCTAGACAATTCTGTTGTCATTGTTTCTTTTAAAAGGGAAGTCTGAGAGAGTTTGTTTGGAGGTAAATGAGAATTCATTTCTTTTGGGAGAGTTAATGAATTAACTAAGTAAACAACACAATATATTAGCCTTTCAGGAAAAAAGAATTTGGACCTTTTTGGGGGCTTAGGGGAAGCACACATAGCTTGGGAAAAAATGTTTCAGTTTGGCTGTTTGCCTACGTCTTAACTGAAAGTGGACCTCGAAAACAGTTATCTTTGAGAAGAGGACGTAGGTTAGGACAGTTATTAAAGGGGTTACCTCAGTGTAGGAAGATTGATTTAAAAATTCAAGAAATAAAATGATAAAGTCTGACTCAGCTACATGATGTATCAAAGTAGTCAGAATCTCACAGCTAGGATTTAAGCCATAATCATGACAAACGAAAGTTGCAATAGAGAAAGGAATTATCTCCAGCATTAGAGTAATGTAATGGATCTTATTGGGACGAATGGGGTTGTATTCTTATCATGTCCTTCAAAATTCAACTTGTGTAACACATGTAAATAGTTGTATATTCATTTCTCTTGTTTTTTCAATTGTTAAACCTGTAAGTGCAGCTTTGCATGCTTGCATTTCAGCGAGACCCTTCGTTAAACCAACAGCCCCCAAAATAAATAAAAGGTATCAGGCCTAATTTCAGTTTGGAATCAGACTTGCCCAGTAATAATATCCAATAGGATCATAATATATTCAAATACAGTGGTATGCAAGATATACTTGAAAACTGCACCAAGTCCAGTTTTTCATCCATCAGTACTACAATACAGCAGAATCTTTCACAATTTTAAATTTGGTTAGTTCCAAAGAGATGCTTTAAAGTTGCACTGGAGTCTTTTTTTTGAGAAAACAAAAAGGATCAAGATGGCTCTATTCTTTATTAGACAGTGACTGCTTGATGGTAGCCTGTGCAAGCAAAGGCAATCACTAATCAGATTCATCAAAATTGTGCTTGAAACAGGGTTTCAAAGAGTTATTTTAATCACTCCCATTAATCTGCACTTGCAAACGAAGTTGGATGACATTATCGAGATGGTGCAAGTGTAATAATCTGCATTTGTAACTCATAGAAAGGCAACATACACAGAGCTTCAAGATAGTTGTAAAAGAAACCACGTTGTGAGGAAAAAAAAAAGAGCAAATCGAAGAACAATGCCACTCTGAGATGGACTGCAGCGGTTCAAGACGACAGCTCACCACCACCTTCTCAAGGGAAACTAGAGATGGGCAACAAATGCTGGCCAGCCAGTAACACCCATATCACACAAATGAATTTAAAAAATGAATTAAGATTTGAAATTTAATATTTCAATGAGTAAGAAGTCAGACTAGATCAACAGGAATCAAGTAATCAGCAAGCAGCACTTTATGTAGACCACCACCTATGGAGGAGACCTTTAGACAATTTAAATTTTACAAAGCAAAATGTTGAGTCTGCCATCAAGGTCAGCACTGGGAGTTATACATGCTGTCATCATTTCCACATGACAAGGGTTTAGGTAGAATGGAGGAACCAATTAAGGCTGAGGAGTGGTGGCATAGCAGTGATGATGCATTAGTGCTAGCTAGCATATGGGATTTAGAATAGATAGAGGAAAAATAGCACAAGGTAACAAGTGGTCTAGTTTAGTCTCAATGTGGCTGGAGAGATTGGCAGAGGCAACAGAACAACAATTTTGACAAGCTCTAAAGGAATAATGTCTGGTCTACTCTTGGAGAATAAAATACATGAGACATTTTTGCTGAAAAGTCAAGTTTGGTTGGCAGAGATGTAGAAGCATTCAAGCATTGACACGATTATCATATCGGATTTAGGCCCAGTTTGGGTTCCACCAGGGCCACTCTGCTCCTGACAGCCTTGGTCCAAACATGGAAAAACAAGCTGAGCCCCAGAGGTGAGGTGATCTTGACAACCCTTGAACATCAAGGCTGCATTTAACTGAATGGGGCATCAACAAGATCTAGCAAAACTGGATTCAGAGAGATTTGGGGAAAATTCTTAGTTGGAAGCATACCTGACACATAGGAAAATAGTTCTGGTTGTTGGTCAATCATCTCAGCTTTAGGCCATCTCTGCATGAGGTCCTCGGACTATTGACATTGACGTAATCGTTTTCAGCTGCTTCAATGACCATTCCTCCACCATAGGTCAGAAGTGGGGATGTTTGCCGATGATTACACAATGTTCAGCACCATTTGCGACTCCTCAGTCACTAAAGCAGTACATGTTCAAATGCAATATGATCTGGACATTATCAAGGCTTGGGCTGACAAATGGCAAGTAACATTTGCACCAAACGAATGCCAGGCTACGACCATTTCCAATAAGAGACAAATTAACCACCACCCTTCGATATTCAATGCTGTTACCATCACTTAACGTCCCATTATCAACATCCAGGGAATTACCATTGATCAGCAATTCAACTGAACTCACCATATAAATCCAGTGGCTATAACGACAGTCATAGGCTAGGAATACTGCAACAAATAACTCACCTCCTGACTCCCCAAACCCTGATCACCATCTAAAAGCCATATGTCAGGAACATGATGGATACTCACCATTTACCTGATGAGTGCCGTTCCAACAACATTCAAAAAGCCTTACACAATCCAGGATAAAGCAGCCCACTTGATTGGTACTCCCCCTATCAATGATGCTCAGTAGCAATAGTGCAAACTATCTGCAAAGATGCACTGCAGAATTTAAAGATCCTGAGACTAGGCCTTCCAAACCCACAATCACTTCCATTGACAAGGACAAAGCAAAGCAACAGATACATGGGAACACCACCACTTTCAAGTTCCCCTCAAAGCCACTCACCATCCTGATTTGGAAATATATCACCAGCACTTCACTGCAACTGGGTCAAAATCCAATAACTTCCTCCCTAAGGCCACGGTGGATTCACCAACAACGCATGGACTGCAGCAATTCAAGCACACAGCTCACAACCACCTTCAAGAGCAATGGGGTGGGGGCATATATGCTGGCCAGCCAGCATCACCCACATCCCACGATAAAATTATTATGAATTGGGAATTTGAAATCGAGTTTGAGTGCACCCAGGAACAGAACAAGACATGATGATTTGGAAAGGAGAAATGAATTACCCAGCTATATACTGGATAATTAGGAGATGGCTTTCTCAGAAACTCAAGCATTGCAAACAGTTTAGTCAATGCCTCATTCTGTACAGGAGCCCTATGCGCTGCTCTCAAACAACTTTTATTTTTGTTCACATGAATTAAGTATTCTTTGTGAAAATTTCTTCAAATTAGTGATATCGAGTTATTCACTCAGCATCAGAAGAGCTCTTCAAAGTGCAGCACCATGGTATTTTCTATCTGCAGTGATCAAGTCATGAAATTCCACTAATTAAGTAAGTATCAATGAGATTAAAATTATACCACATTTTAAACTTGGCTCTTGCATGCATTAGAAAGATAACCAAAACCAATAAAACTGAAGAGTTTACCTTTACTGGGAAGAGTTACATTTGATCAGATAGTTTTAAGACAAATTTAAACCAAACTCCCCAAGTTAAAACAAATGGATGATACTCATGATAAACACAGCCCCCCAAATTTCCTTATACATTAGTTCAGCTGTTGGCAGAACAAACACACTGCAGGACAGTTCTAAAACGATTACTGCAGCAGGATAATTCTGACATAAAAGTATTACATTACTTTGATAGAATCACAGAGACATAACCTTTGACCCAAAAAAATGCTTAAAACATACATTAGAATGCAATTTGCAAAAAGGTAATTCTGTAGAGCTCACAGTAGCCTAGTAGTCCATTAATCCAGAGAACAAAGCACAAGTGCCATTATCAGAAAATTTGAATTCTTGAATAAAAGCAACCACAATGTTCTCAGATCTTGTAAAAATTCATTTGATCTATTCATGTCCTGCAAAGAAAGCCTTTACCCAGTCTGGCCTGAGAATTTTATCCAAAACAACATTCGCAACTCTAGACTATCTTCCAGTTGTCTAGCAAGCTATTAAGTTGTACTAAACTGTTCAAGAATATGGTCCACCATTACATTCCTAAGCAAAAGGTGAAAATTCCAGCTGGCCCAACAGCCACTGGGAGAATTAATGTTAAGAGAAAAAAAGTCATTATCCACGAGATATAAATGATACTTACTATTCTCTCCAGGGCAGGGCATTCCTGGCTTTTCTGGAATGCTCGGGAAAACTGGGTAAAATGAGAAGGAGGAAAAGTATTTAAGACAAGCAATCAAAATCAACCAACTGGTGTTTTTGTAAATGCAAATAAAATTAATCTTTATTTAGTTGAGTTTGCCTAGAATTGGAAACCAGCCCTCACATGAATGGTAAATTAATTTACAATACTTTACACAATCATTACAGGCCGAGGTGAAATCTGGAATACATTAATTTCATAGCTGGACTCAAATTCTGGTGAACCGCTCTGTTCATTGCATACAGCAAGTAAACTCAAATTTATGATTTGATCTGTGTCAGTTCCAATTCCTGCATGCTGTCAACCATATATCATAAAACATTTGAGAAGTGTGGCAAATGCAGTGTTAGGGAGAAGTTATTCAGCTGTCATGGACCTTAAATGAATAAAGGATTTGTATATAACTAAAATACTTCCCAGGAAGAAAAAAATTCCAAATTAAAAATGAAAATGCTGCAGATGTTTTAAGGCAAACCAAAACAAAAATAGATGCACTGAAAACTATCACTTGTACTGGCTTCACCTCGAGCTCTCAGACTGCTAAAACATGTCAGATCTTTTTGACATGTACCAGAGTCTGTCAAACAGGTGGTCCATAGCAGACTGCTGCCCATTGAGGAAGTCTATCTAGGTCATGACTCAGGAGATAAAGGTTTATAGATTTCAAAGATTCTGCAAGGAGCTCTCTTCCAATGAAAGGACATTTCTCTCCCACTTTTACTTCCATTAGGTTCATGAGTGAGAATTGGTGAGGGAGGGAGTGGAATACACAAAATAAGGAGGGAAGGAGTGGAGGTGTGTGTGTGTGGGAAGAATGGAAGGTAGTTAGGTGAGGTGTGGGGGGAAGGGAAGGAGGTGGTGAGGGCATACATGTGTGGGAGAAAGGAGTCAGGTGTACTTTCATGGGAAGGAGGGAAATTATGAAGAGGCCAAAAAAAAGTTTTATTCTCTAGTTCTGCTGCTTGGCACTTCTTACATGGTAGATTTTATTAATTATCACGTTTACAATTTCACTTCCAACTGAGAGAAAAATGGAAACATGAAAATATTGCAGAAGCCTGTTGAAGAACAAAATGAGCATGAACAAAAAAAAAAAATGCTCTTCCAGGTGCCACAAGACAACATTGCCACCCTTGTACACATCTTCATTCAACCCATGTACTAAGAGGAAATGATACCCTGGGTTAAGATAGTCCCACTGCTGCCACATTGACATCAAAATTAAAATAGGCTGATGGTCTCCTAAATGCTTAAATTGAAAGAGGTTTTAAATTATACCGCAATACTAAGTTGTACTTCGAATATTAAAGGGATAGAATCTAATTGCCCTTCTGTAATTTCCTGCTTCTATCGCCAGAAGCTGTTGGCCTTCTCAACATATCTACCTTGATGTACAACTCTATATTTCTTTATTTAAATTATTGAATACATATGGTGGAAATCTGTGGCCCCCACTCTCATCACAATCTGCCAGAATACACCTTACAATTTTTTTTTCACAAAGATCCCTAATCAGTGTTCTAGAATACTACTAACCATGTAAATTGAGGCCTGATTCTCCATTCTGGTTATACAGACGGAATGCTTCCTCCAGTTCCATATGGGATGAAACTGTGCATGGGTCCCCTACAAACAAGAACAAAATCAAGTTAGTTGGACCCTTGCAAACTGGAAATATAGTAACAGCAATCTGTCAAAGGTTTTCTTCACTGCAGTAACAATCCAGAAAATCAACCACACCTCAATTGCAAAGTTCTCTGTTCAACAGATCTTTCAAACCATCCTGGATTCAGTGTTTAAATGGCTTTTACAGCTCCAAGAGCAGTAATTTGACAAGCTCCTTAAAAGAGGAGCCTTGGTTAGTCAAAGAAGCAAGCCTTTATTTAATTCACGGAAGTGACTGACTCACCACAGTTATGGCTCAGACGATCCTGTTTGAACTGCATGCACTTAATTGGAGTAGAACATACATTTAAACAATTCAGGTAATGCACTTCACACATACATTTACTTTGGGAACATTCCAGTGAGAAACAAAATAAAGCATTTACAAAATCAAGAACGATTATGCTTTTTGCTTATCACTATTCCAATGTATGACTGGATATCGATAACATAGCCAATGATGCTGCTAATCATATTTTATTTATCAGAAATGCCATTAGTCACTGCTGGATAATCAAATCATTCCAAAACTGAGATACTTCCATCTCAGACAAGAATTCTGATCCATTTCAACAAACGTCAGTCTCAGTCATCCAATTACACAAATTAATAAAATCCATAGTCTGCATTTTAGTTATATGTCTACTTTTTCTCTTATTCTCAAGTTGAGCAACTCCATAGTGAACCAGCACAAACATAGACACTACATCCTTTTTACAGTCTGGAAATCCCTAATTTTACCTGATCTCTGAATCGAAGCGGATTCAAGCAGAGTTGATATTTGGATGAAAGACTGCCTAGAATGTCAGGTGCAGCAAAACCCTATTTTTTGACCTGAAGTGTCAAGTCCCACCTGTTCCAGATGTATGCAATAGTATCTCTGAACAGGTTGATCAGCAAACATTCAGATACTACTCCCAACTCCTGCCCAAAAATCAGCTGCCTTCTCTGGAATCTGGTACAACTTACATGTGCGTAAACATTGCAATGTCCCAAAATCTAGCATCAAAAACAACACACCTGCATCATTTACAAAACCCTAGCAGTAGGAGAAAATACCTGTATTATTATGAGCTGATGAGGATTCTATTTCCCATGATGTGACATCTCCAAGTGGTGGGAAAAAAAACAAAAAATAGGATCTCAATATGTTTAAACATACTGGATGTGAACAAGAAAGGAGAGTTAAAGTTTGTGTGTTTTCCTATCTGTTTTTACTTAATTTTCAACATTTCCACCCCAATCACAATTTTCTATTATATGTATCTTCTGTAGCAAAAGATAAACTGTACTGACCTACTTTGTTTTATTGTCAACTTCGCAAAGTTGAAGATGGAATCTAACTAATTGCCACTCTATTATATTTGTATTCACCAATCTAACCAATGACAGACATAACTTGAGAAATCCATAACCTACTCTTCAATATCACAACAAGCCACTGCAGTCCTTCTGATATCACTTGCGTGAAATAGTGTCACAAGTTTTTACAACTTAGTCTAGAAAACCTGGAAGGTTCAGAAAGTAAAATCACTTCAGAAAGTGCTGTAAAGTGAATCTCCAAGTACTTTAAAAAGTTTAATATTTTAGCTAGAAATCTTGATCAGAATTGCCAGAAGGGAAGAGGATTCTATTTGTAGGAATGACTAAAACAAGTTACAAAGCAAATTATTCAACAACATCGATATGGTGAAAGCTTTTACAATGGTGTAAGCTAACATTATTGTTATATTTTCAAATGAAAGCAAGATATGCAAAATGATGCATTATACAAATTTATAACATTTGCAAATTTATTTTCTAAATGTAGCCATGCTCAGTGAAACGTTTTGCACGTTGTCTCAAACATAACATGGTCATTTCAGTATAGAACTTAACGAAGGAACACAGAATTTAAGTAGTGACTCTTAGAAGGTAAGATTTTTGACAAACTTTGCCCAAACTAAAGCCAGAATAGAAGCTTTCTAGAGAAGTTTTCCAGAATTGGAACCCGATTAAACGTCGAAGGAGGTTTGGATGAATGGTTACTAAATTAGATTTTATTGAAAACAAATGCTAAGATTCTGGCAAATTTAGAAATACTGAGGATAATATTGCGGAAAAGTACAAAATGGAATTTATTAAGTTGTACACAAGCTATAGGGAGAAGCTGAATTAGCTGGCGCTGTTTTCCCTGGAGCGTCGGAGACCAAGCGATGACCTTATAGAGGTTTATAAAATCATGAGGGGAATGGAGAGAATAAAAAGACAAAGTCTTTTCATTGGGGTGGGGGAGTCCAGAACAAGAAGACACAAGTTTAGGGTGAGAGTGGAAAGATTTAGAAGGGACCTAAGGGGCAACGTTTTCACACAGACAGTGGTGCTTGTCTCGAATGAGCTGACAAAGGACGTGTTGGAGGCTGGTACAATTACAACATTTAAAAGGCATCTGAATAGGAGGGTTTCGAAGGATATGGGCCAAGTACTGGCAAATGGAATTAGATTAATTTGGGATATCTGGGTGGCGTGGACAAGTTGGACCTAAGGATCTGTTTCCATGCTGTCCATCTCTGCAACTGACCATTTGGAAATTCCCAATCTGCACTGGCATTTAAATAATTGACCTGAGCCATGATATGAAGTTCAGACAGACTTCTAATTTTAATAGGAGTTAAGTTTGCAGATTATTATAAACTACCAGAACAAATATCAGAAGCACCAAAAAAATTCCTGAGAAAGCATTCCTTCCCAGAAATTCTCATAGCACAAAGGGGAAAAAAAAATCAGAAGAATGGCAGAAAATTGAGAACACAATGTTTACAAATTGGCAAGACCAAGTAGTTACAGGTCTCTCTCAGCGTGAAAAGAGCTGTAACTAACAGAAATGTTATTAATAATTTTGAAAAGTAAGTAAAGAGAATTTGGGATTTAGCATAAGTAAATGAGCTCCAGGAAGATACTGCGAAAACAATCGACATTTCAGGTACAATTCAAAGTATCATTGCATAATGAACTGTCCCAAACGTTATAATAAAGTACGCAAAACCAAGCATGAAATTGAGGATTTGAATGAAGATAATGGATATGCAGACCAATGAGAGGGCAATGTACAATCACAAGATGTTTCAGGCAGGTGAAAGTGAGTACTGCAAATGCTGGAGATTAGAGTCAAGAGTGTGGTGCTGGAAAAACACAACAGGTCAGACAGCATCCAAAGGGCAGGATATTCAACGTTTCGGGTAAAAGTTCTTCAGCAGGAATGAGGGAATAGCGATGGAGGTGGCCCTGGACCTCCATGTCCTTGGGAGAGGAAGTTGAAGTGTTCGGCCACGGGGCGGTGGGGTTGATTGGTGCAGGTGTCCCGGAGATGTTCTCTAAAAAGCGCTAAGTAGGCATCCCGTCGCCCCAATATACAGGAGACCGCATCAGGAGCAATGAATACAGTAGATGACGTGTGGAAGTGCAGGTGAAACTTTGATGGATGTGGAAGGCTCCTTTGGGGCCTTGGATGGAGCTGAGGGGGGAGGTGTGGGCGCAGGTTTTGTAATTCCTGCGGTGGCAAGGGGAGGTGTCAGAAAGGGAGGGTGGGGGCTGATCAGGGGAATGGACCTGACAAGGTAGTCGCGTAGAGAACAGTCTTGATGGAAAGCAGATAGGAGTGGAGGGGGAAATATATCTCTGGTGGTGGGGTCAGTTTGTAGATGGCAGAAATGGCAGAGGATGATGTGATGGATATGAGGTTAGTGGCGTGAAAGGTGAGGACCAGAGGTTCTGTCATTGTTGCGGTTGGAGGGGTGGGGTTCGAGGGCAGAGGTGCGGGAAGTGGATGAGATGCGCTGGAGGGCATGGGAGTGGAAATTGCAGTCTTTAAAGAAGGAGGACATCTGATGTGTTCTGTGGTGGAACTGGTCCTCCTGGGAGCAAATGCGGTGAAGAGGGAGGAATTGGGAAGAAGGGATAGTATATTTGTAGGAGGCAGGGTGGGAGGTGTAATCCAGGTAGCTGTGGGAGTCGGTGGGTTTGTAGAAAATGTCACTGTTGAGTCAGTCAATGTTGATGGAGATGGAGAGGTTCAGGAAGGGGAGGGAGGTGTCAGAGATGGTCCAGGTGAATTTAAAGGCAGGGTGAAATGTATTGGTGATGTTGATGAACTGTTCAACCTCCTCATGGGAGACTGTTCCACCTAACTGACAAAGAGACGGGCATAGCTGGGGCCCATGGCTACCTCTTTTGTCTGGAGGAAGTGGGAGGATTCAAAGGAGAAATTGTTGAGGGCGAGGACCAGTTCAGCCAAACGAATAAGATTTGAGTGGAAGGGTACTGGTGGGGACGTCGGGACCCTGGTCATGGCAGATGGAGGTGCATAGACACTGGATGTCAGTGGTGAAGAGGAGAGGTTGGGGGCCAGGGAAACGCAAGTCTTAGAGGAGATGGAGGCCTGAACATATGTGGGGAGTTCCCTGACAAGCAGGAATAGGACAGTATTGAGGTAGGTGGAGATGAATTCGTTGGGGCAGGAGCAGGCTGAAACAATCGGTCCCCCCAAATGATGAGATTGAAAGCTGGGGGGGGGTGGATTCCTTGAGGAGACGAGGTTGTGTATAGTCTGGGAGATGATGGTTTGGTGATGAGAGGTGAGGTCGTGGTTGAGGGGGCAGTAGGAGGAGATGTCTTCAAGTTGGCGCCTGGCTTCAGGGGTGTAGAGGTCAGTGCGCCAAACTATCACAGCAACACAGCAGGAGCTATGAACCTGCATTCCAAGGTCTCTTTGTTCAGCAACACTCCCTAGGACCTTTACCATTAAGTGTATAAGTCCTGCTAAGTTTTACTTTTCCAAAACGCAGCACCTCGCATTTATCGGAATAAAACTCCATCTGCCACTTCTCAGTGTGGGGTTCCTAAACTGAGGTTGGAAACTGTGGGTGGGAGGTCCCCTGAGGTGATAAGGTTGCGTACGGTCTGGGAAATGATAGTTTGGTGATGGGAGGTGAGATCATGGTTGAGGAGGCAGTAGGGCGGAGAGGGCAGACACTCCATCCTCTTACCATCACAACGCTCAGCCCTCCAATCCCCCTGCTCCAACCCCAACCTCAAGGGGGGGATACAGTGCTAAGTTTGGCACACTGACCCGTATACCACTGAAGCCAGGCACCAACTTGAAGACACCTCCTCCTACCAACCGCAACAATGACAGAACCTCCCAGTCCTCACCTTCAATCCCACCAACCTCCATATACATCGCATCATCCTCCGCCATTTCTGCCATCGACAAATGGACCCGACTACCAGAGATACATTTCCCTCATCACCCCTACCCTTTTTCTATCAAGACCGTTCTCTCCGCGACTACCTTGTCAGGTCAACGCCTCCCAACAACCCACCCTCCCTTCCTGACATCTACCCCTGCCACCACAGGAATTGCAAAACCAGCATCCACACCTCTTCCCTCACCTCTGTCCAAGGCCTCAAAGGAGCTTTCCACATGCATCAAATTTTCACCTGCACTTCCACACATCATTTACTGTATCCGTTGCTCCTGATGTGGTCTCTACCCTGGGGAAACAGGACGCCTACTTGCACAGCGCTTCAGAGAACATCGCCGGGACACCTTCAACTCCACCGCCCCATGGCCAAACACTTCAACTTCCCCTCCCACTTTGCTGAGGACATGCAGGTCCTGGGCCTCCTCCACCATCACTCCATTACCATGCGACACCTGGAGGAAGAACACCTCATTTTCCAGCTCGGGACCCTTCAACCCCAGGGCATCAATGTGGATTTCACCAGTTTCCTCATTTCCCCTCCCCCTACCATACCCCAGTTCCAACCTTGTAGCTCAGCACCATCCTCATAACCTGTCCCATGTGTCCATCTTACTTCCCACCTATCTGCACCACCCTCCCCTTCAACTTATCATCTTTACCCTCACCTCCATCCACCAACTGCACTCTCAGCTACCTTCCCCTCAGCCCCACCCCCTCCCATTTCTCTCTCCACCCCCTAGGCTCCCAGCCTCATTCCTGATGAAGGACTTTTGTCCAAAACATCGATTTTCCTGCTCCTTGGATGCTGCCTGACCTGTTGTGCTTTTCCAACATCTGACACAAGATGTTTCAGCCCAGTGATGAAGACACGGAATACAAAGTCTTTTAATTGTGCAGCATTGGATAGTGACTGCCAATCTACTGCATGTGGAATAGACTGGTTAAAATGGAACCCAGAACGAGTGTAAAACAAAATCAGGACAAAAGTCAAGAACTTGAGACCTTCATGAGTTTGAGATTTAGGGATATTAACACGAAGATCTTTGAAAATAGCAGTCATTTCTTGAAAAATAGCCGAATCACTCGCTATTAGTACAGATGCAGCTGTCAGTGAAATATCCTTGTTATCATCTGTGCAAAAAACACAGATAAAACAGTAAATGGAAAATGAAAAGGCCATTGTGAATTTACAAATTACATGTATCTGGAAAGGCAAGGACTGATTAGGGATAGTCAGCATGGCTTTGTGATTGGGAAATCATGTCTCACAAACTTGACTGCGATTATTGAAGAAGTAACAAAGAGGATTGGTGAGAGCAGAGCGGTGGACATAATCTATATGGACTTCAGTAAGGTGCTCAACAAGGTTCCTCATGGGAGACTGGTTACCAAGGTTAGATCTCATGGAAAACAGGGAGAACTAGCCACTTGGATACAGAACTGGCTCTAAAAGGTAGAAGACGGAGGGTGGTGGTGGAGGGTTGCTTTTCATCAATACACAACAGATGGCTTCATTTTCAAAAACCTTAAGTTTTATGCTGTGAGTACATTATAACAGACATTACATTGACTCTAAGCATACAAACATTTAGTATTACAATCCATTTCAGTCATCATTTTTTCTCCACCAACAAACACCTCTGTCTTTCTTCAAAGCACCGACAATTATATTCTTGTCCTGTCACGTCTATAATTTTCAAATTGAGTGGCTGCTTCCATCTAAACAGTCTGGTATTTTTATGCTTAAACGTCTTCAAAAACTTTTAAGATGTTAAGATCAGTGTGTACAACTGTCTCAGATACATTACTGGTGATATAAATGTTGAAATGTTTTGCAATGCCCATACCAAACTCATGGTCGACTTGTCAATTATGGATTATGTCTGTTCATGAACATTCAATTTTCTGGAAAAATACCTAATAGGTCTTTCTATCTTCTTGCAAGAGTACAGCACTGACACCCACATCACTCTTCTATAGCTACCTTAAACGGCTAGGTGTAATTAGGTATGGCCAACACTGGAGCAGCAGATAACGCAGCTTTCAGAAAGGCAAATACATTTTGACATTACTGCATCCACTGAAATTTTCCACACTACTTCAAGTCAGGCACTGGAGCAACCACACTTAAAATTCTGTAGTGAACTGCTGATAAAAACCACTCAGTCCCAGGAATCATGATACTTCCTGCTTTGTCAATGGTATGTGAAACTCCCCAATAACCTTTGTTTTCATATCCATTAGGGGTAATTTGTCCATGTCCAATCATATGGCCCAGGAACGTGACTTGGGCTTTTGCGAACTCACTGTTAACCAGGTTTATTGTTGAGCCTGCCTCACGAAGTTAACTAATGCTCTAAATGTTCCTTCCACGTGTGACTAAAAGCCACTAGACTGTTGAGGTATACCACACAACTGGATATTCCCAAAATAACTTTATTAGTTAGTCTTTGAATGTGGCTGGTGCGTTTTGCATACCAAATGGCATGACGTTAAACTGGTACAGTGCATTCAGTATCACGAAAGCCAAAATTTCCTTTGTTCTTTTGGATAAAGGCACCTGCAAGTATCCTTTGACTAAGTCCAACTTGGAAATAAAGGTTGCCTGTCCAACCTTCTCAACCATTTTCCAAATGAAGAATATTAATCAGATTTTTTTTAAAACTGCATTGGCTTGGGATAGTCCACATGTAATCATTGGGTACCATCTGATTGTGGTACCATTACTGCGGGTAAGCTCCATTCACTGCAACTCACTTTGATTATGTTGTCTTTGAGCAGTCATTTGATCTCTTTGTGAATCTGTGCCAACTTTAGAGGGTTAAGTCTATATGGATGTTATTTAATTGGAACAGCTTTTCCTAAATTTACATTAATATAATCAGATTACTATTTTCCACTTTATTCCCACATATCTCCCTATATGATTGTAGTTACTCTGTCAGGTCATTTTGATTTTCATCTGGAAGGCAATCCAATATTTATCCTAATTTTTGAAAACTTCTTCATTGTCAAATTTAATTTGAGGAATGTCCAATTCAAAATCATCTGAACTTGGTTCTTCACTCTATTGTAACCAGTAACACATTCTTCTTTTCCTTTCTTTCCTTGTTAAATACCTTTTGAATATATTCATATGACACACCGATTGCTTTCTGTCTGGTGTTCTTATCAAATAATTCACCTCATTCAATTAGATATAAGCCATGAAACCTTGCCTTTCAAAGGTTTACCTATCATTGATAGTAAAACTAACACCATCTCCTGCGGCAAAACTGTCAATTTCCGATTTCAGTCTGCTTCCTGCTTCATATTCTGCTGTTTGCTTTCAATGTTGTCTAACCAACTCACCTGCTCTAGTTAATCTTTCCTTAAAATTTGGAACATAGTCCAAATATGTGGTCTCTGAACTCTAACTTCGAACTCTCTCCTTAATAAATTTCAGTGGTCCTCTCACCTCATGCCCAAAAACTAATTCAAATGAAATTGATTCATTAGTTGTCGCCCTAATTGCAAAAACTTCTAATGTTATTGCTTTATCCCAATCCTCTGGATAGTTTTGACTATAAGCCCTCAACATAGTCTATAAAGTTTGATGCCACTGATCTCATGCTCCCTGCGATTCTGGATGGTATGCAGGAGATTTGATTTGTTTTATTCCTGAGCTGTCCATAACATCCTTTAATAATTTTCATGTAAAACATGACCCTTAGGATGTATCTATGTGGGTAGTCGATAACTCAAAAAATATAAGCAACTCTTCCAAAATCCTTTTAGCCATGATATTGCATAATGGAATCGCCTTTGGAAATCTTGTAGACACATCCATTATGGTCCACAAATACTGACTTTTACTTTTTGTTTGAGGTAAGGGTCCTACGCAATCAACTAAGACTCTTGGAAAAGGTTCCTTAAATGTGGGAGTAGGTATTGAGGCTGCTGGTTTCATCACTGCCTGAGGTTTTTCAATTACCTGACACATACCACAAGTCTGGTGTCTGGCAAAAAGCAACCACATGCTTAGGTATTCCAAGCGAATAAAAATGTTTCTACATTTTGGCGTGACTTTTCATTAGTTTTCAAAAGACATCCTGCTGGTTGTTCACATGCTACATGCACAACCTCCTTTCTGTAATCTACCAGTAATGCGACTTGGTGAACTTCTGCCTATTTCTCATCCGCCTGAATACATGATGGCCTCCATTTCCTCATGAAGATGTCATTTTTAAGATAACATTCTTGGATACAAGGTTAAAAATCACAACACCAGGTTATAGTCCAACAGGTTTAAATGGAAGCACTAGCTTTCAACCACTTGATGAAGGAGCAGCGCTCCGAAAGCTAGTGCTTCCAATTAAACCTATTGGACTACATCCTGGTGTTGAGATTTTTAACTTTGTACACCCCAGTTCAACACAGGCATCTCCAAATCATGACTTCTAGGATACATTCAATCTTCTTCTGTATATGCTTTTTGATACTACTACAGTTTTTCAGCTTTCTGCTATAATTCAGTTAATTTCTCTGAACTAAAAATATCCACTTTATCCTCCACTTGTTCTTGTTTTTCTCTCAACCATATGATCATAGTTTCTGATAATTGAACTTCAACTTCCTTATCTTTACTCCTTGGTTTTTCCTCCTGATACAACCTGTGGCTTTGTGACCTTGTTACCACAGTCAGGTAAAATTCCAGAAGATGCTTCCTGTAACATCTCAGTTGCCTGATTTTTCACTGGCTTTTAAACCACAGAAGACATCATTCCCATCTGTGTGATCCAGCAATATCAATACAAAGGATAGACTAAGTTCTGAAATGAGATTTTCTCTACTACTATTATCACAACTTTGCACCGAACACTCCAACCTCCATTTATGTAATCGAACACTGCCCTTCTCACCACGAAACCCACATATTGCCATCTTTTCTGGTCATACTCCTTGTGAATTACATAGCTCATCTTTTGCCAAAAGTCTGGGACATTCGGCCTCGGACCTTCGGGTGGCCATCCTCCAAGGCAGACTTCGGGACAGGCAACAACACAAAGTGCCAAACAGAGGCTGATAGCCAAGTTCAGTACCCATGGGCGTGATCTCAACTGGGACCTTGGGTTCACGTCACACTACAGGTGACTCCACTGCACTACACACGCGCGCACACACACAGAGACACAGGTTGATGGGGTAAATTTGTACTTGCAGGATTACATTTTGTTTTGCTCAAAAACTGCATAAATCCATGTAAAGTTCTGTAAATGCCACTTTAGGAATACGATCAAATACAAATCAAACATTGGGACACAGACAGACTTTCACTTCACACCTTCAATGCATTGTCTGAGCTGAGATGATACCTATTGTTAAAAGCAATCTCGAGAATATAACTTTTAACATGTTCTGGGATTTACATATGAAGGTACCAAAACTAACATGATCACTCAAAGATGAAAGACTCAAGCTAAATTTGTTTAATATTACATTCCAATGACACTATAATCTTGTTGCTATAAATTCTGTCGTATGATTCTGCTCCACAACCACCTGAAGAAGCAGCACTTCTAAAGCCCGTCTAAATCTTTTGGACTGGTGTTGTGATTTTTAACTCTCTGGCTAAAGATTGACTTACTGCCATATCCCTCAAAATCTTAATTTCTTTACCTACTCCTCCTGACCTAAGTAAGTAAACCTTACTGTGGGAAAAGATCTGCCACCCTGCCGACCCATAGTAAGCCCACACAGAACACAGGAAAGCAAACTTTGCCAAACTATACCAGAAACAGCCAGAATGCCTCAGCAATGCCCAAACAGGCTGACAAGTGAAACCAGACACCACTCACAGACAAGGGATTACACTTACCAAAACACACTAACAATACCCGGTCAACACAGCTGTCCCAAAGTCCCAAGGGCAGTCTCATAATACAGCAATACCAAAGCCACACATGAACAGGCCAGGCACCCCCAAGGACCTCGCTCCCAGGACAGGTACAATGGTAGCACCGGTTTCAAAAGAGAGATTCTCACCTACCTGCAAAGAGAACTGAAATCTCCCGATCCCATCAAGAACTCATTGTCAATACAATGTAACATACTGACAGTATCAATCAGGACATTCTTCCAATAACTCTTTTTCAATTATCATCATTAACTGAATTACTTAATTTACAAATACATTGTATCTTTCTCCATTTTAATTAACCTTATTGCACAAGATTCTGATAAACCAGCTCCATCCTCAACTCGAGGAACAGAACCCTTGATCTACCTGAACAGACTGTCAGTTCTATGTCAGCCTAGTCAATTTCTCGTCAGCGATATCACTTGTGATAAACAGCTTGTCAATTTCACCCGATCTGGCTTGTGTGGTCTCTACCTTATTGGGCTAATTTCGCCGACATTTACCCTCAAGTAAATTCTTTAAAGAGATCTAGAATATTTTTCTCAATTAACCCCTGACCAGGTTGCACATGGTTTGCAGCTTTTTAGCTTACACTGGTTTCCTTTACCACATAATCAAAACTCACTGGCTTGTTCTTCCACATCCACCTTCTTGGTGCTTTTTCTAAAATCACCAACACTTCATATGGCCCACTTTATTACAGCACATTTGAGCTCTTTTACTTCTCTTTCCACCTCAGATTTCCTTTTTATCCTCTGGTAAGGCTTTACTATCTTCAATGAGATCTTCTATTCCCTTACCAGCAGAGGATTTCTCTTTTCCCAATTTCTAACCCTCAGATTGAAATCAGTGCTGGAAGCGAAACTTGACTTTATGAAACAACACATAACCATCTGCCATTTCTGATGCTAATCTTGTCGTCTTAACTGTCTGCCTTCTATAAGTTCTCACCACTACGGTATGTGGATGGTTCAACAAGGGAGGGGGCAGACTGTACCTAGTACTGGGAAACGAGCCCAGCTGATGGTCAAAGTTTCAGTGGGGGAGCATTTTGGTAATAGGGACCATAATTCCAAACATTTTTTGAGTACTTATGGACACAGACAAGAGTGGACTTTGAAAAGGCCAACTATAACCAAATTAGGCATGAAATGGAGAATATGGATTGGGAACGGGTGTTTGAGGGTAACTTCACATCTAACACAAATTCACAACATACACGAGCAGAATTAGGCTATTTGGCCCATCGAGTCTGCTCTGCCATTTGATCATAGACAGGCAAGAAGCTGGAAGAACACAGCAGGCCAACCTTGAAGGGTTACACCTAAAATGTCAACTTCACCTCCTGATGCTGCCTGGCCTGCTGTGTTCTTCCAGCCTCCTGTCTGTCTATTTTGGATTCTAGCAACTGCAGTTTTTATCATCTCTGATCATGGTTGATATGCTCCACGCCCCCATTTTCTTGCCTTTTCTACATATCCCCTCAATCCATTACCAATTAAAAAATCTGTCTAACTCCTCCTTAAATTTACACATTTTCCCAGCATCCACCGCACTTTGGGGTAGCCAATTCAGATTCACAATCCTTTGGGAGAAGTAGTTTTTCTTCAACTCTGTTTTAAATTGCTACCCCTTATCCTAAGACTATGACCTCGTGTGCTAGAATGCCCCACAAGAGGAAACATCCACTCCATGTCTGTGTTATTAATACCTTTTAACATTTTGAATACCTCAATTTGATCTCCCATCATCCTTTTAAATTCCAATGAGCATAGGCTTAAACTATTCAACCTCTCTGCAAACAACAACTTCATAACTCTGGGATCAATCGAGTGAACCTCCTCTCAATTGCCTCCAATGCCACGACATATTTCCTCAAATAAGGGGACCAGAACTGTGCACAACACTCAAGGTGCGGTTTCACCAATATCTTGGAGAGTTTCAACAATACTTCCTTACCCTTATATTCTGTTCCCTTCACTAAAAAAGCCAACATTCCATTTGCTTTCTTTATTATCTGCTGTGCCTGCATGCCAGTTTTCTGGGACTCCCGAATGTGTGCACCTAGTTCCCTCTGCACCAGGGCACCCCAAAGTCTCTCCCCATAAGATAATAGGTTGCTTTCCCATTTTCTCGATCCAAATGCCTGACCATGCACTTATCCATGTTAAACTCCATTTGCTACATTTTGGTCCTCTCTCCTAACCTATCTATATCCATTTGTAAGGTTCTTATTTCCTCATTGAAATTTACCAGGCCACCTATTTTTGTGTTGTCTACAAATATGGCTATAGAGCTTTCTATCCCTATATCCAATTTGTTAATGTTGATTGCAAATAGCTGGCATTCAAGGACCAAGCCATGTGCCACCCCACGAGTTACATCCTGCCATATAAGAAAAAAACCATTTATCGCGACTCTGTATTCTGTCCATCAGCCAATCATCTATCCAGGCTAATTACTCCTAATTCCATTTGTCCAACCTTGTGAATTAACCTTTTGTGCGGCAACTTATCAAACACAATACCATAGAAATAGAAGTTAGGCCATTCAGCCTATTGGGTCTGCTGGTACGTTTCTCAACTCCATTCTCCCACCTTCTTCCTGTAACTTTTGATATTCAAGAACCTCAAGTCTTAAGTATACTCAATGACCTGGCCTCCACAGCTTTCTGTGGTAATGAATTCCATAGATTCACCATTCTCTGGCTGAAGGAGTTTCTCCTTATCTCCATTCTAAAAGGTCTTCCCTTTACTCTTCCCTTATTCCCTCAGGTCCTAGTCTCTCCTTTCAATGGTATCATCTTCCCAACATCCATTCTGCCCTACTTCCTCCCTGAGATATGGGGCCCAAAACTGCATACAATGCTCAAAGTGGGGCCTGACCAGAGCCTTACAGAGCCTCATAAGTACATGCTTGCTTTTATATTCAGGTCATCTCAAAATAAATGCCATCATTGCATTTGCCTTTCTGACAACTGACTTAAACACCTTCAGGAAGTCCAGATAAATTACATCTACAGCATCCCCATTGTCTACTTTGCTTGTTTGAAGAACACCCGCAAAATAGTCAAGCATGATTTGCCCTTCATGAAACCATGCTGACTCTGATTGATAGTGCTTTGACTTTTCAAACATCCTGATATTACTTCCTTGATAATTATTTCAAACACTTTCCCAGTAACAGATGGTAAACCAACTGGTCAGCAATTTCCCACAGTTTGCCTCCCTCCTTTTTTATTAGCCATTTTCCAATCCACTGGAACCTTTTCTAAGTGCAGGGAATTTTGGAATATTGTAACCAATGGATCTGCTAGCCCTGCTACTACTTCCTTTAATACTCTCAGATACAGGCCATCAGGCCCAGGGGACTTATCTGTCCTCAATCCCAATAGATTGCTTAGTACCTTTTCCCTACTGATGTTGATTGTTTTAAATCTTATCTTATCTACGGCTCCTGACTTCCCCATTCCAACAGGAATGGTAGTACTGTCCTCCACCGTGAAAATATCAGCATCCAAGATTCAGCATCTTTGCCAACTCAGTGTTGCCCACTATTAACTCTCCAGATTCATCTACCAAGGGACCAACATTTACATTAGCGGCTCCTTTTCCTTTTATATACTATAGAAGCTTCTGCTATTATTTTTGATATATTGTGCTAGTTTCCTTTCATAATTTATCTTAACTCTATTAATTTTTTAGTATCCCTTTGTGTTCGAAAGTTTCCCAATCTGCCATCCTGCCACTGGCCTTGCAATATGGTATACCTTAGGTTTTGACTTCATGTTGTCCTCGACCTTATTGTTTAGCTATGAATTTTTTTTTCCCCCACTTACCATCTTTCATTCTCATTGGAATACAGAGTCATAGTGATTTACAGCATGGAAACAGACCCTTTGGTCCAACTTGTCCATGCCAGCCAGATACCCTAAATCAATCTAGTCCCATTTGAAAGCACCTAGCTCATATCCTTCTCAACTCTTCCTATTCAGAAACACATCCAGTTGCCTTTTAAAATGTTGTCATTGTACCAGCCTCCACTATTTCCTCTGGCAGCTCATTCCATTCACACAGTACCCTCTGTGTGAAAAAGTTGCCCCCGAGATCCCTTGGAAATCTTTCCCCTCTCACCCTTGTCATCTTGTTTCACACTATATTCCAAAACTGGCCAAACCAATGTCCTGTACAGCTGCAACATGGCCTCCCAACTACTATACTCAATGCTCAGACCAACAATGCAAAGCATACCAAATGCCTTCTTCACTATTCTATCTAGCAGAGATTCCACTTTCAAGGACATATGAACCTGCAGTCCAAGGTCTCTTTGTTCAGCAACACTCTCTAGGATCTTGCCATTAAGTGTGTAATTCCTGCCCCGATTTGTCTGTCCAAAATGCAGCACCTCATATTTATCCAAATTAAACACCAACCGCCATTCCTTGGCCCAATGGCCAATCTGGTCAAGATGCTGTTATAATCTGAGATAACCCTCTTTCGCTGTCCACTACACCACCAATTTTGGTGGCATCTGCAAACTTACTAACTATACCTCCTATGTTCACATCCAAAACATTTATGTAAATGACCTAGCTCCAATCCAAAAAGCTACTCTCCACCACAACCCTCTGACTTCTACCTTCGAGCCAGTTCTGTATCCAAATGGCTAGTTCTCCCTGTATTCCATGTGATCAAACCTTGTTAACCAGTCTACCATGAGAAAAACTTTGTCGAACACCTTACTTAGGTCCGTACAGGTCACATCTACTGCTCTGCCTTCAATCACTTGTTGCTTAAAAAAAAACTCAATCAAGTTTGAGAGACATTATTTCCCATGCACAACGCCATGTTGACTAACCCTCATCAGTCCTTGCCTTTCCAAATACATGTAAACCCTGCTCCTAAGGATTCCCTCCAACAAGTTGCCCACCACCGATGTCAGGCTCACCTGTCCATTGTTGCCTGGCTTTTCCTTACCACCTTTCTTAAATAGTGGCACTACGTTAGCCAACCTCCAGTCTTTTGTCACCTCACCTGTGACTACTGATGATATAAATATCTCAGCAAGGGGCCCAGCAAGCACTTCCCTAGCTTCCCACAGAGTTCTAGGGTACACCTGATCAGATCATGGGGATTTATCCATGTTGATGCATTTTAAGACATCCAACATTTCCTCCTGTGTAATATGGACATTTTTCAAAATGTCACCATCTATTTCCCCACATTTTGTATCTTCCATGTCCTTCTCCATAGTAAACACTGTTGCAAAATACTCATTTATTATGTCCCCCACCTCCTGCAGTTCCACACACAAGCGGTCGTGCTGATCTTTGAGGGGTCCTATTCTCTCCCTAGTTACCCTTTTGTCCTTAATGTATTTTTAAAATCCCTTGAGATTCTCCTTAATCCTATTTGCCAAAACCATCTCATGTCCCTTTTTTGTCCTCCTGATTTCACTCTTAAGTACATTCCTACTGCCTTTACACTCTAAGGATTTACTCAATCTCAGAAGTCTATAGCTGACATATGCCGCCTCCTTTTTATTGACCAAAATCTCAATTTCTCTCATCATCCAGCATTCCCTACACCTACTGGCCTTGCCATTCATCTCAAACACAGTGTCTCTGGACTGTTATTACCTTATTTTTGAAGGTTTCCCATTTTCCAGCTGTCCCTTTACATGCAAACATCTGCCCCCAATCAGCTTTTGAACATTCTTGCCTAATACCATCAAAGTTGGCCTTCCTCCAATTTAGAACTTCAACTTTTTGAGCTGGTCTATCCTTTTCCATCAATATTTTAAAACTAATAGAATTATGGTCGCTAGTGCCAATGTGCTCCCCCAGTGACACCTCAGTCACCTGCCCTGCCTTATTTCCCAAGAGTAGGTCAAGTTTCACACCTTCTCTAGTAGGTAGACCCACAAACGGAATCAGAACATTTTCTTGTAGACACTTAAATTCCTCTCCATCTGAACCCTTAACACTATGGCAGTCCCAGCCTATGTTTGGAAAGTTAAAATTCCCTACCATAGCCCCCCTATTATTCTTACAGGTAACTGAGATCTCCTAACAAATTTGTTTCTCAATTTCCATCTGACTATTGTGGTGTCTAAAGCACAATCCCTTTCTTATTTCTCAGTTCTAAACAACTTCCCTGGATGTATGTATTCCCAGGAATATCCTCCCTAAGTGTAGCAGTGAAGCTGTCCCTTATTGGAAATGCCACCCCCCTCCTCTCTTGCCCCCCCTTTCTATCTTATTAAGCTGCCAGTCCTGCCCATCCTTGAGACATGTCTCTATAATTGCTATGACATCCCAGTCCCATGCTCCTAACTATGCCATGAGTTCATCTGCCTTCCATGTTAGGCCTCTTGCATTGAAATAAATGCAGTTTAGTTTACCTCATTCTCTCCTTTGTTCCTGCCTTCCCTGGCTGTTTGACTTTCTCTTTTTTCCAAATGTACCAATCTCAGACTAATCTCTTTCCTCACTATCTTTCTGAGTCCCATCACTAGTTTAAATACTCCTGAGCACCTCGAGCCAATCTCCCTGCCAGTATATTAGTCCCCTTCCAATTCACGCGCAATTTATCCTTCTTGTACAGGTCACTTCTACCCCAGAAGAGATTCCAATAATCCAAAAATGTTAACCTTACTCCTCTGCACCAGCTCCTCCACCATGCATTCATCTGCTCTATCAGACCATTCCTGCCTTCACTAGCTCTTGGCACCAGGAGTAATCCAGATATTACTACCCTTGAGGACCTCCTTTTTAAATTCCCACCTAACTTTCTATATTCTCCCTTCAGAATCTCATCCTTTTTCTTTCCTATGTCATTGGTTCCAACGTGTACAATGATTTCCTGTTGGTCCCACTCCGCTTTGAGAATATTCTGCACTCTCTCAAAAGATATCTTCGATCCTGGCACTAGGAAGGCAAAACACCATTATGATTTCTCGCTGTCGGCAGCAGAAACAACTGTCAGTGCCTCTGACTAGACAGTCCCCTACCACAATCGCTTGGAACCTGACATACCCCTCACTACTTCAGAGCCATTCTTGGTACCAGAAACTTGGACGTTTGTGCTGCAATTCCGAATCTATCAGCTCCTACATTTTCCAAAACAGCATACTTGTTTGTAATGGGAATAGCCACAGGAGACCCCCGCACTACCAGCCTCCCTCTCCTACCTTTCCTGGCGACAACCTATCCAACTGACTGTTTCAGTAGCTTTTCTCCCTTCCAATAACTGCCATTCATCACACCCCCAGCTCCTGCCAATTCTTCACTGCCTGTAACTGCCGCTCCAACCAATCTATGTGATCTGATAGCATTTGCAATCAAACACACTTATTGCTGTCATAATCATGAGTAACATAGAAATTCTCCCTCATCGCCCACATTCAATAGAAATAGCACATCACTCTCCTAAAGGCCAGCTTTGCACCTTATTCTACAGAAAATTGCACAGTCTTACTGCTCCAGGCTAACTTATTACCATGTTTTATATTTTTGAAGTTTAGTGAAAAGATTGACCTCAAAACATCTAACCAAAAATAACCCACTCTATTCATTATTTAAAAAGACAGCAAGATTACACGTAAAAACGATGTAATTATCTGCTCCTGTGCTGTCAGCTCTCCCCCACATGCTCCTCCAAGGTCAGCTACAAATTTTGCTGTTTGTTAATTATTCTTAGATCCATACTGATGTCCAGAAATACTTGAACTCAAAAGGCAATAGCTGTGCTGAGTCACTGCTGTGCCACTGCTGTGCCAGATATCAGTGTAGAGGTTTCTTTCTCTGTTTCTCTTCACTGATCATACGGCCACTGTCTTTGTTCTCTTCCTCCTTTTTAAATGCTTTTGTTTTGATCTTTTTTTGTTCCAAAGTAATGCAGCAGTTTATAAAACAGTAATTATTGCTCATGTAATTCAAGGAATTCACCTTCAACACCTAAGATACCTCAAAAAAGGAGAAACTCTTACACCCAAAATATTTTCCTGTCCTCCATCTTGGTAAACCCAGAATCTTATTTTAGTTATGAAGAATTGAGTAGCTACTTAAACATCTGCCACTGTTTATCTGCTGTCTTATCATTTCACCTTCTCGCCCAATCTACCCAGGCCAAATCTGTCCTCATGCCTATGTAATTTCCTGTATTTAATTCCAGAACACTACTGTGGGAGTCCATTTTCTCACCCCTGAACTGAATTTTGAATTTTATCATACTATGGTCACCACTCCCCGTGTCGTCCTGTTCATACCTCAGTCAAGCAAAATGCTCAGAGACATTGTATAGTTTTACCTTTGTCATCTCTAATCTGGGACCTGGAGGGAGGGAGAGAACAATCGCTCATGTGTACAGGGACACGAGTTCTGTCCTCTCTGGAACGGCAGTTTCCTGAATGAATTATATCGTCACTTACAGTGAGGAGCATCCAGATAAAGCAACATACATATTGATTGGGTGACCGTTACAATCAGTGAGTGTTAATAGTAAAGATTAAGCCATCTGCTGTTACGCAATGAATGTTGTTAACTGGCTTCACAATGAATACTTTTCCCCTTGTTAACTCACTTTACACTTCCAATGTTGTTGAATGGCTCTACATAATGAATGCTTTTTCACCTTGTTAACCCATTAACCTTGCCTCCAGCACCCTATTGTTAACTGCAAGTTCTTATCTGATCTAAGTCATGCTCAGCTGAACCTCTTGTTTCGCAAAATTTAACTCTCCCTACTTGGCCATATCTGACACGCATTCTCACCTGAAGGATCCTTAACTTGAATGTCATCAATTAATCTCTCTTCAATACACAATGTCAAATCCATAGCAACCTGTTTCTCTAATGCAAGCAATGAACTCTGCCTCCTGGCTATCCTTGTCAATTTGATTCTTCCAATCTATGTGCATGATAAAAATCATCTATGATTATTGCTGTACCTTTTTTGCAAGCCTCTAATATTTCCTGCTTTACACTGTGCTGCACTGTAGAACTATTCGGGACTGATAGATTACTCCTACCAAGTACTTTTTTCCTTGGTTGTTTCATATTTCGACCCTGACAGATTCATCTTGATTGCCTATTCTTATGTCATTTCTCATGACAGCACTGACCTCTTCCTTCCAAGGCCATACCGCTTCCTCTTCCTTTCAGTCAATCTTTCCAAAACACTGAGTATCCCAGATATTCAATTCACAGACCTGATGTCCTTGTAAGCACATCTCAGTAATTGCTACCAAATCGTACCCATTTGTTTCTATTTGCACTATTAACTCATTAATTCTGTTTCGAATGCTTTGTGCATTTATTTACAGAGCTCTTAAATTTGTTCCACTGTTAAATTTCCCTACTTTTTTTTTATAATTTCTTGGTGCATAAAGGCACCTGTTCTGTCCCTCACCTTTATGGTCTAGTAACCATCTGCATTCTTATCTCCTCTACGTTGGGTTTTCTAATTTTCCCCCCATTTAGTTTAAAGCCATGTGGAAGTCTTCTAAAGACTAGTTGATTAGAGTGAAGGCCAGGCATGTTCTTGTCAAAATAAAAGGACAGGAATGGTAAGACTTGGGACCCTATGATGACAGGGGAAATTATCAATTTAGTCAAAAAAAAAGGAAGCACACCCAAAGTCCAGACAATTAAAAACAAATCCTTTGAAGAATATAAGAAAAGTAGGAAGGAGCTTAAACAGGCAGTTAGGAGAACTATAAGGAGCTATGAAATGTATCTGTGGAGAGAAATCAGAAACTTAATGTTTCGAGTCAAATGACTTTTTCCTATCTATCATCAGTTCTGAGGAAATGTTAATGTATATGCGAAAGATAGGATGGGGGAAGAGGGTAAGGAGTAAACAATAGGTGGGAATAGAGCCCAAAGTGAGAGAGAGACAGAGAGAGAGAGAGAGAGAGAGAAGAAAAAAGATTTACAAGGATATTGCCTGGGTTGGAGGATTTGAGCTACAGGTAGATGCTGAATAGACTGGAGCTGTTTTCCGTGGAGCATTGGAGGCTGAGGGGCGATCTTATAGAAGTTTATAAAATCATGCGGGGCACAGATATGGTGAATAGACAAGGTGTTTTCTCTGGGATGGGGGAGGCCAGACCAAGAGGACATGGGTTTAGGGTGAGAGGAGAAAGATTTAAAAGGGACCGAAGGCACAACAATTTTGCATAGAAGGTGGTCCATGTATGGAATGAGCTGCCAGAGGAAGTGGTGGAGGCTGGTACAAATTACAACATTTAAAAGGCATCTGCATGGATGCATGAATAGGAAGGGTTTACAGGGATATGGGCCAAGTGCTGGCACACAGGACTAGATTAGGTTAAGATATCTGGTCGACATAGACGAGTTGGACTGAAGGGTCTATTTTCCCGCTGTAGAACTCTGACTCTATAGCTCTTGGACAAATGAAGGAATGGATAACAATCTGACTAGAAGGGTGAAGAGCTATTAATGGGGACAGAGTGGTTAATAATGAATTATATTTAATAGCAGACTGTGAGATAACACCAGGTGTGGGGGGCTTGGGGTCCCTACCCTCCCTTCTCAGACACATATTCCCGACTGGGAACCCTCCAACCACAGGGGATGAACTTGGACTTCACCAGTTTCTTCATCCCCCCTCCCCCCACCTTGTCTCAGCCGAATCCCTCCAGCCAGGCACCGCCTTCCTGACCTGCAGTCTTCTTCTTGACCTCTCCGCCTCCATCCTACTCCGACCTATCACCCTCACCTTGACCTCTTTCCACCTATCACATTTCCAACGCCCCTCCTCCAAGTCCCTCCTCCCTACCTTTTATCTTCTCCTGCTGAACACTCTCTGCTCATTCCTGAAGAAGGGCCTGTGCCCGAAACGTCGAATCTCCTGTTCCCTGGATGCTGCCTGACCTGCTGTGCTGTTCCAGCAATAAAGTTTCAACTTTGATCTCCAGCATCTGCAGACCTCACTTTCCCCCCTCCTTTCCCTTGTCAGCCTTCTGCAGGGACCTTTCCCGCTGGACATCCTGGTCTCCTTTTCCTTTACTCCCAACATACCCAACAGCAACACAGCACCTTCCCCAGCGACGGCAGAAGGTCTCACATCCAAACGTTTACTTCCTTCCTCCTCAGTATCAAAGGCCCAAACACGCCTTCAAGGTGAAACAGTGCTTTACCTGCACACTCAATCTACATTTCCTGCTCACCATGTGATCTATTCTACATTGGGGGGATAAAAGTATAGACGAGGTGAACTACATTCTGTCTGCAAAAAAAGGCTTGTGTGCTTTCAGTTGCCTGCCACTTCAGCACACCATCCTGTTCCCGGACCAATATCTCATCTCAGGTTTGCTGCAGTGCTCTAGCAAAGCTCAGTGCAAGTTGGAAGAACAGCACCTCATTTCCACCTGGGAACCCTGCGGCCTTCTGGACTCAATATCGAGTTAATCAGCTTTAGAGCTTAAGCTCACTGGTGTCCTCACTCAAACCCCCACACAGCTGGTTTTATCACACAGTCTGCTATTAAACATAACCCATTGCTAGACATTAACAGTCTCCATAAATAGCTATTCACCCTCCCAGCCCTTTCATTCTTTTGTCTGTCCAACTGTTCTTATCTCTCTGCGCTCAATCCCCATCTATCATTTACTCCTTTCCCCCTACCTCCTGCATATTAATCAACACTTCCCTAGCTACCATCAGTTCTGATGATGGGTCAGTTGACTTGAAATGTTAACTCTGACTTCTCTCCACAGATGCTGCCAGGCTTGCTGAGCTTTTCTAGCAATTTCTGTTTATCTTTCTGTTTTACAGCATCCTCAGTTCTTTCAGTTTTTATAGGCTATGAAATGTTCTTGGCCAGCAGTGTTAAGGAGAATCCCGAGGCATAAATTAGGAGCAAGAATGTAGCTGGAGAAAGATTAGGCCCACTAAAGGAGGGAAATTCTGAGTAGAGCCAGAGGTAGTGATTAAGAACATCATATTGGTACTCACCAAAGAGTGGGACATAAGGGATATTGAGGTTAGGGAAAGGTGTGGGAATACTCTCAATGAAGGGGGAAGCGCTGGGTGTCTTGAAACGCATTAAGGTAGATAGGTCCCCAGGATCCTATGGGAGGCAAGGGAGGAAATAGAAGGGGCCTGGACAGGTATCTTTGCATAGTCTTCAGCCTCAGACAGGGTTTCATAAGATTGGAGAGTGGGGGGTATTGTTCCTTTGTTTTGGAAGGACAACAGAAATAATCCAGGTACTTACAGGCCAATGAGCCTGATGTCAGTGGTAGGAAGCTATTGGAGAAGATAACGTGAGGCTGGAATTATTCACATTTGGAAGTGAATGGACTTGTTAGTGATAACATCAAGGGTTTGTGATAAGAAGGTCATATTTAACCAATTTAATTGAGCTTTTTGAGGAAGTGACAAGAATGATTGATGAGCGAAGGGTAGTGGATGGGGTCTAAGTGGACTTTAGTAAGATGTTTGATAAAGTACTTGATGGCAAGCTGGTACAGAAGGTAGAGGCTCATGGGATCTGGCATGAGCTGGTTGGACAGATTCAAAACTAGCCTTGTAAAAGACAGTAATGGTGGAAGGGTGTTTTCAGATTTAAAATGAGTAACTTGTGAATTTTTGCAACATTTAGTGCTGGAACCTTGGTTGCTTGCAATATATAAATAAATAATATGGAAGACAGTGTAGGTGGTCTGATTACTAAGTTCGCAGATGACACCAAATCAGTGGAGTCGCAGATTCTGAGGCAGATTGTCGAAGGATACAGTGGGATATAGATAGATCACAGATTTGGACAGAGAAATGGCAGATCGAGTTTAATCTGGACAAATGCAAGGTGACACATTTTGAAAGATCAAATTCAGGTGTGGCTTATACAGAGGGATCTGGGTGTACAGGTCCACAGATCCCAGAAAGTGGCAACACAGGTAGGTCAGGTGTTCAAGGAGGCATACGCTACCCTTGCCTTCATCGGCTGGAGCCTTGAATATAAAAGTTGGCAAGCTATGTTACAACTGTACAAAAAAACTTTAGCTCAGCCACATTCTCAATATTGCATGTAGTTCAGGTCGCCACACTTCCAGAAGGATGTGGATGCTTTGAAGGAGGTGTAAAGATGGAGAGGTTGAATAAATTTGGACCATTTTCACTGGAAAGATGAAGCTGAGGGGTGACCTGGGAGAGGCCTCCAAAATTATGAGGGGTATAGATAGGGTGGAAAAGTTAATTGCAAGAGGACATAGATTCAAGATGACAGGGGGAATGTTTAGGGGAGAAATGTGGGGAAAATATTTCACACAGAGGGTGATGGGTGCCTGGAATGCAGTGGAGATGGTGGAATCAGACACATTGACAACATTTAAGGGGTATCTTGATTGAAGCATGAACTTGAGGCAGAGGATAGAAACCTCCAAAATAATCCTTTCTTTAAGAGCATCATACGATTGATCTACTTTCAATGCCCTTATCCACCTACCAAAACTACGTGGTTTGATCCTTTCAAACTCTACGTACATTTGACCAGATTCCCTCCTGAGAATCCTAAAATGTCATCTGTAGGCTTCTGGCACTAGCTTACATGCACTCAAGGGCAGCATGATGGCTCAGCAGTGTCAGGGTCCCAGGTTCAATTTCACCTTCAGGTGACTGTGTGGAGTTTACGCATTCTCCCAGCGTCTGCTTGAGTTTCCTCTAGGTGTTTTGGTTTCTTCCTGCAGTCCAAGGATATGCAGGTTAGATGGATTGGCCATGTTAAATTGCCCAGTGTCCAGTGATATGCAAGCTAGGTGGATTAGCCATGGGAAATGCAGGGTTACAGGGATGTGAGTGGGATGTTCCTCTGAAGATCAGCATGAACTTGATGGTCTAAATGGCCTGCTTCCAAATTATATGATTTGCGTGACAAGATGGCAATTTTCACCTCCTCACATTCCCCAGATACCTCCTCCGATAGGGAGCCATATACCTCACTAACCAACTTAGTTTAGATCAACAACATCCACATGGTCACCGGCTGTTTCATTTGTTTAGCCACTTGCTCAAATGAAAAAGGTTTCTACATCCTTGTCAAACTTAGGTAATGCTTGAACATATTTAAATATCACTGAAAAGAGACATGCTGTTGAAGATTTTTTGCTTCTACTCATCAGAACAGAACCACAGGAATGCCAAAACACAAAGAAAACTACAGATTGTGCAGCATGAAAAAGAGGGCGTTCATTGGTTGGCCCCTCACCTGACTGCTAATCAACCCCAAACGTAGTAAGAATTGCACTAATATCTAAATTTAAGATCAAAATCACACAACACCAAATGATCATTAAATTATGATGTGGAGGTGCTGGTGTTGGACTGGACTGGGCTGGACAAAGTTATGATCAGTTCAGCAGGTCAGGCAGCATCCGAGGAGCAGGAGGTTCGATATTGCGGGCATAAGCCCTTCATCAGGACTTATGCCCAAAACACCGACTCTCCTGCTCCTTGGACGCTGCCTGACCTGTTGTGCATTTTCAGCACCACACTTTCGATTCTGATCGCTAGCATCTGCAGTCCTCACTTCCTCATAATTTAAGATCAGTCAGGCTCATAGTGTAGCTCACTTACACATGACACAAATAACAGAAACTTACATGCAGGCTATATCCTTTGCTCACACAGAGAGCATGCTCATGCATTGTGCTTTTATTAAGCAAACAAAAACTGAGGAAACAGTCATTGCACTGCATTCCCCTTGGCAATGCCATGACCACTGAGCTGACTTTCCAGATTCAAATGCAAACAAAACCTTAGCCATTAAGTTTGCCTTGGTGCATTCTTCATGGCAATGCCGTGATCAGCCTGAGATGACTTACCAACTACAGTGAAATTACAATGAGTCAAATCCAGATAACCCAAACCTACTAGCCATTTCCATTATCAGGAGTTCAAATAAAGAATACCCGTGATAAACCAAAGTTCCAGATTGACAATGCCAGATTTGCTAGAGCACAAAATCACAGACAGACCTGCAGCAAAGGATGGCTCAACTGAATAAAAACAACTTATCTTCTGCACAGTGAATAACCAGCAGTTATGGCAGCAATAACAGATAATTAGCTGTGAAGTAGTCATGCCTAGGTCCTACAAGAAGATGCATCGAGAGACAATTTTAATATGGATGAGACCAGACCATTTTACTGGCTTTTACCAGATCACACTTCAATGTTCTAAGCTGAAATATGCATCGGTGCTAAGAGAAGCAAGCAACACATCACTCATTCATTCATTCATTGGCAGTATCTCGCAGATCATGACTGTCTTCCACTCTCCAATTCCGTCGGTAGCGGTACAGACTGATGCGGCAACTGCAAGTACTGTTACATTTGGGGCTGAAGGTGGTCACTGGAAAGGATGAATGGTGCGTTGGTGAGACAGCGCGAATTTTGCCTAGTTTCCGCTTTTTCTCAGTGACAAGTCACCAGGTGCTTGATGCCTTTTCAAGTGCGCCTCTTTCATTTGGGAGGGTTTTGGGCAAGTGATTCCCACGTGTCTGTGGGAATGTTGAACTTCACCAGTGAGACCTTGAGGATATCACTGAAGCATTTCCTCTATCCAGCTGGGGCTCATCTGCCATGTCACCACCATGATCTTCACAAACATGGAAGGCACAGATAAACCTGCTGCTTGTCTTAGTGAAGTCCAAGATTCCATAGTGCTTCACAAATAGGTTAAGAAAGATCATCTCTATGACCTCCAGCATTTTTGAGATATAGATCAGGAAAATGGACAAGATTTCAATCAAGGTTTACTCGCTGAACTGGAAGGTTCATTTTCAGACGTTTCATCACCCTCCTAGGTAACATCTTCAGTGGGCTTTCTGTTTTCTATATATGTTTGGGTTTCTTTGGGTTGGTGATGCCATTTCCTGTGGTGATGTCATTACCTGTTCGTTTTCTCAGAGGGGATAGTAGATGGGGTCGAACTCTATGTTTAGACCCCATCTATCACCCCCTGAGAAAAAGAACAGGAAATGACATCACCAACCCAAAAGAAACCCAAACATATAAATAGCAGAAACCATTAGCAGTGCTTCGTCCAGAGGCCCACTGAAGATATTCCCTGTAGGGTGACGAAACGTTTGGAAATGAACCTTCCAGCTCAGCGAGCAAATCTACATCCAGAACTAGGTCTACTAAGTTTTCCATTAGTTAACTTATTCTAAATTCCACTTTATTTTGCACATGTTTCGACTGTAGTGTTTAAATAAATTCTGTTTTGCTTAAGGCTGAGTGGTTTGACCAATTATATCACACCTGGAACACCCACTTCACAACTGCCTTTAAATTAAGGAAAAGTTAGAGTCTAGGCTACCTTCTTAGAATATTCTGAGGGGGTCTGACTTGGTCCAAAACAACAAACATGTGGAAAATAATTTTGACTGTATTAATGACATGGTGGACTATTTTGCACTCATCTGAAGACAGAACTTCAAACAGAAAAATATGACTTCAGTTTTTACAGAGTTAATTCTCAATATTTTTCAGTGCCTTTCAGTGTACAAGGTCAGGCTATTGTGACAACACTGTCGCTATAAAATGGGCTTTTCATTATGGTTTCTTTTAAGAGAGATTGAATTAAGTATTGAGCTGTCTGTGCTAAAGTAAACAACTTGTGGGACCTTGAGGCTTTTTTTAAAAGTTGGAAGAGGCAGATCGGATGGGGTGTGGCCAGCTCTTCCAGACCAGGTTTTCAAGTTTTTTTTAAGCTTAAAGCAGTTGCTGTTGGAGTCTCGGCAGGGTTGGCAGCTGCAGTAAATGTCCCTTTGCTGCTCCGCTGAGTTTTCCTTTGATTTTCTTTTGTGTCTCTCTGCCACGGGTTACACAGGACTTCTGACTTTGCCTTTTTGCGAAGGGATGTGTTTATGGGATGTTACTATATTGTAACAGCTAATGAGTAACAGTTACTGTATCTGTTAAGTTTTCCAATCGAGTTAGGTTATTGTAAATGCTTCTTTCTCCTGCTGTATTTTAACTATAATGTGTGAATAAATTGTTTTGCTTAACATAGAGTAGTATGACCAGTCAAGATGCTTCTGGAACACAGCACTTTATCTTACTTTAAAGGCAAACATAAAGATAGGATTTCAGCTAATTTCTTAAATATTTGGAGGGGGTCTGGTCTGGTATAAACACAACTGTAACATGAACAAATTGAAACAAACAAATGAATTCCATGTATAAAGAACAAAAATCGAGTTACATAAGGCTTTCCTCAACTATCTTGAAGCTCCACTTAATACATTTGTGGGTGGGCATCCTGTGTTTGCCTTATTATAATTTTACTGTAATGAGTATCTTCTTCATATAGTTGTTGCTCCCCTTAAAACTTGGTACACATCCAATTCAGTCCTGATGGGCTATACTGAAAATCTTCAACAGCATGTCTCTTTTTCTAGCGATACTTAATGTTCTATACTACAAAGTGATTAAACATAGCAATACTAAACAAAAACTTGCTCTTTCTCTGCTTAGAAGATTCCTGATGACTGAGATTATAAAGTCTTATTGTGACGTATAAGCAGGCACAGGACAGAATCTTAATTTCAGTTTTCAAGGACTTCAAAAGATTGAAATTTGCTTATTAGTTTCAAGGCACATTTCAAAAGCATAAACCAGCAAGCGAAGCTGCCTGAAATTAATTTGTTGTTGGATATAGCAGCTCACCTGGATACCATATCAAATGCTGAATTTAGTTGAAATTTCAAGTAAAAGGACATTTTTTTGAGAAATATTGCCTTGCCTTCCTTTAAACTTTCATAGAACCAGGCAAACTTAAACAACCATAAGGAAACTTTCATCAACCCACCATTGAAATGGTAGCCACATACATAGCACGTGTTTGAACCCCAATGTCCAATGGCAAAATTTGAGTTTAATGGTGTCTCTGTGGGGCAGTGGTGGTGTCCCTACTGAGTCAGAAGGTCCTGGTTCAAGATCTACCCAATCCAGAGGTAAGTAATGACATCTCTGAACAGGTTGATTGGAAAATAATCGAGAAAGCAATATGTGAAGCCATGGAAGTAAAACACACTTATTCCAAGGCATTTATGACTTACAGGATTTTGCAATTCTCCTCAGTCACATTTTTTTCCGGTCTGCACTTTACCAACATCTCTCATTTGTTCAGTCCGCAACTTTGTATTCGTTTACACTGCACAAAGCACAATTAAAATTGTTTATAAACAATAAGTTTTCTTACCTTCATTATCAATCCATTTCAGAGTAATAGGTTGATCCTGCTGTAAACTGCACATATCCCTCACTTCAGAGCACATTCCATTATAAGTGATCGTAGGATCAAAATCAGTAATAAGTATGTCTCTGTTGACAGCAAAAGTACAGCAATTTAGCAAAGCTTTTTCCACCATTCCTTAAATACAGATATGCATTTGCCTAATGGAAACCTCCATATTTTGACATTTTATAACAAACATGAACATTGTATGAAACACACAAGCTAAATAATTAATTTATTTAGCTTATTCATAAACCTGTCAAAAACCATTCTCAGTAAATGAACCATAGAATCACATGAAATGAAATAAACATTTTGCTTTATTCATATTAAAGTGCCAGAATGTATTTTTGAAACAACATTTGTAGCTTTTACGAAGGGTCATGAAATAAGAATTATAGCGAGTAAACATCCCAATTACATCTTTTATTTTATCCATGCACTAGAATTCTGTGTACTATTTATGAAGGAAACAGAACATGGACAATGTAGCACAATACAGGTTCTTTGGCTCTCAATGTTGTGCCAACCTTATCCCAGTTTAAAATCTTTTATATGGTGCCTTAAGTGTGAAAAACCTTCAGCTTTGACTAAGATAAGGATTTTGTTTAAAAACAGGCAAATGAGTAAAAACAGGTCAGTGTGAAAACAGCCTTACAGATCATGCCAGAGTCCATGTTCATTCTGTATTCAGTTAGCTGATTATTTTGTAGCAGCCACAAGGAGGTTATCACTTGCCACAATGCCCTTGGGAGATACAGAAAATGGCGACATGGTACGGTTTCTCATTTCTGGCCAATGACGTTAACTGAGAGAACACGCGCACTAACCATTGAATGAGATATGGTTATAGCTTTTCTCACCCAAATCAGATAACTTTATATTTATCATTACACTAACTCTAATGCCAAAAATTGTCGTATGGATAAGCTAGGAGAGCTTCCTCTAGCCACACACAATACTACTATAAATACAAGGCAGTGGTTTTGCAATAGAGAAAGTATATACAAATGTACTAAAGCCCTTTGAGAGCATAAAGTAAGATGTTGTGTATTTGATTTTTAACGGGCATTCAATAAGTGCTACATAAATGGTTAGTGCATGGAATAAGGACTTATAGCACTGGAAGTGATATGTGTGTTATATTTGGCAAATAGGGAACAAAGAATCTGGGTAAATGGGTGTTCAGGTTGGTGACCTCTAAGTCACAGAGTGGCACTGGGATCAGAACTGGGGTAATCAACTCTTCACTGATGACTTGAATGGAGAGATGGACAATTGCAGTTAGATTTTCTGACAATATGAAGATAGGTAGAAAAGTTTGGGAAGAGTAGTCTGCAAGAGACTTTAGATATGTTAATTAAGTTGCAAAATAGCAGACAGGAATATATTGAGAGAAAATGTGAGGTTGTCTCCTTGTTAAATTGTTTAATATTGTTAAGTGACAAAAAATTGCAGTATGTTATAATACAGAAGCTCTTAAGTGGTCTTGCAAGTGAGTCACGTGAAAAAAAGATCAGCAAATAATTAAGGCAAACAGAATATTGGCCCTTATTGCAAGATAGATGGAGCACCTAAGTAGGGAGGTCCAGCCAACAATATATAGGCACTGTGGCAAACACACCTAAAGTACGATACGTAGTTTTGATCACTCTTAATTAAGGACATGTTTGTACTAGATGCAGTTCAGAGAGCCAAAGTTCACTTGGCTGTTTCTTGGGGTGAAACAGCTCCTTTGAGAAAATTAGACCTGAGCTAATTAGACCTAAAATCAATGCAATTTAAAGGAATCAAACATGATCGGATTGAAACAGAAGATTCTTAAGAAAGGTGGATTTTGACATTATGCTTCCTCTTATTGAGGGATCCAGAATTACAGGGTGCAGTTTCAAAATAAGGAATTTTGCATTTATGATAGAAGAAATTTCTCTTCTGCTCTATGAAGGTTCTCTGTCACTGGAATTCTCCCCTCCCCCCACCAAGTGCTTATTGGAGACTAAGTTGTTGAATATATTCAAGGCAAAGTTACTAAGATTTTTGTAACAATGGAGTGAATGATAGGACACAGGCACAAAAGTGGAATTAAGGCCACATCAGATCTTGAGAGAAGAGGGGCTTTTTAAAAAAAAAAATTCAGTCATGGGATATAGCTATCGCTGACTGGCTAGCATTTATTGCCAGTCCCTAGTTGAGCTTGAGAAGGTGATGGTGAGCTGTCCTTCCTAAACCATTGCATTTCATTTGATGTAGCTAGACTCACAATGCTATTAGGGAGAAAATTCCAGAATTTTTACCCAGCAATTGTGAGGGAATATTGATATATTTCCAAGTCAGGATGGTGGGTGGCTTGGAGGGGAACTTGCAGGTGATGGTGCTGACATGTATCTGTAGCCTTTGTCCTTCAAGGTGGAAGTGGTCGTAGGTTTGAAAGATGCAATCCAAGGATCTTTGCTGAATTTCTGCAGTGCATCTTGTCAATTGTATACATTCCTATTTCTGATTGTCAGTGATGGTGGCAATCAAGTGGGCTGCTTCGTCCTGGATGATGTCAAGTTGCATGCATCGAGGCAAGTGAGGAGTATTCCATCACACTGCTGATTTGTGCTTTGTAGACAGTGAATGGGTTTTGGGGAGTCACAAGATGTGTTTCTTGCTTCTGACCTTCTCTTGTATTTATATGGTGTGTCCAACTGAGTTGCTGGTCAATGAAAACTCCTAGGATATTGATAATGGGGCATTCAACATCAATGCTTTCCATGTTGTGAAATTTTCTGTTTGTTTTTGTTTTGCATTTCAGACATAATAGTGTGCTATTTCATCTATGAACATGCACTCCGTCTGAAAAGCAAATGCCATGCCATCTACTAGATTGAACAATTGTTCACTACTGAAGGGGCTTGCATGTGGCGATTACTCAATCCATCTTACTTGAAAAAGCAGTACTTATTTTATCTATGATTATTTATTCTAATAAACTCACAAATTAGACAACATATTTCATATATTTATCAATTATGTAGAATCTTTCAATCAGACCTCTTTACTATAAACCCTGTAAACTTTGCTCAAATCATGGAGGAAATGGCTCCAGGGGCCAAATTACTTCTTCCTGCTCCTAACTCTTTTCATGTAGTATTCAAAAGAAACAGCACTCCAACACAACATCTCACTGGTTAAGAAAAGGCAAGTAGTTAGGAACAGTGGCAACATCGGAGAACAGCATTAAATGATTCAACCCTCAAAGGCAGATTATCTGCCTTTAAATTACTAGTTGGTAGTTCAACATTTACTCACCACTATGAGGAGAGATCACAGTTCTACCACCTCCTGGAAAAGCTCACACCCAAAACCCCAACCACCTTGCCTTTTGTTGTGAAGACTATTTGGGGAGAACAGTAGCAAGAAAGGAAGGAAGGGGGGGGGGGGGAATAAAAAGTGTAATCTTTCAATAGGTAAGGGATATTGGTGCCAAAAAAAAAGGAATAATTGTTTTTGGCAAACAAACATCTCACAAACTTGACTGAGTCTTTTGACAACATAAACAAAAAGATTGAGGAGGGAAGAACAGTAGCCTTTGACAAGGTTCTGCATAGTAGACTTGTTATGAAAGTTAAATTACATGGGATTCAGGGAGACCTTATCAATTGGTTGCAGAATTGGCTTGACAGTAGGAGACAAGGGCGGTGGCAGTTATTTTTCAGATTAGAGGCCTGTGACCAGCTGTGTTCCAAAGGGATCAGTGCTGGGTCCACTGTTGTTTGCCATTTATATAAAATGATTTGGATGAGAATTTAGGAGGAATTGTTACTAAGTTTGTGGATGACATCAATACTGGTAGTATTGTCGACAGTGAAGAAGGTAACCTAAGTTAACAAAGGGATCTTGAGCAATTGATCCAATGGGCTGAGGACTGGCAGATGGAGTTTAGTTTGGATAAATCAGAGATATTGCGTATTGGTAAAGCAAACATGGGCAGGACTTAAACAGTTAATTGTGGTGTTGTCAAACAGAGACACCTTGGGGTTCAAGTACATAGTTCTTTGAAAGCTGTGTCACAAGTAGATGGGGGTGGTTAAGGTGGCATTTAGCACACTTGCTTTCATTGTTGACATCATTGAAATTAGGAGTTGGGACTTCATGTTGAGATTGTACAGTACGTTGGTGAGGCTACTTCTGGGGTTTGTGTACAGTTCGGGTCACCCTGCTACAGGAAGGATATTATTCAATTGGAGAGGGTTCAGAAAAGATTTACGATGATAGTGGCCAGGAACAGAGGGTTTGAGTTATGTAGAGAGGCTGGCTAGGCTAGGACATTTTCACTGCAGCGTAGGAACTGGAGGTGTTGTATGGGTTTGTAAAACCTTGTACGGGTTTGTAAAATCATGAGGGACATAGATAAGGTGAATACCATAGGTCTTTTATGTAGGGTGGGGGAGTTCAAAACTAGGGGGTATATTTTTAAGGTGAGAGGAGAAAGATTGAAAAGGGACCAGAGGAGCAACTTTTTCACAAAGAGGATGGTTCATAAGTGAAATCAACTGCCAGAGGAATTGGTAGATGCAGGTACAGTTACAAATTTAAAAGACATTTGGACAGGTACATGAGTAGGAAAGATTTAGAGGATATGGACCAAGCAGGACTAGTTTAGTTTGGTAAATTCATCAACGTGGATGGGTTGGACTGAAGGATCGGTTTCTGTGTTGTATGACTCCACAAATACTAGTTTGAAAAGGAAAGCTCTATTTCAGCAATAAACGCACTCCTAATTCAAGATACATTAACTTAGTTCCCACTCCTCCATTGTCTCTGGACAACCGCAACACTTCTCCAAGATTATCTTGGCTGAAAAGTTTAATCGTGGGCAACTTAAAGCCACAATGTTTCATCAACACCAATAATGCAAACTGAGCTGAATCCTTTTTGTCCCCAGCCATGAACTTTGTCTCTAACTGCACCAGGAATGTCATCTATCTCCATGTGATTAGCATCCTGCTCTCATCACCTCAGTTTGCTGCTGAAACCCTCATTTAAGCACTTCCACTACAAATTCTATGGGTGGAATGTGTTTGAGATAGAGGGGTCTCTCCTTCCAGTTGAAAGTGCAATGAGGTCCACTTTCCTCTTCCAGGAAAGGCCCACTTACATTGTTGCCAACCAGGCACTGGCTCGGCTACTGGCAGGATTTCACCTGCAACTGAGTCCCCAGGAGAAAGTGAGGACTGTAGATGCTGGAGATCAGAGCTGAAAATGTGTTGCTGGAAAAGCGCAGATCAGGCAGCATCCAAGGAGCAGGAGAATCGATGTTTCGGGCATGAGCCCTTCTTCAGGAATGAGGAAAGTGTGCAAAGCAGGCTAAGATAAAAGGTAGGGAGGAGGGACTTGGGGGAGGGGGCATTGGAAATGTGATAGGTGGAAGGAGGTTAAGGTGAGGGTGATAGGCCGGAGTGGGGTGGGGGCGGAGAGGTCAGGAAGAAGATTGCAGGTTAGGAAGGTGGTGCTGAGTTCGAGGGATGGACTCAGACAAAGTGGGGGGAGGGGAAACGAGGAAACTGGAGAAATCTGAGTTCATCCCTTGTGGTTGAAGGGTTCCTAGGCGGAAGATGAGGCGCTCTTCCTCCAGCCGTCGTGTTGCTATGGTCTGGTGATGGAGGAGTCCAAGGACCTGCATGTCCTTGGTGGGGTGGGAGGGGGAGTTGAAGTGTTGAGCCACGGGGTGGTTAGGTTGGTTGGTCCGGGTGTCCCAGAGGTGTTCTCTGAAACGTTCTGCAAGTAGGTGGCCTGTCTCCCCAATATAGAGGAGGCCACATCGGGTGCAGTAAATGATGTATGTGGAGATGCAGGTGAATTTGTGGCACATATGGAAGGATCCCTTGGGGCCTTGGAGGGAAGTAAGGGGGGGGGAGAAAGGTGTGGGCGCAAGTTTTGCAGTTCTTGCGGTTGCAGGGGAAGGTGCCGGGAGTGGAGGTTGGGTTGGGGGGGGGGGGTGGAGCTGACGAGGGAGTCACGGAGGGAGTGGTCTTTTCGGAACGCTGATAGGGGAGGGGAGGGAAATATATCCCTGGTAGTGGGGTCCTTTTGGAGGTGGCGGAAATGACGACGGATGATACGATGTATACGGAGGTTGGTGGGGTGGTAGGTGAGGACCAGTGGCGTTCTGTCCTGGTGGGGATTGGAGAGGCGGGGCTCAAGGGCGGAGGAGCAGGAAGTGGAGGAGATGCGGTGGAGAGCATCGTTGATCACGTCTGGGAAGGTCGCCATCTGGGTTGTTCGGTATTGGAACTGGTCCTCCTGGGAGCAGATGCGGCGGAGACGATAGGATATGTGGAACAGTCCATCTTCTGCAGCTACACTGGCACCACTCCCCACCTTTTCCTCTGCTACATCGATGACTGTATCGGCGCTGCCTCGTGCTCCCATGAAAAGGTTGAATAGTTCATCCACTTTACCAACACCTTCCACCCAGACCTGAAATTTACCTGGACCGTCTCAGACTCCTCCCTCCCCTTCCTCAACCTCTCCATTTCTATCTTGGGCGACCGAATCAACATGGACATTTACTATAAACCGACCGACTCCCACAGCTACCTAGACTACACCTCCTCCCACCCTGCCCCCTGTAAAAACGCCATCCCATATTCCCTATTCCTTCGTCTCTGCCACATCTGCTCCCACGAGAACCAGTTCCAATACCAAACAACTCAGATGGCCTCCTTCTTCAAAGGCCGCAATTTTCCCCCCAGACGTGGTCGACGATGCTCTCCACCGCATCTCCTCCACTTCCCGCTCCTCCGCCCTTGAGCCCCGCCCCTCCAATCGCCACCAGGACAGAACCCCACTGGTCCTCACCTACCACCCCACCAATCTCCATATACATCGTATCATCTGTCGTCACTTCCGCCACCTCCAAATGGACCCCACCTCCAGGGATATATTTCCCTCCCCTATCAGCGTTCCGAAAAGACCACTCCCTCGGTGACTCCCTCGTCAGGTCCACACACCCCACCAACCCAATCTCTACTCCGGGCACCTTTCCCGGAAACCGCAAGAAATGCCAAACTTGCGTCCACACCTCCCCCCTTACTTCCCTCCAAGGCCCCCCCAAGGCATCCTTCCATATCTGCCACAAATTCACCTGCACCTCCACACACACCATTTACTGCATCCGCTGCACCCGATGTGGCCTCCTCTACATTGGGGACACAGGCCGCCTACTTGCGGAACGTTTCAGAGAACACCTCTGGGACACCCGGACCAACCAACCCAACCACCCTGTGGCTCAACACTTCAACTCCCCCTCCCACTCCACCAAGGACATGCAGGTCCTTGGACTCCTCCATCACCAGACCATAACAACCACGATGGCTGGAGGAAGAGCGCCTCATCTTCCGCCTAGAAACCCTTCAACCACAAGGGATGAACTCAGATTTCTCCAATTTCCTCATTTCCCCACCCCCCACTTTGTCTCAGTCGCAACCCTCGAACTCAGCACCACCTTCCTAACCTGCAATCTTCTTCCTGACCTCTCCGCCCCCACCCCACTCCGGCCTATCACCCTCACCTTAACCTCCTTCCGCCTATCACATTTCCAATGCCCCCTCCCCCAAGTCCCTCCTCCCTACCTTTTATCTTAGCCTGCTTTGCACACTTTCCTCATTCCTGAAGAAGGGCTCATGCCCGAAACATCGATTCTCCTGCTCCTTGGATGCTGCCTGATCTGCTGCGCTTTTCCAGCAACACATTTTCAGCACTGACTCCCCAGGGACAGGAAGTTCCACTCAGCAAAAGATCAGCATTTTTGCACTCAGCAGCACCTTGGAGGCAGCTGTGGCTGATGTTGGAGAAATGTGATCCTGGAGAACCTGGCATTAAATATAATGATTAGATTCACAGTCAAGCACAGGAGTCACCTTTGGGCAGCTAGCTCCTTTCCAGATTTGTGATCCGGTGCCTTTGATCAATGAGAATGCAAGAGTTCAGGATCAGAACACAAATAGCTCATGGCGAAATCATTTTTTTTTTAAAAAAAAAAGGATGCTGCAGAGGCCAAACTTAGAGCACAGATATCTTCTAAATTATATGAACAGAGGTTAAGAATAGGGAAGAAAGAGGTCATGGAGTAATATGAAAACAAGAATAAGAACTTTAAAATCCACATCTTAACCAAGAACCAACATAGATCAGTGAGTAAATAAATACCTGGTGAAAATGGCTTAGTGAGAGTTAAAGGTTTTGATGAGTCAAATTTAGTGAAAAAAAGATGGGAGGCAAGCCAGAGGTGTGTAGCAAAAGCCAACTCAAGAAGTAGCACGGAGAAAGACTTAACACACTTCAACTTCTGTTCGGCTCCTTCCTTGTTTCAGCTGTTTTTTTTTCCCCCAGAGGCAGAACTGGACAAAGGTGCAGACATGTGGTCAGAAACTCAATTTGTGATCATACAAGTTACCATAGCATCAAACAGTTTGGTACCACCTGTTTGGTTCCTCTGCCAGAAAGAGGAATGGTGTTGGTCATTAAGCTGCCTTTCTTATTCTTCTTGCCTAGCTCTGTACGTTTTCCCTTACATACTGAAAACATACTGCACAGACCATATAAACTTAAGTTGTTGTTATGCTGTGGTGTGTTATGAAAACTTTGGAAACATTGATAGCATTGCAAAAGTAGTTTAAATGATTTTCTTTAAAACCTCTCCAGCCTGAACAAGTGTGACTTGCCTCCATAACATCAATTCTGCTGCCCCTCAGATGCTGCCCGACTTGCTGAGCTTTTCCAGCGCCACACTTTGACTCTTCAACCTCAGCATTGACTGACCTAATTAATTTCTCCAAATAATTAGGTATTACCATTCATATTCAGACTGTAATAGTTCAGTAACAAATGCAAAAGGAATCTGATCTATGACATTACTAGCAGTGGTCACACTTTTGTCAAAAGTATCACATTTACCACACTTCAGTTCTGTCTAAAATTGCTTTTTGACTGCATTTTGAAACTTTAAATTTTCAGCCTGGAATATTTCTTCCCCAGCCTCTCTCGGTATATTAGATCTCAACCAACATATTTTCTGTTATTTCTCTGAATTTCTCACTAAATAATAATCCTTACTGTCAATTATAAGCCTGCTCATGGGTAATTATATATTCTCGAAATTCAATTCCTCTCAAAAGTAAGGCCTTTGATCAGTCCTTTTACCACTTACATTCACCATGACCAAGATCCCTCTTACACTTGTTTAAACATCTTGCATGAACTGAACATGTATTTGCCTTATCATTCATTTAATTATCTGCCAATTAGAGTCTGACCTTCATGAGCTGACTGCATTATCTTCAAGTAAGCAACACCTCAATTTGAGTCCACGACCTCGGTTCATAAAGATTTCATTGCATACATGCCAGTAACTGACACACTAATGTAAGAATTTCAGCAATTATAATAAATGGTGCTGTAGTTTTAAGGTACTGGCAAAATCAGAATGAGATGCTGACATACTTAAAGGCCATCAGCCTGAAGAGTCTGTCAGAAATCTAAGAAATTTTCTTTAATTTGTACATGTTCTATGTTCCTTGCAAACTGAAATTTCTGACTAATACAAAATTTTTAGCTGTGAAAACATTTCAATTTTCATCAAATTTCATTGTCAATTGACCTTGTCACTAAAATTAGTTATGATTTGGAGATGCCGGTGTTGGACTGGAGTGTACAAAGTTTCTAAAAAAAAATCACAACATCAGGTTATAGTCCAACAGGTTTATTCAGAAGCACTAGCTTTCAAAAGCGCTGCTCCTTCAATCAGGTGGTTGTCCACCTAATGAAACAGCAGTGCTCCGAAAGCTAGTGCTTCCAAGTAAACTTGTTGGACTATAACCTGATGTTATGTGATTTTTAAAATTAGTTACATTATTCTTGGAGAATGTTTGATTTCTACTGTTGTTATTGGATTTGCATGAAACCTGTATCAAAGTACCAATTGTAAACTCTAATTGAATGTTTTCAGTGCAAAACATTCAAACTATAATCAGAGATAATGAAGCTTGACTGCATCATGGCCTTAGAAAAGTGTGTACAGCTAGTGTGGGATCAAGTTCAAATAATGACAGGAATCAGAATGGCGAAAATAGCCTCTTTTATTCAGCAATCACAATACAAGTTTAAAGGCGGCAATAGAATTCCAAAATACAAATCTTACAAGAGTCCCTTTACACACAGTTCTTACATATATTAAAATTCCATTACTATGGTGTTATATTGTTTTAACTATTGTACACAAAGGTTTGAAGGTTCTCTGTCCTGGGAGACAGGAAATGGTTAAAACATGTGCAAAACACTGGCTGCCACTGCTGATGGGATTAAGAGTGCCTGCCCGATCTGCTTGCAAAATTAGGAGGCATTAATCCTTTTGTCTTTTAAGTTAGTAAATATTAGTTAAAAATACTAGGCCTATATGCTCTAATTAAGTTAGAAATTATACCTCAACTTAATAAAAGCATAAAAAACATTAAACTGATTACTGCAGCTGGGTTGTGAGATTTATTTATTATTTGCCACAATGAGTTTCATTCATTCATGCAATTTCATGGAAGCGCTGTTTTGTCAGTTAGTTTCTTAATGGGATACTGACCCAATTAAAAAATATTTATCAGGTGCTCACTATTTGGGGAATCTATTCAGATCCAGATGGTTCGTAAGGGATGATTAATATTACAATGTTTCATGGAGACTTGATGGGAATGATATTGATCTGCATGCTACACTTATAAGAAGTGAACACTGCTTGTAACAAGGGCTGCTAAGATAGGAAAATGCAGTAATGGGTTTGAAAAGGCTGTTTTTATTAGAAAGGATGGTTTTAAATGTTGATAGTAAAATATACTCCAGAACTGTTCGCCGAGCTGGAAGTTTTTGTTGCAAACGTTTCGTCCCCTGGCTAGGCGACATTATCAGTGCTTGGGAGCCTCCTGCGAAGCGCTTCTTTGATGTTTCCTCCGGTGTTTATAGTGGTCTGTCCCTGTCGCTTCCGGTTGTCAGTTTCAGCTGTCCACTGTAGTGGCTGGTATATTGGGTCCAGGTCGATGTGTTTGTTGATGGAGTTTGTGGATGAATGCCATGCCTCTAGGAATTCCCTGGCTGTTCTCTGTCTGGCTTGCCCTATGATAGGGGTGTTGTCCCAGTTGAATTCATGTTGCTTGTTGTCTGCGTGTGTGGCTACTAAGGATAATAAAAAAAACACACCGGATCATCAACGCCACACTCACAGGAATCCGATTCACGAGAGAAGAAGAAAAGGACAACCAACTCCCATTCCTAGACGTGATGGTACAGAGAACACCAAACGGAGAATTCACTACAAGGGTATACAGGAAAGCCACACACACAGACCAAGTCCTAAACTATGAAAGTAACCACCCCAACACACACAAACGAAGCTGCAACAGGACACTATTCAAAAGGGCCACAACACACTGCAGTACACCAGAACTGCAAAAAGAAGAAGAGGAACATCTATACAAGGTATTCGCCAAAAACGGATACCCGCGCAACTTCATCAGCAGATGAATAAGAGATAGACCACAGAACGAGGACATACCACAACCAAAAGGACTAGCCACACTACCATACATCAGGAGCATCTCGGAACTGACTGCCAGACTACTGCGACCCCTAGGACTCATAACGGCACACAAACCAACAGCCACGCTCAGACAACAACTCACCAGAACGAAGGACACGATACCCAACATGAGCAAAACGAATGTAGTGTACAAAATCCCATGCAAGAACTGCACAAAACACTACATAGGACAAACAGGAAGACAATCCGCATACATGAACATCAACTAGCCACGAAACGACACGACCAGCTATCCTTAGTAGCCACACACGCAGACAACAAGCAACATGAATTCGACTGGGACAACACTACTATCATAGGGCAAGCCAGACAGAGAACAGCCAGGGAATTTCTAGAGGCATGGCATTCATCCACAAACTCCATCAACAAACACATCGACCTGGACCCAATATACCAACCACTACAGCGGACAGCTGAAACTGACAACCGGAAGCGACAGGGACAGACCACTATAAACACCGGAGGAAACATCAAAGAAGCGCTTCGCAGGAGGCTCCCAAGCACGGATGATGTCGCCTAGCCAGGGGACGAAACGTTTGCAACAAAAACTTCCAGCTCGGCAAACAGAACCACAACAACGAGCACCCGAGCTACAAATCTTCGCACAAACTTTGAATACTCCAGAACGTTCGCTGGTTGGTTGGATGAATGAAACTGTGTATTCGTAAATAACTGGTTAGTAAACGGATTATGAATGAATGAACAGGAATTCAGTATTAATGAATATAGAGAGCTAGTGAGTGAATTAATAAAGATAACCTATAACATAACATCTCATGATGGGAGGTGCGGATGTTGAACTGGGGTGGACAAAGTTAAAAATCACAACACCAGGTTATAGTCCAACAGGTTTATTTCGAAGTACTAGATTCCAGCACTGGTGTTGAGATTTTTAACAATATCTCACAACATTATCTCTCATACTCAACTAGAGAGACAGCTTCAAACCAAACAAGAACAAAACTCTTGCCTCTGACCTCAGTTTTCTCATCTCACCTACTACTGTGAAGTTATGATGTTCTCAGACTATACCCATTCTAGTTCAGTTGACTTGGACAGTTTTATTCCCTTATGCCCACACCTCAAATGAATTGAGTTAAACATGAAGTTAAGCTTTTTCCATCTTGCACACCTCTGTACAATTTTTTTTCATCAGTCTCCAGTATTTCTATTTCAGGAGCAACCAACCTTCTGGTCTCTTATCTGCTCAATCTTTTCATCGTCAAATTGGCAGCTCTCAGCGACATCTGAATTTTTATGCTTCCTTCACTCATGCTAATCTCTACTCTTCTGAATATGGTACATTGACATTTCAACCCTACATTATCAAATTTATTGACCAGTGTTGCTGTTTTTGTCTGAGGAGCTGACTTTTAAACAAGCAGAAATGAGACATCAATTCTCACCTTTTTCTGGACCATGCCCTCCACGATTGAAAATCAACCAGGCTATTTCCTGAACGGTCAATGATCTCACCTCCACTGGAAAAGTCTTCCCTCCATTGCTTCCAACCTCTTGATTCCCAACCCTCTACTCCTTCCCGAAGTCCATAAACAGGACATCCCTGGTAGATCTAGCATATCTGCCTACTCTGCCCCACTAAACAGATCATGTTCTCATTTCTGCATTAGCCAGTCACTCCCATCTACATTTGTGACTCCTCTGCTAATCCAACAGTTTCCAATTTCTAGACCTTGAGCTCGGATATTAAATATCCCTACATCTCCATCCAATTCTAGAGGCCTGCTGGGATTTTAAAAAAATTCAGTGTGACAGATATGGGTGTCACTGGCTGGGCAAGCTTGTCCCTAGTTCACTTTAAGATGGTGCTAGCCAGGTGTCTTTTTTGAACCACTACAGTCCACTTGCTGTGGGTTCACCCACAATGCCATTAGAGAGTGAATTTCATGATGTTGACCTCGTGACAGCAAATTTGATCAAATGCAAAAGGAACAAAAAAAAAGGAAAAACATTTATTATCACAAACATAACCTAAATTACCTCACATACATTTCTACAATGCAATTCCTGTTAGTCTAACAACTGAAGTTGCATATATTCAATTCTGCAAATAAATCTTAACACATTTCTTTTGCTTTCACATTTTATTCAGGTGGTTGCCAATTTGATTAAATGTTAAACAATATCCTTATTTTTAAAAAAAATTTGGAAGCAACTAATAATTTCCACTTCAAATATCCACAAACTTGTTTCACATCATACAGGATATCAAAAAATTTCATATTTTAAAACATTCTTTACAAAATTATGTGAAATAATACATCTTGACAACCGTTCCCCTTGAAACCCAAAATTACTTGTTAGCAGCTCCAAGCACTGATTTTAATATTCTGGGCAGCACCTCCCAGTTCCACCTCATTCTTTCTACTGCAATCAATTCATTATGAGTGAGAAATACCAATTCCAAGAAACACATTCCAGGTTACTAAGCAATAAATTGGTTGCTAAGCAAAGAGTAGGCAACATTACTTTCTACTCAAAGAGGACTAAAAGTGTTATTTGTGGAGCAGTACATATTCATGATTGCCTGCGTTTTCTGTACTTGACTGTCAGTCATTTTTAGCCTCATGTTCTTCAAATTAAGCACAAAATTAAACAGTATTCCAAAAATATATTCAAAGTAAATTTTGAATCACTTATCACCACAAATTCAACAAATTTGTACACTTGTCAACCTCTTAGAATCAAATTAATTATACATTGACAAAATTGTCGACTTAAATTCCAGATGACCCTAGAGTGGTTATCTTCTCGGGAATCTCCTGTGTAAATCTATCATTGGCTATCCACTCTCGGATGCTCAAATTCAAATTCATTGTCCTACTCTCCTAATACTATCATAGGTTGGGTTCCCTCTGATACACCTACAGCTGTCCTCGGTGACTCTTAAAGGGTGCCAAGAAACAAAACACTTGCTACTGCTACATTATGATCACTGTCCACAGCTGCCTCATCCTACTCTGCCACCTAGAAAAAATCATTACAAGGCAAGTTATATCATTGCTTCCCCATTCAACTCTGCCATCTCAGCACTGACCTTGTGAACTCCACCAGACCATCAGCTATTACCACCCTTCCTTGTTTACAGGTGAATAAAGCATGTTAAAGGGAAGCCAAGATGACTCTGTAATCCACATGATCATTGTGGACAATTCAATCAATATCGTGGAACGGCTTGGAGTTGGGCAAATGATCCCTGTTCATTAAATGAAGCAGTCTGCCTGACAATTGCAGTTGCAGCTTGGCAGTCCTCAGTTGCATCAGAGACTGGCCCCTCATCCTCAGATAGTTCACTCTCGTTAATGCATCCTTTCTTGGGAGCTTGCTCGACTCCTCGCTTCCAAATTGAAATTATTTCAAAAAAAATAAATAAATCCTTATTCTCTACAACTCTGAATCACTGCATCAAGTGGGAGCAAGCTTAATGGTGTAATGGAAAGGCCTAATGGTCTCATCCTCAGATTTAACCCAGTATTTCAACTCAACATGTCTTGGCTTCCCTGGCCTTTCTCTCTCACTCCACACGGACACCCAATTCAAATTCATGGCCACTGTCATGACCTTGCCACCTCTCAGATGACCTGGCTACTCCCATTATTGTCTTTCACAGGTAAGGTCATGAGGTAGTCAAGTCCTGGAATCAACATCCCCTTTCTCTCTTTCAACCCTACTTCCATCTGTACTTGCCCTGAAAGACAATTTCACAGTTCCTTTACAACTACAATTCATTTATGCAGCTATCAAGTTGTTCAAATCTACCACACAACTGTTACTTTCAATGCTCTCATCCCCATTTTACACATTCAACTTGGCATTCTTTGGTCTGACTTTTAGCCTCCTCCCTCAAGTCAAAAGGAGTTGAAACTTGAACAAAAGACAGACAAGAGAATTAACCATTCATCTTAGAAAACAAACACCATTAGGCTTTGCTCCTATCTACCCAAATTGGCCACTCTTCTGGGATAGTCCTGAAAGGCAAAACTAACTCCCTTCATCCACTTTGCTCCACTGCAAACCATTTTAAAAATGCCCTCTCGTCTCATCCAAATTCATCCACAAGTGGTAGTTCATGAATTTGTCACCAAGACAGAAGCCATCCGATTAGCTGCCTATGCCACATTCCAGTACACAGAAATAACCATCTTGTAATGCTTCCCCTGTACAAGACCAGAACATCCAGTATTCTCAATTCTCTCTCCTACCTGATTTCCTTTCAAATTCAGGAACAGCACTAGGCGTACCTAAAAATAATGTGTCAACCTGGTGAAACTATAAAACATAACATATGCCAAACAGCATTATCTGCAACTGATATAGATTTTGCTTAGCTCTAACTAACAGATCTGCAGTCCTGCCATATTGTTGGGAATAGCGGTCAACAATTAAACAACTCACTGCAGGATCAGGTTCTACGAATATGTCCATCTTCAAAGATGGAAAGGCCTAGGACATCAGTGCAAAAGATAAGGCTGAAGCATTCACCGTAATTTTCAGCCAGAAGTGGATGATCCATTGTGGCCTCAGACAGTGGTGCCAGCATAACAGATACCAGTCTTCAGCTGGGAAGAATTCTTATCAAAGCGGTCATAGCCAGAGAATCATCACAATAGCTTCAGGCCCCAAACTTACATGGTTAGCACTGGTGTTCTACAAGGTCCCCTCTCAATTCTCACCTGCATCCTCTCTTGCTAACATCATATGTTCTACCTCACTACCATATCTCAACTGTCAAGATTGCTTGTCTGACTTCCCGTACTGGATTAATAGAAATTTGCTTTATAAGACCAGATCTCGAGTATCCCTGACTTCGATTGTTTCACCAGTGGCACCTGGACTTCAACTGACAAATCCCCAAGCTCTGGGATCAGTTCTGATTTCCTTACCTATCTTGTTGACCAATCATTAGGCTTAATATCTCCTTATTTAGAGAAGTGAAAATTTGCTCATTTTGATACAATCTCTTCAGTCCTAACACTGTACCGGTTTCTCATACTTTTACATTCTACCTTTCTAAATACTTATTCAATTTCTTTCATTATTTTCTTAGCCGCAAAAGGCCACTTGAAGCAAAATATTTTATGATTTAATAAGCTTTCGTGTAATAAATACTTATTCTTGCAATAATCCTGAACCTACAACTCACTGTCAATCACTACTCATCCTTCACAACCTTTCATCATTTTAAGGCTTTCAAATGACATCTCCACAAAGAGGTCAATTTTCAAACTTTGAACACAATTGGACCCTTTCATTTTTGGTACCATTCCTGTTAGTCTTTGTGTACCTTCAATATTGTGAGACATCCAGAGGAGTGTACAACAGGTCACCTGTGATCTAAATACCACCTATGAGATCATCAACAACATTTCCATGTTCTTATTTTTAGCAGTAGCTCATGTGAAGAATCCCATTTATCTTTGACTTTTGCTACTTGCATTCCTACCTTGAAAGTTACAAGCAGCAACATTCCAAAAGCTGTGCCACCCCACATTGTTAACATTTTTTTCCAATTACAACATAAATTCTTTTCATTATTTAATTCTCAATGTTTAACACTGTATTTTAATCAAATATGAAATCAGCCTATCTGCCTGGATTTCCAGACAATATACTGCACTTTCAGTTTCCCATATCTACGCTGCCCATTCCCTCAACTATAGGATCATTAACAGGAAACATGAAACAATACAGTGAATTGTATCAAAGGGATGCACGGTTTAGGAATCTAAATTGCCTCTCCTTTTGTTCTTCACCCTTTAAGCATGACATGAAGTCTATTTTCTAAAAACATTCTAGTTAGACTTCAGAACTGGCTCTGCAAGTTGCTATTTCTAGGTAAAAACAATGACTGCAGATGCTGGAAACCAGATTCTGGATTAGTGGTGCTGGAAGAGCACAGCAGTTCAGGCAGCATCCGAGGAGCAGTAAAATCGACGTTCCTGATGAAGGGTTTTTGCCCGAAACGTTGATTTTACTGCTCCTTGGATGGTGCCCGAACTGCTGTGCTCTTCCCGCACCACTAATCCAGAAGTTGCTATTTCTGTTTAGGAGCATTTTTTGTTAAGCAGACCAGTGATACGAGCATTCAAAGTTTCAAAATAAATGGATGCTTATTTCAATAATAAATCTTAAACTTCAATAGCAACAGTGCTTTGACTTTATCCTGCTCAATATCATACTTGATCTGCAGACTCTTCAGTTATGGCCAAATGTTCTTTTGGAGGTGGGCGGGGGGAGGGGGGGGGGGGGGGGGAGAAGAGTCGTCGCTAGTGCAACGCAATAGGATTTAAATAAATTTGGCAGATGATGGAAACCAGGATGAAACATTGATTTTTCATTTATAATCAGTACAAAAGGAAATAATTAGTTCTCAATAAAGCAATACTAAGTTGACAGATGGAGCCAGAATTAGCACAATTTAAAAGGTCTAAACTGGATTTCCTGTAGATCGATATGAAAACAATTACAGCAAATGAGATTGTTGAGGATAAGGCACAGGCAGAGTCAAAAATACGATGCTGCCAAAAACAGAGACCTGCCTCAAAAGTGACTGGGTATCCCTGGATACCAATCTTGTAAAAACATGCAGAAGGAAAGGGACAGGAGTTAACAGTTTTAATCAAGTGTTCCAGAGAGTCGAGAACCAAAGCAGTTTGTTTAGACCTGTCTTTTCCAGAGGATAGGGGAATTTCAAGACGAAGGGATATTTTTAAGGTGAGAGGAGAGAGATTTTTAAAAAAAAGAGAAGGGGCTTTTTTTTTTAAAAACAGAGGGCAGTACATGTGTGGAGTGAACATCCTGAGGAAGTAGTGGATGAGTTACAATTACAAAGTAAAGAAGACATTTGGATAAGTACATGAATAGCAAAGATTTGCAGGGATATGGGCTAGGAGCAGGCAAGTGGGACCACTTTAGTTTTAGATTATGTTCGGCATGGACTGATTGGTGCAAAGGGTCTGTTTCCACATTACCAAGTGAATACTGTAGGCTACCGAGTTGGAACGATATAGGGATACAAATTTGCAAGGAAGTTATACATCAATGCTCAAAAAGAATACAGAATAGTTATAATGGAGGATTCAATTATCTTGATATCAGGTGAGTGACAAGCAATGTCGAAAGGGCAGAGAGGGAAAAGAATTTCTAATGTCTATCCAAATCATTTTCCAAGATTAGCATGCTTCTGGTGCACCAATAAAGGAGCAAATGATGAATTCTACTTGGTCCTCGAGTCACCCAGCAGGAAAACAGACCTTCCGTCCAACCAGTCCATACCAATCATAATCCCAAACTAAACTAGTCCCACATGCCTGCACTTGACCCATAGGGTGGCCCGGTGGCTCAGCGGTTAGCACTGCTGCCTCATAGCACCAGGTTCAATTCCAGCCTTGAGTGACTGTGTGGAGTTTGCACATTCTCCCCGTGTCTGCATGGGTTTGCTCCGGGTGCTCCAGTTTCCTCCACAGTCCAAAGATGTGCAGGTCAGGTGAATTGGCCATGGTAAATTGCCCGTAGTGTTAGGTGCATTAGTCAGAGGGAAATGGGTCTGGGTGGATTACTCTTCGGAGGATCAGTGTGGACTTGTGGGGCTGAAGGGCCTGTTTCCACACTGTAGGGAATTTAATCTAATCACATCCCTCCAAATATTTCTCTTTCATGTACTTACCTAAATGACTTGTAAATGTTGTTAATGACCCCACATCTATCATTTCCTCTGGAAATGCATTCCACAGACAAACCACTAATTGTTCCAAGCCTCTTTCAAATCTCTCTTCTCAGCCTTGAAAAGACACGTGCCATTCAACTTATCTATACCCCTCGTTATTTTGTAAACCTCTATTAAACAGTCCCCTCTCAACCTCCTATGCTCCAGGTGAACCAAGTCCCAGCCTATCCAGCTTCTCATAATTAGGAGAAAGTGAGGACTGCAGATGCTGGAGATCAGAGCTGAAAGTGTGTTGCTGGAAAAGCGCAGGTCAGGCAGCATCCAAGGAGCAGGAGAATCGACGTTTCGGGCATGAGCCCCGAAACGTCGATTCTCCTGCTCCTTGGATGCTGCCTGACCTGCTGCGCTTTTCCAGCAACACATTTTCAGCAGCTTCTCCTTAACCTCAAGTCCTTATACTCCTGGCAATATCCTGGTAAATCTCTTCTGAACCACCTCCAGCTTTCCTATAACACAGAAACCAGAACTGGACACAATACTCCAGAAGAGGCCTGATCAATGTCCTGTACAATCTCAACCAATAGTCCCAACTCCAATATTCAAACCTGTGAGCAATGAAGGAAAGCATGCTAAATGCCTTAAATAACCCTAGTAATGCAAAATCTCCATTTATACGCCTGGAGAACAAGGCATGTCACATGCTTAGAGTTTTAGTTAGGGAACATTTTAAAGGGCAGTGAACATGGCGTCATAACAGAAAACAAAGAATTAAATGGGCAGAGGGTAATTGCAATGGATAATAATGAATCTGGCAGAGGCAAATTGGAATCAAGCACAGGTAAGCAAAACTGCAACTTCAGGCTGCTTTCAAAGCAGAAATGGTTTAAGGACAGTTGATACAGCACATAAAAATCTTTATGCCCTATTAAAATCATAGTTGAAAAGAATATTGTTAACTGTTAGATGGGATAAAATATAATGAAAAAAGTGTTATTGGAAAGGTTGCCTTTAAAATTTGATAAACCACCATGACCAGATGCAATGCATCTGACAACACGGAGGGAAGCAACAATAAAAATTGTAAAGGCACTCACCATAATCTTTTAATCCTTCTTAGACACAGGTGCCATGCAGTAGGACTGTAAAGTCATAAATGCAATGTCCTCATTCAACAAAGGATGCAAATACAAACCCAGTAACATACCAAATCATTTAATCAGTGTGGTGGGAAAGAAGTTAGAAACTATAATTGAAAATATTAACAGACCACATCTGAGTCAATTAAGGGGGAGCTGGCTCAGATTGGAAGGTAAAATAAATTCAATTAAATTTTATTAAACTACCTTGATGAGATAACAGAGGCATGAGGAGGGCAATATAGTCTTTTGAAACAAATATTTGATAAAGAGCCAAATTTCAGGCTATCAAATATAGAGTACAGAGAAAGGACTTTTGTCATGTAGTCACAAGTCACCTTGAACCGAGACTCTCTGGTCGAGAAACAAGTAACACCTGCCCCAAAATGGCGTAATAATATGCCCAAACTAGTCAGCACAAAAAATAAAAGTCTAAGTAGCTTTAAATTTACTTGAGAGCTAACTTCTGTTTAGTTCCTTTTAAGCTACAACTTAAAAAGAAGCCTGGAGAAAAAAAATTGAAAATATTAAATAATTTAATTTTTGTAAGCCTTTGCAAATTTTTATTAGGTACAGACTCACGTTTTAAGTATATATTTTGGTTGGTTTAAAATTTTGGATAAAATTAAATTAAAATTAAAAAGGTCTAAAGTTGTGAAGACCTGACTTTCATTGGAGACGATGAAGAAATTTTGATTATAATAAATTGTGTTCGTACTTCAAGAAACGACAACTACATAAAAGACCAGCATTTTTAAAATTTACTATCAGTTCAAAAAGTCAGTGTTTTGAAGTAACTATTTGAAGTGATTATTTAATTGTCTCAGTGATGTTACAATGTGAGACCACAAAAAGTGGCCTATTCCAAGTGTTGAGATCTTTTATTTGAATTCAACAGAAATGGTTTCACAGCAATACATTTTAATTTTACCTTGAGGTTGCAGTTGCAATAGTCAGATCTATGATGTCTGCACTTCAAAAGAAGACAAGCCACTCCACATGTTTGTGTGCGTTCCGTTATCACATTAAGTCTTTGTAACTAGCCAAGAAACAATTTACCTGCCATTTAAGAGGAGGCTTTGCATACGGACAACGTTATCCTTGAATACGCCTCGCTGAATGCAGCAGAAGCGACTGTAGCCGCTGCGCTGAAATTCTTTCCAAGCAGGAAAGAGCCGTAACCAGATCGCAACAATCTCTTATGACTGGTTTAAAATTTAAGATTCAACAAGATAACCAATAGTCTATACATTTCCTTGCAAATAGTCATTTCTGATGATTGTTAAATAGCCTGGTCCCTTATTGTGCGACATTGACAATTTTCAGCCGCCTTTTCCTCGAAACCAGAACTCTCCTAAAGAAATTAACAGACTGATAATCGTTGCTGTTTTATCCTGGATATTACAACTAATTTAAAAATAGGATACGCTGGAATGCATGCAGTTGCTCATGCGCGTGGATAACAGCGGCCATTTATGCGTTCGGACCACGATTCCCTTAACGAAGTATATGGGAACAGGTTTAGTTAACAATCAATGAAAACTGATTGGGGTTTGTTCGAGGTTTGTACATGGTTTGTATTATTTTCACAGATTTGTTGTTATTAATAATAAAATTACTGACCAATACGGAAAGCTGGAAGTTGCATTCGATTATATTAATAGCTTACAATGGTCACAGAGCAACCCTATTTTTGAATCGAGCGATTTATTATGGGCATTAACCGCTCCTTGACTGAAATGGAGTTCTCGTAACACTTCTTTGGTATGGACACACGATCTGCTTCAGAGAACCGAACAGTAGAAAACTCAACTCTGAAGGGTCATCTAGACTCGAAACGTTAGCTTGTTCTCTTTCCATGGATGCTGTCTGATGCACTGCGATCTCCAGCATTTGTCGTCTTCAGTACAGATTCCAGCATCTGCAGTAATTTGTTTCTCGAATTTAGCAGCTATTAAGGAGCCGAAGGTGATGAAACCAGGATTTAATGCTTGCATTGTTGCAGTTCATCAGTATTTATTTCAGATGGCATGTTGAAGACAGAATTAAAATTGGGAGATACTGTTGAAGAGGCTGAAATGAATCTACGGCAAAATTGTGTTTTTTTTAAAATCGTGGCTTTAATTAAATCACATCTTCCCCTTAAAACTGATGTTAGAGCTGTGGTTAGGTTCTGACTGACGTCCGTCACTAGAAGAAGCATGACTCCATACCCTACAAGGTTGAAAAACTTGACTCGTGTATAATTTGCGCAATTTACCAACAATACTAACAAAGTCCACAGTAGCTCTCAATTATCGCCAATGCTACTTCCTGAATCTCCCGCTCAGCATACATCATATTCACCCCCCGCCTCAACTTTCCGGTTCGTGGTCTCTCTCGAATCCGGCTTCCGACTCTCAGAATTACAGTCTCTTCCACTCCAACTCCAACATAAATGTATGACATTGTCCACTACCTGACCAACCCTCTTGTTGATGCTCCCATGGGATGATTCTCGTCAAAAAGTGTGGCGCTGGAAAAGCACAGCCGGTCAGGCAGCATCCCAGGAGCAGGAGAATCGACATTTGGAGCATAAGCTCTTCATCAGGAATGTGTCAACGAATGAGCAAGAATGAGATAATACTCGAAACGTCAACTCTGTTGCTCCTGGGATGTTGCCTGGCCGGCAGTGCTTTTCCAGCGCCACACTTTTTGACTTTGATCTCCAGCATCTGCAGTCCTCACTTTCTCCTCCAAGAGATTACAGTACAAGTCAGAAGGTCATGGAGAGACTGCTTCCAAATAGCACCATTCGGTTCTTGCACAGAATTGTGTGAGATTACTCACAATACTAAATGAACATAGATCCCATCAACTAGCTAAATTTAAAACGGCCCAGTCTAAAGCGGGTAATGGTAAATGCCAATTTATCAAATTGTTAACTCGCAAATTGCTTTAGTGGCAAGCATTGCTGCCTCAGTGCCAGAGACGCTGATGACTGTGCCAACTCTACACAATCTCTCCATGGGTTTTTCTCCCACAGTCCAAACATGTGCAGGTTAGGTGGATTTGCCATGCTAAATTGCCCATAACATCCAAGGATGTGCCAATAGTGGATTAGCTTTTGGAAATGCAGAGTTACAGGGACAAAGTAGGGGGGTGAGTCACTGTTCAGAAGGTCAGTATGGATGCAAAAAGCTGAATGGCCTGTTTCTACACTGTAGGGATTCTATGAAATAACATTCCTGCCATTTGGTGCATTCAGTTTTGGAAAATCCAATGAACAGACCAGATGAATGACTAAACAACCAACAGAAGGAGGAAGCTTCAAAAATATCCCTATTCTTAATTATTGGGAAGCCCAGTACATCACTGCAAAAGTGAAGGCTGAAGCTTTCACATCTACCTTTGGCCAGAAGTACAAAATAGATGACCATCTGTCTCCTCGTAAGGTCCCCAGCATCATGGATAAGAGTCTTCAGACAATTCAACTGACAACATTCTGGTAACAATACTGAAGGCTTTTGCTCCAAAACCAGTCACACCCCTAGCCAATTGTTCCTGTAGAGTTTTAGTACAGCAATGTGAAAAATGGTCCAGGCATATTTTGTCTACAGAGAACAGGACAATCCAACCCTGCCAATTACCACCAACTGCAATTGCTTATTGCGGTTCTGTCATCTCAGTTCCAGGATATCAGTGCAGAAGTCCTACGGGACAGTGTCTTAGGCCCAAGTATCTTCAGTTGCTTCAATGGCTTACCCTCCATCAAAAAGGTCAGAAGTGAGGTGCTCACTGATGATTGCACAGTAGCATTCAGTACAATTGTGACATTTCAGATACAGAAGCACACCATACCTATTTGCAACAAGATTTGGATAACATCCAGGCTTGATCTGACAAACAATAAAATAACACTCATGCCAAACAAGTGCCAAGCAATGACCATCTAAGAAAGAATTCAATAATCACTCCTTAACAGTCAATACCACCATTGACTAACCATTGAATTCCCCACAACATTCTACAGGTTATCACTGACCAGAATTGTATTAGATTAACCATATAAATATTGCAGCTACAAAAGCAAGTCAGTCTTGGAACCCTGCTATAATTTTAAGAACTCTTACTGCATCTCAATGCCTGTCCACCAACTTTCAAAAAGTACAGATCTTTAAAAGGGCACAGAGGTGCAGAAAATAAACAAGAAAGCTGATGGGATGCTGGCCATCATATCTAGAGGACTGGAGTGCAGAATGCAGAAATTATGCTGCAGTTATACAAAATCCTGGTTCGACCCCATTTTGAGTCCCACAATAAAATTCAGACATCACACTTTAGAAATGATATACTGGCCTTGGAGAGAACACAACATATCATACAATCATAGAATCTCTACGGCGTGGAAACAGGCCCTGACGCCCAACAAGTCCACACAACTCTCTAAAGTATAACCCACCCAGACCCAATTTCCTACCCTCTATTTACCCCTGACTAATGAACCTAACCTACACATCCCTAAACACTATGGGAAATTTAGCATGGCCAATTCACCTAACCTGCACATTTTTGGATCGTGGGAGGAAACTGGAGCACCTGGAGGAAACCCATGCAGACACTGGGAGAATGTGCAAAATCCACAAGTGGAGGCTGGAATCAAATCTAGGTCAATGGTGCTGTGAGGCAGCAGTGCTAACCCACTGAGCCACCGTGCTGCCCTCTGGATCATTACCGTGACAGACAAGTTTTTTTATCAATGAGTAAATGGGTAAATTCCTGAAATATTGGAAACCTAATGTGATCTTAATATCACAGCCATCACAGATCCTGAAAACATTAATGGATCAGTTTGGCATTTATGAAAGCTGGCATTCAGTCATATACAGTGATTAGATTACATTACAGTGTGGAAACAGGCCCTTCGGCCCAACAAGTCCACACCGACCCGCCGAAGCGAAACCCACCCATACCCCTACATTTACCCCTTACCTAACACTACAGGCAATTTAGCATGACCAATTCACCTGACCCTGCACATCTTTGGACTGTGGGAGGAAACCGGAGCACCCGGAGGAAACCCACGCAGACACGGGGAGAACGTGCAAACTCCACACAGTCAGTCGCCTGAGGCGGGAATTGAACCCGGGTCTCTGGCGCTGTGAGGCAGCAGTGCTAACCACTGTGCCACCGTACCGCCCACATCAATATCACTTGGAAGACGACAATTTTAAATCATAAGCAAGTTTTAGGGAAGGTAGATGCACAGGTTTCTAACCATCAGACCACATACCCATTTTGCTGTCAGCTCAAAGCTGTGTGGATCTTGTTCGCTCCTGTGGTACAATTACCCAAGGGCTAATTACCACTTATGTACAGAAAAAGTGTACAGTAATGTCGTGATTAGTTTTCTGAACTAATAATCCAAGGGCCTGAATTGAAGAACAGAATTTAATTAAAATCTCATGAGAATTCCAATTCAGTTTAAAAATCTGGTTTAAAAAAAAAGACAAAATATACTTGATTGCCTAATATCATTCAAGTAAGGAAATCTGAAATCCTTGCCTGATCTAGCCTGTATGTAACTGCTGACCAATTAAAGGTGGCAACTAAGAATTAACTTAACTAGCCTAGCAATCCAATCAGTTGTATTAAATCACTCACCTTAAAGATATCTACCAGTACTTGGGGTTCAAATCCTACTTGCTCCAGAGGTTTGTAATAACATCTCGGAACAGGTTGAATAGGAAAATAGATTATCTACCACTACATCGGGGCTCTCTTGTGGCAGCATCCCTCACCCTGGAGCGAAAGATTCAGATTCAAGTCCCAACTGCTCCATAGGTGTGTAATTACATCGCTGATGTTGAGAAAAAAAAAGTTAAAATTAAAAAAAAAAATCTACCAATACCTTCTCAGAACAATGAATGTTGATTCTGAGCGAAGCCCATGTCCCATGAGTGAATTAAAAAAAAAAGGTTATACATGTTGGCAACATCAATTTTCTGAAGCAATTATTTTACCTAATGTTACTAGCACTTAAAGGACGAGAGCTCGCGTACAGTTTGCCAATGGTATTGTCATTTGGATATTCTCCATTAACAAAATTGGCATTACTGTTCTCTGGATTAAACGGGAGGGATAGGCGTGTCAATAACAAATTCTACTAAAACCAGAGTTGAAGGACTTAGAGAAATTTACAGAATAATGAGGGGTAATGGTAGTTGTCTTTTCCCTCGGATGGGGGATTTCAAGACTAGGGGGGCACATTTTTAGGTTGAGAGGAAAGATTTAAGTTTTTTTTACATGGAAGGTGGTTTGTGTGTGGAATGACTTTCCTGAAATAATGATGGACGGGGGTACAATTACAACATGTAAAAGACATTTGGATAAATACATGAATAGGAAATGTTTGGAGGGACATGGGCGAGCAGCAGGTAGGTGGGACTAGTTTAGTTTGGGATTATGTTCGCCATTGACTGGTTGGACCGAAGGGTCCGTTTCCGTGCTGCATGACTATGACTCTGTGCCTGCTATGCTCAGGGAAAAAAACCAGAAACAAAATTGTGAAGCACGAGTTGTGAAAGCTGATTAAAACTAGAAAATGCATAAGTTTCTGGACATAAAATCAGAGTCCTCTTTAAAGGTTAATGCACATAAAAATATCAACAGATTGTGCAGCCTCGCAAACCTGTTGTTTCACCATTGAGTGAGATCAAGGTTGAATTATAGCCCAGCTTGTCCACATAACCCCCGTTCACCATCCCCAATATCTTCTAATCTCAAAATTTAAATTAAGTTGTCTTGTTTTTTTATTAATGAAATAAATGATGTCAAAGACAGATATATTTCGTCAGTAGGAGAAATCAAGGGTCACAGGGAAAGTGGGGGTGAGGAATATCAGATCAGCTGTGATACTACTGAATGGCCAAGCAGATTTGAGGAGCCAAATGGCCGCCTATTTCTTATTTCCTACTCAAATTGGATGACGACATCATTGTTACTTCAAGATTGGACTTAAAGCGATGGTGCACCATACTTACAACAATACACAAAAACCTTACCAACAAATTTAAGCTTTATGGAATAAACGAAGGAAAAGTGAGCATTGGAAAAATTGAAGGCATTGTTCTTTGGTTCCTGTTTAAAACTCCCTTCCCCACTTACTGGCACATCCCTCTTCATTGGCAGTCATAGAAAAGCCAGCTATTCACAACCTTTATGCCACATTGAAACCCCAAATTATCTTCTGATCTAGCAATACCCAAATTTTAAAATGCTCATCCTTGTTTTCAAGGGTAAGTGATTTTATTACCAGACTTAAATATGCAAAGGAGATTTAACTAGTACCATCCATACAAAAATCACAACATTAGACGCAAAGCATGCCGAGACAGACAGGAGTTAAATCCTGGTTCTGCTAAAGCTAATTGGTGAAGTTATGCAACTCTCAAATATTAACATTTCATTGTTCCTCGCTTAAGCTTTATGTACTATTTAATCCACATAATATCAAACATTAGCTTCACCATTATTAACCAGACTTTAATCGCTGAAATCATAATTGATCTGTTCGACAAATTAATCGAATAAAATTCAGGTTATTCCCTTCTCAACAGCCAAAATTAACCATCTATTTCAGTTACTTTGATGTATAGAGTTAACTGTTCATATTTCCCCATGAGTCCTTTGCAAATTTTCAGTGTATTTATTATGCGTAGTTTTTTGAATTCACTCATGGGATGTGGGCATTGCTGACTGGCTAGCATTTATTGCCTGTTCCTAGTTGACCTTCTGAAGATGGTGGCGAGCTTCCTTCTTGAACTGCTGCATTCCATTTCTATGTAATTAGAACCCTATAGCTATTAGAGAGGAAATTCCAGGATTTTGACCCAATACCTGAGAAGTATCAGTGATACATTTCCAGGTCAGGATGGCGAATGGCTTAGAAGGAGCAGTTGTAAGTGGTAGTGTTCCCATGTACATGTTGCCCTTGTGTTTCATGATGGAAGTAATTGTGGGTTTGCAAAGTGCTGTCTCAGGATCTTTGGTGAACTTCTGCAGTGCATCTTGTAGAGTGTACACATTATTGCTACTGAGTGTTGATGGAGGGAGTGGATGCTTGTGGACGTGGTGCCGATCAAGCGGGCTGATCTGTCCTGGTTGGTATCAAGCTGCACTCATCCAGGCAAGTGAAGACGATTCCATCACACTTCTGAAGCAATTTATTGTTTTGTTCGCAATCACTAGGCATAGTTCTTAGACTCAAAGCATGGCACTGGAAAAGCACAGCAGGTCAGGCACCATCTGAACAGCAGGAGAATCGATGTTTCGGTCATTGGACTCATGCCCGAAATATAAATTCTCTTGTTCCTCGGATGCTCCTGACCTGCTGTGCCTTTCCAGTACCACACTTTTCGACTCTGGTCTCCAGCATCTGCGTCCTCACTTTCAGTTCTTAGAGTGCAACATTCATGTAAATTGAATCAAGACAATTCCTGTAACAAATTATATTTAAGGAATTTTACAAAAGGAAAAATTAAAAGTAGAAGCTGAGTTATGGAGGTAATATCAAGAAGGTCAAAGCCAAAAATAATGGACCGTTGTTAAGTAAAGCCACAGCACTCAAAGACGGCAATGACTTCCTGGACACCACTGTATAAACTGGTAAAAGACCTTGGGCATTCCTCCCATCCATCCTCCAGTAACATATCTCTGTGCACAAAAAAGCTAAGATCCTAAAACACACCTGCCAGATTGGCAAAGTCACAGCTAACATGCTTCCATTGCCTATTGTTATGATCCCATTTGCTGTTAATATTAGACACAAGATCTAGCCTGGTAAATCATAATTTATTTGCTCTGTTTGGATTTAACAAAGTTGTCTCTCATTGATACATAAGCAAACAATATTGTGCATTCGTTTTTAAAAATAGAACAGAAGTTTTTTTCATACAAGAAAATAAACCCAAGCAATTTACACATAACACAAGTTTGGAGATTTTAAACCATCAGGTACACTATAATCCAATTAATCTCAACACACTCCTTTACAAATATCAAAAACATCATACAGTCCTCACACCAGAGACAATTAAACTGTAACTTCAATTCTCAGTTGAGAAAATCGGATAGCTCCAGGAAAAGCTTTCTAAATGCAAGTTTAAACATTGTCAGTTTCAAATAATCTCTTCAAGATTTTATTCAAATATCCTAACCTGGAACTATAACAAAGTTTTTGGCTTCAAGGTAAATTGTGTTTTAAACAAAACCTCTGTTCTCCCTTTCTCAGAAATATTGAATGATATGTCCATATTAATCTGAGGATTGGTGCAGAATCATCCAAACAAACTTAAAAAAAAAAACAAATTTCAAGCTATGGGTGTTACCTCCAAGTTTAAAAGAAAAACCAAGTACAGAAATTTCTAACAATTTGATGTACAATTGCTTACCTTGCTTGGTCGCAAACTCTGCTCTAAACACAAAAACATATTAATTCTTAGAGACAGTAAAGACTGCAGATGCTGGAAGCCAACATGTGAAGTTGGAAAAACACAACAGGTCAGACAACATCCAAGCAACAGGAAGGTCAACATTTTGGCCCGAAATGCTGTCAGAACTGGGGCGGTGGAGGGAGACCAGAAGTATATCGAGGGAGGGGTAGTGCGAGTTAAGAACGGGATGGGGTGGGGGGGTTGGCAAAGGTGGAGGGAATGGTGATAAGTGAATGCAGGTACAGGGCTATTGGGATTGGTTAGTGGCAAGGGTGGAGTGGAGGAGTAGAGAAGCGAGTAGGAAGATGGACAGGTGAGGTCAAGGTATGAAGGTGAGGGGATAGGGTAGGGCTAGACATTGAAGCTGGTGTAATCGATGTTGAGGCCATTGGGTTGTAAGCTTCCCAGATAAAATATAAGGTGTTGTTCCTCCAATTACTGTTTGGCCTCACTCCGACGTTGGAGGGGGCTAAGGGTAGGCATGTCGACAGGGGATTAGGAGGGGGAATTCAAATGGATGGCAACTGGAAGGTTGGGTTGGTTGATGCACACAGTGCAGACGCTCCGTGAACTGAACGCAGAGTTTGCATTTTGGCATCCCCGATATAGAGGAGGCCACATCAGGAGCAACGGATGCAATAGATGAGGTTGGATGAAGTGCAAGTGAATCTCTGTCAGATCTGGAAGGATTGTTTAACGCCTTGGATGGAGGTGATACGGAAGGTGAGGGGGCAGGTGTTACAGCTCTTGTGGTTGCAAGGAAATGTACTGGTCTCAACCACCCTTCTGCAAAAATGTTGTCCCATACTCCCAATTCCTCCACCGCATTTGCCCGCAGGATGAGGCATTTCACTCCAGGATATCCCAGATATTCTCCTACTTACAGCATGGTCTCCCGTCTTCAGTAATTAAGGATGCCCTCAACCATATCTCTTCCATCTCCCGCCCCTCTGCCCTCAAACTTTCTCCCTCCAAACAATAAGGATAGAGTTCCCTTAGTCCTCACATACCACCCCATCAAACTCCAAATCCAATGCATTATCCTCCAACATTTCCACCACTTACAATCGGACCCCACCAAAATGATATTTCCCTCCCTACCCCTGTCCACTTTCCACAGGGGCCATTCACTCCATGACTCCCTCATCCACTAACTTCTCCACCACACCCAGTACTTTTCACTGCAACTGCAAGAGATGCAATACCATTCACTTCCGTCCAAGGCCCTAAACAATCCTTCCAGATATGACAGAGATTCACTTGCATTTCATCCAAACTCATCAATTGCATTCGTTGCTCCCAATCTTTTCTCCTCTATAAACGGGGACAAACGCAAACTCTGGGATCGGTTCATGGAATGTCTGCGCTGCGCACACAACAAACAACCTGACCTTCTAATTGCCATCCATTTTGATTCCCCCTTCTTGTCCCCCAGCAACATTTCCACTCTTGACCTCCTCCATTGTCAGAGTGAGGCCAAATGGAAACTGGATGAACAACACCTTCACCTGGGAAGTCCAATGGCCTTAACATCGATTTCACCAGGTTCAAAATGTTTCCTCCCCCTAATCTTATCCCAAGTCTAGTCCCATTCCTGCCTGACCTGATCTAACCTGTCCATCTTCCTACTCACCTCTTTGCTCCACCCTTCCCAATGATCCATCACAATAACCATCTACCTGCACCCATCTATCACCATCCTACCTATCCTTCATTTAGGCCCACCCTTCCCTCCCCAGTCCGGAGGGAGGGTTTAGACCTGAAATGTGACGTTCCTGCTCCTCTGTTGCTGTCTAACCTCTGTGTTTTTCCAGCTTCACATCTAGTTCTAAAAGATATCTATCAATTTGTTTTAAAAACATCAATGCTACAGAAATACTTAAAAAGGTAAGCCCTTAAGATACAAAGAAAAACCCACACTTCACTAATTCACAATTCAAAGATTTAAAAATAAATGATACTAAAACACATTAAATCATTATCCCGACATCATAAGATTCGCAAAACTGTTCATCAGGCAATTACTACCCTTTTTACTGCATTTCAGATCTTGATCTCAGATTTAATATTCAACAAAAACTACTCATTACAACAACCACTGCACTAACCCATTTAGTACCTCCTGAATCTAAATGCGTCAGGTTTTCCTCCCTTCCTCTTCTTTGCATTGTTTCTCCTTCCCAACTCAACCCATTCTGTTGCAACTTCCCTCTGTTTCCCCACCGTGACAACTGCAGACAGTTGTCTTGGTAAAATAGTTGATCTAAGGCTTGACCTCCCAGCACTCCTGGTAATTCCTTCCATTTTCCAAGCTGCTTCTCCAATCACCAGTTTTTTTTTCTGGGGTCGTTGTTGTGAAGCTTTTAACAAGTAGAAAAGAGAACTTAACTGTGCAGAGAGAACCATCTCCTCACTGTTTCGCTCCATTTGAAATACTGGGGTGTGCGCATGTGGGTGGGGGTGTTGGATTTCACTGATTGCTTATTCCCACAAGTCAATTGTCCCAGGCAATTTGGAGGTTTCAGGTGTGGATTCACTTTCCTAGCACCACCCACCACCAATACTTTGAGATCTGGTAGTGAACAAAGTGTTGATTCACATATGAAAATCAATCTGTTATGTAGCCTGTATTTTGTATGTTTGCAAACATATTTAACAAATCACTCTTGAAGACTGCAGATTGTGAAGGGATGTAAAACACAATTAAAAGTGACTGCACCCTAGAATGCATCCATGACAAAAAGAGAAAACAAAAGTGCATACAGAAAGCATTTGAAGTCTGACACATAAAATCGGGGTGGGGGGAAATAGAAAGAAATAAGTGTAAACGTAGATATTCAGACATTTATACTTTTAAACGCCAAGAAAATGACAGGATCATAAACATGGGAGGTGGAAATTGGACATATTTGTGGGCAGCATACAAGCTAAACAGCAGAATTAACATAGAACAGAGAGCAGTAGATAATAATTAATTATTTAATAGAGAGAAGGCTCATGCACCTCCCAAGCTTCAACAAGGCCAACTTTCAGCACCATGCACAAAACAAACCTGGAGCACTCGGTCCAGACAGAATTGCCAAATAAGTTATCAGTCTCTGCATCCACCAGGAGGTCACGAGCTTCACATATGCCAACTTATTTCATTCGACGTCAAAAGAATACTCAATGAGATTCAATGAGATCATGGCTGATCTGTGTCTGACTTCATATACCTGGCTTTCTGCCAGATCCCTTAACCATTTGGTTACCAAAATTTTAAAGCTGAAATAGATAAATTTAACAACCCATGCTACATCTATTTGTGGAAGAGCTGCAAATTCAGGTATCATTTTTGTAAACTTACACTGTACCCTCCCCCCCCCCCCCCAGGCCAACATATCCTTCCATAGGTGCGGTGCCCAGATCTGCTCACAGAACTCCAAATTGGGGTAATCAGGATTTATATAAAGTTAAGTAAAATGAGTGTCCGGATAGGCTTGGAGATTCAGGTGCATTGTCTTTGAAATATCACAAATGTGTGCAGCAATAAACATAATTTTTTTAAAAACGGCATGCTTGCCTTTATATCTAGAGGACTAGAGTACAAGGATGTCAAAGTTATGCTGCAGATATATCCTTTTTCAGTCCAAAATGGATAACCTCTCACCTGCTTACAGTAAGTATCCAAATTTGTTGACAACACAAAATTAACAAATTAAATCAGTGAGGGGGATGCAAAAAGGTTTCCAAACGATGTAGATAGTTTCACAAGCAGACAGAAACTTAGCAGTTGAATTTAAAATAGCCAAAATATGAAGTTTTCTACATTGGTAAGAGAAGCAGAACTAAATCAAAGTGAGAGACTGCTAAGTCTTCACATCAGAGGAATCTAAAATATACAGACGCCCACAATTAACATGCAAGTCAAACAAGCAATCAGAAAGGTTTTATGAAGAAATGATCTGTGATGTAATATCAGCTGGACATGTCTTGTACTTCTTTTTGAAAAGAAAATTTTCAAGCAAAGGACACTGGCATTAATGTTGCATTTGCAAAGTACATAAGCTGCATAATTGGAATCAAGTGTCTGCAACACTTTCATAGAAAAGTCACAAAACTAAAACATGTTGATTTTTGAATAAATACAACTTGCCACAGGTGCAACAGCCTTAACCCTCTCTTTTTGCTGAAACCCCTCTAAAGTGTGAGTGCTGAAAATCAACTGGGAGATACCTACCTGGCTCACCAAAATGGTGGTTGGTTTAAGACTGAAGATCAACCGGTTTCTAATGCCAATGTATGTTAAACCCCTTTATATACTAGCTCTGCACTGTGGCATACCCAGAGAAGACCAGAAATTGGATCAGGTAGCCCGAGCAAGTGTCATGCACACTGCAACTGTACTATGCACAGTTCTGTCCTTCTTCACTTATGGGTGAAAAAGTGTTTGAACAGCTTTGTTAGCTTTATGGGACAGAATAAGTGCAAAAGCAAGAAATGATCTTGACCTGGAAAATTTAGATTTCATGTGGGCGGAGATAACAAAATAAAAACAAGGGAAAAATGAGACTGGTGGGACTTGTATTTGGGCAGTTTCCTTGAACAGTATGTTGTGGATCCAACTAGACATCAGATTACTTTTGTAATGACAGAGGTGAACCCCTCTTGATATTTAAACATACCCAGAAAAGCTCACCTTGCCTCATAATCTGTTAAAATAGAAGTAACTGAGAACTCCCAATTCCACTTTTTAAAGAAAGTAATTTTTTTAACTCTAAAAGTGACCACTAAACAACAACTATTCATAACTCGGAGCCCCCTTTCTCTTATCTCCTTGCTATCTCCCTCCAACTCTACAACAATATGCTGTTCTGATAAGACACTTATTAAAATGACATCAATTTAATTTCAAACCCACACAGCCGCTGTCATCTCTTGTGTCTTTCTTCTTCTGGCTGATGATCTCCCTGAGTAGTCTTCTTTCATTTTATTGTGAGTATGTTTCACATAAAAAGATACCGTGATAGAGTGTGTTTTCTAATTTCTGCTTTGACGGCAGTTGCTCTCTTTCCAATTTTCAAAATGTCTGCATTTTTATACCTCCAACATCAGATCATCTCGTCAGTTCGATGTTGGCAAAACAATAAATTCAAACTCGATTGGGTTTTAGTTTCCTGGGGCATAATTTAAACTGATTGGTTAAATTAGAATGGTCGTCAAAACAGCAAGCAAAACCCAGGCATCCATTTCACAGCCAAATGTTACATACTTCCAATTTTCCAGTACACTCTGGGACTGCCATCTAGTCATATATACAGGTGCTTGTAATCTCTCAGTTCAGAACAGCATTCACTCTCTCAAAGGTACAGGACATGCCTTCAACTTCATAACACGTTGGATCTGGTATTGTTACATGAGGCAAATGATCTGAGTAAAAGATCCCATGGCAGTGAGCATAATGTGGTAGAATTTAGCATTCAGTTTGAGATTGAGAAACGTGTCAGAAAGAAGACTGCCAAACTTAAATAGGGCTAATTATAAAAAGAATGAGTCACAGTTGACTAGAGTGGATTGGGAGAAGAGTTCTTCAGCAGAAAATATGGCTGTTAAACAATAGTAGTTGTTTAAGAAAATAATTCACGACTCACAACAAAATACAAGATAGATTCAAGGAACAGCTACGCAGAATCATGGTTAACGAAGGAAATGAAGGTAAGTATCAACTTGAAAGAAAGAAAAAGACTGGTGGCAAATCAGAGGTTCGGGAAAGTATTAAAGAACCAACAAAAAAATGATTGAAAGAAACAGGAAGAAAATAAACTGAGGGTAAAACTTCCAAGAAACATAAAACCATAAGAGCTTCATTTTTTAAAAAACGAAAAAAGATAGAGGCCAGAGTGAATACAGTTCCCTGAAAGAATGAGGCTGGGAAAGTAATAATGGGAAATCTGGAAGCAGTGAATAGATTGATATATATATTAAAAAATTGTCTTCAAGGTAGAGGACGGTAATGACATTTGAGAAGTATTCAGACAGAATAAATGGGGAGGAAACAAATATAAAACTTATCACAGGAGAACATGTACTCAGGCAACTAATGGGCTAAAGGCAGATGGAGGAAGCAGGGCAAGCAATATGCACAAAGCAAATGTACACAAAAGGTAACATGGTAGCAACCAGCTGATCCATTTTGAGATGTCAGTCAGATAAAAACATTGGTCAAGACTGCAGGGATACTTCCTTTGCTCTTTTACAGCTTGTTCCAAAGAATCCTTCACATCCACTCAATTAGGCAGGAGGGGCTTCAGTTTAACACCAAATCCAAAAGATGGCAACTCTTGACGTTGCACCACCTCCTCAAAGAATTCATAAATCTTTCGATACTGGGGAAACCAAGTCTTATGAGCAAAGTAGTGTGAAATGGAAGAGTGAGGTAGAAGATCAGCCATGACCTTACTGAATGAGTGAGTAGGCTGTCAGGAGCTAAATAGCTTGCTCCTACTCATGATGATTCTTAACTCAAAGATACATTGGAATACTCCCACTTTCTTGAGTGCAGCTCCAACACTCCAATAAGCTTGACACCATTTAGGACATACACAGCCAGTTTGATTAACATTCCTACTTACAACCCTTATCATTTGGGGTGGCATGGTGGCTCAGTGGTTAGCAGTGCAGCCTCACAGCGCCGGGTTCAATTCCTGCCTCGGGTGACTGTGTGGAATTTGCATATTCTCCCCAGGTCTGCGCGGGTTTCCTCTGGGTTCTGTGGTTTCTTCCCACAGTCCAAAAGGTGTGCACACCAGGTGCATTGGCCATGCCAGATTGCCCATAGTGTTAGGTGCATTAATCAGGAGGTAAATATAGGGTAGGGGAATGGGGCTGGGTGAGTTACTTTTGGAGGGTCAGTATGGACGTGCTGGGCTGAAGGGCCTGTTTCCATACTGTAGGGAATCTAATCTAATTTACACAATCATCATTGGTACACTTCAGCAATTAGCTCTGGTCCCTTCAGCAGCACCTCCCTAAAATGTGGCCTTTATGATGTACAAGCACAAATTAGAGCAGATGCATGGGAATACCACCACTTGCAAGTTCCTACCCAAACCTCACACCAGCTGGAACTTGGGAATTTGTTTTCTTGTAGCCATCAAGAAAAACCTGTGGAACATGCTAACTTTGAGTACATTTATACTGCACAATATAGACTGCAATGGTTCAAGGCACTAGCTCACAATCACCTTTTCAGGTAATTCAGGATACAGTGGTCCAGAAGGAACAAGCAAGGTTAGCTACTCACCAAAGGCAAGGGTTTGGCAGAGTATTAAATGAGGACTTTACCTCTGTAGAAATTAGTAAAAACAGTGGTGATAAATGGCCCAGTTGAAAATGTGGATGTGAGCAGTACACTCAAAGGTGCTGAAAAGACTGACAGCACTCCAGGTACAGAAGATGCACCAGATGAGATGCATTCCAGAATGCTGACAGGAGTAAGACAGCAAATTGTGGAACCGTTGACAGATTTTCCAGACCCTTCTAAACACAGGATCAGTTCTGGGTTACTGGAGGATTGCAAATTTGATGTTATTATTTAAGAAAGGGCAAAGGAAAACCCAGCAAACTATAAGTCGGTTAGCTTGACATCAATAGTGGAAAAGCTGGAAGCACATATCTACACATTTTAAAAGGCTTCAATTTTCTTCCATAAAATCGATACTTGACATTGATCTTTATCCAGGTTTCTGAAGTGTACAAGGACAAGGATGGAGTGCAGCATCATGAGATTTTTCTCTTGTTTCAAGCTGGAGTTTTGTTTTTAGGACGTTCTTCATCTTCACAAAGATCCTCCCATCTATCACCCTTTTTCTGCTAAAATTTTGTATCTCAGCTACCATGTTCCGTTGTTATTTGTCCTAAAATAGGGAAACTGATGTACTTGCTCCATTAAGATACCAACCATTTCACTCTAGTTTCTTCTACTATATTCCAACCACCACTGATTGAGTATGAGCACCAAAAAGACACAATCCACATTCTAAATGTCTTGATTTTATTTTATTAATAGTGTTTTTGAAGTAGTTTTCTGATTCTGCCCTATATCCTCAGTAAATTACAACTTAGGTATAATCATAGTTTCAATTTATTCCTACCATTCAATGACCATTTAATACTCTGAATATTTGTTCTGTGCACACAGATTAAATAACTTTGGTGACAGTACAAAGCCTCATAGAACACATGAAGCAATCCAATTGTCCTCCTCCTTTAACCTGATGCTCACTATATTTGGCCCTATTATACCCTCTGGACAAACTTCATCTTTATTCATGTCACATTTTAGCAACACACCCACTAACTTTCGGTTATGAGCATAGAATCATAGAGATGTACAGCATGGAAACAGACACTTCAGTCCAAACCGTCCATGCCAACCAGATATCCCAATCCGTTCTAGTCCCATCTGCCAGCACCCGGCCCATATCCCTCCAAACCCTTCCTATTCATATACCCATCCAAATGCCTCTTAAATGTTGCAACTGTACCAGCCTCCACCACATCCACTGGCAGCTCATTCCATACACGTACCACCCTCTGCGTGAAAAAGCTGCCCCTTCGGTCTCTTTCCCTGCTCACCCTAAACCTATGCCCTCTAGTTCTGGACTCCCCGACCCCAGGGAAAAGACTTTGTCTATTTACCCTATCCATGCCCCTCAATTTTGTAAGCCTCTATAAAGTCACCCCTCAGTCTCCGACACTCCAGGGGAAATAGCCCTAGCCTGTTCAGCCTCTCCCTGCAGCTCAGACCCTCCAACCCTGGCAACATGGCTGAACAGGCTGGGGCTGTTTTCCCTGGAGTGTTGGAGACTGAGGGGTGAATGCTTTGCATAATCTGAAGCACATGCAAGTATTCCTGACTTGGGGATGCCGGTGTTGGACTGGAGTGTACAAAGTTAAAAATCACACAACACCAGCTTCCAATTAAGCCTGTTGGGATTTTTAACTTTGCAAGTATTCCTGTTTACTTCTTAATACTTATCAAAAGATTGTTCTTCTATTAAGTATCCTAAACAGGGAAGAACATTTTCTAAGATTGCAAAAGGATCTTGATCAAATGGATTAATGGGCTGAAAAATGGCAGATGGAGTTCAAGTTGGATAAATGTAAGGTATTGCACTTTGGTACAACAAATACAGGTAGGACTTATACAATTAATGGAAGGACTTTGGGTAGTGTTGTAGAACAGAGGGACCCTAGGGGTGCAGGCACATAATCCTTTGAAGTTTGCATCACATATAGATCGGGTGGTTAAAGAGACATTTAGCATGCATGCCTTCTTTGCTCAGTCCTTTAAGGATAGAAATTGGGAAGTCATGTTGAGGTTGTACAGGTTGGCAAGGCCTCTTCTGGAATACTCTATCTAGTTCTGGTCGCCCAGTTAAAGGAAAGATATTATTAAGCTGGAGTGGGTTCAGAAGAGATTTACCAGAATGTTGCCTTGCAATGTTATCAGCATTGCTCCTTTTACATTTCTTGATCCAAAGTTTGACCAACATGCTCTGATGTTCATTCACCAATCTTAGCTTTGAATGAGCAACTTCAATTCACTGCATCAGTTTATTTAAACTGGACCATAATGCTTCAGAACATCACTGTAAAAGTATTTTCTGCTCAGTGGTCATGTTGGCATACACTTATGAGACAATCTTTCCTTTGAGCTTAACCATGATCACCCTTTCAGATTGGCCAGTCACTTCGAACTTCTCTTGTCTCATATTTACTAGAATTCTGATTCCATTCCCACATTTCTCATCTTCCAAGAACTAAATCACTTAATTCCTTTTCATCTATCCAGGGTCTAACTAACTGACTTCTGCAACTCCTCAGATTCAAAAATAGTATCCATCCATTACCTGAATGCAGATATAAAGACTTCCCTTCTGGTATGAAGCAATTCTATTCAACATTCTTAATCTCAGGAAGTTAGCTCTCTCATTAAATATAACAGAGCATGCAATTTCATCTCTCATGACTCTAAGACAGAAGAGCAGAATGAGGCCATTTGGCCCATAAAGTTTGCTCTGCTATTTCAATGATCTGATAACCCTCAACTCCACTTTCCTTATTTATCGCCATAACCCTAGATTCTCTTAATGAAGTAAAATCTGCGAAATTATGAACTTAGGTCGACTTGGTCATAATTTGTTGGTTACTCTGTAGGTCAAGGATTTTTATTTGGTCACGATTTACAAAAAAAATCGATTGCATAGATTTTCCAACTATGACTTTCCAAGATTAACTGAGCTATTGTCTTACTAAATTGTTATAAGTTATGAGGAGAAAGTGAGGTCTGCAGATGCTGGAGATCAGAGATGGAAATGTGTTCCTTCCTGAAGAAGGGCTAATGCCCGAAACGTCGATTCTCCTGTTCCCTAGATGCTGCCTGACCTGCTGCGCTTTTCCAGCAACACATTTCCATCTGTTATAAGTTATGGTCTATTCCACCATTCCCAGATCTCATGCTCATTTGAAGCAATTCCATTTGCACACCAAATCAGCTGAAGCTGATGTGACAATTGTGGAGTTGTGATCCCAGGACTGCTGGTGTGCCTGCATACCTACTTTGAAGCACAAATGAGTTGGACTATTGAGAGTCATTGGTCTCTCCTACCAGAGGTCTTCTTTAACAGACTTGGCAAGGAGATCCAAGCACACAGATTTCCAACTAAATCAATTATTTTTCCACTTCACTTAAAAGTATGCTGCAAACATTAGCTTTCGTTTTATGATGTGTGAAAACAGGATTAAGCTATTTGAATGTAAAACCAGATTTGTAGATTAGTCTCGCCAAAATCAAACTGACATTTCACAAACTACGCACCATACTCATCCTGTGCGCATGAGACGTGCATGAGACAAGGTTGTGTTAGTCACGCGGATTCAATTATACTAACATTGTTTTTGATCTTAACCATTTTGCTGTGTCAAACAAATAAAATCTTATTCTGAGCAAAAAGGTGAAATTGATATTTACTATTGGTGTGAGAAGAAATCCATATCAGACTGAGTCTGATTTTCCTTTGGATAAAAAAATTAACAATTTACATGTTGATAACTCGGCAGTCTACATATTGAGTTACGAGCAAAAACTCAATTATGTTTTGGATCAGTTGGAAAAGTCATTTATGATATATGAATTCCCAAAGGAAACAGGTTTGCGAACTGCTGCTCTATAATTATATTCAAAAAGTCATTACCCAAAATTCAAAAGATAAAAATTAAACATGTCAAACAATTATTTTTTATTCGTTCATGGGGCGTGGGTGTCACTGGCTGGGCCAGCATTCATTGTCCTACCCCAGAGGACAGTTAGGAGTCATTGCTGAGAGTCTGGAGTCATATATAGCCCAGACCAGGTAAGGATGGCAGTTTTCTTCCTTAAAGGACATTATTGAACGAGATGTTTTTTTTCCCTGACAAAAAACAATGGATTCACGGTCATCATTAGACTCAATTCCAGATTTTCATTCAATTCAAATTCCACTATCTGCCATGGTGGGATTCAAACTTGGATCCCCAGAACATTACCTCGGTCTTTGGATAAACTATTAAGTGATAATACCACCTTCCCTTGTATCTACATTCTCAAGATATTTGGCTGAAGAAGAACACACATAAAATAGAGCACTACACTAGAGAATAATAATAATCCCACAAGAATTAAAGGTGAAATTGATATTTATCTTTGGCGTGAATAGAAATCCATATCAGACTGACTCAAAGATATGGAAAGAAAACCAACTTATTTTTTTTTATGTTTTAAAGATACCAGGCAATGGTACCCAATCTCATCTGATGCACAGCACAAAGTGCCAGTGCTTTTAAAAAGGAGTTATAAAACATTGAATGAGCTATGATGAATGGCTGAGCCATTTCCCACCTCCTTGAGAACCAGAATCATAATATTCTAGCTAGCTGCCACTGCTTGCTTTTAGTGCTATTCAGTTGTTTCTGTTTTTAAAAATATGCCTTCAAGATTTTAACATAAAACATGGTCTGTAAATTCATGATTTTCAAGCAATGAGATGACCCTAGAATAACAAGATTGAAAGCAACAATAAAAAGTAGCTTTAGTTTCTGTACGCAGCAAAATCGCACAGATTATAAAACAGCAAATACTCAATGCAATCACAAGGCTTATTTTGGTGCAAGTAGTGTGGAGTTGAAACTTTATTGCTGGAACAGCACAGCAGGTCAGGCAGCATCCAGGGAAGAGGAGATTCGACGTTTCGGGCACAGGCCCTTCTTCAAAGGGCCTGTGCCCGAAACGTCAAATCTCCTGTTCCCTGGATGCTGCCTGACCTGCTGTGCTGTTCCAGCAATAAAGTTTCAACTTTGATCTCCAGCATCTGCAGACCTCACTTTCTCCGCAAGTAGTGTGGATCAGAGTTAAATATGTGGATTAGCTCCAGATTGACTCAAGAAAAGTCTCATTTCTCTGCAACTCGATGTCAAGTAAGACACCAACTCAGGTTACATGTATTTTATTACACTTCCAAAATTCTAATTATATAGCCTTTGGTCCTCTTTTTGCCATGTCATTTTTGCAGCAACTGATGTACTCAACTATGCCGTCAGTTTGTTGATGATTGAGGGGGTGATACTGACCATGTTGAATTTATCCTATTTATTTGGGCAGAACGTATCTGGGTAATTTTTCACATTGTCTCATGGATTGGCTACTAGTTAGTGCTGGAATACAAGTCTTCAGCACGATTGCTGGAATGTTGCCAGGGCCCACAATCTTTGCAGCATTTCATGTCTTTGGCACTTTTTGATAACATGGAGAAAATCTAATTGGCTGAATGCTGGCAGCTGCAATGGTGGAGACCTCATATGCAAATGATTGTAATAAAAATATTTTTCAAATTTAAAGTCACAAACCAAAACTTATTAAGCGTGCTCGGTTGTGATGGAATTGAAAAAAAAAAGTCGAATGCACCTAAGGTTTAGCATGCCATCTAAATTCTAGTTCCTGACGAAGGGCTTTTGCCAGAAACGTCGATTTTCCTGCTCCTCGGATGCTGCCTGACTGCTGTGTTTTTCCAGCACCACAAATCCCCAGCATCTCTCGTATTCATCTATCTAATTCTCGTTGCCATATTGGTTTACAATATTACATCCTGCTACCAACATTGTAGCAAATTACTTACTCAGAAAAGACTGAACTCTCAGAACCACTGTAAGGTTGCGACATTAAAAGTTCAAATTAAGCAGACAGAAGCCATTACCTAAATTAGTGAATGAGATTTCCTGCCAAAACAAAACCCATAGCTACAGGAATTGGAGGACTGGGATATTCTTTTGTCAGATTGATTTTACGATGAACACCAGAGTAACAATATTTAGCTGATACCTTACATTATCCTTAAGTGTGAATAATGTCAGAGTGCCCACACCAAAACAGGATTCAAAATAATCAATCTATACTTAACAAGTCTTATAATGTTCTGCCTAAAATTCTTATTCAAACATTGCACTTGAGGCAGTATCCTGTTCACTAGAGTCAAAGCTGAATTCTTACTGTGTTAAGAAAATAACACAATAGATTAACTGGAAACAACTAGGCGAACGTGAGGACTGCAGATGCTGGAGATTAGAGTCGAGAGCGTAGTGCTGGAAAAGCACAGCAGGTCAGGCAGCATCCGAGGAGCAGGAGTGTCGACATTTCGGGCAAAAGCCCTTCCTGATGAAACGTTCCTGCCCGAACGTCGACTCTCCTGCTCCTTGGATGCTGCCTGACCTGTCGTGTTTTTCCAGCACTACACTCTCGACAGGAAACATACACTGCTAGTGTTAAAATGTTTTAACAACTGCAAATGTTCTCTGCAACTGCTGACAAGGGTCAAAAAAGTTTCAAAGCACAGCTAAATTGTTTTCCCTGAAGAAAACAATTTCACCTTTTAATCAAATTTCTGTGAAATGCAAAATGGCTTTCTTAAGCGAGCACAGCGCTAGGTAAATGTTGCGGGAAGCTATCGAGTGTCAACTTATTTTAACTCACCCATTGTAGTGAGCTTTCACTTTGATCGAGTCACCTGTCCCACGCTCCATGTTGTCATCCATTCTCGTCGGCATGACACAACCGAAACTCCCACCAGCGAGCGGATTCAAAGTAAACCAGGAAAGAAATCAGCGCAAACTTTCGGACAAGAAAAAAGCGCAGTTAATAAAAGCCTCCCGCTCCTTCTCTCGTACAAATTCCACCTTCTCTCTCCTTTTAGGAAAGCTTCCACCTCAGCAGGTCTTTTCAAATCAAAAATAAAATCAAGCCGAATTGAATCGCAGGCGCCACTCAAGTTTCGGGAGAGATGGAACCTAAAACTTTCGATGAAATTCTTTATTATCGCGCTATGACAAAATGTCAACTTTTTTTTTGTTCCGCGGCGCTCCTAGTGAAACTTGTTGCCGCCGACATCCCGCAGCTGTGGTAAAACTCCCGAAGGCTAAATGGCGGTTGCAGGTTAACCGACAATTTCCACCCCGCCCCCACAATACACTCCGTGTCAACAACCAATTGCACACAAACAGCGGTTACCTGTACCACCCTCCTGCCACAGCCAATCCCACGGGACAAACCGGCGAAAGGAATCCCACCTTGGCCAATCAGGAACAACGCGAGTATTGACCAATGGAACGAGGGATGGTGTTCCGTTTTTTTCAAAACCCTGCAGCCATTCGGATCTTAGCTTCCACCCTCCCCAAATCACCTGGAACCAATGGGAGGCGGGAAGCCACCTGGCACTGGCACTGACACTGAAGAAGGGAAAGAAACAGAAACAGAAATTGCTGGAAACGCTCAGATGGTCTGTGAAGAGAAACAAAGTCAACGTTTCGAGTCCGGTGACCCAGAAAGAAAGCTTCGCATTGAAATCGCCCAAAGCAGGATCTTTCGCGATACCACCCGAAAGAGTTAGGAGACCTGGTTCAAGTTCCACCTGCTCCAGAGGCGTGTAAATCACATCCCTGATTGGAATTCTTTCCCCCAACTGACATCGAAAACAGAGTCCAAAAAAACCCGCAGGTGTTTTCTAAAAAGCCTGTCCAAGAAAACCGCTGAAGTCATTATATCTTCCCAGAAGTATATCTTTAAGAAATCATTGACCTTTAACACATCTAACACATTGCTTTTGGGACCCCCGACCCTCTTGATTTTTTCACTCATTGAACAAAGGTCTCACTGGCTGAGCCACCATTCATTGCCCAATCCTAGTTGTCCTTGAGAAGATGGTGGTGAGCTGCCTTTTTGAACCACTGCATTCTGTGTGCTGTAGGTTGACCCACAATACCATTAAGATGGAATTCCAGGACTTTGACCCAATGACAGTGAAGGAATGGTAATATGGTATTTGCAGCCCTTCCAGATTAAAGTGGCTGTAGTTTTGGAAGGTGCTGTCTAATGATCTTTGGTGAATTTCTGAAGTACATCTTGTAGATAGTATACTCTGTTGTTGCTGCTGAGGGTCGGTGGTGAAGGCTTGTTGATATGGTGCCAGTCAAGTGGGCTGATTTGTCCAGGATGGTGTCAAGATGCTTGAGTGTTGATGGAGCTGCACCCATTCAGGTAAGTGGGTAGTATTGCATCACAGCAGGTCAGGCAGCATCCAAGGAGCAGGAAACATTGATTACCTATTGTACTCTATGCTACTTTCTCCCCACCCCCCTCTCATTTATCTCTCCACTCTGCAGGCACTCTGCCTCTATTCCTGATGAAGGACTTTTTCCCAAAACGTCAATTTTCCTGCTCCTCAGATGCTGCCTGACCTGCTGTGCTTTTCCAGCACCACTCTAATCTAGACTCTGGTTTCCAGCATCTGTAGTCCTTGTTTTTATCTAGTATTGCATCACACTCCTGACTTGTGCCTTGTAGATGATGGGTAGGCTTTGGGGAGTCAGAAGGTGTGTTACTCACCGCTGTGTCCATAGCCTCTGACCTGTTCTGGTAGCCACTGAGATTCTGTGGCAAATTCAGTTGAGTTTCTTAAGATTGGTAATTCCAAAGATGTTGGTGGTGGAGATTCAGTGATGGTAATACCATTGAATGTCAAGGGGCAGTGGTTAGATTGTCTCTTATTGGAGCTGGTCATTCCCTGGCATTTGTGTGGTGCAAATGATACTTGCCACTTGTCAGCCCAAGTCTGGATGTTGTTGCATTTGAATGTGGACTGCCTCAGTATCTGAGGAGATGCAAATGGTGCTGAACATTGTACAATCCGCAGCAAACATCCCTACTTCTAACTTTATGATGGAGGGCAAGTCAATGATGAAACATCAGAAGTTGGGAGAGCTTAGGACATTACCCTGAGGAATTCCTGCAGAGATGTCCTGGAACTGAGATGACTGACTTCTGACAACCACAACCATTTTCCTATGTGCCAGTATGACTCCAACTAGAAGAGAGTTTTCCACCTGATTCCCACTGATTCCAACTTTGCTAGGACTCTTTGATGCTACACTCAGTAGAATGCAGCCTTGATGTCAAAGGCTGCCACTCTTATCTCATCTCTGGAATTCATCTCTTTGTCCATGTTTGAACCAAGGCTGTCATGAGGTCAGGAGGTGAGTAGCCTTGCCAGAACCCAAACTGGGCATCACTGAGCAAGTGATATCACTTTCCATCACTTTACTAATGATTGAGAGTAAACTGAGGGGGCAGTAATTTGTCTGGATTGGATTTGTCCTGCTTTTTATGTACAGGTCATACCTGGGCAATTTTCCACATTGTTGGTGTTATAAATGTACTGGAAGATCTTGGCGAGGAAGTGAAAGTTCTTTAATACAACTTTTCAGTACTATTGCCGGAATGGTGTCAGATGCCATAGCCTTTGCAGTATCCAATGCCTTCAACCATTCCTTAATATCATGTGAAGGGAATCAAATTGGCTGAAGACTGGCATCTATAATGCTCAGGACAACTGGAGGAGGCCAAGATGAATCATTCACTTGGCATTTCTTGCTGAAGATTACTTTGAATGCTTAAGCCTTATCTTTTGCACTGATGTGTTGGGCTCTTTCTTCATTGAAGGTGGGATATTTGTGGAGCCCCCCTCTCCAGTGAGTTTTCCAGCATTTTAAAATCAATGAAGTGTACTCAATGTTGTGATGAAAATAAGGAAATTCTGCAGTCAATTTGTATGCTCCAAGGTCACTGAAACAGTGCCATGATAAATATCAGGTAACCTGCTCATCACAGTACCAGTTGAGGGCAAATTATTCAGATTTACTTGAAATATTATTCTGGAATCTTTAGCATCCATCCAAGAGGACAAATTATGATCTCAATAAAGGCTATATCTCTGACAGTGCAGTACTGCCACTGGAATACTTTAAGTAGTTAGCACTGCTGCCTCACAGCATCAGAGAGCTGGATTTGATTGTAGCCTTGGGTAACTGTGTATGGAGTTTGCACATTCTCCCCATGTCTGCTTTGGTTTCCGCTGGGTGCTCCGGTTTCCTCTCACAGTCCAAGGATGTGCAGGTTAGATGGACTGACCATGCTAAATTGCCCTGTAATGTCCAGGAATGTGTAGGTGGGCCATGGTAAATGCTGGGTTATGGGGATAGCATACGGGTCAGGGTTTGGATTGGATGCTCTTCAGAGGGTCAGTGCAGACTCAGTGGGCTGAACACACTGTATCTGCACTGTGGGGATTTCATGATTCTAGATTTTACGCTCAAATCTCTGCAGTGGGAATTAAACACACAATTTACTGATCAATAGGCAAGAGTGCTGTCAATGAGTCATGGTTAAATTAAAAGATGCATATTTCTGATAACCTCAGCAAGGATGTATGTGTGGTGTAAATCTCAATCATCTGCAGCCAATCACATATCATTTTAAGTTTTAACAAGGGTGTCAAAAATTTTAATAAGTTGCAAACTACACTCAGTTGCAGGATGGCATTATGCCCACTTGCATAGCTACTTCATTGTACTGTTGAACTTTTATGTAACCTAATGGATTGAGATGTTTATTGTCTCCAAATGCTCCTTCAGGAAGTGTATTCCTGGCCTTGTGTGTTATAAAGACACCAGGAAGAGTGTTGTGGATGATCCTGTGTTTATATATGGTGTCAACTGGGAGGCTAGCCAGATCAGCATTGCAGCAGTCAGATTTAGAGATAACAGGAGCAGGGATGAGGAGTTCAACAACAGATAAGCTGAGGCACAAATGGTGCTTAGCATCTGGAAATGGAACTTGGCACTCTTGGTGATTGAGTGAATCTGAGGTCAGAAGCATACCCTGGGTCAAATATAACTCCATAAGTTGCAAATGGTTTAGTTCTGCCTCAGATAGCTGCCAGAAAGAGAGATAAAGACTTAGTAATGGCTTTTGAGAAGAGGACTAAAGACAATTGAGTTTGCCAAATTTTAGCTGGAGGAAATATTTGCTTGCAATGGATGAAAAACAAATTGGATATCCAGAGACAGTGGAAGGCTTAAGAAAGGTAATGTTAAGATGGATCTTTCGCATATGAGTGGAACCTGCCATTGTGTTTTCAGATGATTGTCAAAGGATAGTAATACATAAGTAGGAGGATTGCAATTATAGATCCTTGGGCAACTCTCTCTCGGCAATCACTTGTATCAAGTTTGATTGTCTTCCATAAGAGCATCTATTTGTGGGTCTTCAGATGGCTGAAGAGGCCAATCCGGGATCCACAGATTCTAATGCAGTGTGGACATTGGTGGGTGGTAATGGTGGTTGGAGATGGTGGTTGGTGGGCCTTCCTGATATTATGTCTATCCATGTACAAGAGTCACTTCTGTTCAGCGGCACAATGGAGATTGATTTCGTGGCATATAGCTCCCTGGCGGAAGATGTTTCTCCACTAATTCTGGTTTGTAGCCATATCCTCTCAGTTGTTGATGTTGATATGGAATTTCTTGAGGTTGGTCTGGATGTTATCTTTGAAGTGTTTCTTTTGGCCACCAGGGGGCATGCTGACTTTCCTTTAGCTGGGAATATATGATCTGTTTTGGGAGGCATGAGATGGGCATTTAGATGACATGGCTAGTCTATTGCAGTTGCTGTAAATGTATGATGTTTGCCTCCTCCAAATGCTGGTGTTAATGCACTTGTCTTCCCAGGTGTTCCTCCGGATTTTTCGTAGGGATATCTAGTGGTGTTATTTCAGTCTCTAAGATGGTAAAAACAATGACTGCAGATGCTGGAAACCAAATTCTGGATTAGTGATGCTGGAAGAGCACAGCAGTTCAGGCAGCATCCAAGGAGCTTCGAAATCGACGTTTCGGGCAAAAGCCCTTCTCTCTAAGATGCCTACTGTAGGTAGTCCACATTTTAGCTCCATATAACAGTTTGCAAAGGACAACCGCTTTGCAGACCTGAAGTTTAGTCTGGGCCTATAGGTCCTGGTCTTCAAACACCCTTCTTCTGAGTCGGCCATAGGTTCCACTGACACAGTTCAGATGGTGTTTTACTGCATTGATGTTGGCTTTTGCGGTGGTGGATGGGGAGGGGAGACTGCCGAGGTATAGGAAATGATCCACATTTTCAAGGGTTGGTTGTTGACCTTTATTGTTAGAGAGGTGAAGGAACTGTTGGGTGGTGGTTGATGGAGTACTGGAGTCTTTTTTATGATAAGGGTAAGTCAAAGAATTTTATATGCCTTGGCCAAACGATCCAAGATGCACTGCAGTTATTCCACAGAGTCTGTTATGATGACGTTGTCATCAGCAGATTGAAATTCCAAGATGGAAGTGCTGCAGATCTTGCCTTGGCTTTGACCCTATTAAAGTTGAACAGCCTGCCATCGATACTGAATTCCCTTGAGCAGGTTTGGCCAGTGAGATGGAGGATGGCGGCAATTAAGTTGAAATGATGACGCAGCCCTGCTTGAATCCCGTTTCCATGGTGAAAGGCTCAGACTCCAATCTACTGTAGCTAAGCACTGTCACAGACATGTCATCATGCAGCAGCCTCAGCATTCTGATGAGCTTATCAGGAGAACTCCATTACGACAGTATCTGTCAGACAGCCTGGTGGTTAACCATGTCATAGGACTTACTAATGTCAACGAAAGCCAATTAAAGCATTTTTTTCTGTTCCTGGTATTTTTCTTTTAATTGACATGCTGTGAAGATCATGTCTGTTATTCCTCTGGATGGGTGGAAGCCACACTGCGATTCAGGGAGTATTTCCTCCGAAAACAGCAGAAGTCTACTGGCAAGGAGACATGCAAATATTTTGCCAGTAGTTGACAGAAGAGAGGTGCCTCTGTAATTCCCACAGTCAGCCTTGCCACCCTGTTTGCATATGGTCACAATCAGAACATTCCTATGCTCTGAGGAGAGTTCTTCTTTGAGCCAAATCTTCAAGAGCAAAGCATGCATGTGTTCATGGAGCTGTTGGCCACCCTCCTGTAGGATCTCTGCAGGAATCCCATCATGACCAGCAGCTTTGTTGTTCCTTAGACTCCTTATGGCATCTTGTGCTTGGTGACACTGCGAGATTCTCTCATGTCATCTTGCAGAGACCTCTGGGGATTTAGTTGATTCTTTCCGATTTAACATTGGTATTAGAGGCTCTCTCCAGCGGTTGTTTATTGCTTCATTGTCTTTGAGCAGTTGTTGTTGTCTTTAGAGCTCAGGGGATTTAGAAGGCAGTAACTTGGACTATATACTGCCATGATGGCATTGAAGAAGCCTCTTGTGTTACTAGCATCTGCCAGCTGCTGGATTTCCAAGGCCTTATCAATCCACCATTTAGTTTTGAGCACCCTTACCCTCTTCTGGACATTAGCCTTAGCTTTGAATAATTCCTTCTAATTGTCTTGCAGTTGACGTCATTCTGCCAGAAGGCTGTCCTTTCCTTGGAAATGAGCTGTTCAATTTGCATGTAATTCTCATCGAACCAATCCTGATGATTCTGGACTTGCACCTGAAGGTGTTATTGCGGTACTGAGAATGGTCGATTTAAGCAGACTCTAGTGTTCTCCTATGTACCCCTGAGGTGGGTTTTTAGTAAGTGAGGCCTGTAGATGTTGCATACTGACCATGTCACCCAGGTTCTTGATGTTGAATCTTGGTTGGGTCTGCTTCTTATGAACCCATCTCTTTCTGTGCAGTCTGATAGATATTGTGGAATGGATAAGGCAGTGATCAGTCCAGCAGTCATCTGAGCCGATCATAGCGCTGCTAACATTCACGTCCCAAAGATCCCTGGAGCAAACAATGATATAATCAATGAGATGCCATTGTTTTGCGTGTATGTGTCTCCAAGATGGTTTGAATTTGTTTTTCTGATGGAAGAGTGTGTTTGTGATGGTGAGGTTGTACTCAGTGCATTTTGTGAGAAGAAGGACTCCATTGGAGTTGATGATGCCAATACCTTCCCTTCCTATGGTGCCATTCCAAAGATTATGGTCTCGACCAACCCTGGCATTGAAGTCTCCAAGGAGAATTATCGTGTCCTCCTTGGGGATGCTTGACTACAATGTATCCAGGTTGGCATAGAAAGTCTCCTTTACTTCCTCCTCCAAGTAAAGGGTTGGGCATAAGCACTCGTAATTATAGGCATCTGGTTGTTGGTCGGCATCAAGCGGAGGGTCATGAGTCAGTCGTTAATCCCTACAGGAAGTTCAAAGAAGCAACTGATGAGCTGTTTCTTAATTGTGAATCCAATATTGTGAATTCTGGGCTCATCAGCAGCCTTCTCTTTCCAGAAGAAGGGTTAACCACCTTTCACCCCATTCAGTTGGCTTTTGTCTGTAAGGCAGGTTTCAGAAAGAGCAGCTAGATCAATCCAGAATCTCTTTGGTTCTCTCACTACGAGTGCAATTCTTCTCTCAGGTCGGTCACTGTTACCAGGGTCCATCAGGGTTCTTTCATTATTGGCTCCAAACATATTATTCATTTCTGACCGCATGTGGGTGATCCCTCTGGATGCAGTAATTCAGACAGGAGTTTGAGGCAGGTTATTTTTAGGGTATCTTTTCCTGCCCCCTCCGCTACGATGATGAGCAGAGTGAATCCTAAACAGGGTTGCTCAGTCGTTGTTACAGCTGCCAAAGCTCTATCTGCATCGTTTAGGAGTAAGACGACTAAATCTGACACCTGTTGCCTAATGTGTCAGTTTGTGACTAGGGCTTCCAGATATCACCGTCCTGCCTCTTTGCCACTCGCTGATGCCACAGGACTTTTGTCTGGGATGTATGTCAGGCATCCTTCAGCGACAGAAAAGGTAACAATCCAGGATGGAGAAGAAAGGCCACTGCAGATGATTCTCTGGCTGTGACTGTAAGAATGGTTCGACTCAGCGAGCAGATATTGCAGAGATGTTTGAGGGGGAGTCTGTGATCAACCATCTCAAAGGCCACAAGACAGGTCAAGAAAACAAAGATGGTTTTGTTGTGATCACAGTCATAGGATGTAATCTGTGATAAGATTTGTTTCAGTCCTGTGGTAGGGATGCAAAACAAATTGAATGCAAACATGGAGTTCTGAGAAATATGAGCACAGATTTAAGAAGTAACATCATGTTCAAGGATTTTGAAGAGAAAAAGGAGGTTGTAGATGGGTGGTTGTTTGCAAGGACTAAAGAGTCAGTTGGTTGATGACAGCCAGCAGCCAAGTTGCTGTTTCACATGAAAGTATGAGCTATTGTCTTACAGAAGTACTAACATTGATAACATTGTTACAAATGAGATGGGAGGTATGCATTGTCTCCTAATCAACAACTCCATGATATCAAAACATAATTTAATTATTTTGTTGAGTTTCTGATATGGACAACTGTATGTTTTCTTCCTATTCGACTTGGAATAAAAAGATCCATCAACCAGGTTTCTTCAATTAATATGCAAATGTGGAAAAATACACACACACACACAAACACACAAGAACAGGATTTCTCTCTGCAGAGATTTATTTTGGAGAAAGCAAATCCCTTGACCAATAGTGGTTAGTTCTTGAAGAAAAAAATTGATAAGGTATGGAATATTCATATGGCTAGCATTTTGGCACATATACACAAATCACAAGACACATGCAATTATATCTGAGGTATTGGCTGACACAGCCTGCTCAGGAAACAATGTCAGGAAGTCTTCCAGATGCTTTTCAAGAGGACAATCAGGTTTCACACTGGATTCCAAACTAAGGGTGTTTCAAGAAGGCAGAGAGATTAACTGGTCTGCCTATGGTAGATTTTTTTCCCAATTGACATCAAAAACAATATCCCAACAAGATAGCCATAAAATTCTGGCAGGAGATTTCTAAGAGATAAGTTCAAGTGATTAACTGAAGTCATGATTTCTCAGAAGCATCTTTTAAAACCATCCCAATGTGTCATTTCATTAATCTATAAATCAAATCAAATTCAGCTATTGTCAGAAATTGAAACAGATCTATTTTCTCACAATCGATCAAAATTCATGTCCTCAAGAAATGAAGCCTTTATGTTACGGTTAGCATTGAAAAGTAATGTTGAAGTGTCTCCTTAATAAGTAACATATAATGCAGAAACTTATGCAGACATTTAATTTTATGTTAAAATTTAGACTTTTATTTCATAAATAATAATTATATTCAATACAAAATCATTCTCTATAAAGCAATCATGTATTTCCTATGAGCTGAAATTTGATCTTGAGTACGACATCTTGGATGGGAGCATTCAGCTATGAATTGTGTCTTTTAAACATTGGGCTGTGCTGTCATGTGAGCCCTGCCAAATATAGGTCCTTGGTTCATTGTCTGCCAGTTCTCTATCCTGAATTCTTTTCGTGGTAGTTGTTATCAGTGGTGACTTGCCATTGCCTTTCACTCTCAGGTACAGGTTGAGATGGTGCAAGGAGTAGAGGATTCTATTCCACAGTGCTAGCTTTTTGACCAAGAGAAAACACCAGTAATGACAAACTATCAATTCATCTTGTCTAATAATTAGCTTTTGTTTTTAAAATGTAAAATTGGACGAAGTAACTAACACATTAAAAGCAATAATTATTGTGAATAGTATACATCAGCACACCAAACTGTTTACTCAGATCAATCTAACAAATCATTTCAAGATTATTTATCCTTTTCAGTCATAACAAAGCATATAATGCTATTTAACCACCTTCTTAATGTCACAAGTCAGACCTTCAGTCTACTAGTGAACAGATAAATAGATAAACAATTGTTCTGCATATAGCTCTGTCAGAACATTGATGGACATATATTTCCCAAATAAAACTGATTTTAAAGAGATAACAGCTAAATTAGTAGCGAACTTGCTAATAGGTCAACAATCACAACAAATATGTCCATGCTTACTGGCTAATACACCTGGCTTGTAGGAACCTATGGCAGTGATTCCTAGTCATTCTTATTTCGAGTTCTCATCCTCATGGTTAAATATGGAATATCTCTATATACTTCTCCAATAGAAAAAGGATAGTGTTGACTCTCAAATAATGCATTAATATGAAACAGTAATCTTCAGTTACTGTAAGAAGGAAATGTACTTTCAACCTGTAAAAGTATATACTATTGTCCTCTGATAAGTGGAAACTTAGTAGATGGATTATTCTTGTTTTAACAAGTAAAATGGAAGAAACAACTTGCTTGATACAAAATATAAATTAAAATATAGTATTTTTAATGGAATAGGTCTCAATTTCATATTAGGTTTGTGCTTATAATAACCAATTAAGATAATCAGCCAAGCACATAACTTGATTTATTTACACTTGCTGGAAGCAAGCTACTTCTGACTATCATAATGCTGACTGGCCTAGCCTGCCATCTTCCATCATGCAGAATTTGAACGAATTTAGAATTTTGCTGCCAATATCTGCATTCTTCTGTAGAAACCAATATTCAGTGAACGAAAAGACATGTTCAAGCTTTGCCTTCTGTTAGTCTTTCATGGGATACAGGCATCACTAGCAAGGCAAGGATTTGTTCTCCATTCATAGTAACTCTTGAACTGAGTCAACAAAATCATTATGGGTTTAGAGACACATCTATATCAGACCAGCTAACTATGCCAAATTTTCTTTGTGTGGCACAGTAGCATTATAACAATAATTGATAGTTGTTACAGTCTTCATGACTGAGATTAGCTTTATGTACCAGATTTAATTAAATGAAGTTAAGTTCCACCGATTGTCATTTGAACTTGTGTCTACAAAACATTTCCCTGGGCCTCTGGATCACTAGTCCAATCCCATTACCAGTCTGCACCATCATCCATGAACTACCTGGGAACTTGGGGAGTCTAAAGCTTCCTTTTTCTTTCTTCATGACAACACTTTACCCATTTCGAGTCAACATGCCAATCAATTAGCACCCTGTTCTTTTGTAGTATAATTAATTGTCGTTGTTTGAAAATTTAAATTGTCATATTTGTCCTGATGAATGCAAAATGAAAAGCTTTGGCAGCATGTTTCTCTTGTCAAAAATGTATTCTATTTAGAAAATTCACAGTTCAGGAGACAGATTTTCCACTTTTGAACCAACAATAGGACATAATTCTTGTAGTTCTGGTAAGGCAATCAAGGTCCAGCATTGACGTCTTGCAGAAAAATGGTCACTGTTGAAATATTCTCAGCATTCCAAATTGTGAAGAATTCAAGCCAAATGTTAATTTGAAAGGAGAAAGCAAGGAAAAATAACGCAGAATAATTTTATAAAATTGAGGGAAACAGATGTTTTACACCATGTGGTTTAAAGGTCACATTTCAGGTTTCAAGCTAAAAGCACAGTGGATATATCTGTGCAATATGTACGTTAAGGCATGAAATTAACTTTTGTAACAAAACCAGGAAAGTTCCCTTCTTCATAACTACTTTCACCCCCACAAATGAAGCTTCACTTTCAGATGCTGAACATTCTATGACCTTGTTGATAGTTATACATTCTGGACTAAAATTAATATTCTACAAACCATATTCCCATTCACTGACATGATTCCAGCCAGTTTATCTTCTAGAGACTCCAGTAACCTGTTCAGCATGGTTTATATGTTGTGAGCACTTATTGCCTTTTTTCAACTGCTGATAGGAACATAGGAATGGAGTACATCATTTAGCTAGTCCAACCTGCTCCACCATTTAACATGACTGTGGCTGATCGTACACTTCAATGCCTTTTACTCAGGAGAAAGTAAGGACTGCAGATGCTGGAGATCAGAATCGAGAGTGGGGTGCTGGAAAAGCACAGCAGGTCAGGCAGCATCTGAGGAGCAGAAGAATCGATGTTTTGGGCAAGAGCCCTTCATCAGGCCCCAATGCTTTTTACTCAGTCTCTCCCTATAAACCTTTTATGCCATTAGTAATCTACAAATCACTACTTTCAACATACTCAAAGACTGATCATCCACAGCCCTCTGTAATAGAGAATTTTAAAGATTCACAACCATCTGAGTAAAACAATCTCTCCTCACCATGATCCTCATAGCATCACCTTTATTTTTAAATTAATTACAATTATTTTAAAATTAAGACCAATGGAGAAATTTCTTCACTTGGACTGGTGAGCCTGAGGAATTCTCTGTCATAGAAAATGGTTGAGGCGAAAACATTGAATGTTAGATATAGTTCTTAGGACTAAAGGAATCAAAGAGTATATGGAGAAAATGGGAACAGGGTACTGAATTGGATGATCGGCCATGATCATATTGAATAGCAGACAAGGTCAAAGGGCCGAATGTCATATTCTGGCTCCTACGTTCTATGTTTCTATGGTTCTAACATCTTACCTGCATTTGCTGTAAAGTTTACAAGCCCTGTTAAGCCAATCTTTCTTCATAGGATGGTCCCGCCATCCTAGGAACAGACCTCGTGAGCATTTCTTTCACTTCTGCAATAATAATATTCTTTCTAAGAAAAGGAGACTAAAACCACAAACAGTATTCCAAATGCAGTCTAACAAAATTTCTATTCAACTGAAGTAAGACTTCATTAGTCCTGTACTCAAAACCCCTTATAATAAGGGTGAACATTCCATAAGCCTTCTTAGTAGATTGCTGTACCTGCATATTACTCTTCAGTGATGTATTGACAAGAATACCAAGATCCCTTTGTACATTTGTACTTCCCAACTGTTTGCTTTTTAAGAAATACTCTGCACCTCTGTTCCTCCTACCAAAGTTTTTCCACACGGTCTTGCCCATTCACTAACCTGTTCAAATCCTCCTGAAGCCGCTGAACATCTTCCTCACAATACATGTTCCATCTTAGCTTAATATCATTCATAAATTTGGAAATATCTGTATTACTTTTGGTCTCTACATACATTCTCTTTTAAGAGGGCCCCAACCCTGCACATTTTCCCCTAAAACTACTGTGGTTAATTTTCATTTTTTTTAAATGGTGAGATAGAAAATGAAGACACCTTTCCTTTTTTACCACCACCAGGAAAACACTCATGTTTAGGAACACAGGAATATTTAGGAACACAGGAACGTAGGAATTAGGAGCAGGAGCGGGCAATTCATCCCTTTGAGCCCGCTCCACCATTGAACATGATTATGGCTGATCTTATCCTGGTCTCAACTCCACTCTCCCATCTGCTCCCAATAGCCCTTCATCCCACTTTTTTAGAATCAGAAACATATCTACTTCTTTCCTGAATTTGATGATTGATTCTATCGCCACTGCATTCTGGAGCAGTGAGTCCCACAGATTTACAAAGTTTCTCCTCATCTCAGTTCTGAACCTACCTTCTCTCACTCTATATCTATTAACTCTTGTTCAAGACTGACCCTCAAGGGGGACCATCTGTTCAATGTCTATCTTATCAATCCCCTTTAGCATCTTATATACCTCAATCAGATCTCCGTCATTCTTTTGAACTCCTGTGAGTACAAGCCCAAACTATTCAACCGCTCCTCATACAACACCCTTTCATCCATGGAATTAATCTGCTGAATTTGCCTTCAACATTTTGGGAAGTAGAATATCACACTCAGGAACTTATCAATGTTCAGCCCTATTAATTTCTCAATCTTTTTACTAAGTATAACCTTCTTACTAATACTAATTTCCTTCAACTCCTTGTTCTCTTAAGTCATTTGAATTTCTAATTCTGCGAGATTTTCTGTCATTTCTCAATCCCCCACTATAAATTCTTCTGACTCTGCCTGGAATGGATTCACATTTGTCTTAGCTGAAAATGTGTTGCTGGAAAAGCGCAGCAGGTCAGGCAGCATCCAGGGAACAGGAGAATCGACGTTTCGGGCATAAGCCCTTCTTTAGGAGGGCTTATGCCAGAAACGTCGGTTTTCCTGTTCCCTGGATGCTGCCTGACCTGCTGCGCTTTTCCAGCAACACATTTTCAGCTCTGATTTCCAGCATCTGCAGACCTCACTTTCTCCTCACATTTGTTAGGCAAACAATTTTTAAAATATACTTTTTGAAGCTTTTCAATAATTTGTATGTATGCACTAGATTACGTTCACATTCTATTCTCCCCTTGCTAATACATTTCTTGGTCTTCCTTTGCTGTGTTGTAAAAGCCTCCCAATCCTCAAATTTTCTGCTGTTTCTGGCAACTTCATCAGCCTTTTCTTTTAATCTTACAATTTGCCTAACTTTCTTTTTTAACCTCAGTTTACAGACTTTTTTTGAGCTTGTGCATCTTGAATGTACTGTTACTTTAAGCTATGTAACAGTTCTAAAGAGACTACTGTATCCTTTGCCAATGTATAGTCAAACTTAAAAATTACACAATACCAGGTTATAATCCAACAGGTTTATTTGGAAGTACTAGTTTTCGGAGTGCTACTCCTTCATCAGGTAGCTGTGGAGAAGGATCATAAGACACACAATTTATAGCAAAAGATCACAGTATCATGCAACTGAAATGGTATATTAAACAGACCTAGATTGCTGTTCAGATTTTCATCTTTCAGAATGGGTTGCATGTTTCAGTCCATTAATATGTAAATCCCAGAACGTCTTTCAAGCCACATTCTCGAGCTGACAAGGTTTTTTAAAAAAAGTGACATTTCAGCTCAGAATAGTCATGTGCAGTCATGCCTTTTGATATAGTTCCCCAATCCATCTCAGCCAATTTATGTCTTCAAAATTTCCCTTATTCTAATTTAACACCTTGATCCCATGTCTAAAGTTCTTTTACAAGAAGATCATTAATTTGTTCTTTGCCATGAAATGAATCTAGATCTAAATTTATTCAAGTCAATTCCTCAAAATATTGGTTCATAAAAATCATCTGTAACACACTCCAGAAATTCGTCTTCTACAGCTTCAGTGTCCAACTGGTTTACATGCAGACTCAAGTCAACCAGGATAACTGGAATACCCATGCTACATCCTTCTCCCATCTACTGATTCAAACTGATTCTCCCAGAGAATCTTCACCTATTGCAGTCACAAAGTCTACATTTTTCACAGTTCATTATTATGCTTTCTGAAGATCACAATTGCAAACAATTTCCAAAGACAGTTGTAAAGTTTTAGCAGATATAACTCAGATTTACAACAGAATTTTTCAAATTAGCGTCCGTGCACCTGCAAAGCATCTGTGAACGAATCACTGAGGATTTATACCATTACCTTCACACTAAGTATAACAGTTTTGTGTAGTTTTTAATTGACCACCAGTTTTAAGTCTCAGACCTAATTAAATCAGACCCAACTGCTGAGAACTACCTGACAATTATAGAAAATCATCTAGGAAAAAGTGAGGGCTGCAGATACTGGAGATCAGAGCTGAAAATGTGTTGCTGGAAAAGCGCAGCAGGTCAGGCAGCATCCAGGGAACAGGAGAATCGACGTTTCGGGCATGAGCCGTTCTTCAGGAAGGGCTCATGCCCGAAACGTCGATTCTCCTGCTCCTTGGATGCTGCCTGACCTGCTGCGCTTTTCCAGCAACACATTTTCAGCATCAATTATAGAAAATCATCCAGGCACGCATTGTAGACTTGGAGAGATCGCTAGGCCGGCAGAGGGGACTGCAGTCCACAATATCATTAGGCATCATTGCATTCAAGATAGTGAACAGACAGCCAGCACTGCTCTCCTCTTCCGTGGATATAGAAAAACAGTCCTTCAGAGCAGCAAGTGGCACTATTCACCTCCCACACGGTGCAGACGGTATTGGTGTCCCCATGGCCAGCAGGCGGCACTGCTCTCCTCCAGCTCAGATGGGACAGAAGGTCAATTCTGGGCGGCAGGCGACGGTGTTTGACTCCTCCAGGGCGGCAGAGGGCGGTGTCTGAATCCTCCTGGAGCCGGGGTGCGGGCGACGATGTCTGACTCCTCCTGGGCGGCAGGGGGCGGTGTCTGAGTCCTCCTGGAGACTTGGGGGTGCATGCGGCGATGTTTGACTCCTCGTGGCAGGCAGGGGGCGGTCTCCGAGTCCTCCTGGAGGCGGGGGAGGGGATGGAAGCGGCGATGTCTGACTCCTCCTGGGCGTCAGGGGGCGATGACGAGTCTTCCTGAAGGCGGGAGGAGGGTGCGTGAAGCGTTGTTTGACCCCTCCTGGGCGGCAGGGGGAGATGTCTGAGTCCTCCTGGAGGCTGGGGGTGTTTGCGGCGATGTTTGACTCCTCCTTGGCAGCAGGGGGCGGTATTCGAGTCCTCCTGGAGGCGATGGGGAGGTGGAAGCGGCGATGTCTGACTCTTCCTGGGCGGCAGGGGGCGGTGACCGAGTCTTCCTGATGGCGGGGGGGAGGGTGCATGAAGCGTTGTTTGACTCCTCCTGGGCGGCAGGGGGCGCCGTGGCTGGTGCCGCGTGGAATGGTCGCATTTCCTGTAGTTTGTTTCCACATCCGGAAGGGGAGGGGAATGGATGCGGTTTTCACTAGCGATAATGCGTGCATTTGGATGAGAAACTGATGGGCCGGCAGTAGAACTACCGAGGGCCTTTACTGTTTGGCTTTTAATTTGTTTGCCACGGAGCCGCCAGAAAGTTGAAGCTCAGCGATTCGAGCTGCATCAGGCCTGCACCAGAACCTGGAAACGAAATAAATACTCGGTTGAAAGAGGGAGAAGACAGGCAGTAAATAAATAAACTGCACGGAGGCAGAAAAGCAGCCAAGTGAAGAGAGAGAAGATTTATCAGGCGAAACAGGAGATAATCAGGGAAGGGCTGGAGGGAGAGAAGGAAACCCCAGTGTAAGGAGAGGGAGATATCCAGGAAAGGGAGAAAGAGGTAAAAGAGGGCAAGGCAGTGAGCGGAAATTGAACCAGACACGAGGGAGAGGATTCGACATCAGAGGAGGGTATAAACAACTGTGATCACAGAGGGAGAAAAGTAAACCAGGGAAGGAGGAGATAAACAGTGGAGGAGGTATAACGAAACGAAAAGTGGGGGTGCGTGGAATAACAAACTGCAGAGGGAGGAAGAGATGGAAGGGAAAGAAGTATAACGAAACTAGTTCAGGAGAAAATTCTAAACTTGAGGAAGAATAGCAGAAACTGAAGAGGGACACTCAAATAAGAGGAAATGGGCTCTTTTAGAACCTGCAAAGAAGAGATGAAAAAACTGAATTGAGTAATTTGCAGAAGGGGAGAAGGAAGGTCCAGAAAGGACTACAGGCATCGGGTGAAAACAAGACATCTTATTAACATTGCAGAAGATAAGATCAAGAGCAGTGAGATACTGAGAAAAAGGAATGTGGAGAATTTAATAAGGACCACAAAGTGAAGAGGATGAAACAGGTGAAGCAGACAGGCCAACAGGGAGCAATATAGAATAAGTAGGGTGATGATGTCTAAACTAAAGAAAGAGAGAAACCTGTGAGAAAGAGATTGTCAAATAGTGAATAGAGAGAATATAATGTAAAACAGCTAATGAAGAAATACAGAAATCTGAACAAGAGGGAATAAATGTGTGCAGTGGAGAAGTATAAAATATCAGAAGAAAAGAATTTATTTGAAAATATTTAAATGCAAATCAGGGAATCGGTAAAGGTCTGAATTAGTTTTAAAAAAGACTTGCATGCTATGACCATTATGCAAATAGAACAAAGCAAGTTAGAAGACAGATTGAAAGGGAGGAGTAAATGTTGATGGGCTAAAGGGAAGGTTACAAAGACTACTCATTGCACAGTACAGAGGCAGATAGTTATTGGGATCGTTGGAGAGGAAAGGTTGTTGTGATATTGAAAAATCTGAAAAGCAGAAGCAATAGTATTTTAAACATGGGAAGGAAGAAAAAATCTCTGCATGATTATGCTGCTGAATTCTGTGACTTGTCAGTGAAAAGGCATGTTGTTGAGCAAAAGGAAGGAGGAGAAAGAGATTTGGTGGAGATTTTATATTGTAAATCCTGTGAGATTCCGATGAGTGCCCGGAGGGACCGTATTTTAGAACATTTGGCATCGGCTAGGCACTACCGCAATAAACGACTGGAGAAGCATACCTCAGCCAGGCTTCATGCAACCACATTACTCATGTAAGTTAAACAAATTGCTTTGAGAAATTGTGTAAAGTGTCAACACATCTACAAGGTTGTTCACCTGTCCCTTTGTTGTATGCATGCACCTCACAATGCAACAAATGCACTGATTCAGCCAAGATGGTTTGAAACATGGATCATGGAAAACTGTAATACTTTATTAAATTATCTGCAGTTTGACTAGCCAATACCTTAAATGACCGTGTGTATTTCAGAGAACAACAGGGTCCTAGGTTTGATTACTATGTTCATTTCTCTGATTTGAACTGGGTGGTGGCAGGAATGCTATGTTCAGGACCAAGTTGAGAGTAACTGTGATACCCCATATGGTTAAATATTCTGCTGATATTTGCTGTCTCATCCCTGTCTCATGAATGACCAAGTTAGGTGAGATATCGAAATGACACCATAACCTTTTCTCAGCAAGGATCGACACCTTGGGCAAAAACAGAAAAATGAAGTAAGAATTGAGAGGTTTGGACTGTGGCTGAGAGTGTTGATAAAGAAGAGAAGACTTCTTAGGTAGCAATGTAGTAATGTTTTGATGCAGACTATTTGTTCTAAACAAGGTGCAATTGGGTACATTTTAAAGGAGTATATTTTGTTTCTGTAACATGTTGCTGTCAAGTATATGGTCTGTTGGATAAGCAGCAGTATTTGTGTTAGATCAAAGATAAAGTTGACAGAGTCTTACTAGACTCTAGGGCTGCTCTGTCATTAGAGCGAGACAACTGATGTTGATTTAGTCCGAGGGTCACCATGCCTCAGGAGAAGGGAGAGTTTGAAAAGGAGCGTCCCTTGTGGTAATCTTAGCTGATGCGGGATTTGAACCCATGCTATTGACGTTACTGTGCATCACAAACCAGCTGTCCTGACAATTGAACTAACCAATCTCCTGTAAGAGAAGCAGAGCTCAAGAAATGAGAGGGCCCCAGGTTTAATTTTTAGTCTGCATTGCTGAGCTGATGTCAACTAGGAAAAGCATTGCAATTGGCTTCTTCACCTCCAGATGAGGGAAAAAAACAACATCAATCAGCATAAGAGGTTCAGTGCGCTTGGTGGGTACTGTATAAGAGTCAGTTTTGATCCTACCTGTGGTTGAATACCAGCTCACTGTAAAGAATGACCAATTACGTGAAGAACAGCAAAACATGGGAAATGGTGAATCAAAGATCTGTACCAACAAAGATGGGGGCATCCATTGCATTGGAGAAGAAGGTCTGAAAAATCCCTTATTTTGCTAAAAATCTTCTTTTAAATCCTGGGTTACCTAAATCACCACATCATCGCAATTATTAAAAAAAAAGTATACATCATACTGCAGACGGGGCTGTTGATCACTGATTCCCTTAAGCTCATCATAACATCCACTTCCTCTATCTCTCTCATGCCGTCTTATTCTATCAGTTAGGGGAATTCTTCCCTTCATCCTTGTCATGAATTGTTGCTGTTGGTTTGTGAATTACTTTTTCCCCTCTTGATCTTTGTCTCCCTCTTTCTTTTTGTCACTCATTACCCACTGTCCCAACCATGATAGCCCTCTTTCTTTTAACTTGGCCCTCTCCCAGATGGTCTAAATTACTTTCTATCCATTGTTGCATTTGCTTTGCAGTCTTAGCCAAGGGCTTGCGCAGATCCTATTCTTATTATGTAGAGTAATGTGCTTCAGAGATCAGTCCTTTTACTGAATTGCTCTGCATCGTAAGATGCATTGCTGAGGAGATATAATTCTCTTACTTTGTTTCAAGTTCTTTCTCGTTTCCTGCTTTCCCTTTCAATGAAATCTCCTGTTGACCAGTTGCAAGCAATGGTCATGGACGGATTGCACTGATAAACATTTGGTGTGTGGCCTGCAACCTGCTTTCTGCATTGATATAAGAAATAATTGAGGTGTTTAAAAAGCACCTTTTCCAACCATAGACAACCCACAGTGCTAGATTAGATAACAGTGACTAGATTAGATTACTTACAGTGTGGAAACAGGTCCTTCAGCCCAACAAGTCCACCCAGACCCATTCCCCTACATTCACCCCACACTACGGGCAATTTAGCATGGTCAATTCACCTAACCTGCACAATTTTGGACTGTGGGAGGAAACCGGAGCATCGAGAGGAAACCCACGCAGACACTGGGAGAATGTGCAGACTCCATACAGTTAGTCGCTGAGGCAGGAACTGAACCCAGGTCTCTGGTGCTGTGAGGCAGCAGTGCTAACCACTGTATCACCGTGCCGCCCATTATTTTACAGGCCCTTCAGCCCAACAAGTCCACACCGACCCTCCGAAGAGCAACCCACCCAGACCCATTCCGCTACATCTAACGCTACGGGCAATTTAGCATGGCCAATTCACCTAAACTGCACATTTTTGGACTGTGGGAGGAAACCGGAGCACCCAGAGGAAACCCACACAGACACGGGGGGAATGTGCAAACTCCACACAGACAGTTGCCTAAGGCGGGAATCGAACCCGGGTCTCTGGCGCTGTGAGGCAGCAGTGCTAACCACCGTGCTGCCCAGTGCTTTACCGCCAATATTTGAAAATGTCTGCATTGTTGTAATTTAGAAAACATAACTAGTTTGTGCACACTAAGCTCCCACAACCAATATGATGATCACAAGATAATCTCTTTTATAATGTTGGTTAAGGGGTGGACATTCACTTAGGACATTGAGGAGAACTTTGCTTATCTTTTAATTAGTTCTTGGGATCCTTTATATTCACAGGGCAGACAGATCCTAGATTACCTGAAAGGTTGCATCTCTCGTCGGGTTACACTCCATCAGTAGTGTACTGGAGTGATATATCGAGGAACCTTGATTGTCTGAACGAGATGGGTGGACACTATTTTGTTCGGATAATTGATTGTTTGGTTAATTGATTTTATCTGGGGCTTGGAATTTTCTGTGAAGTCTGCGCCCTGTTCAGGAGACTAGGCAGCAGCACACCAAGTGAGGCCCCACCTGCCCCCACTGCCTGCCCGACCCCAACCCGTGCTCCCCCCAACTCCAACCAACACCGCGCCCCCACCTGTCCCCAACACTGCACCCCAGTGCAATCCCTGTCCATGCCCCTGTCCAAACCCCTGGCTGCTGGACTGGACACCAATAGCAAGACTGCTGCTGCTGCTTTTTTGGGGTAAGTCTCCAACTAGCGAGCGCGTGCACGAGCACAACTTGTTACTGCAACTTTTTGACATGTTCCACCTTTACCCTGTACAGGACAATGTTGGAGACATTACGTGGGGAAGGGGGGTTTAGGGTACACCCCTGTGTAGAACTCCAGGGAAAGTGTTGGGGGACAGTGAGGGAGGGCGGGAGGTCAGTTATTTAGAGGTGGTGCCTGGACCGTCCAGGACTGTTCTCAGCAGCATTTCAGTGAGCAGAGTTTGTTTTTCATCATTGTACTTGTAAACAAAAGATGTGATCAGGGTTGAAACAGCTCTTTGATGTAATGTTTCTATCGGAAACTTGAGATCCCCTTTGGATAATCCGATATTCGGATAATCGAGATTCCTCTGTACTCTATTCTGTCAACATCAATGGTTATCTTTTTCAAAGAAATTAGTGCAAAACCTTGCGCTCATGCAGACATCGGACAGCTTCAGCTCCATTTTACCCCTGTAACTCCCTTAATATAGAACCTTAAGATCTGAAAGTCACTTTGGCCAAACTGGTGGATAAAACCACCACCTAGTGTGTTGCCAGGCTACACAAACTGAACAGTCTTCAGTGCTGCCTCTGATTTTTGCTGAATTAGCTGTCCTTAGTAAGGGCGACAGTATAGACATGGCATTTCCCCTCAGTGCCTGTAGATTAGGCATGGGCAGTAAAACAGTCATGATTCCTCCTCCTATTTAGTCTTCAATGATTCTTAGTAAAAAGCAAGAATGTGTTAGCCCTAAGAAAGAGATTGGGCTGTCATGGTTGACAAGTTGATATTTCCTTGTGGCAAAGGTAGGTGGAAAGCCTCATGTCGTCGTCTGGAAACATCTCAGAAGTGCTTCATTTCACAAACTTTACCTATTATTGAAATGTAGGTGGTCAGCTGGCAGAACTTTAGTTTAACGTTTCGTACAAGATGAAATTTCTGATGCCTCAGCATTCTTTCAGTACTGGAATGAAGTGTCAATGCTAAGTAAGGGCCTCAGGTATTGAACATTCAACTATCCAACATGTGTAAGACCAGTGGAGTGGGCATCAACAAAGTCAGTTTTTAATAACTTACACTGTTAAATTCATGAATTTTCTTTTTGTTTGCTGAATTGGTTTAAAAAAAATTCAAATCTTAAAACAAAGATGCCACCAGGTGAAGAAAGGTTATCTGGCTTCCCGTCTTTTATTCCCCCTCAGTCAGTCACAGCAAGTATTTTCTTTCCGGAAAGCGCACAATTAAAGTGTAGTACTTGTCAAAATTAAGGAGTCCATTATAAGTCAGTGAAAGAAAAAATGAATTTTGTGATCCAACTCCAAGAGAAGTAATACAACACAATATCACATACACGCAAACACAGGTATGAAGCTTAAGAAGGGGAGAGTGACTAGTTTAAAAAGGAAGATAAAAGCATATTTAGTTTAAAGGTTCTTAGTTCCTCATTTTGAGATTTGAACCTGAGATTATGGCTGTTTAGTTGATGTCCTGTTTCTCTAGCAAGCAACGGAATTTGTGGAACCTTGAGGTCCCAGTGAGTGGGTGTTTCTCTGAGCTTTGTTATTGATTAGATTAGATTACATTAGAGTGTGGAAACAGGCCCTTCGGCCCAACAAGTCTACACCGATCCGCTGAAGCGCAACCCACCCATACATTTACCCCTTACCTAACACTACGGGCAATTTAGCATGGCCAATTCACCTGACCTGCACATCTTTGGACTGTGAGAGGAAACCGGAGCACCGGGAGGAAACCCACGCAGACACGGGGAGAACGTGCAAACTCCACACAGTCAGTGGCCTGAGGCGGGAATTGAACCCGGGTCTCTGGCGCTGTGAGGCAGCAGTGCTAACCACTGTGCCACCGTGCTGCCCACGGTTTTGCCGCTGGTTTAAAAGAGGTAGAGACTGTCTTTCAGTTTTTAATTCTCTGTTCATGCCAAAAGCTGTTCACCTGAAATATAGTTGTGTATCCCTATGTTTGGTGTCATTGTTTATATCAAGCTGGCTATTGTGCAGATGAAAAGTCATCTGCACAATGTGATCTAGTGAATGGGACAGTTTTTGGTATTAATTTCTTACTAAATTTTCCTTTTTGTTTAATTTAACAATTAACTAGTGATTGCACTTTAAGAGAAGATGTGTTGTATTCCAGTCTTAAAACATGCTGCATAGGTTCTCTGAGAAAAGCTTTTGTAGCTTCACCAGGTTGACACCACATTTTTAGTTGTGGCACACCTCTCTGCACACTTCATTGAATCGGGGTTGATCCCTGCTTTAATTTAATGTAAGAGTGAAGGATATGCCAGTCTGAGGTTTCGGATTGTGTTGGACTGCAATTCTGCTGCTGCTACTGGCCCACAGCTACTCGTGCATGCCCAGTCTTGAGATGCTAAATCTGTTCAAAATCTGTCACACTTAACATGATCATAGAGCCACACAAAATTGTAGAGAGTATTCCTAGTTTGAAGATGAGACTTCACATTTACCTTCAAGGTTTGTGCTGTGGCCACTCTTAACAGTACTAACAGGTGCATTTGCGGCAGACAGATTGGTGAGGATGGGATCAAGTTTGTTTCCCTTTTGTTGGTTCAACCACCTTTGGCAGATGCAGCCCAGTATTAATGCCTTTTAGGACTCTACCAATTTGGTTAGAAGTGATGCTGCCAAGCTGCTCTTTAAAGTGATACCACAGTGATGTTTGTAAAGAGGGCTTTGCAGGGTTAACAGGGCTGTTGTTTGCCTTTGTCATTTTCAGAGTCAAGGCAGTTTAATTCCTTTTTTGAGACTTTTAAGGTGGGGGGAAGGGGTGAAAGGCATTGAAGGGCTGATATCAGTCATGATCGTATTGAATGACAGAGCAGACTTGGTTGGCAGAATGGTCCACTTCAATTCCTATCTTCCTATCCCAGTGTATGAAGTTACCTGAAACGTGTAAATTAAAATAGGAGACCAAGGTTTCTTGACTAAGTTTCACAGCCTTTCGAGAAAATGTTAATTCCAGCTCAGTCTGTATTTGTTTATCTCCCATTTGTTTCATGGGTTTGCCAAGTAAGGGTGTTAAAATCTGATTGGGCCATGAACAGTAGCACAGGCTGTCTGAGGATAACCACTGTGGTCATTTGTTTTCCCCTTTTCTTTTTAAAGAAAAAAATTTCAATCCATGAAAGATTCCAGATTTTGAAATCACTTGATTGAAGTTGTGACTCAATAGTCCATATTTTACCACAATCATGGCAGCTTACATGCGGAGCAAGAATGGCATTGCAAAGACATAGTTGTTAGATAGTCTTTTGAGGCTGAAAGACCAACTCGGGTCATTCTAAGAGTTAAGATCGCAACTGTTCTTCTCTGTAAAACCTACAAGAAGGTTTTATCATCCAGCCAATCACATTCAAACAGTGCTTTTAATGTAATAAAACATCAGTTCATTTCCCCGTAGTGGTTGGTAAGTGGCTAGATTCACAAGAATATAACATTTTACAGTATCCTGTGATTATTGGAGTCTCTTAGCAATGTCTGTGCACTGTGTGAATACTTAGAGGTTGCCATTTGGCTTGATTACATCTTTTTAAAGTCCCTTTCTTGCCTTTGAGTTTAGATAATGTTAAGAATTTTCTACAAATTTACCTAGATTATTTGTGGACCAGGTTTTCCCCTCCTGGTTTTTTTTCCCCAATGCTAAAATCATGAAATAAAGCAGATTTTTAGCATGACAGTTAAAAACTAAAACTAAACATCTTTGGATCTAAGCCTAGGTAGCTTAGCTTGGAAAGATGCTCATGGAAGCAAACCCGAGGAGAGGGACATTTGGAAGAAAAAAAAATCATCTTTCACTTTTCGTCTCCGGGCATCACTGGAGCCCATCTTTCATAGTATCAAGTTAACATTGAATGTAACCAGTTCAAATACATAAGATTTGTGATAGCTCGCTAACAAACAAATGACTAAAAATAAAAATCAATTATTGTTCCCAGAATCTTGCAGAATAGATTCTGGGCTGATCTGAGAAGATCAATGTGTGTTGCATTTCCCTTTCCATGCTTATTTATGCTGACTATATTCAAAGCAACAATCAATTTGTGTGGATAAGTTTCTTTTGATTACATTGTTTGATCTCATCTGGCATTGGCATGTTTTTGAGATGTACAGAGTGTTCCTTACATTGTCTTCAATTGCTCAGTTGACACTGGCATCAAGGTTCAGTTAACACAGTAGTGCCATTTGATATTGGGAAGAAAGTGAGCTGTTCAGCTTTCTGAGCCTGTTCTGCTGTTAAATTTAATCAAGGCCAGCATCTCCAATTCTACTTTTTTTCCCCTGGTTTTGCTTGTATTCCTTTCTAACCATACTTAACAGAAATCTACGAGATGCAATTTGAATTGGTGTTCGCATTGAGGATATGCTATAAGTCACTCAAGCTTCACTCCTGTGTATGGGTTAATTCTGTTAGTACATAATGAACCTGAGGCAGAGGAAGCCTTCAAACATACTTCAAGACCTGGTCTCGTGTTTTAACTGAGTCAACATCAACTGAGTTGGACAAAATGGAAGACCACATTGCATTGCAATGACCTGAATGCTGCAACCATTCCCAGAAGGGATACATTGTAAACATTTTCTTGAGGCAAGAGGGTATCAATTTAGCACAGGCAGCAAATGTTTATTTTCTTTGAATAGTGTTTTGGAATTGTGATCTCCCCCCTCCTTCATGATTTTTATTCTGTTCTGTGGATCCACTGGAAGAGGAGTAAATGATGATCTTTGGTTTTCAAAGTGATGATATGTCCACATTAAAGGATGGTTCTTCATTTCCCTCTGAAGTTGAGTTGTTGAGGACCCGTAAATGCTTGTTTACGTGGGCTGACATAATTCTACTGGGTAAGCAGTTAATATGTCTTTTTTTTTGTTGGAGCAGCTGAAGATGTTTCTAAAATTATTGTTCAGAGAGTGCTAAGACCTGATCTTCTTTGACACCCTTTGTGACTCCTGTAGTGATCTAGTTTTATTTAGCATTTTTAAGTTTAAAAATAGCTCTTTTCTTTTGCATCTTTCTAGTTTATTCAGGGGATGTGTGACTGAGCCAACTTATATTATTGTCTTTGAGAAGGTAATGGTGAACTGCTTTCTTGAACCACTGCATCCATTTGGTGTAGGTAGACCCTCAATATTTTTACGGAAGGAGTCCTATGATTTTGACCCAGGAATACTGAAGAAACAGCGATTTGTTATGAGGTCAGGATGGTGTGTCTTGGAGAGGGATCTCAAGTGGTTTCAGTTGTGTATTCTAATTCACTTTGTCCAGAAAGTGTTGACATATACTGTGTGTAGTTTCACACTTGCTCACTAATAACTTAGTCGTTCTTCATATCCCAGCTTCAACGTTGAGTACCCAATGCATTGTAAGAATACAAGCAGGCTCAATTGAGGCACTTGTGGCCAGAGTTGCTGGTTTCAATGATGGGTATGAACCTTCTCTGGATTTGGATTCTGATTCTGATGGCATCCATGTACAGATTTCAAGGAGTTGCTGGATTCTAATGGAGTCAAATCAGCACCCACTCATCCCCACATACCCAAACACATATTTCTGTATCGCACCTCAGTGTTCTACTTCAGCTATCATAAATTTCTTTTTCTGCATTTCTACACTTGAGAGTCCAACTAAGGGTGTAAAATCTAATTGGGCCATCTGCCAATCAGTCGAAAAAGCTTTGCGTTTATAATATATTCTTCTGAGGGAATGAAGAGAATGTTTTAAAATATGCAATTATCAAATATACTGGATGGGTCCTCTCTAGTTTTGTTTTATTTTAGAAAAATAAATCTTATTAGATCACTGGGCTGGTTGGAAGATCAAACAGGATGTGATTCTTGGAAAATGAGAAAGCTGTGAATCATTGATTGTGTAGGGCCATGAAGTTCTTGATTTGATGCATTTGAAGTGAGATGACACAGGTAGAAGTAGCAGCTGTCGCTATAAATGCCTATTAGCTCAGCTTGAGAGGAGATCAAATTATTATATTCTCAGAAGTTGCTTTTGTCTTCAAGGCCCCATTGGAGTTTTGGCTGATTTATTTATAGGGGATTGAATTGCATAAAAATTATGACAGAGAAGCAGTTCATTTTTCTCAACAGGTCCATACTAGTGTTTATGCTGCACACAACCAGCTCTCATCTTACTTAATCTTAGGCTGTCATCTGTGTTGCTTTATTACTGTTCTCTTTCCATCTCTATTGATTCTCTTGCAAATCACATTTGTCAGGTGCATACGTCTAGAAAAGTGCTCTACAAAGTAATGTCAAAGATGACCAAGGCAGTTGCTGAATAGTAGGGGAAAATATGAAAGCCAGTAAATAATAGTTACAGCAGATGAATTTATCAGTATTACTTGTTTCCTTCCTGTCTTTAACTTCTTACAAACTACCTTTTGTTGATTTCTTTAAGTAGTTTTCCCAAGATGATTTGAAATTCTCATAAAACGTAGACTCTTCATTTCTTGCACAGCTTTTGTTTGTTTATTCTTACATCCTTTTTCGGTTCTTTTGTGTGCCCCCATTGTCTGGGGAGTGAGGAATCTGTAGCTCTTGTACCATTGTTGCTTTTTGGTTTAAGGAATGAAAATAACATTATCCATTCCAGTTGTACTTGCATTTATGTTCCATAACTAACATAGTTAAAAACATTCCAAGGACTAATATAAAATAAAATCTGACATAGCTCACTTAGAGAAGTATTAAAACATAGGTGACCAAAAACTCCCTTAAGGATGTAGGTTTCAAGGGCTTTCTTAAAGGAGAGAAGGCGCAGATATATAGGAGGGAATTCCAGATCTTAGATCTGGATGACTGAAAACGCAGCTATGGCAGAACAATGAAGCTTTGGATCTGCAAGAGGCTGGAGTTGGAGAAATGGATGAATTGTAATTAGCTCACTCAACATTTAAGAAAAGATTGGATAAGGAAACTTGCTGCTGTTGAAAAACATAGATGTTATTTGGAGCAATTTATAAAATATGGTGCAGCAAGGGAAGAAATCAAAAAATGTCTTGTGTAAAATGCACATGTACAGTGCGCAAGCTTTGCTTCCCTTTGGCTTGGTTTTTGGTCATGATTTGTACCAACTATTCTGACCGGCTAAGTCAGCATTTTCTGTTCAGCCTTGTGTCAATTTGTCCGAAGTAGTTGCACGCTATGACCAGTAAGTGGCTTTTGAAATGTTTGAGATTTTATTTCCCAACTCTTGTCCTCTGATATATGCTTTAGTAACCATTTGTTTTTCATCTGTAGGCTGGGGGCATGTCATTTATGTTGTAAAGCACTGAACTTATTTTTAAATGAAGCTTTCACACAGGCAGCGAAGGAGTCTTACTTATTACTTTCTTTAGGGCAAAAATGAAAATGGAAGAATATGTTTTTTTAGAAATCATGCATGGTACCTTTGTAGTGAATACTTTTAATGGTAGTTACTTTCTTTCCAGGCAAATGTAGAAACTATTCATCAAACAAGACTTTACAAACTAACAGTGAGCTGACTGACACATTAGTAAGTCACATAGGTGATTGTGAAAAAGATAATATGCAACAAGACCTGGACTACATCTAGGCCAGGGCTAATATTTCTATCATTACTCAGCAAGTAACATTCTTGCCGCTCAAGTGCTAGGAAATGATATTTCCAATTAGAGAATCGAACCATCAGCCCTTAATGTTCAATAGCATTACCATCACTGAGTGCCCCATTATCAACATTGAGAGTTACATTGACTAGTAAATGAACTGGACCAGACACATTTGCAACTATATCACCATTTCTTCACTGTCACTGCATCTAAATCCTGGAAGTCCCTACATCCAATGGACTACACGGTTTAAGAACACAGCCCACCACTACTATGATGGGATGATTGCTGGGATAACTTGCTCTGAATTACACCATTTGTTTTAATGTTTTTCACTCAGTCAACAAATTGGCAGCTTCTTTTCCCATTGGTATGACTTTTTAGAATAAAAAGGATTTTTGCCAGGTTTCTTTTGTCAAAAATAGTTCATTATAAAACAAAAGTCATTTCTCTAAACAAGTGGCAAAACTGATCAGTAACTAAGCTATGATCCGACATTGAACTATATCCCCTTTTAATTCCAAAAGGCAACCATGGTGCAAAAGACACACACTGCAAAGTTAATATTTAAAAAAGGCTAAATTAAAACATAATTATTAGCTGATGATCTGAAAAACAAAAGATAGAATTTGACATATTTTCTCAGTCCACCAAGTTTCTCTTTGATGAAATTGAATTGAATTGCTATCAACTATAGATTGACAGGTAAGCTTTGGCTCCAATGGTTATCAGACTGGTTCCAATGCTTCGATAAGCAATCCCAGTTTAGCTTTACAAAGTTTACAAAAAACTGAAAATATTGAGTTGTGAAAAATTTATGGAGCTTTTAAATAACTGCAAGCAATATAGAATTTCAGAAGGGAAAATTGCCTTTGCTGCAAGCTTTGAAAACTTGTTCTTCTGACTTTGGAATAGAAGCAAAGACCAGAAGAGGTTGCGTGGCAACAATTGGTACAGGATTCCAGAGTCTTTTCTTAACAGGCTTTTCAAGGACATTGAAGTTGTTACATATGTTTATTTAGGGGTGCTGGTTTAAAGAGGAAATTATACTTAAGAGAATTTGCGATTGCATTACACTACTTGAGGAACAATCTTTAAAATGCACTTGAGCAATTGGAACAGGTACAATGGTTGAGATTTTCATCCAAGGGATAGCATTATATAATGAGGCATATAGCATAGTGTCTCGCCTGTATTCATAAATCCCGTGTGGATTTGAACTATGTATCTTCTTGAGCAAGGTGAGAGTGCTGTCATTTCAGCCAAGCTGACAGATCGGCTAGTTTTATAATGTTCCCATTTCCTAATTTAAAATTATCCAAAGCCTTCATTAGAAGAATTTCATTCCATGTCATTTTACAATGTATCTGTACAGTTAATGCGCCAGATTTCTGTTGTCGGTCAAGTAATCTTGAGGTCACCCCTGAAGTGTGGCATTCTTCCAACTAATAGGATTATAAACAAACTGGAGTAAAGCATTGCAGTTCCAAAAAATCCACGTTGCACAACTCTCTTGGCAATGATTGTGAGCTGACTTTTCTTTTGTTCTGTTTTGTTTTCCTTTCTCATTAATTAGAGTATTTAGGGTACTCTGGATTTTAATACTCACAGCAAAGCTTCAAAATTGAAATAAAGATTTGGCTAGAATTTGAATATCTATCAGTGACTTTGAGTGCTGTCCATGTGCTGAAGTGGGATTTAAGGATCAAGCTGTTTTTCTTCCTCGTTTTCTCTCTTCGTTGCAATAGTGACCACACTTCAAAAGCATTGCTTGCCTACAAATCATCATTGATTTCTTGAGATTATGGAAGGCACTGTTTAATTGGAACTCTTTTTACAGTGGAATAATTGTGCAAGGTGGGTATGGTGTGCTTTTTAAAGTTCCTCATTTTAAATAAGTTACTTCACAAATAGAGTCATAGAGATGTACAGCATGGAAACAGACCCTTTGGTCCAACCTGTCCATGCCAACCAGATATCCCAACCCAATCTAATCCCACCTGCCAGCACCCGGCCCATATCCCTTAAAACCCTTCCTATTCATATACCCATCCAATTGACCCTGAATGATGTGTTGACAAGCTATCTGATCTGGTAGAGCAAGGAAATGTCTCAGTGGTGTTCAATTCTATTCTGTTCTTTCACACACAAGCAGATACATCCAGTAAGGTTAATTGAATCACCAGGATAATAGTGCATGTGAACACACACAGTCCCCTCTCCCCCTCGTGTTGGCCAATTCAATTGAGAACCGGTGTAACTGTATCCTGCCATAATAGCTGATTCAAATAAAAGTAAAATACTATGGTTGCTAGAAATCTGAGATGATAACAGATCATCTGAAGAAGCTCAACAGGTCTGCCAACATCTGTACAGAGAAACAGAGTCAGGTTTTAAATCCATTGACTCTTCTTTAGAGTTGGTACAGTTCGATCCTGAAAAAGAGTCATTTGAGACATGAAAGGTTATCTCTGTTTTTCTCTTTCAACATCTGGTACCGCACCTGCTGAGATGGTGCAGCATGTTTCTATTTCTTGTCTAATTTAATCCTCTAACAGCTCAATTGTACTCTGCATTTTTCAAGTTAAATTTTGTGACTGGGGGAGTTAGTGGACATCAAAGATTATATAATTTTTAAGTTACCTAATGTTTTGCTGCTATATTCTCTTTCCTAGGTCTCCTCCTGTAGACTTTGCTGCTGGTATGTCCGTGCTCGATCAATCTGTTCTACCGCAGTCGTCATCTTTTGTGTTTCAACCCAACCCCTGTTCCACCAGCTTCAGCAACAACGTTTCATCTCCAGTGTCTCACCATCAGAATATGATCTCATTTAGAACCAGTGTATCCAACTCCACCACTAATACGGTGACTATCCACCATGACATGGCTACCTTAAACTCCCCATCACGTTCATCACCTTTATATAATGGTTTCCAAGTCCTTGGTCATTCACAATCTTCGAGACCCAGTGGGCAAAGGCACATTCTTCCTGAAGCTTCCAATAATGTTGCGTCCAACATGGCATTGGGGCGATATGGGAATGGTGGTTTGATGGGCAGCCGGATTGGACTGGCACTGTTTGGCGCGTGCAGTGGCAACAGAGCTTTGTTTAAAAGCATTGAAGAGGAAAGTGACTGCTGCTTGCTGTACATTGTGGAGGATTGCATCCAGGATTTGGAATGTACCTTCAGCACGGACATACTTGCAAACACCAGGGTGTTACGGGGGCAGGACGCTGAAATTGTGCTCAATGACGAACGGTACGATTGTGAGCTATGTATTAATTCTGCACAGACCTGCTTGTTTTGGAGCAATGAGTTTCTCTGATGGGGTCAGCAGGATAGTTGGGATAGATTAGTTTGCTGTGGTTTTTGAGAGTTTGCTTGATGGCTGAATGGGTGTAATCTCCAATTCATTTTCCTTAAATTGATAAGTTGTTTTGTTCTTCCTTGGCTTGTCATTCAAGGAGAATGTGAATAACGATGCATACGTTTGCACTGTTGACACCCAGGATGTGCATTGATGGCCTTTTTAGACCTTTTCACACCTTTTGTAAGATTGTATCAATACTTTGTTTCCTTCTTTTTTATTGCTTTACATTCTCTGCAAAATCACTCAGCCACAGATCTGACTAAAATGTCCAAAAATCATATAGAAATCTGGAGAGCAAGTATCTGCCAGGGGAAGGATATGATCTTAGAGGAAATTATTTTTTACTTAGAATCTGTATTCATTTACTAATGGGAGTTTTGTTGCTTGACAGGAGCAGAATAGACTGTAAATTCAGGCTGTGTCTCTTGCTAACCATTTCTTGAACTAGTTTGTAGACAGCAAAGCCCTTTAAAGTTCTCATCCTTGTGAATCTGGTTGAGATCAGCTAACTTAGCATAGAATTTGATTGGACTTGATCAGCTGCTCTTTAGTAAGTGGATTCAGATTCCACTTCAGCATCCAGATGTAGAATATAAAACAGAAAACTCCATTTGTTCATATTTGATTCCACAATATCATTAGAACCTTTGTGTTACTGTTTTCCCATGCTTCGACTGTATATAATGCTTGAATGATGCCAGGTACTTTGACTAGCACCAACAGCCATTTAATAGTCTTCAGTCACAGTGCTGTAAGTTTAATCATAATGGACTGGTTACAGTTGAATTTAAAAAATAATTGAGATCTTCAATGCACTTCAAGTTAATCGACACAGATTCCTAACCATTTCCCATACTGTTGTTTATGCAGCGTCTCAGGAATTATTATTTGTTCATTGGCAGAAGAAGGCTCGGAAATAGTCCTGGATGCTTTACGTGCAGGTATGGTGTGTCTGAATGATAAATATAGCATGGAATTTAAGAGACAAGGAATGGTAATATTGAGGAGGTAACTTTTGCCAGTTTGCTGTAAAGGTTAAGGGACCCTACATTGGGCACCGTGGTTTTGAATCATCTAGGTAGTCCCACAGTTGATCCCAAACCTGTACTAGTTGTTTTTTGGGTTGGATTCTATGTCAGTCTCAATATGGAGAAGACATAGGGAAATGATCTGTCAGTAATGATCTTTGTGAGCCTGTCAGTAGTTTCTGCTGGAACATATATTTGGTGAGGATGAGGATTTATCATAATGCCCTGTGTTTTTATATAGCTTTTTGATTTTTTTTGTGTAATTGATTACCACTTGGTTAAGATGTTGGCATAGTTGCTTCAACCCATGTAACTGCAGCACCATCTTTGAAGGGGAAAGGGGACCAGAGCGATGTTAAGTAGAAGTGCACTGCTAACAAAAAAGAAAATTGAGATGGATGCATTATGTGATTACCAAGTTTGAGCAGTACTTTGAAATTAAATGGTTTCTAATTGTTTATTTATATGAACTGAGGTTATAGACTCAATTAGCTGATGTGCATTGGTCATTGTTTTGTAGCTTTTCAATACTGCATATTGCCTTCCATGTTAAGAAATGCGATTTCTACAGCCCTTTTTGAAAAAAAACCTTTAAGATCAGGAACTGTTCTTTTTGAAGTACAGAAGAGCTCTCCACATGCAGAAAATACGAGAACCACAAGTTGATTTTGCCACAAAGAAAATTACAGACTATTAACCCCAGCTAGATTAGTGATCATTTTAAAATTATTGAAATGTTTACTTTACATGGGTTAGAGTTTGTACCCTTAAAAGGCCACACATCTACCATTTACCTACAGAATTGATACATCATAATTTGATGGATATACTGTTTGTATGTTTATAAAACCGCATACTCTCTGAATTTATAACCATTCATTAATGCTTGCCACAAAATTTCTGTGAGGCTTTTTATCCCCTTATTTTTTTCCTCTTGTCCCTGAAGATAAATGACTTGTGCTACAAGGATTGAAAACCCTGAAGTCCCTCATTTGAGTGGCCACTGTTCAACTGAGAGCATAGGTTGTCAGGTGGAGGTTATTTGACTGAATTTATGATGGCAAATACTATCCACACTTCACATTCAGATGCACTGTCCTGCAAGCTTTCCTTCAGAAAGTTGGATTTCCTTTGCACGTTGAATGTTTTTTACCCTTAAAACTCTAGCAAACAAAAACTCATCAATTTCTGATAAATGTCTTCCAGCATCTCTTTTGCATTCCTGCACAGGATACAAATTGAAGTTTTTTACCTAAAAAATGAATGTTTTCTTCTCTCTAACTGGGTTCACGAAAGATTTTGTGTTATAACAATCACCTTGATCTTCTAGCGCTAACTTCACCAGCCTAATTTCCTGATAGCATACAATTTGGAAGCTATTTTGCTGTGTTTAGCCAGAGTGCTGTGAAATTTTATTGTATCTTAAACAGTGGTACTATGAGGTAAATGAATTTGTTTTCTTTGTGTTTCAGGTAAAGGAGTATTCTGTGAAAAGTTACTGAGTTTAGACAAGCAAATGGCTGAGTCATGTTTTGATGAAGCTGCAAGATGTGGGCAACCTCTAGTCTGTGGTCTATATAAGTGAGTAATCCCTAAAAAAAGGGATCATTTGCTAGAATTTTATATATGTGTAGGTTGTTGCATTGATAACATATTTGCTAAATCAAAGAGTAGGTTCAATGTGGGCCCAGTGCTGGCAAGATTAGATTACTTACAGTGTGGAAACAGGCCCTTCGGCTCAACAAGTCCACACTGCCCCGCTGAAGCGCAACCCACCCATACCCCTACATTTACCCCTTTTTACCTAACACTACGGGCAATTTAGCATGGCCAATTCACCTGACCTGCACATCTTTGGAGTGTGGGAGGAAACCGGAGCACCCGGAGGAAACTCACGCAAACACAGGGAGAATGTGCAAACTCCACACAGTCAGTCGCCTGAGGCGGGAATTGAACCCGGGTCTCTAGCGCTGTGAGGCAGCAGTGCTAACCACTGTGCCGCCCACAAATGGGACAGTATTAGGTTAGGATATCTGGTTGGCATGGACGAACTGGACCAAAGGGTCTGTTTCTGTGTTGTACATCGCTGACTCTATAAACGTATTGCCCAGTGTGTACAAAGCATGAAGACTCTCAACTTGTTCTCAACCTCTGTGTCGCTCCCAGATCTTAGCAAGCTAAAGGAGGGGAAAAGGAAAAAATCAGTTAGGAGTCCTGTTCCTGACCACAGCTAGAAAGTGCATGTGTAAGTACATGTGTTTGTGTGTCCACCAACTGGACTGGCCTAGCAATAATGCCTCCTGAAATCTTGGCATTTACTTAGCTTATGTTTGGAAAGTGGTGACTTGCATGTGATATTGAAAGTGGAAATTAGAAAGAAAAGACAAAAAGCAGGAAAGTCTGATATTTTATTTTATTTGTAAACATGTTCTTAAGACATGTAATATTGTTGGTGATCACACCATTTTCTCCATCGTGACCTCTTAATTCTACTCTTGGAATGCTGGCAAGTGATTTTGGGAATCTGAATGGATTTTTAAGCTTCCAAAACACAGTTTTAAACAATTATTTGCTATTCTCCTGTAATAACATCCTTTATTACTAATGTGTTGTTTGACATGAATGTCTCTTTTCTGTCTCTATGCAGACGTTTTGATCCAGCTGTGCAGTTCTTGTACAAGAAGGTTCACAATAAAGCTCTAGGGAGGATTCAACGAATAGTCAGTGTCAGTAGAACCTTCCCATCTCCATCTTTAAGCTATATCAAAAAAGCAGGTATGGACTTGGAAAAGTAAATTGCAAACAGGTTAGTTCTGTGTATCTGCAAATCTGTTGAAAATGTTGATTTGGAGAAACAATTTGAGGTAAATCAAAAAGCTGAACATATGCAATAAAACAAAAATACGTTGGCAATATACAACAGGTTGCAACATTTATAGAGGGATAATATTTCTGATGGGAGTCTGGTTTATGATGTAGCATTAACGTATATTATTGGTTTTCACTGCATGTTGAACTTGATACCTATTTTCTCTCTCATTGTGGAAATTATTCTGTGACAGATTTGTTTTGCCAACCCCTTTGTTACAATGTATGCAACCATTATCCTACTGCATCTCATTAGACTTTAGTATATCCTACTCCCAATCATTATTGACAGGGAACTATGTGTTCCTGTTGTGTATTGCTAATAGATAAGGTGTAGAACTCTCTCCCATCCTCTTCCTTCATCCCCTTCCTTTTTGCTGTCTCAGCACACTAGAAGTGCATAATGATAGAATAATATAGTGGATCATTGAGCATGTGTATTTAAATAACTGTTCATCTGGGCAATTGTTGAATTATTGCAAACAAGTGAAAATTTTACCCAAGTAAAATAAACCCCAGAGACACTTGGATTCACATTATGTGGTAATTACTGTATTAGAGCTATTGCCGGTGATGCTCCACAGTAAGATGTGAATGGTGAACAATTGGAAATTGAGCTTTGGCATCAGTTTGTTACATTGAATAATGTAGGCATATTAACACTTCTGTATGCCTTCAAGAGGGAGCTAGACTGTTTCTTGGTGCCAGTAGAAATTGCATAATACAGAAGCCAATGGATAATAAGCATACTGCTTCATATATGATCTGTCATGGTTTCAATATCACCTGAAGTAGCCAGTTAGTCTTTCTCCCTGCTTTATTGAACCTTAGCGGGCTCTTCTTTAACCTCAGAAGAGATTTCAATTCTGCTGCAGTGGGTGGTCATGAACTCAACAGCAAACTTGATGTACTAGTTAATTGTTTTCATTTCTGTTTCTTAGCTTGCTGTGTATCTCGAGATTGAACAAGATTGGTAATCTGTTCAGACTTTGTTGTCTTGTGATGTTTCAGCCTTTTCTATTGCTGAAACCTTCTCAAGACTCTGAAATCCTTATTATTGTAGCTACCTAATCTACTGTTTTATGCGGACAAATCCATTTGAATTGTTCTTTTTAAACAGGTGGGATATTCTACGATGGTGTAGTACATGACCTAGATACTATCTGCTGGCTACTTGGGGAAAACGCTCCAGATACCATATTTTCATTGGGTCATGCCTTCTGCCAAGGTAGAAACTGGTTGAAAGTTTAATAAATAGTTCTTGTAGCAAAAATCTTGTCTGCAAGTGCTAAGAGGAAGTATCTTCACAATAATAGATTTAAATCTGTTTCATCCAATTCATTTCTTGGTCTGATTTATGAATTTGAATTTAGGAAATACCTTCAAATTTAACCTTAAATATTGATCTGGAGAGGGGACGAGGATAGATGTTTTGACTTGTGACAACCCAGTTACTCTTTTGTGCACCTGATTTAGGGAGTATTTATTTTAGATATGTTTCATATCATTTTTCTCCTTGGTTAGTTCCCATGTGAAAGGTTATTGGACAAGGTGGTGACAAAATGATAATGTCACTTGACTACATTTCTGGTAATTTGGATTCCGGTCTCCTCTGGCAGCTGGAAAGTTCGAATTCGATTAAAAAATGAATCTAAAAGTGATGTAATTCACTGATGATTGTATTACAACCCATTTGATTCACTAATGTCCTTTAGGAAAGGAAATCTGTCATTCTTACCTCGTCTGGCCAACAGCATTGTGGTTAACTTTAAACTGCTCAATAAAATGACACAGTAAGCCAATTAGATAGATTAAAACTGCTACAAAAGCTGATAAAGGGAAAGAAACAGGACCAACCACTATCAATCAAGGAACTGGAAATGACACAGCAAACCCGGCCCTGTGGACCCTCCAGTGTCCTTCTGTGAGGGCTTGTTCCAAAATTGAGTGAACCATCCCACAGACTAGAGCAGACACAGTCTGATATTGTCATAATTACAGAATCATACCTCACTGACTGGGTATGTCTTGACCCACCAGCAGGATAGACCAGAGATGATGGTTCAGTGGTATATAATCTTGCCCAGAGTTGCCTTGAGAATTCTAAATATTGATTCCAGACTCTGTGAAATCTCATAACATCAGATCAAACATGCAGTGGGACAGATTTTAAACACATTTAACAGCTTAGAACTGGGCATCCAGGAGATGCTATGGGCCATCAGCAGTAGCAGAATTCTAATCAAACAGTTCAGAATTGTTAGGGTACACCTCCAGGACAGGTGGGACATGAACCTGGACCTTCTGAACCAGAGTTAGGAACACCACTGTTGCACCACAAGCCCCCAGCAGAATTATATTCAACCACACTCAGCATCCTGTGAATGAATAAACCGCCCAACAATACCATCAAGCTGTGTTCAATACAGAATGCAGTTGGCATTCCAGGAGCAGCACAAGGCATAAAAATGAGGTATCAATCTGCTAAACTTACAACACATAAGTGCCCAGCAGCCAAACAGCAGAAGCAGCATGCAATATACAGGATTAAACATCTCCACAGAGAGCTGCTCAGATCTAAGCTCTGCTGTATTGCCACATCCATTTATGGTAGTGAACAATAAACAACTGATACAAGGGGGCTTCAAAAATTGCTATATTAGTCCACTCTTGATCTTTAGTAAAGTGATGAAAGAGGTCACCAACAATGCTATCAAGTGGCACTTGCAAGTAAATAATCTGCTCACTGATGGTCGGTTTTGATTCCACGAGGGCCACTCAGGTCCTTAAATCTCCCCACCATCCCCCCCTAAAAAAAGAAAGCAAGGACAAAAGAGCTGAACTTTTTGAAGTGTGGCTGCTATTGTAATATGAAAAACATATTTTTTTTATAGACAAGAACACAATCAGCAATGGGATGATGACCTTAGGATCTATATTAGTGATCTGAAACAAACAAAAACAGAAATTGCTGGGGAAACCTGGCAGGTCTGGCACTATTTGTGGAGGGAAAATCATAGTTAACGTTTCAAATCCAGTGATCCATCTTTGGAGTTAGTGATTCTTTATTCATGCAGAACTAGTGATTCTGTATTAGTGATGTTTGTTTTGGGATAAAAATTGACTAGGGCAGGGAGGCCCCTGCTTTTTGAATTGGTGTCATGGAATCTTTTATATTCATCTGAGAGAGCAGTTAGCACCTGAAAGGGAGCACTGGTAGCAGTGCAGCACCCTCTCAGTACTGCAATGGCATGTCAACATAAATATTATGCTTAGATACCTGGAGTGGGACTTGAATTCCACAGCCTTCTCACTTAGTGTCAAGTGTGTTACCCACTGAGCCATGGCCAAATAGTGAAGATACATACTGATGAAGATTGGCACATTGGTGAAGAGGAGAAAACACAGTATTCATTCTTATTGCTATTGAGTGTCTCTTAATGGGATGAATTTGTCTGAACATTTATAGAAGCCCTCATGGTGGAATAACCTACTGATACTATGTGGCCTTGTGTGGGAAGAATTGCTGCATATGTGTGATAATATCTGGACCTTGACACCAGTGAAAGTAAGCACAGTAAGAGGATCAACAAATATTGATGGGGGTGATGTGAAGGAAGTGTGATATGACATTTCCTGCACTGCACTTGGTGCTAAGCTCAGATTAAGGGTTTAGTATGACCCCTGATCATCACAGGCTATATTCAAATGTTATATCTCCTGTTATTATTTACCGCAGTTTAAAATCCTGTTAAACATGTTGTGATTGTGCCAATTTTTAAACTTCCAAGCGAATATCATTATGTGGGTACAACATCTGTTTGAATGGTGTCTGCCACAATATCTATACTGGCAAAGGAAAAGGTTAAGAAAACTGGTGGATAAAGAAATCCTCCTCTCTTTAAAAAAAAAAGTGAATGATTGCCAGGAAGTAAATGATAGAGTTTAGAACGATTCTAAAAGAGTAAGAGACAGCTACCTTTTGAGATGAATGCAGTTTTGCGAAGCATGCAGAAGTTAACTACAACCTGTTTTCTACTCCTAATAGACATTGCAGCACTTAAGGATGCTGACACAGTCTCAGTCAGCATGAAATTTGCCAGTGGTGCTATAGTCACGCTTGATGTCAGCCAGCATTGTACACGCAGCATTGACCAGAGGTTGGAAGTAAGTCATTATCTCATTGACAGTGACTATTCGTTACATCTAAACCCTTGATAATTTTTTCTTCGTCTCTCACTGTTTGTCCTGTTTACCCTTTTATTTATTGTGCATGCACAATATTACTTAGCCTGAAAATGCTGTTTCTAACTTTGGTACAGTTTTCACAATTCTGGATTTTGTTTGTGGAAGAGCATCCCAGTGGTCAATTCTGTGATTGTCCTACATTGTTTCACACAAAGACAATTCCAGTGGAGTGAGGGCTGCTTACTGCGTAATCATCATCAAGAGTAGAAATAGTTGCAAATTATTCCCTTGCACATTCTCCCCGTGTCTATGTGGATTTCCTCCAGGTGCTCCGGTTTCCTCCCACAATCCAAAAATGTGCAGGTTAGGTGAATTGGCCATGCTAAATTGCCCGTAGTATTAGGTGTAGGGGTAAATGTAGGGGAATGGGTCTGGGTGGGTTATGCTTCGGCGGGTCGGTGTGGACTTGTTGGGCTGAAGGGCCTGTTTCCACACTGTAAGTAATCTAATCTAATCTAAACTTGGCACTGTTTAGGATGGCTGGTACACTTACCATTTTTACTGCTGCGTATGACGTACGAAAATGAATTTCAAGGTTATCATATTAGAACTGCTATTTACTCTTCCACCTGTGTATGTGCTATCCATATTTGGGAGATGGGGGTGGTAGTAATCTTCCCACCTTGAGAAGTAGCATGAAGCATGATTAAATGGCATGTACGCCAACATTTGTTTTGTTTTTGAATTCTTTTTAAGGTTCATGGATCAGAAGGAACACTAAGGATGGACAATCAGAGTGCCCTTGGAATAACTGAGCAGGGCACACCAAGACCTGTGTGTTCCCAATTGCATTATGACCGATACAAAGATGCTTACAGAGATCTGGTGAAACACTTCCTCAGAACTCTGAAAGGTTAGCAAAAGAACAGAAATGTTCCAATGTGATAGATCTATACTTTTATTTTGGATTGTAAAAGCAGTTTACTTATGAATAGATTAGTTCATCAGTAATCCAGAAACGAAGGATGGTCTTTCAGAAGATTCAGAGTCCTTAGTAAAGCTGATGTTCACCACATTCTCTGTCATTTTGTGGATTAAATGTCAGCTTGGTTTCAATACATAGCATTCTGATCTCCAGTCAGAAGATTTGTAGGTTCCAGCCCCTCTGCAATATTTGTGCTCATAATTTAACTGGATATCTCATATGCCGTGCTGCATTTTGGAGATTCTGCCTTTTGCGTGAAATTCAATCATTAAATCAAGGTTAAAGTGAGTATAATGATTCCATGATGTAATTTTATGGAAGAGTTTTCCCATTAGCAGATGATTGGTCAGTTGTTTTGTTGCTGGATAAGTCTTACTGTGAGCCGTTGGTTGTTGCAAAAGAGTAACTTTATGAAGAGCTGGCAGATTTGCCTAGCTTACGCTAGAGAATGAATTTTCTTGATTGAAAAGCAGTTCAGAAATTAAAGATGTCTCGGCTATGAAATAAAAAAAGGAAGTAAATTTTTGGAAACTAGAATCATCTTGGACTGGTTCTGGGAGAATTGAATATCTTCTTGAAGGACGGTGTAACTAATATCTGCAAAATGTGTTTTTGGTTGAATTAAGCAACAAAGGAAATGTTCTGTTTTGTGATCAAGTATAATTTGCCTGTAAATAGTGTTTAGTCCATCACACTTTTATCCCTTTGTTACAGTAAGAGACTTAAAATGTCAAATTGTGTTATGACATTTTTTAGGTATTAACTGGAATATTGAATTTATTTCTGAGTTATCAGTCTGCATTGAGATTGTTATACCATCTAAACCCTCAATTTCTGACACCTTAATTTTCCAATTCCTGCCTTTCTTTCCTTTATACCTGAGAGTACTAGGATCTGCATTTTTTTTCCACCTTGTACAAGTTGTTGCAGTGAAAAATGATAAGACTATTTAACTGCAGCGAGAACATCACAACTGAGTATTACCCTTACTGCATGTGTAAGTTTAATTCCGGAGTAAGTCACTCCAAGTTTATCCTAAATCTTAAAATTGGCTTTATAAATGCATTGCCAAACTCTCTCATACCATATAGCTTGAGGAAAGTCTATTCTTAGCTGATGTTAGTTGGAATCATATATCCCAACAAAAGTCTTTTACTTCGGCAGAAATGGAAAAGAAAACAAAAGGCTTGAATTTTATAAAAAGCATGTTTCACAACTTCAGAACATCCCAAAGTACTTCACAGATAATGAAGCAGTTTTAAAATGTAGTCATTGTTTAATTGGAAATGTAGCAGCCAGTTTGTGTATAGCTGTCTCGTACTAACACCAACAAGATAATGATCAGATTGCTTGATTTAGTGATATTGGTTGCGCATTTAAAAATGGCTAGAATTCTAAGGCGAGTTCCTCTGCTCAACCATGAAATAGTGCCACAGTTTTTTTTATGCTTACTTGAGGGGGCCAACTGAGCCTTGATTTCACATCTCACCCTATATTTTGCTGATGTGACACTTCCTCAGCGTCGGCTTAAATTTTGTGTTTCCAATCTCTGAGTGCTATTTGTACCCACAGTGTTCTAACTCGGAACATCGATAAGTGAGCCACAGCTGATAGATAAAGAATGAGTAGGTTGCAGGAGTGCTGTTTTACTGTACCCCAAGCAGAGTCCCATCCTTAAGGTGAAAGAAAGAGAGAAGCAGGGAGGAGCAATACTGATGGTGGTGGGCACTGGACTGGAGCTCAGGGTTTGACAGTTTTTTGCTTGTCGCTTACTTTAGAAACTACTTTGTTTTTGATTGATTGTTTGATCTCCTCCCTCAGGGAAGGAAGAGCCATTTATCACAAAGGAGAATTTCTTGTGGACAATTCAGGTTGCAGCGGCTGCAGAACAGTCTTGGAGGAATGGTTCAGCAGTGGATCTGCGGAATGAAGCCCTTGATGGCACTGTTATTAAAACTGAAGTGCCCTGAAAGAAACAACATAAGGCGGTTGAAGACCATGTTTAATTACAGTCTGCAGCAGTAACTCATTGGATTGGGGGTGGGGGAACAGTGAAAAAATAAAATGAACAGAGAGCTGATTCATAAACTGTTCATTCCTCTTGTGAACCAATACTTCTAAAGGAAAAGTTTTATTCTGAGTCGTGGGTTCAACTGATAGCAAGTAGACCAGCCTGATATGGATGTCAGGGAGGTTTGGGGGTGGCAGAAGACCAGGAACAGGATGTTTGAAGGAATGAGTTAACCCACTGTGCAGATTTGATCCTACAATATCCCACTGAGAACCTATTGCTGTACTAACACTCAGTAGTTGGCTACATCCGACATTGAATATTGCACAAGAGAAAGTGGGAGCTCCAACGTAAGGAAGTTTCCGTAGGATCAGTAGAAATGTATTGTATCTCCTTCCCTTATGGCCCCTCATGTCATACTGCAATTGCCTGTTTCATGTGCTTTTCAGCAGCAACTAACAGCTGATTATTCTGTCCATTATCTGTCTATGAGTGTTTTGAACTTCAGAACAATGCACATGGAACTCAGGTGCTTCTGTGTAGGTAGGCCCTCGCAACAGTCCATCAAGGCTGTGTGTGAAGGTTGTCTTTAAAGGCCTAGGTTAAATATCTATTGATTAGTCTATCATGGGATTTTTTTTTTTTAAATCTGCCCATAAATTAGAAGCATTTTTCCATGTTTTACTGACTTGATGGCAGTGCATTAATATGGGTACTGTATGTGTAACCGATTGGAGTCGGTGTTTGCACGGATTTCTTTTGCTGTACTTTAGCTGCAATACTGGCATTTTTACAATCCTGTAACTTAAATAATTTAACAAAATTTGATCTAATGTAGGTTGAAAACGCAATTTATTTAGAAATATGTGCTTTTATATTTGTAATTATTGGACAGTTTAGGATTGCTTCTAAACATGAATACAGTTGCTGGACTCCTACCAATGACACAGCTAGAATTGGGGGTGGGGAGAAGGGTTTGGATACTTACAAAGAAAATAACACATTTTTTAACTGAACAACTCAAAAATGAATGGTAATTTTTATTTAAAACTGCAAACTTTTTAATAGATATAGAGAATTTTCTCCTTTTTTGTCTAAAATGTATTGTGTGAATACAGTGAATGTTAATTTCATCCTTAACATTGCATTGCTGTTCATGTTAACTATTTAATGGGTAGTGGAAGGGCAAGGAGAAACTCCTTCTGGACAACAACAAATCAGCTTTTGTCATCCAAGTCAGAAGACCTGGGCCCATGCCAATATTTAACCCAAAGTGATCAGAAACACTGGAATCAAAAGCAGCAGAAAAAGACTGTCTGCCTTAACTAAACACAATGCATTTTCAGAGTTACATTGGTATTTTCACTGTACTGCATTTCAAGAATCTTCATGGATCAATAGATTCCACAAGATCTTTTATTTAACTTCTTTTCGAGGTGGAATCTGGAGTTGATGTTGGGGGAGAGTTTTTTGCAAAGATGATGTGGAAGAACAGCTTGATTATTTAATGACAGTAAATACTGTAGCCTGAGGAAGTGAGATATTGAACTTTGATATAAGTACCTGCTGGCATTTCAGTTCGGTGACTGTGGGATTTCATTTTTCCACTATTCTTTCATGGAATGTGGATGCTAATTATTGTCTGTTCTAATTGTCCTTGAACTAAACTAGGGCATTTTCAGAGGGCAAATGCAAACTGATCATATTACTGTGGATCTGGAGTCATATGTAGGCCAGACCAAGTAAGGTTTCCTTCCCTTACTTGGAGGTAAGATGATTACTGAACAACACAGGTTTTTACAACAATAACTGACAATTTCATGGTTACCATTGCTGAGACCAACCTTATGTTCCAGATTGTATTAATTAAATTTAAGTTCCACAGCTGCCATTGTAGGATTTGAACTTGAGTCCCCAGAGCATTAGCTTGGATCTCTGACTGAAGTTCAGCTGACCAAAGTTTGTGCATCTAGCTGATAATTTAAAGCAGGATTTTTGCCCCAATTTCCATATTCTTTTGCAACAGCATTACTGAAGGATAGGAGGTGGGCAGAGTGATATTATTGCAAAAACCACAGTGTGGGGTCCAGTTCCCTTGTGGGAATGCAGTGATATTAAATAACGTGAAAGAGAAGGAAATCAGGATTAGTTGCTATCATGAAAAACCAAAGAACTGTGGATGCTGAAAATCAGAAACAAAAACAGAAATTTCTGGAAAAATTCAGCAGGTCTGGTGGGATCTCTGAGGAGAAAGTATAATTAACATTTTGGGTCCAGTGACCCTTCTTTAGAACTTCTATCAAGTGTGATATGAAGATAATGAGAAGGTTAACTTAATTCCAACCTCTGAAATGCCCAGTGCAGATTGTGCAGCAGCTGCTGGGGACTGTTGCCACATAGCTGTATTTTCCTTATGTGGGAGGTGACGCCAATGATTCCAAATATTTAAGAATTAATACAATTTGCAACTTATAGTGCATACAAAAATTATAATTCTCATAAATAATTAAAGCCTATTTAATTTATTAAACTTTATATCTGCAGACCTAATATCCTAAGTTTGCCTTGTTATAGTGGTTGTGGTGACAAGTTAATAAACCATCTCATTAGAGGCTTCATAATTGGAGTTGTGTAGATTTTGAGAAATGTGGACTAAGCCTTCTGCTTCTCGAAGGAACATAACAGGCAACCTGAGATGCTGCCTTTGAGTACTTGCACCTACTTGAGTGACCTTGGAATCAGTGTAGCATAGAACAGAAGACTCACTGAGTCTGTGGATGTTTTTGAAGAACTCCCCAGCTTATCCTACTCTTTGACTCTTCCCCTGTGTTACTGCATTTTTTCTCCTTCTTTAAGTATTTACCCAATTCTTCTGAAATCTACTTTTAAACCTGTTCCCACCATCCAGTTCAATATTGCATTCCAAATTCTAAGCTGCTCATGGGGGGAAAAAAAATCATTTTTTTTCCACCTTGTGTTGCATTTTTAAGGGAATCACTTCTGTCCTCTGGTCATCAACATTTAAAAATGATATTTATTTACTTGATTTAAATCCTTAACAATTTTAAACACCTCTATCAAATCTCCTCTTAGCCTTTTAAGTGTTTATTCAAACCCAGCCTGGTTGATCTTACCTGAACTAGTTCAAACTCAATTTTAAAACTCAATTTTTAATTAATCTTTTTTCTCTGATGTCTAGCTTTAGTGATGTGTATTGTATTTTTTTCACAATGTTTTGTCAAAAGAAAATAATTTTGTACTTCTTTGGCTTATCCATTTCTGAATCAGTGTACTTTTTTTGAAAGAGAAATTTTACTTTATAATTAAGATGCAGGTATTTATGCTAGACCTATAAGATACATAATTGACAGCAGCAGAGCATTCTGGAAACTTCCTGAAATGGTTCACCTTTAGTGTGAACCCAGATGGTGATGTAATCTAACTGTAAGCTACATGCCTATGCTCAATACCTCCTTGTTAGCAGAGGTCAGTAGAAAGCAACCAAGACATGTGATTGAGATATATTTTGTTTTTCCTTTAGCTTTTTCAGCGGAGGGGGTGAACCCAGTTATATAGTATCTCAGCTGCTTTACTAGCTTTGAATTTGGACCTTTCTGCTAATAGAACATTCTGTACAATGTTGTGTACTTATTCAGCTATTGTGGAAAAGTAAAGAGCTGTAGAGAGCTTTCATACAGTCATGTTCATGAAGGTGCTCTGCTTTGTGGCTCCAAGGGAAATGGAACCTAAGATGCTGTTAGGTTAGTAGCCGAGGATATCTTAGTGCAAAGCTATGATGGGTAATCTTAAGATATCAAAGCTATTGATAGGAACTCCAGCTTATTACAATACTCAGATGAACAAGTGAATATGAAATTATAATCTCAAAGTTACATTCCTGTGACTGAATGGGTCATTTGTGACCCACAATTATTAGTTTATTTGAGATTTTAAGATCATTTGGCTAGACAGTATGACCACTCGGTGTCAATCAATGGGATAAATTTCTTTTCCAGATATTGATAACTGTGCACAGTATGGAACAAATTGGTGAGAAAGTTAACATTGCTCGAAAAAAGTTGTCAATGCACAAGATCAATATTTGTAACTACTCATTTCATAATATACTCTGCTTCCTGTTGTTGTGGGCTCTGACACATTATCTTTGTTCTAGGGATGTTGCTGAAACTGAGATTTGAGAATTTTTTGACATGATTTGAGGAGCAAGGTTGAGAGCCTGACAAGTTGCAATATTAATTGTCATGAAGAATGGTCAGTTGGTCTAAATTTAATCATGATGTTTCTTAAAACTGACGAGGCTAATACTGCAAGAATGGCAGCTTGCTTTTCTTGTTGGGCCCCTTTTCCCTTCTTCCAGATCACCAGAACCCATCTGAAAATTTGCATGTGTGAACCTGGAGATCACAGATTGAAAGGTTATTTGTACAGGAATGGCCATTTAGACCTGAATCTGAGATTGTCTGATCATGTGTGTGCAAGGTTGGCTGATCTGCCTATTGAGTGGAAACTTATTGTTTTTTTTTCCCCTAGACTCTACTGCCACCTAGCTTGAAGTTACCAAAAGCATTTTCAATAGTCTCACTATCATAACTTAACTCCACAGGCCGTGGATACGACATTGAACTTTCTTCATCTATTTAGCCTACTGTGATTAGATTAGATTACTTACAGTGTGGAAACAGACCCTTCGGCCCAACAAGTCCACACCGACCCGCCAAAGTGCAACCCATCCAGACCCATTCCCCTACATTTACATTTCACCTAACACTACGGGCAATTTAGAATGGACAATTCACCTGACCTGCACATTTTTAGACTGTGGGAGGAAACCGGAGCACCTGGAGGAAACCCACGCAGACTCGGGGAGAATGTGCAAACTCCACACAGTCAGTCGCCTGAGGCGGGAATTGAACCCGGGTCTCTGGCGCTGTGAGGCAGCAGTGCTAATCATTGTGCCACCCATAAACTGAATTCAAACTCCACCATCTGCCCTGTTCCATTTGCTTGACAGATTGTGCTATCCCTCTTTAGGAGGAGTTAATGGCAGAATCAGTAGATGCTCAAAGACCAACATTAACCTACAGCACCCCAGATGGGACGTGAACACACAATCCCTGGCTCCAGAGGCCAGTGCCTTATTCATTAGGCCACTCGGGCAGTACATTTACTAATAACATGTAGATGCTAATTTGTATTAATTTTTCTTGGTGACTGCAGGAAAAAAAATAAATCTGAGATGTCAGATCTGGAGAAGGGAACAATTTTCTACTCTTAGGATCCAGTATCAGTATCAAGTATTCACAAAATCCTGAATAGACTGTACATTAACTAACCCTATCAGAGGAAGTCTATTCTCCTCCTCATCCATGCCCCGCCCCCCCCACCCCATCCCCACCAAGAAAACAGCAATCCGCACACAAGTGCCCCTTTTAGAGGAGATACTAACAGCATAGTCTTACATGCTACAATCAAACTGAAAGATCCTTAAACTAACACAGTCCCATTTCCACAAACCCAATAGAATTTTACACAAGTAATTCAGATGTTTATCAAGTTTTATTTGACACAATGTCTTGCGATGTTCACTGGAAGCTGAAACCTTTCACTTTAGTGTCATTGAAGATGATGGAGAATGAAAACTTTTAATTCACAAGTGGACAGTACTGACCTTATTTCCTTGTGACGTAAAATGAGCACTTCCATCTTTCCAAGGTTTTCTTCTTATGGCTGAAGAACGTTTTTTGGCAGTCCAGCTGATTAGTGCCCTATTGTTTGGTTGTCTTACACTAACCACCTATTGCATTTATTAAGGATTTATACAGCAATTCTCTGAAAATTAGCATTGATTGATGGCATGTGTCTATGTATTACCAATACACTTCCTAATCAGATGATGTGAGGGTATAATGCTGCTTTTGAAAACAACATGATATCTTATGTAAAGGTATCAAAGTGCTATGAAATCAAGCTCAAATGCCAGTTTGCGCTGAATTAGCTTATTTCAAATGCCAGAATTTCAGTGGGCTAAAGAAGGAAACTTCAGCTACAAACTTTACTATTGGGTAAATGTGGCATTAGTGATACTATCACTGGACTTGTAATTCAGAGGTTCACATGTTCTGAACTCTCTCGGTAGCTGGTGGAATTTTTATTTAATTCTGTTATTATTTAGACATGTTCAGGTGCAGATTTCAAGTGAGGGTAAGATCTGACCTAGTTACAATGAGTTAAATAACTTGTTGACATTGTTTTTTTTAAACAATATATTAAAGATTCATCTCTTCACTAAGTACTGATGGTGAACCTGTATTTGTAGAACTGTACTGAGAAAGCGAGAGAGAAATCAGGAAAAAGAATTAAGTTCATTGTAATTTCTAGTTGAATACAGTGTGCCACAATGTTGTAATGTTAAAAAAGGGACCAACTGTATTCTACATCAGGTATATATTACAATTTTATCCTGATCAATTGGTGCTATTTCATTACTGTAAAAGACTGTCATTTCTGTAGTCATAAAAAAGATTTCAAACATGATGCATTTTAAAAATGCAAATATGTTTGGAAGAACAGTGTTTAAATTAATTCATCCGTAACATCTATGTATTTTGGACATTTCCTTATTACATTTCTAATTATCACAGGTTTTTAACAACACTTGCTATAGAAAAGTAGGGCAGCTGTCTCATGAGAGAACAACTGGTGCTGAGTTTAACCTGAGGGTCATCACATCTCAGGAGAGTTTGAGAATGCAGGGTTTTCGTGGTTCCCTTAGTTATTACGGAATTGGACTCACACTGGAGGCATCACTCTGTATTGCAAACCAGCAATCCAGCCAACTGAGCTAACCAACCCATATATTTAAAAAATAATTTATGTACATTGATATTTTCCAATAGTCTTCATTTTACTTAGATTAACTGCTACCAACTTGTTTTTTGCTTTAATTTTTACACTAGTAGTCTTGTAAATAAAATGATTTGGGATGAAGCCATCTGAACATAATTTCATACTACAGGAGTTTACCAATTCAGTCAGGACTGGAATTGAATCTAAGAGCCTTCATTTACTAACTACTAAAGATTTTACATGAAAGGAGATTTAAGTTAGTCTCAATTGCACATCAAGTGGGCACAAAATGAGTCGATATCAGGAATGTGGAATTTTGTTCTAATTGTTCTTTCATGACTCCACAATGTGGTCATTGCTAGTAGTACAATCTGATATGGTAGACAACCGTTTTTTTTGAAGACTGGGATTACACATTTGAAACTGAATTGTGGCTGTTTATTTTGCTTCTGGACTTGCTATATCTGATGTAGAACTACATGAAGTAGGTGGAGTACCTTCAATTTAAAGTGCTGGTACTATATTCCTCGCTTTGTTTTCAAATCGTATAAATTTATGGAAAGCTGTTATTTGCTCCATTGCCTCTGTTTTAGCCAGCAAGCAGTCAACTAGTCTGAGCAACTTCCTGGCTCTTGGTATGTAACCTTGTAGGTTGCACACTTAAGGTGTCTAGCCAAATATTTTTTGACAGTATACAGGAAAATAAGTTTTTTTTTGTGGGAAATGCATCACATATTGCATTAAAATTGTTCCTTTCATGTGCTCAAGACATTTAAAATGTTTGCACTAATTAAGCGCTTTTGAAGAGTATCACTGTCGTAAAGCATACTGTGATTTACACATTCCAAAATTCCACAAACGGATGTGATAATGACCTAATCTGTCTTTTAATGATGGTGGTAAGAACTGATTCATGCTGGGATATTGGGGACAATTTCCCAACGTTTTAAAACAGTCACAAGATCTTATACATATGTTGCAATCTGTGTTCAGTGACTTCTCTTATAAACTTGTGTATCTGTCAAATACCTAACCATACCACCTAAGCAAGTGGCACCAGCTGTCATACAGAAAGGCAGTAGCCGCCATCTAAACTACACCTCAAACATAAGTTAATATCTTTAGGATGGCAAATGGGTGAAAAAGAAACTGCTAAAGATAAAATTCCTGCTTAATAAAAAAATCAATAAACAACATTGCAAGTGTTGTTGTTGTCCAGGACTGTGTATTTACCCTACAAAGCTTCACAGCACCCATGACTTGCAAAGACTTCACTCTTATCAGTGAACCCAATTTACGAATGTCATGTGCAATGATTTTTTTTATTTTCGTATCACTGATTAAATATTAAGATTAAAAACCACAATTCCATGGAATGAAGTGACCTATTCACTCATGATATGGTTTCCTTAGAGGAATTCTGAGAAAGAAAAACTGATATCAATCACAGAGATACAGGATCCATCTGCTTTATTGTGTTACAAAATTTCTTGAAACATAATTTCAAAGGATACATTACAAATAATAAAAAGTACACAGTTACAACTTGTTTGGAGTATAAGGTAACAATTAATACTGGCTTAAAAAGCATTAGTTGACATTGAACTTTTAAAATCTTAAATGTTTAAAGCAATAAAGTGCTTTAAATTGCTACTATTCAGAGGCGTAGGGTCACACACAAGTGGCCCAAATATAATTTTACAGTGTGCACCAGTTTATGATTGAGAAAGACCTCCTAGAGCAGTGAGTTCAAAATTGCAGATTGTTTCTGGGTGACTGCTATGAAAGTCTGTTGCTTTCAAAACTCTGGGAATACATGTGCAATATTGAACCCCCCACTCACTCCCATTGTTCCATCAATTCTTTGGGCTACACCTTCATGGTGTGTGCATGGTACCTTACACATTCTTTCTGTGTGAATTCAGATAGTGAGCAAATGGCAGGCTAATTCCAAAATACAAATCACGACACCTGTTTAGAAAGTGACTATAAAGCAGGGGTGTTCAGAATGAATCATGGTATCATAGCCTGTGTGTGTTTTGGTCAATAGTTTGGGTGTGATAGGTCTTCACTGCATTCCTTTAAAGATGGTGCTGGTCTAGACAAAGCAGAGATCCCATTGCATCGAATGAGTTTTATAGAAAATATTTAATCCATGTGATCTCCAACACTAATTTTGTTTGAAATGTTCAGAGAGAAGTTTTCCAGAGTATATTATGCCTTTTTGACTCTCTTCCCAAAGGATTGCACAGCCAGACAAAGAGTGAGAAATTATTAGCTTGAAATGATACGGCAGTGATGGAAAGATTGGAAGGACCAGCTGTACTTTTCCTGTCTGATAATTCGATACATTGACTGACTGATTACAGGCAAATTTGTTGAGTCTTTTATTGTTTGAGAGCATTCATAATGGTTAACTGAATTCATAATATTCTCTCAGTATTCATAAAAATACTGATATATGTATTGTCAATTAAAACTTGATGGCAAGTTAGACTTGACCTCAGAACTTAGTCCCAGTCAACAGAGTTAGCTGATCTCGAACAGGATGACAAGAGGATCTCTATAATTAGTCTTTGCATTTTGGATGAGGATGAAAGTCAATAAAGATTGTTGGTTGAAGACAACACTGGGCTCAGTCGAGATGCATCCTGCAGTTGAAAAACCTTTAGACACTCACTATCTGATCTCACAAATCAAGAAATACTCCTTGGACTAGAGGGTATGTTATCTGTGGAACAGGGACCATTTACACCTTCAGGAGATAAGGGGAGAAATATTATTAAGAAATCAATTGATTTTTAAATCAATGAGTTAGGTTTGTTTTCACTATCTATTAAATCTTATTATTTTGAAAGGTGTGCTGAGGGACTTAACAAAACAGGTGAGTTAAGGTTAAGGACATCAGGAATTGAGTGAAATTTTGATCATGTTTTAACACTATTCAATAATTTAATCTTGTTCTTCTCTGATCTCTTCTGTCAACTGAAGGTGAGAAAATCAAATGGAAATATTCTCTCCATCATTGATAAAATAGAAATCTATGTTTAGTCACAATGCCACAGTGCAATCATTTACCTGACAATGTGGTAAAATTCTGCCAGTGTCATTCTGAGAGGGATCTGTTGTAGCAGTGAAAGGATTTAAAGACTAAATCTTTGTTTGCCAATCATTGCCTTGAGCTGTGGCAGATGCTGTCTCATTATTTGTCTCAACAAAGCTTTAAAAGATCAGACGGAGCAAGTTGATGTCAGACATTTTTTAGTGCAGTAAACAGATCACTAAACATGTTCAAATAGAATCCCTACAGTGTGGAAGCAGGCCATTCAGCACATCGAGTTCACACTGACCCTCCGAAGATCATCCTACCCAAACACACACACACACCTTCTCCCCCCCCCCCCCCCCATCACATAATTCATGTAACCCTGCATTTCTCTTAGCTAATCCACTTTGCCCGCATATCCCAGGATACTAGGGCAACTTAGCACGGCCAATCCACCTAATCTGCACGTCTTTGGACTGAGGGAGGAACTCAAAGGAAACCCACACAGACATGGGAAATGTGCAAAACTCCACACAGACAGTCACATGGATGCACGGTGCTGTGAGAAATAACACCGGTGTAAACTTAACTGGACTCCATTAACCAGTAATCTTAAAATAGTGCACAGATTAATTTAAACCTCTCAGCAACAGTGATATGACTGTACAATGACAATATTGCACACCATTGAAAATCTCATTCCATGTCACGAGAGAGTACAAGCCACTTAATCAGAATGAGGAAGGTAGGGGCCTTAATTATCTCAATCTCTGATCGGCGCAATATCGAGGGCCAAAGGGCCTGTACTGCGCTGTATTTTTCTATGTTCTATGTAGCAACTTTAATAAACTTGCATTTGACCTCATTAAAAAAGTCATGGATAATATTCCAGGCACATTACTTAGAAAGAGCTTCTGAGTGCTTATCCCATGTGTGTTTATTTTGAAAAAAGACTCCCTGTTTTTGTCACCACCTGCTTTTCCTCTGTAAATGCAATACTATTGATGTAGTATAGGTATGGCAACTATCCAGAATTGTCTTGAGTATCCCAAAACATTGAGCACTTATTGATTATGTATTTTGGAGATCCTGTGTGCGGAGGAATTTGAGAAGATTGTCATATAATCTCCATGAATATTTCACAAGAGTTGGCCACTCTTGTTTTGAACATGTATTAATGCTCTGTTGTCTGACCAATGATCCTTATCTGCTAGCTCCATTGCACAAACTTTATAGAAGCCCAGAATATTAAGCATATCCTGCACCAGTCGCTTCATTATAGTTTTAAGAAGCCATAAATAGACTCCACTCAGATGTGCAAACTGAACTGGACATTAAAATCTGACCGGCTATTTGCCAGTTGAACTGTACCAGGCAGGTTTTATGAAAGGGTAGAAATATCTTAAATGTGAAAGGTCTGGTGGTTTTAAAATAAAACATAACACAATTTTCCTTCAACTCGTGCAGTGAAGCATTGATCAGCTAATAAATGTTTTGAATTAATTTTGCACAGCAAAGATTGAAATGGAGCTAAGATGTTGTCCCTAGTCTCTGCTTGTTCTTTCTCCCTCCCTTTGTTTCAGGTGCTGAATTAGTCTGCCCAGTTCTGAAAATGGAGGGGGTTAGAAATACACAGTATCTTAGTTAATTCCTGAAAAGAAAACTAGAAAAACTAGTTAATTTTCAACAGTCGTCTTCCTTTCAGTTGGTGAAAAACCCACTGTGTACTTCCAATACCTTTTAGTTTTCTTTCTGGAATCCACTGTTTTCTCTTTGTTTCATTTTCTCTATGAAGATACTTCCAGGAACTCAGTACTTTTCACAACAGCACAAATACAAAACCACCTAGTTCTAGCTGTAATGTCTATACAACTCAATTCTGTACCTACCACAGGTGGTTAGAAGATTCTCTTATGAAATAATACAACAAAGGGGTAGAATTCCCTTGTCCTGCAAGGTGTGTACACTGCACAATACATCAGAAAATATATATACACACACAATTTAATAAAATGGAATTTGTTGCTTTGCTCAAGAGCCAGCACTCCAAAGAATTTCATTTTTTAAAAAAATCTAGCATGCATATAAAAACCTGAAATGAATGGACCAGGCGCTGGAATGGAAGAGAACGAAAGTCATGCAGAAAATTATTCTGACAAGCAACACGTTGAGTCTTAAATTGAAAGGAGCCTTCAATTCCCCAAATACACCTCAATTGTATACCATTGTAAGTCACGGTATGCTCTTGCATATATATAAAATTACAATTTCCAGCATCCCTCTGACTGCTATATGCCTTCTCCCCATGCCTAAACAGAATGCAAATATGCAATTTATCCTTAGATAACGCAGTGGTTGCTGTCCTTCCGAAGTTCCCCAATGTGATGTTCTAACCAAAGGAAATCTTGGATTTAATCAATCAAAGAATAGCTAGTTGCTCTGAAGAATCAATGGGTATGGGTATTTGAGGTATTATAGAAGCCCAGCGGAGTGTAAACAGGCCCTTCAGCCCAACAAGTCCACACAACCCTCCAAAGAGTAACCCACCCAGATCCATTCCATGACCCTATATTTACCCCTGACTAGTGCACCTAACCTACACATCCCTGAACACTATGGGCAATTTAACATGGCCAATTCACCTAACCTGCACATCTTTGGATTGTGGGAGGAAACCAGAGCACGTGGAGAAAACCCACGCAGACACTGGGAGAATGTGCAAACTCCACACAGATAGTTGCCCAAGGCTGGAATGAAACCCGGGTATGTGGCGCTCTGAGGCAGCAGTGTGAACCACCGTGCCACCCCTCTGGATCACCGTCCATACCTCTGGACCCGAAAGATTCAGATTCAAGTCCCAACTGCTCCAGAGTTGTGTAATTACATTGCTGAAGTTGAGAAAAATAGGTTAAATTTTTTTTTAAAAATCTACCACTACCTTCTCAGAACAATGAATGTTGGCTCTGAGCGAAGCCCATGTCCCATAAGTGAATTTTTTTTAAAAAAGGTGATACATGTTGGCAACATCAATTTTCTGAAGCAATTATTTTACCCAATGTTACTAGCACTTAAGGATGAGAGCTTGCGTACAGTTTTCCAATGGTATTGTCATTTGGATATTCTCCTTGAACGCAAAATTGGTGTTATGGTTCTCTGGATTAAACTGGAGGGATGGGTATGCCAATAACAAATTCTACTAAAACCAGAGTTGAAGGACCTTAATGAAGTTTATAAAATAATGAGGGGTAATGGTAGTTGTCTTTTCCGTTAGATGGGGGATTTTAAGACTTAAGGGGGCACATTTTTAAGTTGAGAGGAAAGGGATTTAAAAAAGACATGACGGACAAATTTTGTTTAGACGAAGGGTGGTTTGTGTGTGGAATGACTTTCCTGAAATAGTGATGGACGGGGGTACAATTACAACATGTAAAAGACATTTGGATAAATACATGAATAGGAAAAGTTTGGAGGGATATGGGTCAGAAGCAGGCAGATGGGACTAGTTTAGTTTGGGATTATGTGCGCCATTGACTAGTTGGACTGACGTTGCATGACTATGACTCAGTGTCTGCTATGCTCAGAAAAAAAACAAGGAACAAGTTGTGAAGTATGAGCTGTGAAAGCTGATTAAAACCAGAACAAAATGCGCAAGTTTGTGGGTATAAATCAGAGTCCTCTTTAAAGGTTAATGCACATAAAAAATATCAATAGATTGTGCATCCTCTCAAACCTGTTGTTTTGCCATTCAATGAGATCAAGGTTGAATAATAACCCAGCTTGTCCCCATAAACCCCGTTCACCATCCCCAATATCTTCTAATCTCAAAATTTAAATTAAGTTGTCTTCTGTCTTTTTTAATGAAACAAATAATGTCATCAAAGATAGATATGTTTTGTCAGTAGGAGAAATCAGGGGTCACAGGGAAAGTGGAGGTGAGGAATCTCAGATCAGCTGTGATACTACTGAATGGCCAAGTAGTTTTGAGGAGCCAAATGGCCACCTCGTATTTCTTATTATTTCCTACTCAAATTGGATGATGACATCATTGTTACTTCTCAAGATCGTACTAAAACTGTTGTTATTTATTCTGATTGTTAAATTTACTATCAATATAATGCCATGCATGGAATAAGTAAGAATTGAGGATTACATTGTACTCTTGTTTATGGTTCTTGAATATGTGAAGCTTCCAGTTGAATTAACAAAAAATCTTATTCTTGGCACTCAGTTTGTTTAAATAGTAAGGATAATCCTACCTTCTCCCTGCTAAGCAACAACAATTGCTCAGATTATACCAGCACGTAACAGGACATCACAAAGTACTTCACTAAACATGAAGTGTTTTACAGAAGATTTACAGAAGTAACTGAAGTGTTGTCAAATAGACTTGGAGGAAAGGGGCATTGGTTAAGGATGACATTTCAAAGTCCTGAGCTACAAATGATTAAAGGCAAAGAATGTGAAATAGTGCTTATGGGAATAAGAAACTGATCTCACCTCCTGAGGGTAACAGGTCATAGATAATCAGGATTTAATACGAGGATGCAGGTGATTACAATGTGCAATTTGATATAACATAGTTGGGCTCTCAAAGCAGACTTGGTAGAGCTAACCATAGAGGTAAAGGTAGGGATGAGAATTTCAACTACGTAAGAGAATGATAAGGCAGGCAAATTTATGCAGAGGGCTAGAGACAACTTGAATTATAGAATTCTTATAGAGTGGGAGCAGATTATTTGGTCTATCTAGTCCACACAGACCTTTTGAAGAGCATCCCATCAGACCCATTCCTGTAACCTTGCATTTCCCATGGCTAATCCACCGAGGCTGCACATCCCAGAACAGTATGGGCAATTTAGCATGGCCAGTCCACCTAACCTGAATATCTTTGGACTGTGGGAGGAAACCAGAGAAAACCTATGCAGACGCAGGGAGAATGTACTAACTCAACATAGACAGCCACCTGAGTGTGGAATTGAACCCAGATCCCTGGCACTGTAGGGCAACAGTACTAACCATTGAGCCACCGTGCCACCCCGAAGGATAGCCTTCATGTAGATTTTAAAGGTTCAACTGAACATTAAAATAGAGTTGAAATTCCTCTTGGACAGTATACTAAAAAAGCAATAGCAAAATGGCAGCTTGTTTTACCCTCTGCAAATTTCCTGTTCCTTTGATGTTTTGCACTGGATTGGATCAAGAATTAACTTGGTGAGTTCTGAATAACCAATTGGTCCCGAACAGATTGCTTGATGATGTGGTACAGCTGTCATCCCATCAGTCTGGCTCATGCCAAAGAGTTTAGAAAAGAAGAAAAAAAATTGCTTTTGGGTCAGGTATAGATGCTTTTCAGGAACTGGAAGATCACCAATCCCTTCAGAGAATTGGTGAGATTAACAAAATCTTGTGTCAGCTACTGGAGAGCTAGCAAGAACCCTAAATTGCCTCTTTGCCAATCAGGCATTTAACAGACCAGCGACAGACCTTCAAAGAGTCAAGGAAAGTCTCACGTACCAAGAGCTCCTGACCAGCAACTCTCGTGAGTGGTAAAGCCTATGCAGAGGTGGTGATTGCTATCAGAACAACACACACACACACACAAGGCTTGATTTTGTGGACAGACCCAGGGGAAAGGCAGTGATGGCAGTAAGGGGGTTTTAGTAGGGTCAGCAGCAAGGGCATTAATATCTCCACCCAGTCTTCTGCTCCACTACCCTTCCCGATGCTGGATTTCTCACTTGGGCACTGCATGTCTTTGAAGGGGAGATACCTCCCGCCAAACACATCCACCTGCTGGACAAGAATTTGTGGACTGACGTCCTTAAATGGGTAAAAATAGCCATGGAAGTTTTCATTTGACATAGACTCCCAACCATGGACTTAATGCAGGTGCAGGCAGGAAGGGAGCAAGGTGCACACATGTCACTCTTTTAAATGCTCCCCATGACTAAACTCACCATGTGGGAAGGCACAAGAGTCCATTCAATGAGTGCTTATGTTGGCAAAAGGAAATAGAATAAATACTAAAGAGAAATATTGAATTTTTTGGAACATGTTTAAAAGGTTTGTTTCCATTCCAGTTTTTAGTTCCATAACTGAAAAGTTATTCTATTTTTTTTAATGCTATGACTTGGAGGAGCCAGTGTTGGACTGGGATGTACAAAGTTAAAAATCACACAACACCAAGTTATAGTCCAACAGGTTTATTTGGAAGCACTAGCTTTCGGAGTGCTCTCCTTCATCAGGTGGTTATAGAGAACAAGGTCATGATCAGAATTTATAGTCAAATTAGTCCAGTGTCATGGATGTGTGATTAACCAATTTTAGATTAAATCTTTCATCTTTTAGAATGGGATATGCTGGTTTCTGTTCTCAGCTTTTCTAACAATAGGTGTGAAGTCTATCTGTGCTGAGCTATCTTGAGAATGTAATTTAAAAGATGTTCTGGGATTTACATGACAAAGAACAGAAACCAGCATATCCTATTCTAAACAATTTTAGATTAAATCTTTCATGTTTTAATGTATCACATCTCCATGACACTGGACTCCTTTGACTATAAATTCTGTGATCATGATCTTGTTCTCCACAACCACCTGATGAAGGAGCAGTGCTCCAAAAGCTAGTGCTTCCAAATAAATCCGCTGGACTATAACCTGCTATTGTGTGATTTTTCATTTTTAATGCTGTGCGGGCTGCAGTATATAGCCAGCATTTTGTTTTATTTCATATTTCCAGTGTATATTTAACTCCCAGAGTTCTTAGAAGACTGCCCTCATCCAGTAAGCTATCAAACTCCCCCCTCCCTCCCTGGGACACACAAGTCACTTCACTTTAATGGTAACTCTAAAATGTTCACATTGCCCCACTCATTCAGCTTCTATCCTTTTTCCTAGCCATGCTCACCATCCCACAAGATGTCTGTTAGAGAACGTGCACAAAGACCAGAACTAGATAAGGATGGGAGATCTGTAATAGAGCTGAAATGTTTTCTGACTGGAGTGATTGTAAAATTTAAGTACATATTTTGTTCACGTTACCAAACAATTTCTTTACCATCAAGGAAAAAAAATCTCAACTATGGAAGTTTACAATTTTACAAATAATGAGGAACAGCAAACCCACCCCCTCCTGCAGTGAACGGACAAACTTTGAATGTTTAGAAAGATAATTTGGGAGACCAGTAAAAAGTCAATGTATGTCAAACCCCAAGAGGTTGACAGAACATAAAGGTGGAGGTAGGAGGAATGTGGAATTTGCTGAGTTTAAATGGAACAAGAAGTTCCATAGACCCGTATTCATGGATTGGTGGGATGTAGGGATTGTGGCACTTGTGTAAATCTGGAAGGAGGGAATCTGCCCTCCTGGTTGGAATTGATTGTATGAAGGTAAAGGACAAGGAAAGAAGAAAAAATGTAGCTGGAAGAAGAACCAATGATGAGGTGATCCAATGATCCATGTTTGATTATCCAAACCCTTTTGCTTTGCAAATAAAGTATTCAATGTGCATGGGTATGAACCCACCAGGGACAACGGTTTGTAGCATTACAGCATATATGGTATGTACACGCTCTCAGCTTATTTTACAACAGTCAGTGCTTTTAGCAAGATGGAAAACTGCAGGGTTTCTGTTTTTATCAGCATTTCCCTTTTCTGTCTTTAATTTAGCTCACTTTCAGTAAACTCCTCTTTGATTGACTGTTTCCGAGTCTTGCAGTCTGGTACATCAAAACCAAAGTCTCCCCAGTCATCCCCCCGATTGGGAATGGTGATGGTGTGACGCACTCTGAAGTGGACAGCTTCCATCACCCGTTGGCGCTGTAGTTCCCCACTGATTGTGCCGGTGTTGTTGCTTGACCTGATCAGCTGCTGCGAGCTATAGTCGTGCCCCTGTTTGAACTCTTGAAGCCCTCTCCAAATCAAAAGGCGGTACTGTTCTGGAATCTTTAGTGCTCCCAGATCCTAATGAAGAAGAAAAGGGTAACTTTAAATGACCTAGTAACAGAATGCACCAGAGTATTTAAGTGAATTCTCGGAATACAATAATTGATAGCAATATGTTGTCTACTGTCCATCATCTTGCCCTAAGAAAGTTGAAACAAGCCTTTAAACATCTGAGTGATCTAGCACATTGAAAAAAGTGACTCCTGCTGGAAAGTGCTTGTGATGGACACTGGATCAGGTTGTAATTCCCTTATGGTTGGATACCTCCCAGCATTCACTGTCTGAGATCACACAAGAAGAATGGGCACTTGAGCAACCTGTTAGAGGGTGAGTTGCACCCAAAGACCTTAGAAGGAACATTGCTACAGATAAAATGGCTTCTTCAGAACGGTTTCTTCCAGGCACTCACAGAGAAAACAGTGATGGTGAAAGGAGTTTAGATAATAATTTAGTAATTTTCATGGAACCACTTATCTTCTAAATTCCCATACGGCCACTCTGTCCCTGGACAACGTTATCAAAAAGAAGGGGAGAGGATGGGAGAAATTTTTTTAAAAAGTCCAAATCTATTAGGAGGAAAAAAAAGTGGAGCATTTGCAGATGAAGGACCGAAGGTTATTCTGGTCTCTCTTGAATTCACTGATAGTTTTGTTGGTAAACATAGTGTACAACTGAACAATATAGACTGGAAAAGGCAAGCCATGGTTTATTAGCTGGTCTCTACTAAGTAGCAATTCTAATGTTAACAATGAGCCTCTGTGCCTGAGGGCCAGGGAAAGGAATGAAACATCAGGTTGAATTCTGTTACTGTTTTCAACTTAGTGATCCCCTCTTAGACTTTGGGCATGTTATGTCAGGTAAGGATTGGATCGACAGAGACAGACGTAAAATATTATAATTATGGCACAGTACTCTGACTTATTCACTGGTCACAGAACTGTATCCAAGCAAAAGTAAACACCTTCATTGAAGGCGAAGGGGGCAAGTGAACTTTAAAACAATTGTTTAATAGGATGAAGGAATGGGGACAATGTTACATCTAAGTAGTTTTAAAAAAGCATTGTTATAGCATATTGGGTGCATCAACACCTCATGCTTCAATATGGCTTTGTCTACAGACTGCTTAACTAATGGGTTCCTTATACTATCTGGTTTGCGAGGAAGTTGTTCTAAGGAGACGCTAATGAAGGCTCTCCCCTCCCTCAAGGTGGGAATTCCCCATTTGCTATGTGCTTTCACCAAACTGATATAGTCAAGATTGAGAACTCTTGAGACACAGGGAATTCTACCAAAGCATGAGCCACACTTTTGCATTATTTTTCAGGAAGGGGAAGAACCCAGCTGTCATTATTTCTGTTCATAACCACCTAAGTAATTGTAAACAGTACCTCCAAGGAAAGGTTCTGCAAGTGGTACATTGTCTGCAGCCCTTGTGAGGTGAAATATTCCAGACAGTTAGGACAGCCCAGACCTGTTAAAAAACTATGAAAGAAAATTCAATAAATACATAGAATGAGGCTGACTACAAAACAGTACAGGTTTACTGAGCTTGAATGGGCTGACCAGAAAATATTACAGGTTTATTAACCAGAAAATGTTACAGATTTAATTGAGCTGAATGCTAATATGGGCACCTTGGATAACAGCATCTACCCAATCACTATTTGAAGTTATTATTCTCACCAACCTAACCTTTTCTCTTCTGAAGGATGTGACTTGGACATTTCCTAAGCTGCTTGTCACCTTCTGATGCCTCTCTCTTCAAAAATGATTTTTATTCACTTTTGAATCTAAACAGTGAATGTTGGCAGGTTTGACTTTGAGAAGAGTTTCCAAGACTGATCCTGTCCTCAAGCACCATCTGCAGTGCTCGTTTTCCAGCAGGGGCTGCTGAATTGTGAGGAGGGAAAGCCCGAGTAATTTCTATCTTTTCTGATCAAAGGGACATATGACATCACTACAACTACTCTGGCAGGTATCAGCTAAAAGCAGAGATCGAAGATTGTACCATGAAGCCCTGCTGGCTCAACTGCTTATAGGTTCACCATGATGCATCACTGGGAAAGGTAAATCTGTTTTGCTAATCCAAGAATTGAATATCAAGTTACAGTTACATCATTACACGAGCCTTCGTGACTTCAAGTTACATGAAGTTAATTAATTGGTATCTTTGTAGGCAAGAAATATCCACAGCTGATCATCTGCAAAAGGTCTATCCGGTGTAAAACTGACGGCTTACCTGACTAAAGCTGGGTCTGCGGTGTAGGGTGGGGGAGGAGTGCAGTGTGAAGTTGGCCCTATGCCTGCCGATTGTGAGGAATTTCCTCCATTCACATTGCCATTAGTTGGTATATGATGATGGTGATGATGATGGTGACTGTTCATTAGAGTTTGGCCTACAAAGCAGAAACACAATTTTAAAAATTTGAAGGCAATATCCCTCTGTTTCAATGCTGATTTCTTCTAATCTCTGGACTTTTTATTGGTGGTTGATGAAATGTTTGCCACCTTTGCTTCAGTTTGTTAGCACAAAAGATACTTTGTTGGGATGTAGAAAACATTATTCATATTTTACAAAAGTGCCCAAATATAGAGTCATCGAGATGTAGCGCAGAAACAGACACTGATCCAACTCATTCATTCCAACCAGATAAGTTAATCTAGTTCTATTTGCTAGCATTTAGCTCATATCCCTCTAAACCTTTCCTATTCAGATGCCTTTTAGATGTAATTGGACCAGCCTCTAACCCTCTGCATGGAAAAAGTTGCCTCTTACGTCCCTTTTAAAGCTTTCTCCTCCCACTTTAAAGCTACACCTTCTAGTTTTGGATTCCCTTACCCTGGGGAAATGGCTATTCATCCTATACATGCACCTCATGATTTTATAAACCTCTATAAGATCACCCAATAGCCTCTGACACTCCAGGGTAAATAGCTCCAGCCTATTCAGCCTCTCCTATAGCTCAAACTTTCCAATTCTGGTAACATCCTTGTGAATCTTTTCTGAACCCTTTCAAGTTTCACAACATCTTTCCTACAGCAGGGAGACCAGAATTGAACTTGAAATATATTTGAATATACAGAATATACTTGAAAGGGAAGAAACTGGTATTCACATCGAGGTTTTCTGAGCATGGACCTGCTGTTTCCTGAATGTACTCTCCCTGAATGCTGCTTTACATTAGGAACACTTAATTTGGGAATCACTTATACAACTATATAAATGCAAAATACAGTGGATGCTGGAAATCTGGTGAATGGTCATCTTGACATGAAACTGTTTCTCTCTACAGGTGTTGTTTGACCTGCTCAGCTTTTTCAGTATGTTTGTTTAAAGTTGAGAAATCACTTCTCCTGTGTATGAGACATTCCATTGTACGCTGAATGGATCCTTAGAAAAAACTCCAAAGATAATGGTGAGGAGAAGGGAAGAGAAACCATTATTGCAGATGGTTCTGATTACATTGTCAAAAGTGAAGGGGTCCCACTGCGCTTAACAGCAGAACAAATGTGTCAAAGGAGAATGAAGTGGTTGATCCTGTCAAAGCATGTAGAAATTTTGAGGAAGATAAAGATATATAAGCTATTGTGGTCACAGAGGATGGCTTTTGCGATTTTGATTAGCACCATGAAAGGAATGGAATCCTGACTGGAGAAATTCAAACACAGAATTGTGAAAAAATGATTACAAACTTAGGTGATAAAATATTGTGGGACTGGAGAGGAAAGGATGGTTGTAGATGGCATGATAATTTGCAGGAGAAAGTGAGGTCTGCAGATGCTGGAGATCAGAGCTGAAAATGTGTTGCTGGAGAAGCGCAGCAGGTCAGGCAGCATCCAGGGAACAGGAGATTCGACGTTTCGGGCATAAGCCCTTCTTCAGGAATTGCTGCCTGACCTGCTGTGCTGTTCCAGCAATAAAGTTTCAACTTTGATCTCCAGCATCTGCAGACCTCACTTTCTCCTCCAAAAAGTTGAAGGAAAGAGAGAGCAGAGCTAGAAATTCTGGGATATCATTCCTCTCCAGGATGACTCTGAACTAGTGGGCAATATTGGCATAGGAAGATGAGACCCAATAGTATTTGTTGAATGAGACAAATTTGGCGATGAATAGCTAAACCAATTAACACTAGAGTCATTCTTCTTCTCTTGAATCTGAGGGAGTGAAAATGGGGACTATACCAAAGGGAATGACTGACAATGGATCGATTTAAAATGTTTACAAGGGACAAAATCATTACAAGTGGATGTGTCTCAATAAAATTAATAAAATCTGACCACACATGGATAAATCAGAGAATACAGTAGCTGGGGCTGATGTTAAGATTTTGAATTGAAACAGGTTGTTGGGTAATATAATGGAAAGGAGAAATATCACATTCCCATGTAATGCTGATTCTTGAGGTCAATAAATGTGCACATCCTCAAAGGCACCAAAGTCCTTATGTATGCACAGTGCCTGTGTTGAATTACCCATATGTCCAAGGTTGGCTGAGGTACTTGGGCTGTGCTGGGAAGGCTGTCCCACCAGTTGGTTGACAGAAGGCAGTTTGTTCATCATGTTGGGTACCTTGCTTGTGGGTGGTATCACTGTGCCATAAGAAGATGAAGCCTGCTGTCTGCTCAAAACAAAATAAAAGAATGATTTGCAAGTTTGGAAAGCAAGTTTATTCCACATGTTACAAAGAATTAGGAACTTTCCTTCACTTGTTATGCTCGCTAAAGCTACATGAAAGAAATGGGTAAGAAACTGAGCCAAATGGAATTCAAAATTCTCAGGTTCAGTCTTTTGGTTGAGACCAGCTAGTTTATTCTCAGCATCTATAACTAGAGAGAGAGATAAACCCACGAATGCTGCCAATCCTGAAGGCTAACCATGATGCCTACTCGGAAACAAATATATGCAAATGTCAGGCAAGAACAAGATCAGACTTTATTGCAACACTCTCCCCAGCTGAATAGCTTGCTGACACTCAGTTGACGAATGGACACCCAGGCAAGGAACTGCAAGTTTGTGAATAGTTGTAGAATCATAACTCAGTAAGACCCAATGCTGTCTAAAAGGAATAAAGACCAGCTGCTACACTATTGCCCTGCAATTGGCTAGATGTGCAGAATGCAAACATATCTTTATCTCAAGTTTGACTACACTTGTGGTTCAGTTTGGGTTTGGCAATTATGTAATTACTGATAGAAATGTGGGGAGTGAGCTTCTGAGTAATTCTAGTGAGTTTTTCACAATCCAGTGTCTTTTTGGTTTTGGCCAAGGACAAAGCTTATGAGCAGTCTTACTTCACAGCAGGAATGGGTTCTGTCATCTGAATATCAAAGTTGGGGAGGAATCTGTCTCTTGCTGATGGCCATTGTTCAATGAAAGAGATGATGAGAGAGTATTTTAGACTAAAAAATGAAGGGACTGGAATGGTTGCAGGAACTTTGAAAAGTACCTAAGTAATAATAAGTAAAAGGAATGATATAGGAACTAACTGGCGTTGAAGCAGTTGCTGTTGCTGCTGCCGGTATGAGTCGATAAGCTGCTGAGGCACCAATTCCATCAGCTCCAGGCTCTCCTTTATCTTCATGAGGACTTCAAAATTCTCTCTTCCTCGTACCTGTGGGCAATATTGAGACTATCAGACTAATTTCTAATACTCATAATTGTTACCTAATTTTTTAGAAAAGGTATTTTTCCCCTTCTTTCTCCTCTGATTTTCTAATTTTTGATCTTGCCCAAGCATTGTTCAGAAAGCATAGACAGATCAAATCATATCTCACTGAATAACTGGAAACCACTGAATTAAAAAATAGTAAGAACCCTGGGTGAATTATCCTCTCAATGGCCCAGGGAAACTGTAGCACTCCAACTAGTGCTAAAGTTGAGGTCAACAAACTAAGTACAGATTTCAGGGACAGAAACTTGGACATTTTTGGTTTATTTTTGCCAAGGCAGCTAAGTGAACCAGTTGGCGTAACTCATCTCATTGAAGAGAAGCTGCAAGAGGATTGCTGGTTTTTGGAACCCATCACACTTTGATCCATTTTTAATACAGTTTAAAAACTAAATTAAAACTGAATTTCTGTCAAGGTCCAAAATTGCAGGTATGAATTTTCGCTATCAGGTACCAAGAACAGAAACCTAGCAAACAGTCACACTGGGACATACAGTATTCCCAAGGCAGTGGGTATGTGATTTGCTCTAAGTGCTTTTCCATGACTACATTACATCTCTGATTCCTAGTAACAGCTGTGGGTTCATTGCACAAATAATTTTTATACTGCTGCAGTAATTGTCAGTTAACCTATCTCAATCAGTGAAGTCTTGAGGATAGTATGTGTAGAAAATAGAAATACCAAATTGATATCACGGGGCTGCTTTTTTGAGGCTGAGGGTGTAGCAGAGCACAAGTAAGTGTGAAGCAAAAACAGAAATTGCTCAAGAAACTCAGCAGGTCTGGCAGCATCTGTGGGGAAAAATCAGAACAAGGAAGTTTATTCTACAACAAAATGCAAATTACGAATAACCTAAAAACTTTTGATGTTGACACAGGACACTCTAAATTGAAACCTGTACCTTTGCTCAACATTTGGTCCCAATTGTGATTCAGTGGGTGGTATTGCCTCTGACTCAGATGGTTGTGAATCGAAGTCTCATGCCAGGAACTTGTGTATAAAGTCTAAGCTAGCACTCCCAATGTAGTAAAACAGAGTGTTGCACTGCACTGTTGAAGGTGTCGATGTTCAGGTGGGTTGTAAAATTGATGTCCAGTCTACTTAGATGAATGTAAAAGATCGCAAAGCACAATCGAAGAATAGGGGAGCTATGGCAACCTGTCTCATATTTATCCCTTAACTAATTAGAAAAGATTTTCTAATTATTATCTCATCACTGGGTGTGGGATCTTACTGTGTGCAAAACAGTTGCAGATTTTCCTGTATCATAACCATCATGACATTTCAAAAGTACTTCACTGACTGTAATGTGCTTTTGAAGATCCTCGGGGTATAAAAGGCATTCTATAATTACAAGTCTTTTTATTATCATCTTTCGCTTTGGTTAATATAAACATTATTTAAAAGTATAGTTTTTTCAAAATTTTGGGGAGTGGGTTGCAGAAAGTGAACTGTTCCACTGTCCAATAGTGATACTGCTTATTTTGTAAAGAGGTGCCTTTTCTCCACCAATGTTCAACTTATGATTTATTTGTCTAGACCAGTTCTCTCAACTGTACTTTAAGGATCTATCTCTTTGAATACCATTTAGTAATGTGATTCCTCATAACACAGTATCCCATTTCTTTATACTTTGCTTTGGAAGTACCTGGAATGTTAAGGGTATTAAATGTTTCTAAGACAGATTGTGAATTACAAAGTAAGACTCAATTCTTTTCTTTGATAGTTGGTTTATTAATAGGATGCAGCATCACAGGTATTTAACTTACAACTACAACGTGTATCCTAGCTGATAGTCCTTGTCCTTAATCAAAGTCCTGTGTTTCTTTAACAACATAGTCAATAAACGATTTGCAAAAGTGTTGAATAGATGAAAGTTGTTATTGATCAATATAATCAAATGGAAAAGGAAACAAATGTAAAGATTCATCTAATTTTGGTCTGGTTGGTGGTGGTGCAACAGTTAACTACAGATGTGCTGGGGGTTGGGAATGGATTAATTGGCTAGGCTTACTGATCCGAGTGATCAGTGTTTGGAAGTGTGCATATATGGATATTGGGTGAGCATTGATATTTTTAATCAACCTGTTCAGATGTGTTATGACATATCTCTGAAACAGATGGATCTTAAACTTGGGCCTTTTGGCTCAGAGGAAGGGACATTACCACTGCACTGCAACAGCTCATAAAATGAGAGCTTGTCTGAGAATTGGGCGAGAATAAGATTGCATTAAATAGTCCATCAAGTATTCTTGCTTACATTCACACACAAAACAGGAGTGGAGAACTGCAAGCACCCGATCCTACTTTGCAGATTAAGCCCTGTTTCTGCAAACATCACTGAACTATTTAACTGTGAAAGCTTCCTGTTGTTACAAGTGGTAGAGAAATAAGTATAGAATGAGCTAAGGAGCCAACATGATTGCTTCGATGGCTAAAGAAGCAAATACTCACAGGTACATAGAAGAACTCCTCGTCTCCATGCCTCCTCTTTTTGATACCTGGATTAGGCCCCTGAACTCCCTGTGGTGTCTGTTTGAAGGCTGAAACACAAAAGACAGTAGCATCTAGTCATTTTTCATTGTCATTCCTCTGTACTTAATAATCTTTTCTAAGATATTTCACTTTGAATCTCCTAAATTACCCCAGGCCAGATTGGGCAGCATAAAGGTTGTTATGAGTTTATATTGAACAGAAGTTTGATATTAAATCCCATGTTTTTCTTACAGTAACATAGAATTTTAATTGTGAATAAAATAAAAACAATGGTTTGGTAATGTGTAGCATCAAAAATAGTGGAATCAAGGCTTATGGAGATAAGGCAGGAACAGGATACTGATTAGGAATGATCAGCCATGATCATATTGAATGGTGGTGCTGGCTCGAAGGGCTGAATGGCCTACTCCTGCACCTATTGTCTATTGTAGCCTTTGTGGACTAACTAGCGGTGTCATGCAGCCAGGGAATTCCTATCTATGTTGAATTGATGATCTCATTGTATTTGTGTCATTGTATGTAGAGGTTGCATGGCTAATGACAGTAAACAGAAACCTTTCAAGATAATCTGGACAATGAGAAGTTTAACAGTGAGAACTAAGACCAGGTTGATCTCTCAGCTTTTGAAGGCTATAGCATGGAAGACCAAGACAGAGGATGCCATACTGTCTAATCTAATTTTAATACTAATGACACCAATGGCACCTTCAACCATTAAACTCATCACCTGCCTGTATTCAGACCTGCAAGACTTACTGCGTTTGTTACCATTTCCATTCTTTGCTGCACTCTCATTGATGGCTTGCTGCTCACGGTAATGGTCCTCATCTGCTTTTCGATCTCTTCCTGGGCAAGCACAAATTCGACCTTCAAATGAGCGGCGTCCAAGTACCTGGCCACTGAAGGAGATGACAAGGGCATTCATTTGACAGAGAATTGCATGAACCTCACCATGACCATCACCCAATGAAACCCAAGTAGCTATGCTACCTCTACTGAGGAAAAACCTTCAAAGGCATTTCACATAGAGGAGAACTGGAGCAAATATTGTACTTTTGTGGGAATCAGAAGGATCAGAAACCTCTGGTTGAAGAAATTATTTAAGAAGGCTTTTAAATATGGAAAGGGAGGTAGAAAGATTTTTGCAGATTGTTCCTCAGAAGGGGGAAAAGGCAGTTGAAGATGCAATGAAGGAGAGAGCCTGCACTGGAGATATAATTGATAAAACTAAAGAATCCAAGCCTTGAGAGACTTAGGTTGCATGAGGCCAGACTCTGGATCCGTAATATGTGGGAAGAAGTTATATTTATGGTCCATTGGGAGACAGGGAACAAAATTTTTTCAGCAAGGATGGGAAAGAGAATACAGATTCGTACAATGGTTGGAACAGAATCACCTTGAGTAACTTCCAAATGGTGATACAAAGTGATGAATTTTCTGGAGGTGGCAAGGGTCCAGCAGCTTCTAGCCAAAATGGGAGACAATCCTGCTTTGGTGGGTAGCAGAACCTTGGACTGCACAGTGGCAAAGGCTAAGTAACTCCCAGTCAGGACAGCAGACTGTTGCCAACATCAAACATCCAATTCAAAGGTAGGTCTGGGGACGCCCAACCACTTATAAAATGCCAACAAGATGAGAACAGATCCTTAAATGGTCACTTAAGTGTTTCAGTTGCATTTTAGGTGCATGAACCATCTGCCACTTTTTCACCATTGGCAAATGGAATAGCAATGGAAAGTCAACAGGTAATTTGCAAGCCATTTTGCCTCTGATTTCATCCCCAGAAGGCTGCTAAAATTCAACCATTTACCCTGAATGTCAGCTTTCCCTCTTGTGCCTTTTATGAATGACTTTGAAACTGAACAACAGTGATTGTAAAACAACATTCTTTAGAGATGGCTACTCACTCTCTTGTTTCTAAGGTGATGATGATGAGGATAGGTCGTCGATTCATTCCACCTACACAGCTACTGTTACACATGAAGTTGTAGAGAATTGTAGTGAACTCTGTTCCTACCTATCCAAAGCAGACAGATCAGTCATTCCATATAGTACTAAGCAATAAACAAATCAGTACATAACATTATCGTATAAATCTGCGTTATAGTAGTAATAGCATTGAAAATAAGTTCCATTTCATATCTCCACTTCAACTATTTCTTACTAACAACCTCAAAGCTGTGGATCTACCATCTTCCGATCTCCTAAAGTTTGCTTCTAAATTTAGCACAACTTCTTTTCTAAACATTATTGATACCCTCCATTATAGCAGTTCATTGGAATTTCTCCATTTAACACAGCAAAAGGACACTGCTGCAATACCAATCTACCATTTCTTTTTAGTGCTTGTCCATGATCAACTCAAGGTTGTTTTTTTTATTATTTGTGCAAGGGCTGTAGGTGTTGCTGACTAGGACATGCCCATCTGTAATTGCCCTGGAGAAAGCTATGATGAGCTGCTGCCTTGAACTGCTAGAGTATGAACACCCACTGTATTGTTAGAAATGGAGTTCCAGGATTTTGATCCAACAATAATGTAGAAATCGTGATACAGTTCCAAGACAGGATGGTATATATTGGAGGGTACCTTGCAGATGATGGTGTCCCCATGCATTTGCTGCTCTAGTCCACGTAGGTCGTAGAAGTCATCAGTTTGGAAGATGCTGTCTGTGCATCAGTGTGAAGGCAATGAATGTTGAAGGTGGGGTGGATAAGGTGCCAGTCAAACAGGTGAAGAAGGTTGGGCCTAGGACACAACTCCTGCAGTGATGCATTTGGGCCGAGTTGTTTGAGTTTTCCAAGAAACAAACCCATCTTCTACCGTGCTAGGTATGACTTCCCTGATTCCCATTGACTCCAGTTTTGTTAAGGTTCCATGATGCCATACTTAGTCGAATGCTGCCTTGATGTCAAAGGCAGTTACTATCAGCCCACCTCTGGAGTTCAGCTCTTTTAACCTTGTTTGAACCAAGATTTTAAGGACTTGGGGACCTAGCAGAAATGAAACTGAACTTAAATGAACAGATTATTCCTTTGTAATTGCACCAGATAACATTTTTGATGCTCCCTTTCATCACTTTGCTAATGATCGAGAATAGATTGATGATAATTAACGGAGTTGAATTTGTCCTTTTGTTTTTTTTTTGTATTCACAACATACCTGGCAATATTCCCTCTTAATATTTTTCCTGCTGCATGGATAGCTGAGGTCTGTGTGTCAGCAGCTTCCTAAAGTAGAAGCCACTGCTTTGACACGCCCGTCAGAAACTGTGGAACCTCCCAACAACTATACATCCATGCAGCTTAGGGATGTTGATACCTGGGTAGTTTTCCATATTGTTGGGTAGATGTTACAGTTGTAGTTGTACTGGAACAGCACAGTTCGGCAGCAACTAATTCTGGAGCACAAGTCTTCAGTACTGTTATGGAATTTTGTCAAGGCCCCCAATTTTTCTTTTATTCAGCGTATTCAGTCATGTTTCAGTTTCATGTGGAATAAAGAGCTTTAGTTGAAGACTGGAATCTGAGATTCTGGGGTTCTCAGGAAGAGGCTGAGATGGATAATCTACTCAGCACTTCTGGCTGAAGTGGATCAAATACTTCAATGTTGTCATTTGCATTGATATACTGGTCTCCTCCAAACCTCAGGGTGGGATATTTGTAGAGTAATCACCATCTGTTAGTTGTTTAATGATCCACCACTATTCATGACAGGATCTTTCAGGACGGCAGAACTTAGATCTTGTGATTATGGGATCGCTTAGCCCTGCCTATTACATGTTGCTTCTGCTGCCTGACATCGTTCTTTGTTCACATTTTGAGTCGAGTGACCCTTTGTCAGGACTGAGTTTCTTCTGTTTTTATTTCAGTTTTCCAGCATCCAGTTTGTTGTTTTTATATAAGTAGACGTGTTTTGTAGTTTCTTCAGGTTGACAACTCATTTTTAGGTATACTTGGTGCTGCTCCTGGCATTTCCTTCTGCACTCTTTACTGAACCAGAGCTGGTCTCCCAACCCGATGATAATTTTAGCGCCGTGGGTCGTATTGGGCCATAAGGTTACATATAAACATAGATGATAGGAGCAAGAGAGCCATTTGACCCCTCAAGCCTACTCCACCATTCAATATAATCATGACTAATCATCAAGCTCCATACCCTCATCCATACCCTCTTATCCCTTGATCCCTTCAGCCAGAGAATTATATCTACCTCATTCTTAAAATGGTTTGGCCTCAACTACTTTCTGTGGTAGTGAATTCCACAGGCTCAGCACTCGCTGGGTGAATAAATTTCTTATCATCTCAGTTCAAAAAGATCCTTATCCTTAAACTATGACCCCCGGTACTGGATTTCCCAACCACTGGGAACATCCTTCCTCTAATAACCAGACCAAAACTACATACACTATTCCGGTGTGGCTTCACCAATGCCTTGTATAACTGCAGTAAGACATCCTTGTTCTTGTACTTGAATCTTCTCACTATGAAGACCAACGCCTTCTTTACTGCCTGCTGCATCTGCATGCTTACTTTTAGCAAGTGGGGCACGAGGAAACCCAGGTCTTGTTGAACATTCCCCTCTCTCAATTTATAGCTGTTCAAGTAGTAATCTGCCTTCCTATTTTAGTACCAAAGTGGGTAATCTCACATTTATCCACATTATACTGCACTTGCCTACTCACTCAACTTATCCAAATCACACGGCAACATTTCTGCATCCTCCTTACAGCTCACCCTTCCATTCAGCTTTGAGTCATTTGCAAATTTGGAGATATTATATTTAGTTCCTTCATCTAAATCATTAACATATACTGTGAACAGCTGGGGTCCCAGTACTAATCCTTGCAGTACACCACTAGTCACTGCCTGCCATTCAGAAAAAGACCCATTTATTCCTACTCTTTGTTTCCTATGTGCTAACCATTTCCTATCCACCTCAATACATCAGCCAATATCCCATACACTTTAGTTTTACACATTATGTGGAACTTCATCGAAAGCCTTCTGCAAGTTTAAATAAATCACACCCACTGGCTCCCCTGATCAAATCTACTATTAAATCCTCAAAGAATTCCAGTAGATTTGTCAGGCATGATTTCATTTTTGTAAATGCATGCTCACTGTGTCAGACTATACCGCTGTTTTCGAAGTACTCATTCCATAAAGTCCTTGGTAATGGACTCTAGCATCTTCCCCACTACTGACATCAGACTCAATAGTCAATAATTCCTATTTTCAAATAGTGGGATTACATGAGCTAACCTGCAATGTGTAGGAACTATTCCAGAGTCTAAAGAATCTTGGAACGTGACCACCAGTGCATCCATTATTTCTAGGGCTATTTCCTTAAGCACTCAGCAATGTAGATTATCAGCCCCTGGAGGTTTACTAGTCTTTAATCCCATTAATTTCTCCAACACCATTGCTCTACTAATATAGGCTTTTATAGTCAGTTCTTATGTTCCCTGCAATTTACTCTCATACTCTATTTTCCCCTTCTTAATCAATTCCTTGGTCCACCTTTGCTGACTTGTACACTGTTCCCAATTCTCAGGTCTATTGTTTCTGCTTGCCAATTTGGATGCTTCTTTTTCCATCTAATACTCTCTCTAACTTCCCTTGTAAGGCATGGTTAGGCCACTGTTCTCTTCTGATGGTTCATAGCACCTCATGGATGTCCACTGCTGAATTGCTCCTTCTGTTCAAAGTCAGTGTCATTTAGCAAGGGTGTCTGTAGTATGAATATATAACTTTGTACGAACAAAGACTTTGCAGCGGTCACGTCTACATACTGCTATGGTCAGCTGCATCCAAGAGAGACACACTGGTGAAGCTGAGGTCAACTAGATCTTTCTTGTTGATTCCCCACTACCTGCCTCAGACTCACTCTAGCAGCTATATCCTTTAGGACTCAGCCAGCTTGATCAGTGTTGGTGCAACTTAGCCACTTTTGGTTATAGATAATGAAGTCCACCATCCAGACTACATCATTGCTCATGCCACCATCATTACTTCTTCCAAGTTCTGTTCAGCATAGAATAGTTCTGAGTTAGCAGCAAAGTGGGGGCAATAGGTGGTAATCAGCAGGAGATTTCCCTGACCAATTTTGATCTGATGCTATGAGAGTTCATCGTTCAGAAATTCTAGGGCAACTCCTTCACAATTGTATATCACTGTAATGACATAGCTGAAGGGTCTAGCCTATGCATAAGAAAGGACATACCTTGTGATGCTGTTTTCAGAATTTGTTGTCCTTACTACCTTATATTCTAAACTGACAGTTTTAACTCAGTATGTAATGTACAAGATTTAACACTGTGATATATACTAAGTGCATTATTAGATAAAAGAACAATCAGAATTTACCTGATACTGCAATATTTGTTATAGTTTTAATCCCTGTTCTCATTAAGTGATGGCAGAATATGGGCCCCTTAGATTCCAACAATAACCATTCCATATCTTACACTAGGTGTCAGTATAACCTCAGGACTCTATCATTTAAGGGATTTTCTTACATAAAATACCAATTTTGATTCAGGATCCAGAATTTGGCTTAACATAGTTTTAATAATCTCAAACATAATAATTTCTACATTATTATATCTTGTTATAATTTCTCATATACTGGAGAAGTGGTGGCATAGCAGTAATCCAGAGCCCCATACTAATATTCTGAAGATATAGATTTGAATCCATCATGGCAGATTATGAAATTTTAATTCAATAGAAATCTGGAATTGAAAGATAGCCGAATGTGATCATTGTTGACTGTCTTAAAATTCATCTGGTTCACTAGAGTGCTTTAGAAAAGGAAATCTGCCATTTTTACTTGATCTGCTCTACATACAACAGCAATGTGGCCAAGCAAGAAACTTTGTTATATCAAACTGTTACAAAGTCTAAGGAAAGGAATGAAACTGGATGGGCCACGTGGCAACAAACTAGACACCAGAAATGAAAAAGGCAACAAAGCATTTTGGTCCTGCAAAATCATCTTTATGAATATACATAAAAATTGAGAGAGCAGTCTCACACTGTAGTCAAGCAACAGACTGACATAGTCATGCCCTGGGAAACCTGAACATTGATTGCGAACACCATGAAGTTCGGCCTATGGGCAACTCCAGACCTACAGCAATGTGTTGACTCATCTGGACAACTTTGGATGGACAATGAATGCTGGCCTAGCCTGTAACATCAACATCCCATCAATGAATTTTTAAAAATCACATCGCATCAGGTCAAACGTGGCGAGAAACCTCCTGCTGATTACCACCCAATAACCCCACTTGGCTGATGAATCATTAATCCTTTTACATTCAACACCACTTGGAGGAAGCAGTGAGTGTGCATTCTGGGTGATGGACTTCAATACCTCTGATCAACAGTAGCTCGGTAGCACCACTACTGAATGAGTTGGCCATGTCCTAATGTATACACTTGCCAGATTGGGTCCACATCAGATGGTAAGGGAACCAGCAAGAAGGAAAAACATTCTTGACCTTGTCCTCACCAATCTACCTGTTGCAGATACATTTGTCCATAATTCTGTCTAAGCTGGTGAGGCCACATCCCATGAATGGATACGAATTGTTCAAGTTTTAACTGCAAGAATAATCTAGCTGGAGAGTATAACTAACTGATGATCCTGATCCACATTCATCATCTATTTGAATGATTCTTCATTTTCTTCTCTTTTCCCATGTTACATGGGAATTCCACAATGGTGGTTCTGATGTGGATGAGCCGGTGTTGGACTGGGGTGGACAAAGTTAAAAATCACACAACACCAGGTTATAGTCCAACAGGTTTATTTGGAGGCACTGGCTTTCGGAGCACTGCTCCTTCATCAGATGATTGTGGAGAATAAGATCATCAGACGCAATTTATAGCAAAAGATTACAGTGTCATGCAACTGAAATGATACATTGAACAAACCTGGATTGTTAAGTCTTTCTTCTTTTAGAATGGTTGCAGGTTTTGGCTCATTTATATGTAAATCCCAGAACTTCTTTTAGGTCACCTTCTCGAGATAATTTAAGGTTTCATAACAAAAGGTGACATCTCAGTTCAGACAATGCATTAAAGGTGTGAGGTTAGAGTCTGTCTGTGTTTCAACCTTGAGTCAGACTGGTTCTATTTCCAAAGTGGAATTTACAAAATATTATGTGTATTAACTGTCTGCATTGACTGCCTACAGACTGTGCATTTTTTGAGCAAAATAGAATGTATCTGCAAATATAATTCTGCAAATACAAATTCATCCCATAGACTTATAAACGTGAGCACGTGCATGAGAGAGACAGAAAGTGTGTGCACGTGAGATTGAGTGTATTTGCACGTGTGAAAGCTTGATAAAGTGTGTGTGCGGGTGTGATGGAGTATAAGCCTGTGAGAGGGTGTGTGCAAGGGTATGAGTGTGGAGGGTGTATGTATGAGAGAGAGCGTTTGAATGAGAGAGGGTCTGCATGAGCGTGTGAGTATTTAAGAGTGTGTGTGTGTATGTGTGTGTGGGAGAGTGTACAGTATAGTGCGGTCACCTGTAGTGTGACATGAACCCGAGGTCCCAGTTGAGGCCATCCTCATGGGTACTGCAGGCAGTCAATACATGAAATAGTTTGTAAATTTCACTTTGTAAATAGAACCAGTCTGACTCAAGACTCGGATACAGACTCTAACCTCACACCTTTAATCCATTGTCTGAGCTGAGATGTCACCTTTTGTTATAAAACCTTAAATTATCTCGAGAAGGTGACTTAAAAGAAGTTCTGGGATTTACATACTAATGAACCGAAACCTGCAATCCATTCTAAAAGATGAAAGACTTAACAACAATCCAGGTTTGTTCAATATATCATTTCAGTTGCATGACACTACAATCTTTTGCTCTAAATTCTGTGTCTTATGGTCTTATTCTTCACAATCACTTGACGAAGGAACAGCGCTCCAAAAGCTAGTGCTTCCAAATAAACCTGTTGGACTATAACCTGGTGTTGTATGATTTTAAATGATGTTGTTTGATCACTTTTATAACAGCCACCCTTTTTTTTGATTTTGGCAGGTAGTTTTATAGCTGGATGCCCTTACTGCTGCAAACCCTCCTCATTTAGCCAGGTTGGGGACTAGCATTGATACACACTGAGTTACCTCTACTAGTACTGGAATATTTGGGCCCTGGAGTGGGTCTTGAACTCAGGGGGTTCTAACCCACTCCTATTTCCTATTTCAATTATTCTTGAAAATATTACAAAAGACACTTACTCATAATTCATGATTCTATTGCAGTTATGATCAAAGTGCGAAGCACAATTATTTTAGGATGAGCCAAACTTCTTTTTTGTTCACATTTCACAGAAATATATCTTCCTTCCTAACTGGATCAAGGACATTTACATCTAATCTACTTTGCTCAGAAATAAAAGCAAAAAGTAAAGACAAATGTTTGCAATATACCTGTGGAGGCTCAAATGGCACCAAGACGCTCTGCCGTCCTGTGACAGCGTCATCAATGTACTGAGCAAGGTTGTTTCCTTCCACCCTGATCAGGTGACTTGCTGGAGCAGACTGGCCTGGAAGGACGGCAGTGACATACAGGCTATAAAATGTGACCAAGACAGACTGAATAATAACGGTCCAATGAGGATTCACCCAGAAGGAAGCATATGGACCCAACAGTAAAATGATAACATTTTCCATTTGTCTAACTTACTCCATTTTATTATTTATCTGGAATGACATGTGAATAAACAGAATGAGAGTCATGAAGATCTCAATGGACTATAACGCACCAACCCCGTTGAGGGTTCAGAAGACAGATTCCTGAGGCAGGCTTACAGGCTTCAATTCACTGACAACCTTGTTTTCCTTTTCCAATTTCTCCTCTTCTCTCCTCATTTTAGGAAAGATCAATAAATGTCATTCAGCTTTCAGTCTTACTCAAGTGGTCAATTTGCACAGATAATATTATTGTAAATAATAAATGTAATTTGAGGTTGCTGATAAATTATTCAGCTGTGGAGATGTATCGTGAGTGAGTATGAGCCTTAACCCAATCATAATCATGTCCTCACCCAGAAGAAGTTAGTGACAAGTAATCCTGAAGGGGAAATTGGCTTCTTTTTCTCATCATTAATCTAGAAGCACAAAGATCATTTGCAGTAGGATCATAACTGCACTGTCTGGCAAAGCAAAGCATGAGGACCCTATAAGTTCAGAGATCATTTCTATAATAACATTGCTGCCAAACAGAATTTGCTGAATGTAGTAAATAGCTGTGGTATTAATGAGGTGATTTATTTTATTTCTCCAACGCTATCTAATAAACTCATCACAATCTAACCGACAGAAATAATCCAGATGACGATTGCAACAAGGCCTTACCTGCAGGTAGTTAATAAGTGGGCATGATAAATTTTCACTTGGCAAACATAAAGCTAGTTGAAAATTTGATACTGAGCTCGATTGCAGATGGCAAATTGTTATACATCATTGCAAGTTTGGCACGGTTCCTGACAACAAACAATTTACATATAAATTGGCAAATTTTGACAGTTTGTTCACTGGTTGTCATTTGTAAAGCCCCTTGGGCTTGGAAAAATTGGCAAATTATACCATATCCAGTGATAGAGATAAGAACATTAAGACCTTTTGGTATGCTGAATCTTGCATGCACAGAGTTGTGGCTGCAACCCCACGTACATTGAGTTACGATCTCGGCTGTGCTGCTAGCATCAGCTGCTGAGAAAATACCCACTTATTTCCCAACAGGTAAGAAAGGAAAGTCAAAGGAAGAGCCAGTCCCAGGTTGCATCGCTGAGCAATTGGTTTTGAATTAGGTGAGGGAGTATATTCCTGTCTGCATTTTCGGCGAAGGATTGACAGGGAAATACAAATAACATTGGGAAGAGAAGTATCAATTCCCCCTGTTATTGGTCAGGCATTCTTTTCTCTTTTCCACCAGGTTGCTTTTAGTTTTGAGATCTTTCTTAGAAGGACTCTTCTTCTGAATCTCTCCCCACATAAGGCATGGCGACTGTCAGGTTAAACCACCACTTCTCTAATGAGAGGGCAGTCCTATGATCCGGTAGGACTTTGGCAACATTACTTTGCTTTATAATTGAATATGGCAACAAATAGTATGGATGGTGAAAGATAAATTTCATTTTCATCATGGTTTAAGTGGAGCGGGGCGTACTTTTGCTCGTTAAGTACGCAGATTACATCACATGAAGAAATGGAAGTTGCAAGTACAAAGGACTTTGCAGTATTGACATGTACAGAATTATTTGGAACATGTGAAGAAGGGTGGAGAGAACTGGGGTTAGTGATTAGGAATACAGTGTAGGTGGAATTGCTTACATTAACCATGGATCCAGCCCATCCTCATAGGGAGACTTTTAGACTGGAAAATGTATGATAAAATAAGCAACCAATTTAAAATGAATGAGTTGTTTCTCTGCAAGGATATAGATGCTCCTGTTTCACAGAGCAGAGTCCTGAGTTCAATCTAACTTCAATCTTAGGCAAGTTCTATTCAGTTCATTGTTAATTCGGTGAATAATTTTTGCTTCTTCACATACTGTGTGAGAAAGGAGGGCATATCCCCAGTACCCTCACTAGCACCAAAGACGGTTGCAAAAGTTATCTCAAGCCATGCCTGGAATTCACTGTGGGAAGTGCTTCCAGTTCCATGATGTGGGGGTAGGTTTGTAGCCACTAGCATATCTGTTACAGGGAGTAACTACACAAAGTTCACTGTAACAAATCTTTCTGACAGCACTGAATAGGCTACCACTTACCAGAACATTCAACCATTGGTTCTTACCCCCTTACGCTCTTTCAGTCATTTTAATTTTCTGATAATGACACATGAATGAAAAAACAGTTTGGCGAGCAGGTGAGCAAGTGTCAAATACTACTAAAGGAAAATAAAATGATGGTGAGCTGTGTTTGGGACCACTTGTCAGAGAATTAGCTACAGTAGTGTAATGTTAATTCTCTGATCTGTGATCCCTTAGGTTTGATTCTCCAAAGAGAGAGAGAGGGGTATCATTGATTTTAACAGAACAGAATGGAATAATCAATGTGAAATGATGGGTTGTTGCTTTCAGGACAGGAAAGAGCTGGAAAACCGAACAGATACATTCTCTCAAATCAAGCGATCTAAACCAGACAGTTTTTTTGGATTTATGTCTTCTCATCGTACATGAAAGGGTTATTAAATCCAACACATGAGAAATCAATGAGTCTCAGGAGTAACATGGTCGTTAATCTAAATTCAGAGAAATTTACAGCACTAAAGAAAGCCTTTCAGCCCATTGTTTCCATGATGATCTACTGAGATCTGATTATCCTAATCCCATTTTCCAGCTGTTGGACAATAGCACTGGAGTGTTTGGCAACACAAGTATATACCTAAATACTGCTTAAATATTGTTAAAGTTTTTGATTCAACCACCCTTTCAAGCAATAAGTTCTAGACTCCCATGACCCTCTGTGTAAAAACAAAATCTCAATTCTCTTCTTAGCCTCCAACTGCTTGCCTTAAATCTGTGCCTCCTGGTTATTGACCCTCAATACTAATGGAAAAAATGCCTTTCTATCCATCTAATCACTGCCCCTCATAATTATACAGTCCTTTCTCAATCTTTGCTGTTCTAAGGAAAACAATTCCAGTCTGGGCCTGTTTCCACACTATAGGGAATCCAGTCTAATCTATCCAAACTCTCCAGAAAATTACAGGTCAGTCAGTCTGATCTCGATGTTAGGATAGTTATGAGAGAATTCCGACAGAATATATCTGCACTTAGAGAGGCAGGAATTTATTAGGGATAGTCAGCACAGATTTGTTAAGGGAAGGCTGTGTTTGACAAACTTTATCAAATTCTTTGAGGAGATAACCTGGACTGTTGATGATGGCAATGAGTTTGATGTGATCTGAATGCAGTTTAGCAAGGCATTCAGTCCAGGCAGCATCTGGTTAATCACCTCTGCACCCTCTCTAGTGGAATCAATTCCTTCCCACAATGTGGGTCATCAGAACTGCAAACAGTACTCCAGATTGGATAGGCTGGGGTTGTTGTCCTTGGAAAGAGGACCTGATTGAGGTGCACAAGGTTATGACCTAATCAACATTTTATAAAGATCCAGCGTAACGTCTTTGCTCTTGTATTCTGTGCTTAAACTAAAAACAAGTATTTCATATGCCTTCTTAACCACTGTCTACTTACCCAGCCAACGTCAGGAATCTGTGGACATGCACATCAAGCTCCCCCTGATCTTTGGTCATTCCCAGGGTCCAATCAGTCATAATATAATCACTTGCCTTGTTGGCTCTCCCCAAGTTTAGTATCTCCAGCTTTTCAAGGTTAAATTCCTTTTGCCATTGCTCTGTCCACCTGACCAGACTGTTGATATCTTCCTGCAGTTTGTAGCTATCCTCCTCACTATTTACTACCAATCAGTTTTCAGGTCCATCTGCAAACATCTTGATTCCCTTACATTTAAGTCCAAGTTATTAATGTAAACCACAAACAATAAAGACTTCAACACTGAGCCCATTGGAGCCCTTCTTCAGCCCATTGAGTCTGTACTGATATAACTACCACTAAAAGGGCACTGATCCCAATTTCCTGTACTTGTCCCAATCCTTCAATGTTATAATATTTGAAGTACTCATTCAAATATTTTTAAAAGGTTGTAGGGTTTCCAGCTTTCACTACCTTCCCAGGCAGTACATTCCTGATTTCCTCCACCTGCTGAATGAAAAGGTTTTTTCTTCTGAATCTGCTGCCCTTTACTCGAAAGCTGGGCCCTCTCATGACTGACCCCTCAACCAAGGGGAACAGTTGCTCTCTATTCACCCTGTTCAAGTCTTATAAACTTCAATCATGTCCCACTTCAGTCTTTGCTGCTCTAAAGAAGGCAATTCAAGCGTATTTAATCTCCCCGTATAGCTCAATTGCTTCATCCCAGGCAACAACATCCTCTGTAACCTCTCTAGTGTTATCACATCCTTTCTAAAGTAAAGTGACCAGAACTGCAGCTGTGGCCCAACCAATGCTCTGTACAACTCCAACATTACCTCAGAAAGAAAAACAGAAATTGCTGGAAAAGCTCCACAGGTCTGGTAGCATCTGTGGAGAGAAATCAGAGTTAATGCTTTGGGTCGAGTTACCCTTCCTCAGAAGGGTTTTGAGGAAGTGTCACTCGACCTGAAAGGTAAACTCTGATTTCTCTCCACAGGTATTGGCAGACCTGCAGAGCTTTTCCAGCAATATCTGTTTTTCTTTCTGATTTACAGCATCTGCAGATCTTTCAGTTATTAACCCAGGATATCTCCTTGCTCTATACTCTATGCCACGATTGTTGAAAGCAAGCATCCCATATGCCTTCTTAATTATCCTATTCCCATCCTGTGAATGAATAAAATATATCTGAGTTATGATCACTATTTCCCAAATGCTCCTCTATTGTTATACCTTCCATCTGCCCAGGTTCATTTCCAAATATCAGGTCCAGTACTGTCCTTTTCCTTGACTGACTTTCTGCATACTGGCTAAAAAGAAATTCTCCTGGATGGAATTTAAGTAGTTCCCTGTCTACCTTGAACATTAAAACATTAGTTGCTATTTGGGATGTTTAAATCCCCTACTATTACAGCCTTTTATGATTCTTATACTTTTCTGAAATTTGATTACATATTTGATCTCTTTGTTTTGGGACCTGTAGTACACACCCAAGAGTGTGTTTGCCCCTTTTGTGAATTTTATTTCTATGCATATGGTTTCATTTGATGATCCTTCCAAGATATCATCCCTGTTCACTATATAATTGATATCCTGATCAATAATGTGACCCCATCCCTCTTCTATCTCCCTCTGTATTTCACCTGATACCATATAACCTATAAACTATTTTGCTTTTCAGATCACTTAGTTTTCTTTGTCCCCTATTCATAAGATTAAGGTGTTTTGATTTCAAATAATACATCAAACGTTTTCTGAAAACTGGCTAGTTCCAAAATCTGGTACAACCTTAAACCTAAGGCTGCTGGATTTGAACGAGTGTATCTGTACTCTAAATTTTCTAATTGGTGTCATTGCTCCTCTGGTACTATCTAAGGGGATTGCAGTCGATAAGAAGAGAGGGATTAATTGCACCTTGATAACTCACCATCATTGAAATCTCTGCCAAGTTCATGATTGGGGCAGCGTTTCACCACTTCAGTCACATGCTCAGCCTTTTTGTAGACAGGCATTGCACGCACCACACTACCTGGAGGTGGTGGTGAGGCCAGTTTCACCTGGATTGGACATGTCTTTGCAATCTGACAGTATAGTTTCTTCAGCAGTGGAGAATACTAGAAAATAAGATAACACACAGTAAAGCATTAATTACTTATATTTCTTCATAATTCCTTACTATTCAATCTCCCAAGGTATATCGGAGTAGTCATTAGAAAAATGTGGTTAAACAACTAAGGATCAAGATGCACAAATTTTAATTATCCTACATTTTAAAATTCAGCCTGATTTGTATATACTGTTTGTTTTAATAATCACACAGAAAACCAGAAACATTTTCAAAAGTAGAAAAGTATGAGCTGGTTGGAGAATAGCACCTGCCTTGTTCTTTTTTATCATCACCTTTTAGCACACACTCCAGCCTCTCTGAACAATATCCTTTACAGGTAGTCTAACCAGTCAGTGAAGTGGACAGAGGTTCAGTTGGCCTGGTTCCCAAAATACATAGTTTCCCTCTTGGCTTGATTTACCGTGGCTCCCAAGGCCTATTTGAACTGGTTACAGATACTCATTATGTTACTTAATGACAATGGATCCAAGCAGATGACCCTGACATCATGCATTTACAAAGATAATTTGGCCTGTGTGCCTCCATTGTTTGGGATTGCTACTCCTCTTCTGCCCAGATCCTTCTGATGGACTTGGAAAAAGGTTCCACGTAAAACACATGGAAGAGGGGAGAGACAAGATGCCTGCCTGACTCTAGATTTGATCAATATTTTATCCAATTGTGGATTCACTCTCCAAACCTCAGATTGGAGTGCACCCCATCATGTTAAGTGTTCAATATTGTATGAAAGACTATCTGCTGGTCTAGGCTGATAAGGCAGATATCCATCTCTCTGTCCCAAAGGTAGATATTGCATCCTGAAGAAGTGAGTTCTCCTGTTGATTACAACACAGACCTGGACTGGATGCATCAGTGAATCCGGAGCAGGACTGACCTGATAGGCAATGACCTTGGACAGAATTTTGAAGTCCACAATGAGATGGGGTGCCAATTTCTAATTTCATCCCTTTCCACTTGTGTATGTGGGTGATGATTCCTTTTCTCACTGATTCGGACACAGTTTCAGCATACTTTCATAAACCTGTAGGCTGATCCAATCCCACAATACAACTCAAGCAACAGCTGTAACTTCTAGGAGGTTTTCTCTTTTCAAAGGACTCGGCCATATTCAGTTCATCCACAATTAGTGCTTGGTCTAGATTCTCCTGCACACTACCATTTAAGACCGCCATGATAGGAGCACAAAGAAAAATGTGGAGGCTGTTCTGTCTGTGGGTTCATTTGATTTGATTTGGAAGAAAATGATTTGCTGATCCTCAGTGTCAGACTCCAATGACTTACCCAAGCCATTTCCGTCCTTCATGCTCTTGATCACAAAGTGTTCTCTTGTATGTTTAGAAGGAGAATCTTGGGCACATTGTCTCATTCAGTGACTCTGGGCTGGAAGGTGATTCGAGTCAAAGAGCAAGGCTTGTTGACTCTTCATTGTTTGGAGATTCTCCTTGATCCCTATCAACTGTAACTAGGGGAGGTTTTGCATGATTTTCTGGAAGAGTGCAGGTTCTCTCTATTCCTCACAGAGGGATTTCATGATTCTCCAATCTTCAAAATCTTCTGAGATCTCCCATATTTTCTGGGGTTAGCAAATTCACATTCAGTTGCATTGGCACCTACCAATCCTCTGGTCTTCTTGTACATGACATTCAGCTAGTAGGAGGCAGTAATCAAAGAAGAACACAAGCTTATGTTGATGAACCTGACTGTGAATGCATGTTACACAAACAGGATGTCTACCTTGAAGCAGAGAGATCGGTTAGTCCTTGACAAGGTGCATCTACACAGAATTCCATTTGCAGGGCCGCCAGAGACATAATGCAGCTTGGTAGATTTACCTTTACAATCTGGAGAGAAAGTGAGGGCTGCAGATGCTGGAGATCAGAGCTAAAAATGTGTTGCTGAAAATGCGCAGCAGGTCAGGCAGCATCCAAGGAACAGGTGAATCGACGTTTCGGGCATAAGCCCTTCTTCCTGAAGAAGGGCTTATGCCCGAAACGTCGATTCTCCTGTTCCTTTACAATCAGGAGTCTAGACATGTTGTCCAATTTGCTGTCAACCCTGCCAGATCATCTACTCACAGTTGCAATCACTGTACTGAATGATGGGGTTAGATGAAGCCAGAAGCAAAGGGAATGGAAATTCTTGAAGGAGAGCCAGCCGTTCATTGTTTTAAGTCAGAGTGTACACACTATTTAACTGGATCAGAGCACTGTTAGACGTGACTCTTGCCATGAAGAGATGCCTACCCCAACCCTGAGCATCCCTCCACCACCCCCATAGATGCTTTCTCTGGTGAGTCGATATAAATTGGTAAGAGCCATTGTGGATCTTCTGAATTTCCTTTGCCTTCAGAGGAAGTAGAGTTACTGATGTGCTTTCTTAACTGTAGCATCGACATGGATGAATCAGGACAGATTGCTAGTGATATTTACTCCGAGGAACTTGAAGCTCTCGACCACCTTCACCTCAGCACCATTGACACAGACAAAGGTGTGTCCTCCACTCCAATTTACCTGAAGTTAATGACCAGCTCCTTCATTTTGCTGACATTGAGGGAGAAATTGTTCTTTACACCATATCACTAAACTTTCTAGGTCTTTCCTGTACTGTCTCATTGTTTTTTAAGGTCCCGCCTACAACGATGGTGTAATCAGCAAATTTGTAAATGGAGTTAGAGCTAAATTTGGCTACACAGTCATGTGTGTATAAGGAGTAAAGCAAGGGGCTAAGTACGTGGTCTTGCGGTTATTGTGGAGAAGGTGTTGTCGCCTATCCTTACTGATTGCAGTCTGTGGGTCAGGAAATTGAGGACCCATTTGCAGAGAAGGAAGCAGAGTCCTATGTCTTTCAGTTCAGAGTTTGGAGTCTGTTGTGACTCTCATAACTGAACAGAGAGGCTGAAAAGTGACAGGTTTCATACTGTAGGAAAAGGTGGGGATGAGAAAGTGGAGAACAAGGAAGATTAGAGATCATAAAACAAAAAGTGAAGGGGGTGAAAGTGGTCATAGAGAAGGGCAAGATAGGTTCAGAGTAGATGCTAATCGCAGAACATAATGGAGGATAGAGTTCATGAACTGAAGTTGATGAAACCAATGGTTGTACTTCACTGGATCACTGCAGCAAACCCATAGCTGAAATGTGAATTAACAGAAAGATAGGGGTACAGAGGGTTTCAATTTATAAATGTTCAACATATGAATTAAAGAGTAAGTTCAGCCAGACGGAAAAGGATAGTGATGCAAGGGAACGTTCCAGCCTCCATGCAAGTAAGAAGAGGCGAGCCCTCAGACAATCCATGTCGGGGACCAAGGTCATAGAGTCATAAAATTGTAAAGCATGGAAACAGATCCTTCGGTCCAACTCGTCCATGCTGACCAGATATCCCAAATTAATCAAGTCTATTTGCCAGTATTTGGCCCATATCCCTGTACACCCTTCATATTCATATACCTATCCAGATACCTCTTAAATATTATAATTGTACTAGCCCTCCACTACTTTCTCTAGCAGCTCATTCCACACACACACCACTCTGTGTGAAAAAGTTGCCCCTAAGGTGCCTTTTCTACCTTTTCCCTCTCACTTTAAATCTATCCCCTCTAGTTTTGGACTCCCCTATCTTGGGAAGAAAACATTGGCTATTCACCCTATTCATACCCCTCATGATTTTATTAATCTCCATAAGGTCACCCCTCAGCCTCCAACGCTCCAGGAAAATAGGCTCAGCCTCTCCAGCCTCGCCCTTTAGCTCAAACCTTCCAAAACCAGGAATATCCTTGTATATTTTTTGTGCATCCTTTCAAGTTTAACAAGACGTTTTCTATAGCAGGGAGACCAGAATTGAACACAGTATTCAAAAATGGGAAATCATAAAGAAAAGGCAGCAGTCAGGGCCAAGAACTTTGGAAAGTTCTGAAATGCCTTAGGGTGTCAGAAGACTTGCAAATATTGATGGGAAGAAGCTGAATGTAAAAAACCCAAAAGAGTTAGAGTCAAGATAGGGAGAAAAAAAGAACTGACGTAGGAGGAATTATGCTTGGTGGGGTGGGAGACGGTGGTGAGGGGGGCAAGAACAGGCTGAAACACTGATGAGGACAGTTTGGTTTGTGGATTTTTGGGAAGAAGGCAGAAGTAGCCTATACAGAGGTTACAGAATCTTTCAGCATAGTGTGGAGTTAAATTTGCATCTCAGAGATGAAACACAGATACAAGCTGACAGTTCCTTTGCTGTACAGTAGCAGTTATGAATGTGGTTTGCAAATTTTTAACTATGACAAAGTACTTTTCTGTGCTTTTTCAACAAGATCCAAGTTAGCATTAAGGTGAAAACAATATAGGAAGAAATTTCTTCTGAATGCATGAAGTTGTATGGAAATACGGTAGAATCTTGATTCTTGAATAGTTCTGAAAATACCTTGAAAACAGTAATATCTTCCAGGGATCATTTGACCTATGATTAATGCTGACTTGGTAAACAAATCAATACTGTAAGCACTTGTAAGCACAATGTTTAACTTTCATAAATCATTGATAAAACTTTCATGTTTCTCTTTTTACAATCTCCTTGTGTGAAACCACGAGAGAAGGCTTTATTTAACGATTTGCATCTTGTCAAGAAAATGCAACTTGTGTTGGGATTTAATTTTTTTGCTATAATAATAGTTGGAACTGCAGTAATATCAGAAAGAATTTGATTGATAAATCTAAAATATATTATTACTCATTTGATAGGGTGCAGTTCTAGGAAGTGGGAGTCACTCTTTGGTATTGCCCAAAAGTGACAAACACTTCAGGGTGCTAGACACTGAACCCTCAGGAAAGGTGCAAAGAGAGATGCACCCTGGGTATAGATTTAAAATTACTCAAGGGATGTGGGAGCCACTGGCTGGGGCACATTTATTGCCCATTTCTAGTTGCCCTTGAGAAGGTGGTGGTGACATCTTGAATTGCTGCAGTTTAGGTCCAGGTTTTTGACCCAATGACATTGAAGGAATGGTGATATTTCCAATTCAGGATGGTAACTAGCTTGGAGGGCAACTTGCAGGTGATGGTGTTCCATGTATCTGCTGCCCATGTCCTTTCAGATGACCTTCACCCGACGAAGATGCAGCACTCTGAAAGCTTGTGTTTTTAAATAAACCTGTTGGACTATAACCTCGTGCTGTGTGACTTCCGACTTTGTCCATCCCAGTCCAACATTGGCACCTCCATGCCATAGATGGAAGTGGTCATGGGCTCAATCCCATCTTCATCCAAAATCAACGCAGGTATGCATTTCAATAAAACCTCACTAGCTGATGATCTGGAAGGATGGTCTGAATCTTTTTCCCTTTGTATACCTCATGCATGTATGGCAGCTGAAAAACTAATTGCTTTTGATTTGTAATTCAGCACAAACAGGAATTCTGCTCAGTATGGTTTAGTACTACAACTTCTTACCAACTGAGTCATCAAAAGAACTTTGGATTGAGCTCTATATTTCAATTCAAATAAGTGCAATGTACAACTACTAATGCATTTTTCAAGTACAGTGGCTAATTTTTTTAAAAAGTAGAAAAAAGATACAAAACAATAACAGGACTCCAAATCTAGTCAATGCAAAATTACTTTACTATAACGCTAAGCCAAAATAAACAGGTTTGGTCATGTCTAAGGTGGAGAATATCACTCTCTTCTGTACTGACACCAGTCTTTGAAATCCAAACAGTTTCCTCCCCTTTGAAATTAAACCCTCATATTTTATTTTCACTCCTGGGTACAACAGTCACAATGCATGGAGGTCTTTACATTATCACCTGCATGCTTCAGCATGTATTTCTTGAGAAAAACCCAGAACTTCAGCTGGAGCATATTGTTTCCTGACTTTTCAGTAGTATTTGTATCAACATGTAGATTAATGGAGTTGAATGACAGCATTTGACAGGCCATAAATTGCAAATGGCTTTTAATCAGTTTGCCACATTGAGACATGATTATGCAAATTCCCCACACCGGACGCCCACAAAATGATGACACTGTCCTGGATTAGCTAATCCAAAATAAAGCAAAGTTATGGAATGCCCTGGGCTGTGGATAGGTGCCTTGATCCTGAACACACTCAAGTGACCCCTGCTGGGAAGTCATGAACACTGAACGAGCACATATTTCGAATTGGATGCCCTCCACCAATACCCAATTTATTCTACATGTTTATCAACAGGAAATTAACACATTCAAGAAGGAAGGGGAGAATCCATGATTAAAACATTGTCACCTATATCTCAGTTGATAGCATTCTACTCAGTCATCAAAATTGTGGGTTCAAGTCACACTCCAGGGAGCATAAAAATCTTAGCTGAGACTCAAAGCAGTGCAGAGGGAGTAATGGACACTTGGACGTGCAATATTTTGGATGAGGCATTAAACTGATGCCCTGTCTATTTTCTCAGCTGAATGCAAAACATCCAGTGCCTCTATTTCGAAGGAGAGCTGTTCCTTTTGTCCTGGCAAATACTTATTCCTCAATCAGCGTGACGAGATAAAAACAGATTACCTGGTCATTATCAGATTGCAATTAGTGAGAACTTGGCTGTGCCCATTACAACAATAAATACAGTTCAGCAGTATTTCATTGGCTGTAAAGTGCTTTGAGTCATTCAGTGGTTGTGAAAGGCACTATAAAAATTCAAATCTTTCTTTTCTTTTAACTCCAGTCTGGCAACAGAGAAGGCTGATATGGAATGTGAGGTATGCCACAAGTTAACAAAGTGGTAACTTGGTGGGTGTATAAAATATGACGAATTATGTAAATGCAAAATTTAATTTTCACAATAGTATACTGATGGATGCTTTGATGCAATTATTGCACATTTAAACTGCACATCAGGACCTTCAGGTTAGGTAAGCCTAGACTTCATCCATCTCGTCTTCTTGAAGAAGTAGACATGATATTCCACTGGGCTGCTGAAGGAGAGGAAAGAGTTCTTCTGGCTAAAACACAGTCCTTCAACTAACACCACCATTCATCTCATTACAGTTTGTGGGATGTTGTTAGCACCTTTTACCCAGCTGTAATTCATGACATGAAGTGCTTGACATAATTATCAACATCCTGGGGATCCCAGTGACCAGAAATTGAACTGGACAGGCCATCAGGCCATGCTCCTGGTTTCAGTAGGCCAAGAACAGGAACGCTTGGCATTGGCGAGAGTTGCAGTAAACCCAGAGAGGGGACCCCTATGTTGGGCAGGTGGCAGCTGCAGCGACAGCAGCAAGGTATGCCAGAACTAGGACTCCTGGCATCACAGAGGTACCCCGGCAGAGCTGGAGGATCCTGGCTAAGTTTGGGGCCAGTATGGGACCCAACAATGGAATTGGTGAGGTGGGCTGAGCATCAAAGAGATGGCTCCTTAAGAATGGCAACTGCTACAATGGTGTCTGGTACAGGTGGCAGCAAGGCAGTGGAGGAGGGGTGGTGGGTTAAGTGTCATTGCTGAGTTGGCTCAGTGCTCAGAACTCTCTTTCTTTTATCTGTTATCAGTTATATCTTTTATCCTTTTTATTTTAAACTATTTAAGATGATGCCAGATTGTGGCAGAGGAGTTTTTCATGTACTTTATTGTATTATTTACTGTAAGATGCAAGTGACAGTAAATAAATAATTCATTCAAGGGTGGAGCCCAAGGCACTGCTCCTTGAGATCTGCACCAGGAAGCTTTTACAGTATTCATCAGGCTCCACACCACCGACTTGAGCTGACACTTATTCCTGCCTCATTGTAGCCACTGCTTGATAGCCTCTGTTTAAGAGGCCACAGCACTCATTCTTGCTGGGTACCACCACTACCATGACCTGCTTGGATACAGTGGAGCTTCGTCTCTTGGATGGTTGGGATGCCTTGGCTTTCCTACCTATATTCATGGCCAGAAGGGTCATGACTGAAGTCAATAACTTCTCCTCCAAGACTCCTACTGTCTTCGCAAGTGTTTGCTCCTCCTGGAACCATTCTAATATATCTACTCTGCACCCTCTTGAAGACTTCCACATCCTTCTTAAAGGGTGGTGAAAGAACTGGATCCAATTCTCTCATTCGGCTTAACCAGAAAGTTTCAGCATAAATTTCTGCATTTTAACTTCACACCTCTATTTATGAAGTGTAATACTCAATTTGCTTTGTTAAATAATTCTCACAGTATGTCCTTTCAAAGAATCTTTGCACATGGACCTCAATGTTTCTCTTTGCTAGCACCTTTTTTTAGAATTATGTCATTAAGTTTATCCTTTTTGTCTTCTGTCAAAATGCATCAGCTTACTCTTCTCTGTATTAAATTTCACCTGCCACTTGTCTGCACGTTCTGCTTTGTCCTGCTGAAGTAAATTTCTACCATACTACATTTTTTAAGAACTGAAATATATACTGAAATTAATTAGAATGTCGGTAACCAATCACAATAGTCAATAAAACTGTAGAATAAAGAAGCAATGTTGAATCTATGCAAAAGTTTGGTTATGTCACAGCTAAGAAGACTGTACATCTTGATCACCTCATTATATCATAGAATATCTTCAATGTGGAAGCAGAACATTCAACCCATCGAGTCCACACCAACTCTTTGAGGAGCTTCCCCCCGGACCCACCTCTCCCTACCCTACCCCTGTAGCATTCCCCATGGCTAATCCATTTACCTTGCACATCCCTGGACACTATGGACAATTTAGCACGGCCAATTCATCTAACCTGCATATCTTTGGACTGTGGGAAGAAAGTAAAGTGTCTGAAAGAAACCAATGCAGACAGAGAGAGAATGTGCAAACTCCACACAGTCATCCAAGGGTGGAACTGAACCCGGATCCATAGCGCTGTGATGGAGTAATGCTAACCACTGTGCAACTGTGCCACCCAGGAAATTATAAGAAGGAAATTAAAACCACAGAGTGTTGAGCATGGATCCATCAGAATGATGCCAGAGATAGAAAACCAAACCAATGAGGATAAAACATCAAAGGAATATTTCCACTGCTGCAGAGAAAGCCAGAAAAAAGAAATTGAAGTTTTTCAAATCCATGAGAGTTTTTATAGAGTGAATAGAAAAATACTAGCTTTGGAACTTAGAATTGCTGTTAGCAAAACGGTAGAATGAAAGGTTCAGAAAAATTTCTTGATACAAATTTGCTGCATGGAATGCTTTGGTACAAGAGGTATTGATCTAGAAACCATTTCATTTTTTAAGGGAAAATTAAATATTTGTAGTAGATAATTATGGGAGAGTGAAGCAGTGGGATTAGTTTTGGATTGTTGTAGAAAAGAGTTTGTACAGATGTGACAGACTGATTTGATTTGATTTGATTTATTGTCACATGCATTTATTACAGTAAAAGAGTTGTTTAGTGTCACCACTGTCCAGCACCTTCTTAAAACACAGAATATAAAGCCAGAAAACAAAATAACATTTATTTTATAGCCTTATCTCAACAAAGTTAGGTGGTCTTTGGAACAGGTCCTGCTTCTGGCTCAGGGACGGGCCTGGATCTGGGGTCCTCCACTCCTATGCCTAGAGTTCCTGCTACTAAATTGATGTCATTGCTGTAACCGCGCTGCCAATGGAACAAAGAGTTGCCGCTCTCTGCCGCCATCTTGCCTCCATCAATGCTGCTGCCGTTATGAGTTCATACTGGGCCAGCCTTGCCTACCCAGGCACCACCAGTCTGCATTGGGACCAAACTCGCTACCGTCACCACTACTGTCATTAGGCGTCTGGGCCTCACCACGGACCTGGAGCCTCAGCTCAGTGTGCAAATCTGGACCAGGTGATTAAGCATGAGATCTGCTCCTCGCTTGCCGGGAGACCTTGGGCTGGAGTGGAGCCTCATCTGCCTTGTCCTGGCGTTGTTGCCACAGCCACCAGACACCTTCTCCTTCGTCATTTACTCAGCACGTCGCTCCCTGTCAGCCTGTGCCTGCATTTTCATCTGCCATACCAAGCGGGGCCTGCTCTCCTGTATTACATAATTCCTTGCTGAGGAGTTAATTAAGGCTACTGAAGTTGTGGGGAAAAAATGAAGTATGGGGAAGGAAACTTTAAAGAGAATTTCAGTGTCATGCTGAACTGGCCAAAAGCTCTGCTACTTCAATGGTAAAAATTGAGCAACAGTAGGTAGCAAAGTAAGCAATGGCTAAATTATCTTTTACTGGTGAGTTATTCTCCAGCTAACAAGCTAATCTGTTTCAGTATCAAATACATCATTTTTTTGATAACTATAATACCATCCCATTTTTAACAGGTAGCTGGGGCAAATCCTATTATCTTATCTTCATGTTGGCAATTATATTTTAGTCAGAAATAACTCTCTTTGTAATTCAACAATGCAAGCCAAATCCCTTATAAAATGTGTTAGGAGTCTGGTGTACTTGAAGAAGACAGCCTTTTTTTGTAGTGAGAACTTGTTTTTTTTTAATTTAGAGGGCACAGCTGGCAAGTGACAATAACGGGAATCCCCTCCTCGTGTCTGAAGCATCTCATTATCTTTGTGGCTTTGATAAACAATCCATTGACACTGTGTCTATTAAGGAGACTGGGTAATTTTAAAGTGTTTTAGCAGACAAGTTTCTAGATTGTTGAGACTCTTAAAAGACTTTAATTCCTCCAACACCTGGATATGCTTGAGGCTCTGAAGATTGAGAGCCCAGACCCCCCCAGAGTAGCTTTCTAAAGGCCCTTCTTATTCCTTGAAAGGTTTCAACATATTTTTCCTCTGATCCAGTCAGAAAGCATTGGCTTCTCATTTTGGGAAAGTTAGGACTTGCTTTAATTTTCAAAAGAGGAACAGCTCTGTTATACCACGTCCTGACATGCACACATTTTGAATAAGATGAATTGTGCCTGTCTCATTTAGAACATACACTGGCTCCTTACATATGCCTGCATTCCATTAGCAGAATCATATGTAGAGATAGTCAGACTGAACTTTGAAAATAACAGACAAACCTCAGTCCTTGAGTTTCTTTTTATATGAAAGCACTTGGTTTTCAGAATAGCCAAAGATTTTGATCAGGTCTTAAACCAAACTTTATTGTATATATTTGTATGCTTATCTATCTCTCTTTTTACCTTATCAGTGTGTCACTTTCTGTTCTGGTCTTTCTAACTAGGTGACTGCTTTTGTTTGATTCCTGCTTCTTCTTTGCCACAGTTTGAAAGCACAACGGGAAGGCGTGTTATGTTAAAATGCTACAAGTGTAGGTTTTGTATTATTCTCTTTTTTTTCATCTTACTTCTCTTTTCTCTTCTCTTAGCAGATCACACAAATTGATTCACAGACAGCTTTTGGCTTGTGAAGGACTAGAAGAAGCCATGCATTGTTCAACCACAGTGAAGAAACACACCAGTGCCATAATAATTTCTATCACACTGCATGTAGAGTAGCAAATTACGTTTTCTAAATGCAAGTTTATGCAAAATCAGTATTCTGTTTAAATGTTACTAGGTATAGAAGGAATGCCTTTTCTCCAAGAGCCAGAACTCCACCATTTTCAGCATTTCAAAGAGACAGCCCTGTCACAATTAAACCTCTAATTTTCTTTAATTAGCATGAACAGATCTAGTAAGGTCTTCCTCACATTCTGTAGGTCAAAATAAAATCAAAGTTTAAAGACAGAAGTTAAAGCAAGGTTCTGATATGCCAGGAAATTGTAAAAATAAAGGGACGGTGTTTCAAGGCAGGGAATGTAAGGCAGAAACATAGGCCTGCATTTACATTGAGTCAGGGGAATTTGGGAACTTGTTAGAAGTCATGGGCAGGTGCTGATTCTGATGATTTTACAGAGTGCCTCTCAACGGTGCAGGCTGCTGTAGATAATAAGCCTGATACTGACACTCCCGGCCAGAACTCTAGGTTCAGTTGCTGGGATAGTAAATTTTCATGGCCTTATGTCAGCTTTTATAGGATTTATGGCTCACAGTATCTCAGAGGGGTTATGAACCATAGCCTGCATGAGAGAACCCTTTGAAGGGTAAATTTAAAAAGTCCTCCTCGTGCTCACCATGCCAAGCTTGCGCCTCCATGTGCCCTCATGCTCTCATGTCAAGAAAAGTCACCTCCTTATCCATTCACTCAGTATTTTTATTACAGAAGCAATGGATTCTCTCGTGATAATTGGGTGTGTATAACTGGCTTAACAAATTCATTACCTTCCACTTTCTTAAAAAAAACTCCTTTTTACTACTACCCAATAATACTGTCACTCATTCAGATCCTTTAAAGATTATAGAAGAAACTGCAAGTATTTGTAGTCTCTGGACTCTGGATAAATAACATTATGCAGGTGACATAAGAAAGCTATAAATCAAGCAATGCTTCCCCTTGAACTCAGATGTTTCAGCAGACTAGGTGTTCAGCCGATGCATTCAAACAAAACTGAGGAAGTGATGCATTTTATGCAGAGTAAATTCCTTTAGCCAAAGTATCATAAGAATTGGGAACTTACCACTAGAAGGAGTGGTTCAGGCAAGTAGCATGGTTGCATTCAAAGATAAACTAAACAGACATATAGGGGAGGAAGGCCTGGAATATGGTGGTAACTTGCGATGAAGAGAAACGGGAGGAACCTTCTGTGCGGATATAAGCTGGGATAGGCCATTTGGGCTAAATATCATCTTGCTGCAGGATAGATTTAATGTAATTTAATGTAAAGTAATAACATTACTAAGATTATTCAAATTTTTATTCCACTAACATTTAGGAGTTCTGGGAATTGACAAGATTTGGAGTATTTAACTAACTTTATGAGTTCAGGCGAGACAGTGAAAGATTCACACTGTCTGTCCCATGTCTGAACTGACATTCACTGCTATGTCTCTCCACCCTGAAGAGGTAAATAATGAGGAATTCACTTCTTCCTTTTGTGGCTGCTTTTCCCACACACTCAGATATAAGTTGAATTTAATGAGAGTGTTGCAAGACTAGAATTCCTGGGTGTAATCTAGTGCTAATTTAGAGGGTGAGGATTGAAACTAAAGACTGCTGAAAACATTTATAATTATGTTCATTCTCTGTACAGTACTCATGAATCACCAAATTCAGCTAAGTTACTGCAATGAATCTCAGCCATACCTAAACTTCATCTTCATGGCAGCCAGTCACAGCAGTCCCAAAGCCAACAATGATTAAATAGTTGTAAATTTCAAATTTTTCCTGAGATATTGGGCGGAAATTTACTGTTCTCAGGATGGAAGTCAAGGAAAATGTGAGGTTACAAAATGCTAGACAGCCTCATCAACTAGCTCCCCAATATAGTCCCATCACTTGGAAAGTTTACTAACAGCAGGAAAGGCAGCTGCTCAGCTGCCCTTTGATTAGAGGCAGGTGGCAACAAGGGCAATATTTTTTGGTCTCCAGCATGATGCTGACATGTTGCTTACCCCCCCCCCCATCATGTGAGGAACCCATCAGCTTGCAGAGAGGCTGCCAGTCTATGTGAGGAGGTTTTGGCACATTGGAGCTATTGTCCTAACGGCATAGTGCTTACAGCAAAGGCCACCCTCATAGTTCTGATGCTACTGAAGACTGGCACTGATGAACATTTCCCAAAAAAACAAAAAAGTGGGTGTTCTAATATAGCATCAGTATCCTGATAGCAGCAAAAAGGCATTGCCATGCTAATCCTTGCAGTATTTGTCTCTGACTTAATTTATAATTTGTCAAACTTAAAACTGGCGAGGAGAAGAAAAGGGATAAGGATTAATGGGTGGGAGGAAGAGTGTGGAAGAGTGGAGTTAGTTGACTACTGTCCTCCAAATGAAAATAGTTTCAAAAGTTTTAATAAATTATTTGAGGTGGAGGGCAGGAGAGGCATTGAAAATTAGTTGCATGATGATAGAAACAAATAACATCTGTTGGGTGACATTCCAAGTTTTGTTCTATGTAGCAAATCTCATTTCCCAAAACTTAAAAAATATTGTTTGTTTATGTTGAATTTACAGCACAGAAAAAGGCTGTATTGATCACCTGGACTATGCCAATGGTAATGTCTTATGTAACTTTTCTCCACCTTACTTCTTCTCACTCTATCAACATTTCTTTTTATTCCTTTCTCCTTCATCCACTTACCTAGCTTTCCCTTAAATGCATTATTGCTACATGTCTCGACTACTCCATGTGGTGACAAGTTCGAACAAAGTTTCAATCTTTGTTCAGTAAATCAGGAATTATCTGCATTGAGTCTGCTAAGTGCAGAGAAAATGGATGCTCTTCTACCATGTTTTCTTATTAAATAATTGTGTGCAGTCAAGTCAAAATGCCAGAGTTCTCTGGTCCAGATTCAGACCAAACATATCCTAGACTGTCAGGAAGCCAGCTATCCACACAGCTCAATCATTCACTTTCAGACAAGCTCCTCACACTGTCTGCCTGCTTCCTGAACAATTCTCAACATGTCTTTCTAACCTTTAGCAGGAGAGTAGAGGGTAGCAGAACTACACATAGCTTACGGGCATAGATTTTCCAAGCAACTCTATGCTATACATGGATAAACTAAAGATAAAATAAAATAAAATTGCTGCGAGGTGCATATTATAAGTTACGAGTCACGACAATGTAAAACTTTTAAATACAGGTGCTTTAAACATTTAATAAGAGATGTTAGGGATAATGTAACACTGAAATTACTCTTTTTTTTCCCCCATTATAAAAACAAATAGCCTATGGGGTCAGAGTTGGTTAAATGCTTTAAGCTCCTTTGTCACAATGTTCTTACTTGCCTATTTGAATTGTACAGTGGAAAATCATCAGTGTTTACACTGTGGAAATGATGATACACTTCAGTGCAATACTGAGTTATGTTGGAGGCACTTGATTATAGATTATACATCAGCTTCCAGAAGATTTTTGGGTGAGATATTAAATCAAGATTTTTTCTAAACTGGGTGTAACAGATCGTCTTGTTTTATTTAAACAAATATAGAATAATAAAGGAGTTCTCTAGCGTCCTGGCCACCCTCTGACTGCAGCAGTGTCCACCTGTGCCGATGGTGCTGATGTCCTTCTAAGGTTGCAGTTTCTCTTACTGAATCTGTAACTTCAGGAACCTGCCTACCGTACTTGATTATAGATTATACATCAGCTGCTGAGACAGCTTCCAGAAGATTGTGCAGGAGAGGATGCTGTGCATAAATGCAGGGCCAGGACCCAAAATGGGCCTGACTCATGGTTATTTACAAAAATGTTAATCTTCTGTCCAAAATGTCAGTCTCAATACTTGAATTGGCAGTTCTCACCAATGTTTTGCTCAGAGTTGAGAATGCAACTGACTCAGCCAAGTTGATGAATATAGCACCAGTTTACTGTGTACCAAAACTAGAATGAAATTAGATCAATTAATTTGGTTTGGGACCCTTGCAACATTGAAAGAAAATGCTTGCCTTGGGAGTAGAAGTTGGATTTGACCCTAGATTCCCAAAAGATGTAAAGACAATATAGTAATTGACTTAATTATCCAGGACATTTACTGCAGATTAGTTTAGATAGCACGTGCAGGGATGTAAGCAATTCCACAGGGTCAAGAAGAAATTCAGAAAAGACGACACTCTATGTTGCTGTGTTAGCAGATGATGAGGAATGGCTTGTTATACAGAAATAGCTAAAGTTGCACAGTGAATCAACTGCTGAAGAAAAGAATAAAACACTGCAATTTGTTTCAGGCAGGAAATTATTCAAATTCTGTCTCTTTACACTTCTGTCAATTATCAAGGGGACAAGTGAATTACGAGAAAAGTACAACTCTAAATTTCTTCAGTAAAATCAAATACTATCTCCTAATTCAATTTACTAAACAGGGTCAAAAGAACACGGATTATGGACACAGAAATGAAATGGTTGCGTGCATTACTGAACAATGTTGTAGAAAAAGTGCTATAGCAAACAATGTCCAGGAACTAAAAATTCATCAAGTTGTACATTCCTTATGGAAATTAATTTCTGAATTCAATAATAGAGTTCAAATGAAGCATTTCACTTGCATGTCATCCTGTTTTATAAAATTGTAGATTAAACCCCTTCTCACTTAATCTAATGAAATAGAAATCTAATGGGCCGAAACCTTTTCACTGTCTGCTATTCTCCAGAAGTTCCAACTAGAGCAACCACTTTCCACTCATTCTTGCTGTACAGAAGTCAATGGACCAACCAGTTTCCAATTCACTCCTATTGTACAGACTTCTGATGAACCAATTCCTTTTCCATTCATTCTCACACTAAACATTTTTTTCAATTTACATATAATACTTGTCTTTCCTTGAATGGTTTTCTTTTCAATACAAACAAGTACACAAGGTTCTGGAATAACTCAGCATTGCTCATTGGAATCTCATATAATTTACTAAATTATTTCCATCACCTCAGCAATTATCAGGATCAAATGTAATCTGGACTAGACTGGAATACTGCCCAGAGTTGAAAGCATAGAGTAATAACATTTCCGTCTACTTGAACCTTAATTTTAAAATGTTTATTTTGGAAATCTGGTTCCATGGAGTTAAATCCATTTGGTTTATATGTTCAAATAAATAATCTACCTACTCTGAACAAGGGAGGATAGCACCAATCCACTCATCCTCTTCCAAGCCCAATACCAACTGACTCTGTAATAAAGGATCAAACACTCTTAGTAAATACATTTGCTCACTTATGTATTAGATTAGTCTACCCACCAACATCTATCCATCTGAATCAGTGGAGGTGGTGGAAACAGGCACATTGGTAAAGTTTAATATGTATCTTGATAAACACACGAATGGGAGGTGACCAGAGAGATAGAAACCACATATGGGCAGTAAGTAGTGGATCAAAGAAGGATTAGGAATCAGTGCAGGCTTGGTGGACCAAAGGGCCTGTTCCTGTATTGTACTATACTGAATGGCAACAAGGTGGAAGCTACTGTTTCAACATGTTCCCTGCCAAAAACACTATTTTGCATGCAAATGATATGTTTCAATTAATCTTTTATGAAGTTACATACAAAGAAACTCCATAAAGACTACACACATAGAACACAATGGGGACTTCATAATGTAGATGGCAGGTATATTCTTCTTTCACCTCTGTAACCTGTGCTGAACTTTCTCATCAGGAATCTCCTTTCTTTTACAGAAGTAATATGAAAGAAGTTCCAGTCCAATTCCTATCAACTCTGCAACAGAATCTCACCCAAAATTAATTACCAATCTAAAACAAGCTGATTTGTTTTCACAGAGACCACAAAGGTAGTAATGTTACTCTGATTCAGTAATGGGTGTTCTTCTGGGGTTGGTATTTTGTCACTTTGGAACATAGGGATTATAGTCTAATAAAGTCCCATTAACTCAGGGGAATCTGGGAAGAAGACAATGAGTCATATTGGACTCTTGAGGTGCTTTGATCTGGTCTATGAAATTTGTGCCTCTTGCTCTTTTACACAAAATCAACTGCAGCATAGTTGGGCTTCAGGTTTTCAGGCCCCACCCCCCAAAAAAATTCATCAGTTGTGAAGCAGGATGTTACTGTTAAGTTTCCATATTTTCAGGATTTAAGAGGAGGATGAGAAAAAAGAAATTGGAGAATGATGCTATTGTTATGAATGTGGAAATTTCATTTTATGTATTCAAACATACCAAATGAACATACGAAGAAAGAGCAAAAGTCGACTACTCAGTCCCTTGAGCAGGCTCTGCAAGCCCATTGAGTTTCAGAAGATCCAAAGTAGCACAATACTACAACTCATTATTCTGGTGTGAAAAGATTCAGTATTCAATCAGATTTGTCTGTTTAAGGCTATAAAGATGAAGGCTGAGTTATATGAGAGACTATATACTTTATTATGTTATCTGCATGATAATGATTACATATTTGAGGCAATTTATTCAATGTAAAAAACTTTAAAGGGTCCTGAAGAAATAATAAGGCAATACATAAAGGCAATCTCTTTCTTGAATTGCTATTATTATGGGATGTTTGTTGCTAGATTGACGCGCTTGTAAATCTTAGTTCCTTCTATTTGGGAATGGCCAATGGAAACAATGAGGTCTCACAGAGACCAATACAATTTAAGGAGTAATTTCACATTTTCCTATACTATATCATTAGGGAAAAGGCTGCATTACTTTCTGTTTTTTTAAAGATAATATCAACTTATTCATTTGTTAGTTGATGTTTTACGAATATAACATTTGCGCCAGTCAATATGCCACATATGACACTTCCAAATATGATGCTAGTTATAAAACATTTGCATATCTATATTAAGAGATCCATAAAGTCTTTCAATCAGTAAATCAAAGGCAGAAGAACTGGGGCTAATGGTATATCACAATTTCCATTCTGTGTTTGCAACTAGCAAGGCTGTGTCCACTGCTCAGTCTCAAAACATCATGCTTCGAGACATTATTGTGATTTGTTCAATTTCACTGGTGTTGGTTATTATAATAAATATTCTGTACCTAATTTGTACTTAATGTGACAGAGGATCAAAATGCATTGAAAAGCAAATTCAGCAGGATGAATTGACATTGTGAATATTATTCTGGTGATTTAATGTTTTTCTTTATAGTCTCATTGTCTATGTAGAAAATTGAAAATAGTGATTCATTTGTTCTTAATCCTAGTAGCTTTACCTTGGAATTAAACCATTTGTGTTCTGAACTTCTGTACCTAAGTTTCTCCTACAAAGCCCCTTTCCCAAATAGATCCTGAAACAATATAATTTTGTGAAACTCCAACCTAATTCAGTAGGCAGAATTTCAGCTGGGGTGATGGTTGGAATGCCCAGGGTGCGAGCCTGTTAGTGCAAGTGTAAGTTATGTAATGATTAAAAGATTTGCCAAACAACGTTGAAATATGGGCCAATGTCAAAACCCAAAAAAGGATTTGGCTTTGGTGGTAACAAGGTCTAGCAGTATGGGGCATTTGATTATCAGTAAAGATGAGGAGATCATTTGTTTCATCTTGGCTCATCCATCCAAAAAACTGTACAATGTGTGAATTAATTCATCTGAGTTTTGAAACAATTCTAAAACTTTTGCTTCATGAAAGATCGCTCCAAGCATTGACCACACTTTTCGTGGCAAAAGTCTTAATGAATGTGACCTAAACTCACCTTTCAATAGTTCGAGCTATTGAAATGCATGCTTGCTCTATTATATTGGCCCTGAAACACTTTGCTGGCTTAAACTAATCTGAATCACTAATACCAATAATAATTTCCACATCAGGCCCTCTGAGATGCCTCATTTAAAGGATGTTCCCTACTCTTTATATGCTAATATAGTGGCAAAATCTGTGTGCACTGTCCCTTGCAATGCTGGTGAGTAAGGAAGATGAGATGATTATGCATCTGCTCAATTCAAATCTATTGTGGTCAGTATGCACTTACTACCTTCGGAACTCAAATTTTCTAAACATTCAAACCTTACATTCCCAAAGCCAAATGCTAAGAAAAACACTTTTTTCTTTAGTGACTTGCTAAATGTGAATGGGAAATACCTGAATTACATCTTTTAAAATAAATTTTATTGTTTGCATTCCTGGTACAATAGTGTGTAAGAAGGTATATTGGCAATTTAGCTGTAAAAACAGATGGCAGATTGTACAGGTGATAAAACAGACTTGCAATGACCCAATCATGTGGCCACCATAATTTGTATATGTTTGTTTTTAGAGGAAGTCTATGCAAACTTTTTCTCCACAGAGGTGCACAGGGACCAAGGTGTTTTAGTGCATAAGTCACAAAGTTATATTGGAATGCTATCATTTATTATAAGAAGAATTAAACATAAAAGTAAGGATGCTACGCTTCAGTAAAGTATTCATGATTTGGAGATGCCGGTGTTGGACTCGGGTATACAAAGTTAAAAATCACACAAAACCAGGTTATAGTCCAACAGGTTTAATTGGAATTGGGTTTATTTTACTGGGGTTTAGAAGAATGAAGTGTGTGTAGTGATTGTAACAAGGTCAGCTAGGTGGACTTCATAGAATATGAGTTCCCTGATTGGAACTATTAATTTGGTCCAGTCAGGGAGCCCTTGCTGACAGGTATAAACAGGACTGTTCCCCCTCCAACTCTATTTTGATTTAGTCCCTACCCTCCCCTTCATTGTTTGATCACACAGCACTGCCCTTTGATGTGAAGAGGAGTGCTTGTCACTGGCCACTCAGGTGTTTTCCTATCTTCCTGGTGGTGGAAATTGAATAAAGATTCATGCACCTTGTGTCTCTCACTGTGTCTCACACCTACACACACACACACACACACACACCATGGGGTGCTGGGGAAAAAGTAAGCACTACCGCAGTTAGGCGGAAGTGTGGGGGTTAAAGGAAAAAGGAAAATAAACAGGGAAGAAAGAAAAAAAGCAAAAAAACAGGGAATTATCACACAGCATTGCCCTTAGAAAAAAAAATAAACAGGACTGTCAGAAATTCTGTTCTGGCTCTGAGGGAGCTGGATCAGTGTCTAGGACTGTCCAGGTGTAAATACAGGGGGACTTGGTTACAGAAATACTGGCCTCTGTAGTGTAGGTTCAGTATGACTTGATTGAAGTTTATAGGATCTCGAACGGTCTTGACAAGTTGGATATGGAAATGATATTATTTCCTCTGAGTAGGTCCAGAACTAGATAGGGTTACCTCTACTTTTAAAATAGTGCTAAGTTTAAAATAGTAGAATTTTTTTTCTGAGATCGGTGTGTGATTTTGGAATTGTACATCATAGAAGGTGGTGGAGACAGGGTTACTGAATATTTTTAAGATGGAGGTACACAGATTTTTGTTTGACAATGGAATCAAAGGTCATCAGGAGTTGATGGGAATGTGGAATTTGAAACACAGATTAGCCATGATTATTGGACGGTATAGCTGATTGAGGAGCTCATTCGCCTACTTCTGGTTCCATTGCATTGTATGTTCAATTAATTAAATTAATCAAATGCCAGCTTCCAACTACACTTGTTATTGTTAGTACTTATGTCACATTTTGGGTAACATAGAGAAGTTGCTGATGCTGATGTTTCTAGTAGAGGAAAATGAGTTGTTTACTTCAAAAGAGTCTTCCCTGGGGACTTACTTCAGAATTCTAATATTCTTTTGGTGAAAAATATCCCCTTTACCTCTTTTCTTACCCCAAAAGTACTTGTTTTCATTCAATATTCCCCAACATTTGAACTATCAAAGAAAAAGTCATACATTTATATATGCCTTTCATAACCTCAGGATATTCCAAAGCATTTTACAACAAATTAGTGGGCGGCACGGTGGCACAGTGGTTAGCACTGCTGCCTCGCAGCGCCAGAGACCCGGGTTCAATTCCCGCCTCAGGCGACTGACTGTGTGGAGTTTGCACATTCTCCCCGTGTCTGCGTGGGTTTCCTCCGGGTGCTCCGGTTTCCTCCCACAGTCCAAAGATGTGCAGGTCAGGTGAATTGGCCATGTTAAATTGTCCGTAGTGTTAGGTAAGGGGTAAATGTAGGGGTATGGGTGGGTTGCGCTTCGGCGGGTCGGTGTGGACTTGTTGGGCCGAAGGGCCTGTTTCCACACTGTAAAGTAATCTAAAGTAATCTAATCTAAAAATTACACTTTTGAAGTGTACTCACTGTTACAATGTTGGAAATACAGATACATAATTACATTTGCACTGAAAAATCCCATAAACAGCAATGTGACAATACAAAACAGAAAATGCTGGACTGGCAGCATCTGTGGAGTAAGAAAAAGAATTAAAGTATCTTGTCTTAGGTGACAGCTCTTCAGAATTTCGTGGAGGTGAACAGCCAATAAGATACCGTCAACAAAGGGTGGGAGTTGTAATCAAAATGGAGACAGAGGTCGTGTCCTGATGTTTTTGAACTCTGCTGAATTCTGAAACATGTGAAGTGCCTGCACAGATATGAGGTGCTGTTCCTGCTGCTTGCGTTGGTTTTGTTCTCAGGAGAGTGGTGCCATTTCTCTTTTTCACACCATAATTTATATCTATTTTACATCTTGATCATTCCTTTAACACCAGTTGCACTTCCTTTGTCTTTTGCTCTTGGGACCTTCACCATCTGATCCACTTGCTCCTACTCCCTCTCCATCAACAGCAGTTCTAAAGAAGACATATCAAACTTGAAAGAGAAATGGCACCAAGAGAATTTAAGTAGATATTTAGAAGTGCTTTGGAAACCTTTTCTAACCTAACATTGTTAAGAGAAGACTTGGTTTGCATCAAAACACATTGTCATCAATGCTATTGCACTATTTGCTGATAACATGATTGAGGTCAGTCAGCAACTACAGAAAGTATAACATTGACTCCAAACGTGTGTATTAGTGTGCCATCAGGCATGTATCATGATCCAGAATGTATTTTTCTGTGAATCTTCCAAGATAACCACTCAAAAAGGAGATGGATGAAGAATGTTCTGTTTTGGCATAATTTATCCAAAATTTGATTGAGGATGAATATAGGTGATGAGCCGTTTTTGTGCTGTAAAGTCATCTCTTTGATGTGAAAACTTTTTTTCCCATACTGCTAACAATTTTGAAATTTACAGTGCAGCTGTCATTTTCTAAAAGTTCAGACTTGTTCTTTAGGGATTATATTCATCAACTTCTTTGTTTTTTTTTTATAAAGGATTTAACCAATGAGTGCTTTGTGTCTCTTGTCTCCTGCATTCCTTACTGATCTTGGGAGCATGCATGAGACGTGCCCGGGACAGACACTCAACGGTTCCTAATAAACCGCTAGTTCTACTGGCAAGGAGGAAACGGCAGCCGCAGGCACGTCTAAGTTAAACAGCTGTCGACTCGTATCTTGGCGACATGTTGGGACAGGCTCTTTGAGTGAGAGTGGTAATGATCTATATCCCTTGTCTCCAGGCAAGTACCTTCTTGCAAACCATAGATACCGTTAACTGTCTTACCCTACGCTGCTTCAAGTTTCAAAGATGTGTTTTTGTGGGGAATATAAAGGAAAGCAATAAATATATTTAACCCTTACAATGCTTTATTTTCTCAAAAGATCATTTGAATATTTCGTATGACTACTCTGGGTAGACTTTTTGCATTCCTGACCTGAAATGTTGGCCACAGAACACAGTTAAAAATTGGATTGAGAAAGTTGAGTGCAGGACAACAACCCCCCCCCCCCAAAAAAACCATTATCTATTTAGGACATATGATCTTCTCCATGCTACTTCCTCCCATGAACTTTGTTCGGGTACAGATGCAGGAACAGGAAGATTTGTCCCATAAAGGTCAAAGCCCATAGCGTGAATTACTGAAGTTAGGAGGTCAGCAAGTTAAATTGTGAAGGGGGTAATTTCAAAATATCACAAAACCTGTGCATTATAAGACAAAGAGAAGACAGGTTGTAGTTTCACAGCTCTGAGATCTGTGAAAGAATAAGATGGAAGACACATTTGCCTTAAAATTGGACTGAGATGAAAAACAAAGAAATGGACCTGATCTCAGCTTAGTCTGTAACAAATCAGTTATTTTTACACTCTTTCTCCTACCAGTACCATAATATATAACAAACATAGGACAACTACAAACTTTTATTAGTAAGTAGCTATTGTTCACGTTGTTACCTACAGGTTCTCTGGGGTCTGGTACAATGGTTGGGTGGCTGTAGTTTAGCTGCTAAAATAGAATTTAATTAATTTTGGAAAGCATCATGTGGGTTTTTCCCCTTTGAGGAAGTGGTCAAAATAGACACATGCCTTGTCTATAGGAAATTAATTGCCAAGGGATATGTTGTCAAGATCAGACAGTATAGCAGAAAATTATTAGTTGCTTCCTTTTTATACATTTGTCACTTTGAACAGTAACACTCTACACATACACAGACATATTTACTTTATGACACCCCATCTGTCACCATCCCAAACTTTCCAGGAGTGTGTTAATGTAAAGGACCTCTTCTTCATAACAACAGTTCAGAGAAAGTTTATGCTATTGATAATGTGCAGTAGTAGGGAATGGGAAGGGGTAGTTATCTTATCAGAGAGAATTGGACAGGCTTATTCTGTTAACACTTGAAGCTAGAAGAATGAGAGGTGAATTTACTGAAGCATGTAAAACCTTGAGGGGAAATAACAGGTTGGATGCTGAAAGGATGCAACCATTTGTGGGAGAAACTAGGACAATGGGATTCAAAGTTTTAGTGAAGGGGTCTCCCATTTAAGATGTAGAAGGATTCACTCAAAAGGACTTGAATCATTCAGAAGGATTTGAATCTTTGGAACTCTCTTTCCCAAAGAGCAGTGGAGGCAGGTTCACTAAATATTTTCAAAGTAGAGGTAAATAGATTCTTCTCTAAAAAGGGAATCAAAGGTTATCTAGATAGGTAGGAATATGGAGTTGAAGCCACAATCAGATCAGATAAGAACTTATTTAACAGTGAAGCAGGCTCAAGGGGCCAAATTCCCAAGTCCTGTTCCTAATTTATATGTTTGTATTACAGCACTACATTATTGATTATAATGATACTCATGTTATTTTCAAGAATGTCACCCCTAAAGATGTGTTGAAGCAATTTCATTTTGCCAAGCTGGTGTTTTTTAAGGGAATATTCTACACAATTCTTTGTTTTTTAAGACATATTTTTCTCTTTCATAAGTCCTTTAGCTTGTCAATTTGCAGATTTAGTACAGTGCACATCCCGGTCAACCTTGTCCCAAAATGTCCTTAGTATGGATCTGATTACCTTCCTTCCTGGTCAATGAAGGTCAGAAAGGGACAGAGTGGAGGCTCAAATCTGCAATCTTTCCTGCTCAGCAGCATAGTCATTAAAAAGTTACAATAATATTGCTGCTGATTTTTAATCTTTTACCTATGTCACATTGTGATTTCTGTTTCTTGATTTAAAGGAGGCTACTAGAAAAGTAGAAAGGAAATTCAAAGAGGAAAATCATTTTGTCACTAGTGGGATAATAGCTACATGGTGACACTTCCAGTAAAATTTCCTTGTCCTTGAGTGGCATGGGCAATTGCAAGATATTTGGGAAAATGTGGCAAGAATGAAAAATGAGATTCTCAATATCCAGACAAAAAGTACAATTTCATTTTTACTGGTTCAAAGGCTAGATCAGAACCTTGCTATTAGGTGGTATGGACATTAGTTCCATTCATTATTATCTAATCTTGCCTCATTTCTGGGCAACTCATGATTTGCCCAGATGCTCAAGCTAATTCCTGACTTGAAAGTATGACCAGTTATCTGGTAGATGAAGCTCAGTGGTTGCTTCTCTTAGGTCTTTATGTTCACCTTCTTGTGGTGAGCTTCATGGGCAGTGACCACTTCCATTGCTCAGCCACAAAATTGATAGTCTCAACATATCATCGTAATTGATCTCAGAAGAACTCAGAAGACACTTCAGCATTTCACTCACTGCTGAGCTTTGGAACTCACTGACACCTTACACTATGATTCCATGTAACATATATAAACTCTTTACAACCAATGAACTTTAGTGTCCATCAACACACCACAAAATGTAATGCCAACAGAATTATTTAACTCAACTATAATTTCAAAGCCCAGGAGATTCCAATCTTATCTTTGTTTTACAAATTTTCTGTTCTCTTCTGCTGAGGTATTGAAATACTAATGCAAGATTGCACTAGCAACCATTCAGCATCTAAGTTGCATTTTTCAGTTTGTTTCTATTCAGTTCATTGGCTATCTTACTAAATATCACAGCCCAGGTGAACAATATCCTCGACAAATTATGTTCTTTCCAGTAAGGAATTATGACAGTAATTGTAGTGAGAGGGATGTATGAATTTTCCTTTCCAACTCAAGTATTCTAAAGGTCCCTCAATCTGACCTGAATGCCATTCCCAGCTGAGATTGACAAAGTCAGAAAAGACCAAATTAATACCTTCCTGTTAAGTATAATGTGGCACATCAGGCAGTGCTTATCCAATGAGTTGGTTCGGCAAAGGGTCATTGCTTTCAATTTTTACGTTAATGACACAAGAAGACACTCGGAGAAGAAACCACTAGAGCTGACTATTGTCCCCTCGAGCAGTCAGACCAACAGGACTATGCAAACCTCATAACCATTTTGGGAGAATCTCTTCCAGTGCTGTAAATCATATCACTGGATCACCAAGTGATATTATTATGAACAAAGCACTTTGGAGCTGCCACTATGACAGTTAACTCAAAAGACAGCAGCAAGAGTCTGACTAATGGTCTACTCTTCATCAAAAAAAACTCTGTAGGGTCTTAATTCGAGTTAACTCCCAAAGATGGGGCTTGGGGTGATGTTTGACACATCGTGGTTAACTTTTAGTCAACTGACTGTAGGGTTCTTTCTCTGCAGCAACAATGATCTGTAGGGTCAGTTATTTCAGGTTAACTTCTTTTGGATAAATTGCACTGATGCTGCATCCAGCAAATACAATATTAATTATATCAGGAATACTGCATTAATATAGCCTATGTGAATGTGAATTTTCCCAGACAAGGATTTGCTGTTCTCCTGCCCCAAACATTAAATATAAATGTTGTTGAAGTGCAGATTGGCATTACTGAACTCTAAATCACTGAATTAAGGGCTTAAATTATCTCTGACTAAAAGGTCAGGAGGTCCGATTCAATTTGATTTTTGAAGGGCTACTATTTGGAAAAATACAAGGTGTACTTTTGTTTATTCATTCATGGGTTGTGGGTGTTGCTGTCTGGTCCAGATACTTATTCCTCATCTCTCGATGCCCTTGAACAGGTGTGGTGAGTACCAAGTCAGCCTTCCTTATTGCTTCTATTACACAGTTTCATAGGATGCAAGAGAAAGGTTGCCAACTTGTTGGTGACCTTTTTCAACTTTGACATTCAGTTTCTATTTTGTTTTATTACTACAATTGTTGCTTTGCTTTTAAATAATTTTCCCTGCTCGTACCCAGTTACATTGAGACCATATATTAAAGGTACCCATTCCATGGTACCAATCGTTATAGAACAATCAAGATTGTGACTGTCCTCATTAAAAGTCCCAGACTTGTGCCTGAAGCATTCATTCGTAAATTATAGTCCCATATCTTACCTATCTAAGTTCTAAACCCTTCAGATTTGTGAATAAATTCTGTGGGATGCCAAGTTTCTGATCACATTGAAAAATTTGTTTAGCAAATATCTATCAATACTTAGAAAGCCTCAGGGTGAAGTATTGCTCAACCATTGGAAACATACATGTTAAATTTTGTAAGATATAGTAGTATACATGATAATCCACATTGCAATTATCTGTTGTAGAACATTAATTAAAATTCCTATTTAGCTCACTTCTAATTTTTATGAAGATTATTTGATTAATGAGTGGGTGGACAGGTGTATTTCTCATGTTTAGTAACTTAGGCTTGACAATACTGACAATGCAAAGTCCTGTTTTATAAATCCTTTTGACTTCGAAACAAGAACCACAGCATCATAAAAATGAAGAATTCTGTCAATTTATTAATATAACAATGTTAAACAACAGGAAATATTTGCCAAATTATGATTTTTTTTCTTGAGGAACATGAAGGTGGCCTAAGGTTTTACAACAGTTCGAAAAGAGTAGTAGTGAGTGGGTGACACCAAGCTTGACCTCAAATTCATATGTATTCAAATACTGCATTTGTACGCTCTTCCTTTCTCATTTTATTATTATAAATTTATTATATCTCACTAATGGCAGAAGGTTGTAAATATGTCATGAATTTTTTTAAATGTAGGCAGTTGCTATTATAAATGGGTGCACAAGAATTTATATTGAAAATGTAGAAATAAGATGTAATGTATAATGTGAAAATGAAGACTGAATTACATTTCTATGCATTGGCTCATTTAGCCCCTAATCTAACTCCACGTCACCCAAGACTATGTATGGTGATTATTTTGAATTCTGCTTCATGGCATAGTGGCAATGACTCAATTGAATTTCTGTCTCTCACAATGTAGACTAATCAGTAATATATTTAAGAAGTGGTAGAATGGTCTTATCATTGTTTATCTTCAAACAATCCCAATTAAATAGATTGAAATTGTATAAAAGGATCAATAGATGAAACCTAGGAGACACCAAGAAAATTATGCTGACATTAGTCACTGGGGCCTAGGTCTGTGTATTGGAGAAGTAATTGTGGAACACCACCCAGAAATGTTGCTTTCATGCACTAAAACAACAGCAAAAGAAATAAAGGATGGTATCTTCCCAGTCACTGAATGAGCATGGGCATTGGTGAGAAAGTTGGAAGAATTGCTTAAGATCTGCAGTGAAGGATTCAGTGTCCTGCTTTCCATCCAAATATTTTGAGTGGTGAAACTAAAAGTCATCAAAACTGCAGACACTATGGAATTAATTTTTCTTATTAAAGGTATATACAAGCTATTGTAAATGTAAAACAGTGCAGAAAAGTTGTTTTTTTACATTTTCTTCTGTTCTTCCCTGACCCATTCTTCCTTCTATAGATTCTAATAGCATAAGGCAGGCCTTTTGGCCCATTGAGTCTGCACTGACATAACTACCACTAAAACTGCACTAATCCCAATTTCCTGCATTTGCCCCATATCCTTGAATGTTATGATAATTGATGTGCTTATCCAAATTTTTTTTATAGGTTGTAAGGTTTCTGGCCTCCACTACCTTCCCAGGCATTGCATTCCAAATTCCCACCACCCGCTGAGTAAAAATGGTTTTTCTCAAGTCCCTCTGAATCGCCTGCCCTTACTCTAAAATTATGCCCTCTTGTGATTGACCCCATCACCAAGGGGAACAGGCTGCTCTCTATTCAACCTGTCCATAATCTCCATAATCTAATACACCTTAATTATAATCCCGACTCCTTAGTCTTCTCTGCTCTAGAGAAAACAATCCAAGTCTCTTTAGAGTTTCCTTTTAGCTCAATTTCTCCATCCCAGCAACATCTGGTGAACGACCACTGTATCCCATCCAGTGCTATCACATCCTTCCTGTAGTCAGGAGACCATAACTACACACAGTTCTCAAGCTTTGGCCTGATCAATACCCTGTACAACTCTAACATTAGCCGTTGCTGTGGTTCTGTTCGCCGAGCTGCAAGTTTTTGTTGCAAACGTTTCGTCCCCTGGCTAGACGACATCATCAGTGCTTGGGAGCCTCATGCGAAGCGCTTCTTTGATGTCTCCTCCAGTGTTTATAGTGGTCTGTCTCTGCCGCTTCCGATTGTCAGTTTCAGCTGTCCGCTGTAGTGGTTGGTATATTGGGTCCAGGTCGATGTGTTTGTTGATGGAGTTTGTGGATGAATGCCATGCCTCTAGGAATTCCCTGGCTGTTCTCTGTCTGGCTTGCCCTATGATAGTAGTGTATAGGGGACAGACCACTATAAACACCGGAGGAAACATCAAAGAAGCGCTTCGCAGGAGGCTCCCAAGCACTGATGATGTCGCCTAGCCAGGGGACGAAACGTTTGCAACAAAAACTTCCAGCTCGGCGAACAGAACCACAGCAACGAGCACCCGAGCTACAAATCTTCGCACAAACTTCTAACATTAGCCCCTTGCATTTATACTCCATGCCACGACTGATGAAAACAAGTGTCCCATTATGCCTTCTTAACTATCCTATTTACATGCTCTGCTTAGTTCTGGGTTTTGTGAGTAATTAGTCAAAATCCTTCTGTTCCTCTTAGCTATCCTGCCATTCATTAAATACTCCCTCATCTGGTTTCTTCTTCCAAAGTGCATTACCTCACACATCAGGGTGAAATACCATCTGCTATCGGTCTGCCCATCTGACGAACCTGTCTATATCTTCCTGAAACCTACAACCATCTTCTTCGTTATTAACTAATCCAACAATCTTGGTGCCATCTGAAAATTTGCTGAACATTTCCCCCATATTTTCATCTATATTATTTATGTATAAAACAAACAATAAGGGTCCCAGAACTGCTACTGATACACCACTGGACATTAGCCTCCAGGCACTCAAACAGCCTTCTACCATGACCCTTTATGTCCTGTTGCTATGCCAGTTTTTGATCCATCTTGCCAAGTTTTCCAGAATTCTATGTGCTTTAACCTTCTCAATCAATCTCACATGTGGGACCTTGTCAAAAGCTTTGCTAAAGCTACAACGATGTGGCAGTAGGGCAACATCTGGACAAGGAAAAAATGGCCTGCAAAGAATGACTTTGGACTGAGAAGAAGATAGATTTTATTAAAATAAAGCAGGATCACATAAGCTACATCAACTAAACTTCCCTTTTCCACACACTTGATCACATCTTCAAAAAGATTCTAACTAATTTATTAGGTGTGACCTCCCTCTGATAAAGCCATGCTGACTATCCCTAGTTAACTGATGTATTTTCAGGTGGATATTATCCTGATCCTTCAGACTTTTCTCCAATAGTTTCCCTACTACTGATGTGAGACTCACTGATCTGTAATTTCCTGGTTCAGCCTTCTCAAAAAGTGGAACCACATTAGCCGTCCTCCAGTCCTCTGGCATATCCCCTGCGGCCAAAGAGGAATTAAACTTTGTGTCAGAGCCCCTGCAAGTTCCTACTTCACCTCCCAAAGCAGCCTGGAATGCAATTAATCTGGGCCAGGGGATTTGTCTTTTTTTAGGAAAGACAGAGCCTCCCCACTTCTTATATCAAACTATGCAAATTCCCTCACAGTCCCATTTCCCATATTCCATACCAACATCTCCTTTTCCAGAGTGAAAACTGAAGAGAAGTATTCACTCAACACCCTTCCAATATCCTGTGGCTTCACACACAGATTGTCCCCTTGGTCCTTCATGGGCTCTTTTCTTTCTCTGGTTAACCTCTTCCCTTTAATGTATTTATAAAATATTTTAGCATTCTCCCTAATCCTGTTTATAACTCCTTTCTCATGGCCCCTTTTTGCTCTTCTAATTGCTTTCTTAAGTTCTCTCCTGCACATCCTGTATTTCTCTAGGGCCACAGCTGACTTGCTCAAAGCCCTAATTTTCTTCCTCATCCAGTCTTGAATTGTCTTAGACATCCAGGGTTCTCTGAACTGAACTCCGACATTTCCCTCTAAAGGATACATGTTGGACCTGTGGTCTCCCTAGCTTCTTTTTAAATGGTCACCTATTATTCCATTGCAGACTTACCTGCAAGGAGCCGTTTCCACTTTACTGTGACCAGATCTTGCTTTACTTTAATAAAATCTGCCTTCCACCCAATCCAGAGTCATTTTTTGCAGGCCATCATTTTCCTTGTCCAGAACAAATTTGAATCGTATCATGTTGTAGTCACTATTGCGAAAATATTCCCCCACTGCCACATGGAACACTTGTCCAGCTTCTTTCCCCAGAACCAGATCCAGCACTGCTGGAAGCATTACATAAGTATTTTTTAAAAATATATATGTTATCAATCAGAAATAATTCTGGAAATGTACAGCATGTCTCTTAGCATCAATAAAGAGTAAAGTCAGCACACTCCTATGTAAAGGGAACCTTTGTCAAAGTAGTTCATAGAATTATACACCAAGGGAGAGCACAGTTGGCCCAATCTGCCTGGCCAGTTCTTTTGAATTAACTCTCCAAAGAGTCAGATTCTTCTGGTCTTTCCTATAACTTTTCAAGTTTTGTCCCTTCAACTACATAGCTAATTCTCCTTTAAAATTTATCATAGCACTCCAGATTGTAACAACTTCACTGTATCATTAAAACATTCAATCTCCTCACTGATTCATTTACTGATAATTTTTCATTTGTATTTTCTATTAAAAGAAAGTTTCTTCCAATGATGCCATCAAAATTCTTTGTAATTATTTATTACATCTTCATTAGATCTCAATTTTCTCCAAAAGTAATCCAGCTTCTCTAGTCTCTTCACACAACTGAAGTCCCTTATCACTGGTATAATTCTATCAAACAATCGATGCAATCTCCAACATCACAAGTTCAATTGGTTGATCCTTTATTAAATACCTTTCTGCTTTACACATGCAGACATATCCACTGTCTATTTCCAAACATTTTGTTTTTAAAGCTGTTCTGGACATATCTGTGGAATATTTCTTATAATTCACTCTCGCAGATTCAAAGATGAGCATGGTGTGAGGATCTTGCTTGATCAAGGTGCATATGTGCATTCGTGTACGTAATCCTCTTTTCTCATGCATCTAAATTTGGGACATATACATCCTTTTTAGTAATTTTAAATCCTTCTAAAGGAGAAGGAATTCTTCAGGAAGTGACAATGCCCCAAGATGTTCAACAAATAAGATGGTGAACCTTTTAGCTGAGGCATTTGGAGCCAGCAATTGCCCAGGTGTGATTCACTTCATGAACTTCTTTCTGTGTTGGTGATGTTTCAGTCTTTGTTTGGCACTAGCCAAAAAGGGCATGGAATGCATCAGGAATTGTATCTTGGATATTGAATACTGAGTAGGATAGGTGGAGAAAATAAAGCAGTTAGTGAAAGCTGAGGAGGCTAAACTGGATAGTCCTAAAAATGGCTGCAGGGATTATGATATGTGAACACATGCCAATTGACTGCAATGCAAGTAGCACACCAATTTTACAGCCTCTACTTAGTTCAATGATTCCTGCTTGCATTAAAGCAAAACTACACTGCCTAATTCTAGCCCATATCTCTTAAAAAGGAGGAGTATTGTGGCTGGAGTAGGGTTGGCAATCATGTAGGAAGTAAATCTGATTTGAAAAATAGTGAAGTGTGACGCAACATGTGAACAATCTGAAGCTTTCAGATACTGCACTTGGAGATAGAAAGTATTGTCTTCTCCTGTTAGGTTTGAAAAGCATTGGAAGCATTTATACGGACAGAAATTGGGTAGTCAAGCATTCAAAGAACTGAACGCAACACCATAAAAGGTTTGATGGCCTCACACAGGTAATTAAGTTTAGTGAATGCATCTTCAAATATGATATCTTATTTATTGCAACACTAGTTTCAGATGCTACTCAATTCATTACAGCCCCACTAGTAATTGACTAGCATTCTCTATCAATCAAGGTGCATTCATATTTTTTACCTTATCCTCATACAGTTAGCACTGGTACAAACATCACACCTACATTGCTCAGCCTTTACCCCATCCAAACATAATACCCAAAACTCAGTGACAAACTTCTCTCTTGAAGGACCAGATGGTGCAAGACCTGGCACAGCAGGAGCTACCTATAAGACGACAGGCTGCTCAAGGAAAAGATGGTGATGGTCAATATTAAAACATTTGTTGCTTGAGCAATGGTTACTTGTGGACTAAAACAATTGAAACGAGAGTGTCCTATATCTAATGCACTTCTCACATCTCAGTTCTAGTTCACCCTGTAATTTCTACAGACTTCAAGCTTCAATTGTTGAAAATATACATCTTCTTAATTTCCAATCATCTCCTCAAATCAAACTTACCCTTGCACCTTTTGCCTTTCAGAAACTCAAGACATTCAATCTGGCCAGACATTGGAGGAAGAGCAAAAAGACAGCAATAATAATGTAATGTAACTCAATTTGGCATTTAGAGGCACCAGCTCAGCTACTAAGAGTGTGCATAATTTGGAGGCTAGCTTGGGATAGGAGACGTGTATGGTGGGTAACCTGGCAGATTAGGGGTGGGCAATAACATGCTGGTCTAACTACTGATGGCCACATCCCATAAATGAATAAAACAAAAATGATAGCCTCCAGCCAGGGCAGGGGGAAGGGATAGTGTTCAGCATATTGGAGAATGAGGTTGCACATGGATTCTGCTACAGAAGATTCAAATGGAACAGCCACAGAAGAAGGTTGATGTGTCTTTTGTTGTGTGGTTTTATGCCTTTATTCATGAGCTTGGATCAAGACTGACAAGTCGAGAAGAAAGTAAGGCAAAGAAGTGTTTTCGGTCTTGGGCTTCTTGACAGCAGTTTATTACATATGAAGACAATGTAGTACAATACATGGTATGAAGAGATATATATTGCTCTAACCTCACTGTTACATTATTAAGACTATTCTCTGAACTCTATCATCTTTTACTATTCATCTCCTCTGTTTGCTTTTCTATTTATTTTTCTTTTTTCTTTCTATTTATTCCCAGTGAGGAGCAGCTCCATGACATCATCACAAAATTGCTCTAAGGTACTAAAGCACTTATATAACAGCATTGTACCTCTCCCTAAGTTTTGTTCCCCTATCAAATGATTAATAAATATATGTATAAAATCAAATTCCTTATCATCATTTCTTCTTTTCACAACATCCAATTTTTATTTTTTCCTTTCTCTCTTCCCCACCACCCAAAGTCTTTAATTTGATTTTCATTTGTGTTGATAGGTTTGTCCGGCAGGTCTATGACAAGTTATGGAAACACTTGAGGTAAAGTTCGTGAGCTTCTTTCTCACTGTTGACTTGTGTTAGAACAGTAGTGCTTGTTGAAGGGTCTTGCATTCATGTAACTGCAGGAATGTAAAGGAGTTTGGTCATTTCATCTTCCCCAGCATTAGTATCTGGGTTGGGTAATGGTGTTAATTTTCTGAGAGAAGAGTGATGTTGTTGAGCCATACATATTTGTTCTCATATAAAGACACTTATTCCTTTGCAGTAATGACCAGTTCTTTAAGGTTCTGTTTCAAGACACAAATACACCTGTCCACTTAAAAATATTTGATTTGACGCATCATGGTCGCAACTGATAGTAATACTGGGAAAGTTGGATTGGAGAATGAAATCTGACTTAATAGATCATTTTTTTCGTTTTTAGTTATTTAACACAGTGATCACTCACTGAAACATGGTGACATGAAGTTGCAGATTTTCTTTATTGATAGAATAAAAGTTTATTCGGTGACAGAATAAAATCAAAACAATCTAAACATAGGAGACAGTTAATATGATCTTAGAACAATGGTAAAAACAAGGTTTCATTCTATTTCCTAAGATAAATCATGGAATTACAGACTAGCATTTCTCACATCAGTGGAAAGGAAACTATTGGAGAAAATTTGAAGGAGAGAATTCATCTTCACCTGAAGAGGCAAAGTTTGATCAGGGATAATCAATATGGCTTGGGAAGAGGGAGGTCATAACTAATAAATTGAATTTTTCAAGGCCATGACCAAATGTGTAGATAGGGGAAAAGTTCTGAAGAAGGGTCACTGGACCCAAAACCTGAACTCTGATTTCTCTCCTTAGATGCTGCAAGACCAACTGAGTTTTCCAGCAACTTCTGTTTTTGTTAATGCAATTGATGTAGTTTATAGGCAAAGTCTTTGACAAGGAAGTCCCACATGAGAGATAAAAGCACACAGGATCCAGGATAACTTGGCAAGCTGAATCTAAAATTGGCTTAGTGTTAGAGACACATGGCGGTGGTAAAAGGCTGTTTGTCCAGTGAGGCCATTGTCCAGTGGCATACCATATGGATCAGTGTTGAGTTCCTTACTGTTCTAAATGATATTGAATAAAAAAGTAGGGGGGGCTTCTTAAGTAAATTTGGGGATGACACAAAGATTGGTTGACAGTGAAGAAGAAGGTCTTAAGTTACAGTGGAATATAAACAGATTGGTCAGACTATCAGATCAGTGGTAGATGGAATTTAATCCTGATAAGTGAGAGTTAGGCCACAGCTGCAGCAGTGTGTGCAGTTCTGGTCTTTGCACTATAGGAAGGATTTGATTACATTGGGAGTGGGGAAGGAGCTTAGGGTTGGTGGGATGGGGGAGAAATTCACCAGGATATTGTCTAGAATGGAGCAGATGAACTGTGAAGAGAGGTTGGATAAGCTCAGGCTCTTTTCTTTAGAGAGCAGGGAAGGCTATAGGGGACATGATTGGGTGATATAAGATTGTGAGGGACATGGACTGGTTGGATAGAAAGCCAGCTTTCTATCCTTAGTTGAAGGGTCAATAACAAGGGGTCATAACTTTAAGGTGAAAGGCAGGAGGTTCAGAGGGGTTTAAGGAAAACAATATTTACCCAGAAGATGGTTGGGAAACCTGAAACCTTTAAAATACTTGGATGAGCACTTGATATGTCATAACATTCAACATTATGGGCCAAGTGCTGCGAAGTGGGTCAAGTGTAGATTCACAATAGTATATTTTTTGATGCAGACTCAATGGACCAAAGGGCGTCTTCTGTATTGTGTGATTCTATGAATTCTTTGACCTTGTTTCTTAAAAGAATCTTCACAGTAGTAACCAAGATCCATCTGCCTTTATTTTGAAATCTAAATTCCAAACGTAATATACAAATGAGACTTAGTATACGCTTCAGATTGTTGTTCCTCTTAGAGAAGTGACCTCTTTTCCTATAATCCCGACAAGACCTAGTGCTTTAAGAAATCAACACTATGTAGAATGTTCTGCATTAAATGGATTTTTGTTGTATAATGCTTCTTCTTTACTAAACTCTGAATCCACTACTTCTAGAGTTGGATCCTCTGTTAATTGAAGAAGTTCAGTAACTGATATATCTCAGAGACCAATGACAGGTCTTGCTGATACCGAGCTCTTGTTGCAAGTCTTCATGACTGCATAGTTTAGATAGTACCTATAGGCTGTTAATTAAGCTATAAACTCTCCTGAGAGTTGGCATGTGCTATTGAAGCATAATCTTGCCAATGTTCAATTTGTTCTTGAAATGAAATATTGATCATTTCTGTTTTTTGATTTGGATGATCACAGTTAGAATTTTGATCTCCTTGTACTACACTCATCTTGTTGCAATGCTGTACTCTTAATTGACTAAAGTTGTTGAATCTTTATTGTTGTAAATATTGTTGTTTTGGTACTTAAACTGAAAGTTATTAATATTGCTGCTGTTCTCAATGCCACTTTCAGAGTAAAGTTCAGTTTTCCTTTATCAATTACCGTCTTCATAGATAGGTGAAGATATTGGTTTTCCATGACGGCTGAGGATTCCAAAAAGATCTGTGGGTAGAAAGTTTCTCAAGTGATGTTAATCAATAAGACTCAATTATTATTTTGACTATACCAAAGATGGCTGCTATGATTTTCAATCAAGGCTAATTGTTCTGGGTTCAGCACAGCAATAACATTCGACTGGTTCCTGAGCAGATGGCTACACACTTAGGTGTGGATAATATTGTGGAAACATCCAACCTGTGAAGGGAAAGCATCATTCTGTGTGGAGAAGAAAAAGAAAATCTCTAGAAACTACCGATTCTCCCTCACTTTTCTCTAAGTTGTTTTCACTGTGAATTCCTTATTGAAATGAAAAGGAGAAAAACCATCTACAGAGGAACTGAAAGAGTAAATCCTCAACCAATTAATAAAAGATCGAGAATTGGTGAATCCACAACCTTGAGTCATTTGCAAGAACTGAAAGGATTTGAAAGAAAGCCAAAATAACTCATTGATACCTGTGATCTGGACTCGTACCAGAACTGTATTTCTGTGACTTTTTCATTCTCACTCATTATACTTCTGTGTTATCTTGACTGTGTATTTGTATATGTATGGGAATTTTAAAAAATGGGTAGAGTTTAATTCTGGAGTTATAAATTAACAATTCATTTTTTTCCTTGCCTTTAATTAAAAATAGTTTGATTATAATAAATAGTTACTTTAGTGTTAGTGAAAAAGAACCTGGTGTGGATATTCTTTTACCTGAATTAGGTAGCTAAGTAAAATTGAGATTTTAGTGGTTTAATTACATTTTCATAGTTGTGATAACTCTAGGAATGATGGGGCTTGACTTTCAGTATGCTAGCCCAGTGAGTTGTGACATTCCGCTTTATTGTGTTTTAGCAGTTATAATTGATAAAAGGTTCTCGTTGCTGGAGAAAACTTGTGATTCTTGCTTAAACCAATTAACATCACTGTTAGGATTCTGAAACTTCAAATTCCAGCCAGTAATTTTGATTCCTGATTTTTTTCCAATGGATTTACTTTAAGCCTATTTCTGATCTTGCTGTTAGCTTTGCCATCAAGTAAGTATTTAGAAATCGTTAAATCCTTGTCAGATGTCTTAACTCTGGTGTCCAGACTAGTAGTTTGGGTGGAACTTAAATTTTATTTTCTTTCTTCTCAGCAAATCAAATCAGTTTTGGATGTCCAGTTCTCAGCCTCTTTTTACTGGGGATTTATTCCTTTAGTTGCTAGTGTGCTTTTATTGCTGTCATTGTTATTTTAAAAAGTTCCCTCCCACCCCTGTTCCTGGCTGTAAAACATTTTATTCAGACTTAGTTATTATTGGTGGTTTCTCTGCAGAATCTTTCTGTTCAGAGACATTTTTTCACAACACCTGTTCAACTCTTTGGCTTTTCTGGTTGCTGATTGGTCTTACTTCTAAAGTCATACTGATGATTTTTTTGAAAATGTGATTTTTGAGTTCTCCTCCAAACATTTAAAGGCTGCTCTAGATCTACACTGCTGCTACAATTTTATTGGCAGTGGATCTCATGACTGCGACCATATTTTGCTGCACAACCAGCAGGCATACTTGAGTGACTTTTATGCTAAGATCCTGAGTTTGGGTTAATGGCAGACAGTTCAAGGAGAAGGCAAGGTCAATATCTGCCTTAGGTTTGGGCTTCTTTATAACACTGATTATTTCCCATTAAGACTAAATTCTCCAATACTTGGTATACAGAGATACACCAAGCTCTAATCTTACTGTTACACTAATGAGAAACTATTCCACAAACTCTACTGTCCAATGCGTGTCAAGTGAATCCTCGTGCTTTTCTCCATGAGTTTCTGTCTTGTCTTCTCAATTCTGCCCACACTGTTAGTTAGGTCCAGTAAGAAGCAGCTCTATGACATCATCACAAGGTTGTTGCGTGGTTCTTTGGAAAAAAGAATACAAGCATGGACTACTTTCTAAACAGTGAGAAAATTCGTAAAGCCAAAGTACAAAGGGATCTGGGAGTGCTAGTCAAGGATTCTCTAAAGGTAAACATGCAGGTTGAGTCCATGATTAAGAAAGCGAATGCAATGTTGTCATTTATCTCAAGAGGGTTGGAATATAAAAGCACCGTTGTGCTACTGAGACTTTATAAAGCTCTGGTTAGGCCCCATTTGGAGTACTGTGTCCAGTTTTGGTCCCCACACCTCAGGAAGGACATACTGGCACTGGAGCGTGCCCAGCGGAGATTCACACGGATGATCCCTGGAATGGTAGGTCTAACATATGAGGAACGGCTGAGGATCCTGGGATTGTATTCCTTGGAGTTTAGAAGATTAAGGGGAGATCTAATAGAAACTTACAAGATAATACATGGCTTGGAAAGGATGGACGCTAGGAAATTGTTTCCGTTAGGCCAGGAGACTAGGACCCGTGGACACAGCCTTAGAATTAGAGGGGGTAAATTCAGAACAGAAATGCGGAGACATTTCTTCAGCCAGAGAGTGGTGGGCCTGTGCAATTCATTGCCGCAGAGTGCAGTGGAGGCCAGGACACTAAATGTCTTCAAGGCAGAGATTGATAAATTCTTGATGTCACAAGGAATTAAGGGCTACGGGGAGAATGCGGGTAAGTGGAGTTGAAATGCCCATCAGCCATGACTGAATGGCGGAGTGGACTTAATGGGCCGAATGGCCTTACTTCCACTCCTATGTCTTATGGTCTTATGGTCTTAAAACCCTTACACAAGAATGTATGCACAATAAAACGGTGTTATGCATTGGGACACCTGTCAGAAAATCTGCATTGAATGTCAAGGTGCATGCAAGATTTCAGTAAGAAACTGCAGCAGGGCTATTCACTGATGTTGCCAGGGCTGGAGATTTTGAGCTATAGGAGAGGCTGAACAGGCTGGGGCTGTTTTCCCAGAGCGTCAGAGGCTGAGGGATGGCAGTAGAGGTTTTGTGAAATCATGAGCGTGTATAGGGTAAATAGACAAGGTCTTTTCCCTGGGGTGGGGGAGTCGAGAACTAGAGACCATAGGTTTAAGGTGAGAGGGAAAAGATTCAAAAGGGATTGCAGGGACAACTTTTTCATACAGAGGGTGGTGTGTGTATGGAATGAGCTGCCAGAGGAAGTTGAGAAGGCTGGTACAATTATGACATTTAAAAGGCAGCTGAATGGGTATATGAATAGGAAAAGTTTAGAGGGATATGGGCCAAGTGCTGGCAAATGGGACGAGATTCATTTAGGATATCTGTTTGGAATGGACGAGTTGAAACAAAGTGTCTGTTTTTGTGCTGTACATATCTATGACACTCTAACTTGAAACCCACCCTTCCCAATATGGAAATGGTGGCCAACTTCATTTGTAGACTTGTGAAGCAACAATTACATTGACCCTAATGGACAATATAACAGCTTCTATTATAGCACAACCAGCAGCCATACTTGTGTATTCCTGTGGAACTACAGATTTCTGTCATACAAGATCAGCTTGTTGCCATACAAGTTCAGAATGCTACTATCATGACTATAGGTTACAGTAAGATAAGACATTTGCAGGGCATCACAATAATTATCCTTCAATAAAAATACAAGGCATCAGTGCAGTGGTGAGTAGTGATAGAGATGCAATGAAATGTGATGTGGAATCAGAAATAGCAAAGAAAATAAGTCATGGGTTGGAGTCAACTCATGTCACCAAACTCCAAGACCGAGGACTCTACTCCCTCACTGGATTTTCGACTTCCTGACCCACAGACCGTAATCCCCAAATAGCATAAACAACACCTTCACGATAATCCTCAACACTGGTGCCCTGCAAGGTTGTGAACTCAGCTCCTTACGATATTCCTTATACACTCACGACTGTACGGCCAATTTCTGCTGCAGGTTCATTTACAAGTTTGCTGATGATACCACCATAGTGGGTCGGATCTTCAAACAATGACAGGATAGAGCACAGGAAAGAGATAGAGAGTTTAGTGACAACAATCTCTCAGTCAATGGCAGCAAAATGAAGGAGCTGGTCATTGACTTCAGGATGCAGAGTGGTGGACACACCCCTCTCTGTATCAATGGTGCTGAAGTGCAGGTGGTCTAGAGCTTCAAGTTCCTAGGAGTAACAATTCACCAACAATCTGTCCTGGTCCATATACGTCGATGCTACAGTGAAGAAAGCACACCAATGACTCTTCTTCTGGAGAAGGCAAAGGAAATTCGGCATGTCCACAATGACTCTAAACAACTTTTATAGATGCACCGTAGAAACCTCCCTAACTGGATGCATCACAGCTTGGAATGGCAACTGTTCTGCTCAAGTCCACAAGAAATTACAGAGATTTGTGAGAACAGCCAAGTCCATCAAGAAAACCAGTCTTCCATTCATTGACTCTGTCTATATTTCCTGCTACAATGGAAAAACAGCCAACATAATAAAGTACCTCTCTTACTCTGGTTATATTCTCTTCCACCCTCTTTCATCAGAGTTTGAAAACACACACCAACAAATTCAAGAACAGTTTCTTCGCTGCTGTTATTTTTGAGTGGACTTCTCAAATATTAAAACTGATCATTCCTGGCACCTTCTCTGTGGCTATAAAACCATATTCTGCATTCTGTTCTATTACCCTGATGTAAGGCATGATTTGCCTGGATAGCATGCAAAACATACTTTTTATTGTATCTTGGTACATGTGACAATAATAATAAATCAAAACAAATCAAACGATAGGCTCCTGGAGAGCTGCCTGATTGTCGGTTAAAGGTTTTAAGAGAAATAATGGAGTAGTGTAAGGAAGACACTATAATTATCATGTGTAATTTTAATCTGTACACTGACAGAACAATCAGATCGGCCAGGGTAACATGAAATACAATTTTGTAGATTGTATCAGGGATTGTACTTACAGCAGTATGTTGCAGAACCTGCTCACAAACAGGCTAATTTAGATCTAGTAATATACAATGAGTTGGATTAATAAGAGATGTTACAGTTAAACATCTTCTAGGCGGTAGCATCCACAACATGGGAGAACTTCTAAATCAGTTTGAGGGAGAACTACACTTGTGCCAAATCAGTGTCATCAACTTAAGCAAAGTAAATTACAGAAATATGAAGAAAGAGTTGTCTAAACTAAACTGAGAAAATAGACTAAGGGGAAAGTCAGTGGAGGAGCGATACTACACATTTAAGCAGATATTTCATAACGCTCAACGATTTATTACGGTAAAAAAAAAGGATTTGATTAGAAGAATGAACCACCCAAGGTTAACAAAGGTAGTCAAGGAGAGTAACCAATTGAAAATTAAGGCATAGAAAGTGGTGAAAACTGTGGTAATGCAGAGAATTGGATTTTTTTTGTTAGGAACCAGAGGTGGAAATTTAAAAAGCTAATAAAGAGGGAGAAAACTGATTATGAAAGTAAGTTGGCAAGAAATATAAAAACTAAACAGCAAGAACTTCTCTGGATATACTAAAAGAAAGAGAGTAGTAAAAATAAGTGCAGACTCTTGGAGGATGCAACTGAGGAATTAATACAGGGAAAGAGGAAATAATTAAAACTGATATTTTGCATCTGCTTTCGTAATGAAGGACACTATAAACGTCCAAAAATAACAGATGAACAAGGTTCTAATGGAAGGAAAGCTCCTGTGACAATGTCTGTAACAAAGTATTTGACAACTAATGGGACCAAAGACAGACAAATTGCGAGGACTTGATGGCCTTCATAGAATCATAGAGATGTACAGCATGAAACAGACCCTTCGGTCCAACCCGTCCATGCTGACCAGATATCCCAACCCAATCTAGTCCCACCTGCCAGCACCCGGCCCATATCCCTCCAAACCCTTCCTATCCATATACCCATCCAAATGCCTTTTAAATGTTGCAATTGTACTAGCCTCCAACACTTCCTGTGGCAGCTCATTCCATACTCGTATCACCCTCTGTGTGAAAACGTTGCCCCTTAGGTCTCCTTTATATCTTTCCCCTTTCACCCTAAACCTCTAGTTCTGGACTCCCCAACCCCAGGGAAAAGACTTTGTCTATTTACCCTATCCATGCCCCTTATAATTTTGTAAACCTCGATAAGGTCACCCCTCAGCCTCCAACGCTCCAGAGAAAACAGGCCCAGCCTGTTCAGCCTCTCCCTCTCGCTCAAATCCTCCAACCCTGGCAACATCCTTGTAAATCTTTTCTAACCCTTTCAGGTTTCACAACATCTTTCCTATAGGAAGGAGACCAGAATTCTATTCAATATTCCAACAATGGCCTAACCAATGTCCTGTACAGCTGCAACATGACCTCCCAACTCCTGTACTCAATACTCTGACCAATAAAGGAAAGCATACCAAACGACTTCTTCACTATCCTATCTACTTGCAACTCCACTTTCAAGGAGCTATGAACCTGCACACCAAGGTCTCTTTGTTCAGCAACATTCCCTAGGATCTTACCATTAAGTGTATACATCCTGCTAAGATTTGCTTTCCCAAAGTGCAGCACCTCGCATTTATCTGAATTAAACTCCATCTGCCACTTCTCAGCTCATTGGCCTATCTGGTCCAGATCCTGTTGTAATCGGAGGTAAACCCCTCTTCTACACCTCCAATTTTGGTGTCATCTGCAAACTTACTAACTGTACCTCTTATGCTCACATCCAAATAATTTATGTAAATGACAAAAAGTAGAGGGCCCAGCACCGATCCTTGTGGCACTCCACTGGTCACAAACCTTCAATATGAAAAACTACCCTCCACCACCACCCTCTGTCTTCTACCTTTGAGCCAGTTCTGTATCCAAGTGGCTAGTTCTCCCTGTATTCCGTGAGATCTAACCTTGCTAATCAATCTTCCATGGGGAACCTTGTCAAATGCCTTATGTCCATATAGATCACATCTGCTCTGCTCTCATCAATCCTCTTTGTTATTTCCTCAAAATGCTCAATAAAGTTTGAGACATGACTTCCCACTTTTAAAGCCATGTTGACTATCCCAAATCAGTCCTTGCCTTTCCATATACATATACATCTTGTCCCTAAGGATTCCCTCCAACCACATGCCCACCACCGACGTCAGGCTCATCGGTCTATAGTTCCCTGGCTTGTCCTTTCCACCCTTGTTAAACAGTGGCACCACGTTAGCCAACCTCCAGTCTTCCGGCATCTCACCTGTGACTATCGATGATACAAATATCTCAGCAAGAGGCCCAGCAATCACTTCTCTAGCTTCCCACAGAGTTCGTGAATACACCTGATCAGGTCCTGGGGATTTATCCACCTTTATGCGTTTCAAGACATCCAGCACTTCCTCCTCTAAAATTTGGACATCTATTTCCCTACAGTCTATATCTTCTATATCCTTTTCTACAGTAAATACTGATGCAAAATACTTGTTTCTGGATCCTGGATTCAGGGTAATCCAAGATGGAGGATGGGAAAAATTTCTGGCTATGACAGCTGCTCCTTTTTTGAGGTATTTTGGGTGCTGGAGATGATTTCCTCGAATTCCAGGAGCAGCAATTAGTGTTTTATATGCTGTTGCATTGTTTTGGAACTTTGGGGAAAAAGAAGTCAAAATGACAGCAGTTTTGAAAGGGAGAAGAACAGACAAAGGAAGCACATGGTGAGGTCAGTGCAGGAGAGAGAAAGAAAGAAACTGACACTGCCTTTGCTGTTTGAATTCATGGATTCATGGACATCGGAGTGCGTCTGAGAAAATTAACAAACAGTGAAATTCACAACTAATCTTGGAGGAATTGTTGGGTGAAGTTCACAGCACAGAAGCCTTCATTGAAAGGTTTTCAAGAAGGTGACTACAAAGACAGTGGAGGCATTGGTCTATATATGCTCCAGAACTCACTGGATACCAGGGGGCTCCAGTGGATTGAAAAAAATTGCTAATGTGACGGTCTTTATCGAGAAGAGTGGAAGACCAAAAAGTAGGCAGCTATAAGTCAGTTAATTCAACAATTGCTCGAGTGCTTTATTAAGGAAGAAACAACAAGATATTTTGAAAAGCTTAACGCAAGCACTGTCAACATAGTTTTGTGAAAAGGAAATCATGTTGACCAAATTTATAGCTGTACTTTGAGGATACAAGGAGAGTTGACAAAGGGGAACTGGTAAATATCATGTATTTGGATTTCTGGAAGGCATCTGATAAGGTGTACATAAAAGCTTATTACAAAAGATAGGAGCTCACAGTTTTAAGGCTAATCAATTAGTATGAATTGAGGATTAGTTAACATACAGAAGACGGAGAGTTAAGATTAATAGTCTTTTTTAAGGTGGAAAGATGTAATAGGTATACTGTCACCAGGCTGCAGAGCCTCAATTATTTATTATCTATGAATGACACGAAGAAGGGGCTAGAGTGTAATGCATCCAAATTTGCTGACTGTACAAAAATAGGTGGGAAAGTATGCTATGATAGGGATATAAGGAATTTGCAAGGGATTATAGATATATTGCATGAGTAGGCAAACACTTGGCAGATGGAGTTTAATTAGGAAAATACGTGATTATGCACTTTGGTAGAAAGAATCAAAAGGTAGACTATTATTTAAATGGAGACAGACATCAAAAAAGTGCAGCACAGAGAAATCTGGGTGTTCTTGTGCATGAAACATTTAAAAGTTGGCATAAAAAAAGCTTGTAATAATTAAGGAGGCAAATGGATCTTTGTCTTTTATTGCTTGAGGGTTCAGTTTAAAAATAGCTGAGCCTTCTTACAATGGTACAGGGGGTTTGTAAGGCCATAGCTGGTGAATTATGTATTGTTTTGGAAATAGGCATTGGAGACATTTGAAAGGAGACTCAGTAGGCTGATTCCTGGGATGAAGGATTTGACTTATCAAGAACAGCTAAACAGGTTCGGCTTTTATTCATTAGAATTTGGAAGGAGGACGGATGATGTTATTGAAACTTACAAAATTTTGAAGGGGTTTATAGGGTAGAATTTAATAAGAAGTTTTCACTAGTGGGGGGCTCTCAACTCAGGGATATATATCTAGAATAAAAGGATATTCATGAGATACAAAGTAATTTATTTTCTGAGAAATGAATGTTTGGAATTTTCTATGCCAGAGAATTGTAGAGGCTAGATCATTGGAAGTATTTAAAGAGGAAGTAGATAGAGGTTTGAAATATCTGGAAGCTTAGGACTATGAGGAATCAGTACAAACAATGGGTTGAGACCTGGGGCAGATCAGCCATGTCTATATTGTATAGCAGATCAAATAGTCAACTCCTGTTTCTATTTCTTAGGCTTTTAGATGATTCGGGTAGTTGAGGCATTGCCCTACATGAGCGAGTCATTCCATGGAGCTCAAATATGCTGCTTTCTTTCAGAAAGGCAACAATCATGCCGTCACACTGCCACTCTGCTAGTGTCTTCACCATTACCTGCAGGCCAGTCAGCCCTGAACGCAGCTGTCCAAGCTGGGTCTTCTAGATCCAGAACCTTTTGAATCATTTTCCAGAATATGTTTAGCATCCTTTACTGAAAGTAGCTTTCTACTTGCCAGGTTGCAGCCAATTTAATGGAAGCACAGAAGACTGATTTGCACAAGATGAATTGACTTCTCTATACAATATGGCATGACTTTGTTAATAAATTGTTTTGATAACTTTCACTGCAATGGTCAAGACAGAGGGGAGATAAGCTGCTGAACGTTTTGTGAATTGGGAACTGGGGAACTAATCTCACACTTGAACATGAACTCAATGCACAGCTCAGGAGTAAAGTGGTTGTCTAGATTGGTCCCTTTCTCTTTCTTCTGCTGTAAAGCTGGTGGCTGTGCCTTCATGATGACAAGATTGTGCAGTATGCAGCAGACAACCACAAATCTTGATATGCACTCTGCAGAGGGGTTCATGGCAGCAGAAACATTGTTTTCTAATCATGTGGCTTTCACTCTCAGCATGCTATGCAGGTGTATGATGACGGACTTTATAATTGTGAGCCATGTCATCAATAGCTAGCCCTTGCCACCCAATAGCTCCCCTTTGCTATTCAGATTGGCAATGCAACAGACTGCCACAAAATAAAGGGATCATTACTGCTCCCAGGATATTAGACAGTGATTTGCATTATTCATTGATAATCATCAGAGATATGTTAGACACAGTGGATTTCATCTCAGTTCCACCGCTGGGCAAACTTAACATGTGGAGTTAAATGAATCAGATATTTGGAATTGAGATGTAGCATCTCTCTTTGAACTCAAAATCTCACGTGTGTTTTTAAAAAATGTAGATGACAAACAGTGTTGCAAATATTTCCATTTCCAGCCTGGATAAAATAAAAGCTCATTGGCATAGTCACTTTGATGGTTACTGGCAATGTCGTACTTGTCCTACAATGAGTTTGCCTGTTGTGGCTGTAGGAGCTGTCAAATGTCTGTGAGAGTTCCTCACTCACATGTATGGGTTAATTCCTCCTTGAACACTGGTGCTCTTATGGCTTTCTAATGAGTGTCTTTCAGGCCACTCCTCCTTCCTCTTCCAGTGACTTGTCCTGCCCAACATGCCCTCTGTTCATTCTTTCATTCATGCTGAATTTTCAAAGGGAATGTCTACTCAGGAACCCACATCTGGAATCAATTGGTTTGTTCAGAAACCATTGTCAACAAAATGCCTTTGAGCGCATGGGATTAATTCTGTAGGTTGTTTTTTCAACTTGAAATCATTGAACTACTATAGAATTGCAACAACTAGAATAATTTAATCAGCAACTAACCTCTAAGTAAAAACCAAAAGAACTGCGGATGCTGTAAATCAGAAACAAAAACAGAAGTAGCTGAAAATGCTTTTTATGCGTGGCAGCATCTTTGAAGATAAATCCAAGTTAACATTTTGGGTCCGATAACCTTTCCTCAGAACTGAAGAAGGGTCACCAGATGCTGCCAGACCTGCTGAGCATTTCCAGCAACTGTCAGCTCTGATATAACACGAGAGCTCCATTCACATGCGATCTTGCGTTATAAGAAAACCACGCAATAGCCATATCATCTAAAGTACTGGGGCCAGAGTCGCGTTATAGCCAATATAGGTAAGGAAAGTTTGCCTTCTACAAATAACAGACTAAATTCTTCAATCACATTAAAAAAAACACACATTACAGCAGAAACGACACGTCTGTTTTCGTAACCTTCAAGTAGTTGATTCCTTAAATAATGTTGGCAATCCTTCAGTTGTTGAGATGCTGTTCAACTATGTAAGGTTGAGAGGGGCATTGGCTATAGCATTGAGTTCAAAGTAGCACTGCTGGTACCAAATCAATGTTATACATTAAACTACTTTGATCTGCCTCCTCCACATAAATCTGTTAGACAATTACTGTGTGCATGCTAAAGCTTGCTCCAAACCCTGCCCCACACAGTCACCATTTTGAAGTTCCTTGTTTCATTGGAGTAGCAACATTGTAATGTATCTGTGCTGCCTTTGGAAGTACCAGGAAGGATCTAGAGGAATTACTGCCAATGATGGAGCAAGGAAAATCCTGACAGAAAATAGAGATATTGCATTTGACAGTGCAAAACAATTATTTTTCTCGAACTGGCTGGTGGATGAGTAGGCAGACCTCACAATTCACCAGTTTAGACCTGCCCTTCCATTCTCCTTTTTGGAACTTTCTTGACCAGAAAGAAAAGCCACTTAGTCAGAATTAATTCAAGCAATGCCTTGTGCCGTGTTCCTTTTCTGTTGCACTGCTTCTGTGAAAGTCAGTGTATAACGGGGGTATGTTTTATAGCAACCAGAGGGCCGGTTTGGTCCAGAACCAGCATCTCGTACAATATAACAGCAGAGGAAGTTATGACAAATTGTAGCCTTGGTTTTTTGCTTGAACCCAAGCAATTGCAAGAAGTCAGAGTGGAAACAGTTAAATTATGAATGTCATTCCAAATTTAATGAAAAGTCACATTGTTAATTTCATCCAGAGTTAACTGCTGCCACTTGCAGCGACCCAATCAACAGCATGCCCGTATACCCTTCACACTGTGGTAAGCCTTTGTACAGACATGGATGAGCAGCACATTTGAAATTGCACTTGAGAAAAACACTAATTATCCCGTCGGTTTCCAGCAGACAGGGAGCCGCGCTTCTCCTACTGTTGGACAGGATGCTTGCTCGTCTACGGCAAGTCTGAACATCTCCCTCCAGGAGATAGCATAAGCAACATCCAACATGTGCTTGGATTGCAAGCGTGTTCAGTCATGCCTTACTGCAAGACATAACCTTTAAAAAAATACACAGGATAAAAAAAATGTGTTTTCAACAGACTAGAACTTAGGTTAAAACTAATTTTCACAATGAAAAGCACTTTGCTTCTCTCATTGGAGAAAACACTTAGGTTACGGCTGAATAAGTTTGAGCATCTTGCATTCTAGTTCACTTTCTGGCCAGATTGCAGTTTGAAATTATATATTCTGTTACAAAAATTGATATTTACTGTCTGGCATGCAGAGGGATGCATAGGGTACAGAGTAAAAGCAACAGTCATTTCATTTCAGCAAAACAATGAGTTTCAAAGTTGTATTAAGCTAATCTCCAAAGAAACTTTAACAATAATTGCACATCACATTTAGATAATTTAATTCAGATATGAAAAAGAGAAAGTGCAGAAAAGAATGAACAAAGAACATATCATGACAGAATGAGACACATTTTTGCTGATGAATAATAACCCCAATATTTCCAGATAAATAATTTACTTTCTCAACAATATATCTTGATTAAAAATAAGAAAGAGCAGACTCACGGTCCAGGTAGCTGACTTAGCAGTACTTGATTGCTGAAAAGTTACTTCAAATAAATGTGGTCCTGGATAGTCTGTGTTGGAAGGGATTGCTGGAGCTGGCGACATAGTGTCAAACGTGGAGCTTGGCTGTGAGTAGGGAGACGGCGTCGGGACATTCGAGGTGTGCTCCGAGTTGTAAGGGCTGGCGGAGGATGCACGGTTGGTGATACTCTGATCCATGCTGCTGTTTAGCAAATTAAACTGGGACTAGAAAGGCAAAGGGGTGGGGATAAGAAGTGAAACAACCAGGTAAGGACTTGCAACATCCACTTATTTCAGACCATTAAGAAAACACACATCAGACAGCTGTCACTACATTTCAACTCCTGGAATTTTTTTCCCTGTTACTCCATGTAAAGACTTGTCAAATAATTAATCGTAAATGCATCATTCAGGCAAATATGAAGGTTAAAATGTCGACTTGAAGCATATCGCTTCCACTTGCTCATTTGTCTGACCAATGGTCACTGAAAATTTTCGTTACACTAAATACAGTTTTTGGCCATCAGTTTACTTATAAATGTTTGACGATTGTGGCAAAAAAAAACAACTGGTAAAATTGCTCAGGGTGTTTTTGTGTCTTAATCATGTAACTCTAAGGACAGTACAAATATCATTCAATGTAATTTTTCCTTCAGGGCTAAGTAACATTTTGGATTTAAGAATGAGTTAAAATTTTCTGTAAAGTTCAGATGAATGGTTAATTGAAAAAAATTTAAGAAAATCAAAGAAGTATCTTTGGAAATTCCTAAAAATAATCTCTCTCAAACAGACTGAGGATTTGGCTTGAGACTGTTCCCTAGTTATCAGTATCTCTCTGCTACTTCACTTCACTGGTCAGTCCTCAAGTGGCAGCCTAGACTCTGCAAATGAGCAGGTTTTTTCTGCCATGCAATGCATCAAAGCCAATCGCAATCTGCATTCACCAAATGCACACACTCACAAACTAGGAGGGACTATATTCAACAAGAATTTCCTTCTCAGCTCAGCAATGTAGAATCACTACAGTGTGGAAGCAGACCATTTGGTCCATCGAGTCCACACTGACCTTTAAAAGGGCATCCCACCTCACTACCATATCCCTATAACCCTGCACTTCTCATAGCCCATCCACATAACCTGCATATCTTTGCACTGTGGGAGGAAACCAAAACAAACCCGTGTGGAACAAGAAGTGCAAATTCCACACAGACAGTTGCCTAGGGATGGAATCGGACCTGAGTACCTGCACTGTGAGGCAACAGTGCTTACAACTGAGCCACAATGCTGCCCTTAACAGTGAGGTTACTAACAGCATGACAACAACTGTTGTGACTGAAATCAATTAACAAATATATCTGGGGTCTTCCTGACAACATTAAATATGGCCCATTTACTATATTCAGAGGATCATTGTCACTACTTCTGAGGGCATCAGAGGGTGGATAGAAACAGAAGGGTCATTTAGATGTGACAGTGATACAATGGTAATATCATTTGGCTAGTAATCCAGAACTCTAGGCTAATATGCTCTGGGCAAATCATTTGAATCCCACCATGGCCAATGATGGAATTTGAATTCAATAATTTAAAAAAAGGAATAAAAAGTTTTCATACTGTGGTAAAAACCCATCTGGTTCATTAATGCCCTTTAGGGAAGAATATTATTAGAGTATTATTAAGCTCCAGTAACAACTAGGAACATTCAACTTGTCATCTGCTGCAGCCCAACAGGGAGTTTTATGTTCTGAAGCTGCTATACACTCTGCAAAAGCTCAATCAAGTCTGAAAAAACCCTGTCTGAACACTTGCTATTGTCATGTGACTCACCTGTAAAGGGACACTGTCCTGACATAACATACACAAACTATAATATACAATAAGGAAAATCTACCATCCTTACCTGGTATTGCATATGTCTGACGCCAGACCTGGAGGATTGTGGTTTACTCTGAACTGCCCTTTGGGCAATTCAGGATGGGCAATAAATGCTTGGCTAGCCAACAATTCCCATGAACTTAAAGCAAAGTATTGCTTTATGTTTGTAATACTGGGTTGATTTTGATTTTAAGTGACAGACTGACAGAGAACAAGGTTTGGCACTTATCCTAGCTGTGAAAACACCACTTTGAAATTAGGCAGGAAGGCCGCAAAGTTTCAGATTGCCATTAAGATATAGCCAACTAGGTTTTGGCTTCATGATCAAGTAATGGAGTCTTGAAGGAGCACTGGTGTTAGCAACCAGTTTTGTTGCCTGTTCAGATTTCCATCTGATGGTTTCATGCAAAATGATTAGTAATTTTTTTTTAAACATCATGTTGCCACTATCCCATTCATTCTTAAAAATAGGCACAGCGTCCACACACTGTGATACCAATCTTGACCAGTTTGTCATAAAGGCAAGGGTTATGGTCTCAACGAACAGCCAGTTGTGGAAGAAAAGCCAGTGACATTTTCTTTCCTATCGTGGCAGTATGGATCTGCTCGGGGAGAGTGAATAAGATCTGGGATAGAGTGGAAAAATACGAAGAGACAAGAATAAAGCGACAGGTAGAATGCATTTTTGATGCAGTGTATGACACATTTCACCAGGGTGCAGTAACCAAAACCCAACAATGACATTGTATCTCTATTCTCAAAACAATTGGACACTTTGATTTTTTTTTATAAAACAGGGAGTAAAACAACTGTATTGTAAAAGATCTGTTCCATTGGGTCTTCAGTCCCTAAAATTAAAATAGGAGTTTCTCGTGTTTTAGTTAAAATAACTCCACAAAGGCCGGTATCCTGTCACCAAGTCACCCTTTACTTACAAGGGTAAAGTATATAATGGTGATCCAGCTCGCTGACAGCCGGCTCAGAGCGTGAACAGAGCCCCTGACACATGCCAGCTTTTTGTTTCTTTTTTTTACCCATGTCATGTGTGTACAGGTATCAGACACAGTGAAAAACAACAAGTGTGTAAATCTTTATTTATATTCCACCACCAGGTAGAAAGGAAACACTTGAGTGGCCAGTGGCAAGCAGTGCCCTTCTCAGAGGGCAATGCTGCATGATCAAACAGTGAAGGGGAGGGCAGGGATTAAATCAAAATAGAGTTGGAGGGGGAAATAATACACTCCACTCCCTGCAGTGCCCACCTTTCCCTGAAAATCTCAAGGGTGTTGGTGGACACTGCGTGCTCCTTCTCCAGGGACACCCGGGCTCTGACATAACCGTGGAGGAGTGGCAGGCAATCGGACCTAACAATCCCCTCCATGGCCTGCTGCCTGGACCTGTTTATGGCCAGTTTGACCAGGCCCAGAAGCAGACCCACGAGGAGCTCCTCCAACCTATCCTCCCCCCCTCTGCACTGGAGTGCCCAAAGACCAGGAGCGTGGGACTGAAGTGCAACCAAAAAACAGAGAAGAAGGTTTTTAAGGAAACCAAAAAGGGAGTGCAAGCACCCACACCCAATATATACATGGTCCACGGACTCCACAGAACACATGCCTTTTTATATCTGACAGGCTGATTGGACCAGATTAACAGCCCCAATCAGGGAACACATTTTCTATGAGATCCACATGGCTGACTTCGTTCAAATCACATTCCTGCCGCCCTGAGTCCTGGGACATAGGCCCATTCTTTATTCTGTAACTTCTTCTGGGGCATTTTCACACCAGGCCTAATTTCTCTAACACTGCCTCAGATACTGGTGGCGTGTACTGGTCTGTATCCTGCCTCTTGCGCCCGGAGCGTCTTGGCCAAAATTCATATTCTTCAGGCGGTAATGGCTTCAAGGCTGCAAAATCAACCATGTCCATCTCGTCCTCGGGCATTTCTAGTTTCTTGAACATTAGATGGAGGAGGTGAACTAACAGGTTCTGACAGTCTTGCTGAATGTTCCGAGGGTCCCGGGTATGTTTTGCCCTTGCTCCCGTTTGCGAGGTTAGAGCTTTTCTGTGGTCCATCTGCTTGTTCAGGTCCGCCTCTCCGACCTCAATGTTGTATATCATGGCACCCGATCTAACGTCGACCATGCTTCTTACCCATTCCTGTGGTTTTGACACCAGACTTCATCCCCTGAAGTAAATTGTCTTCCTCACTTAGAGGAGCCTTGTATCCAGTATTGGTTTTCTTGTTGCTGTTTCAACCTCCCTGCCAGGTCTGGGAAGATCAGGTTTAACTTGGTGGAGACCCTTGTCCCTGTCTGCTGGAGCTGCCCCTGTAATTGCACGAGGGGTGGTCCTATAATCAGGAACTGGGACAGTTTGGTATTGAGTGAAGGCGATTTCTTTAAGCCTATCTTCAGAGTTTGGGCTGCTTTTTCCGCCAGATGTTGAATTCTATTCGAGTTTAGGAAATACTCGAAATCCCTACTGGTAAATGATAGCCTGTTGTCTTTGACTAACATATCTGGGAGTCCATGTATTGCTAAGGATGCTCACAAATTTTCAATCATTATCCCTGAATGAACTCTATGCATGTCCAATCACTTTGTGTGGCAATCCACAATGACTGAAAACTGAGCTCATGACAGGACCAGGATAGTCGACGTATAACTGAGCCCAGCTTTTACCGGCAATTCCCATGAATGTGGGGAGGCTGCTGGCAGTAACTTTTATCGGTGGCACTCTGGGCACTCTCCCACCGATGTGGTTATGTTGACATCCAATCATGGCCATCAGACATAACTTTTTGCAAAAGTCTAGTTTGGAAATCCCCAGAGGGGTTCAGCCAGTATCTGGTGGCATCCTTTGCTCGGGACAATTACTCTTTCCTCCCATAACAGTGACCTGGTCTCAGTAGGTCCAGAAAGATTTGGTTGCAATGGTTCTGGTTGTGATGGCCCTTTTGTTTCCTCCATCACCACCAGGTATTTTAGTTTTGTCAGGACAGGATCTTTTTGTGTCTACAGTCTGATATTTTCAGCGGTGACAGGAAGGTGTCTATAAAGTTTAAAACCGGAACAGACTCTTCCAATGGTGGCACCACCAGCAGTGACCTGCAAATGGGAACAGCTCAAGGCAAGCGCATTTGTCACTTGTCCTCCTGGATGGTGTTCAAACTTTTAATTGCATGCACTTGGAATAAGAGTCCACCATTGAATTCGACCTGAAGCTATGGGCAGCATGGCCTTGTCCTCTTTGAGTTAGCCCTAGCAGGGGTTTACAGTCTGTTACTATTATGCATTTACATCCATAAAGGTATTGATGGAAGTTCCTCACATTAAAGATCACCACCAAACCTTCAGTCTCTATCTGGGCATATTTGTGTTCTGCATCAGATAAAGTCTGAGAAGCATACTTTACAGCAATTGAGTGATCACCTCTCAGCTGGGCATTGGTTAGCCAACCTACCCTTATACTGTATGGGGTGGCATCACATGTTTGTACCACATCTTGCTTATGATCATAGTTGCCAACTTAGATGACAATAGCTGCTTTTTCACTTCCCTAAAGTCTACATATTGGCTATGAGACTGTCTCCTTTGATGATGATAGTCGCTTCTTCACTTCCCTAAAGGCTAAGTACATCTTAGCTTCAAGACTATTTCGAATGCTAACCCTTTTTCAATAGCAGATGAAGAGTGCCAGGATGGAGACGAGGTGAGTTCTGAATTTGCCGTAATAATTCACTAATCCAAGATACAGATGTAGGAGCCAGGGCACCTTTGATCACCCTCACTTCATCTTCCAACAGGTATAACTGGGTCTTGTCGACTCTGTAGCTCAGGCAGGTCCACTTAGGGGGTTACCTGGAACACACAGTTTTCTCTCTTAAGGTGTCTACCCACCTTGGCGAAACATTTAAGCACTATGTCCAAGTTCTCGAAATGTTATTTATTAGTCTCCCTGGCTATTAGCATGTCCTGGGGTAGACCTTGTAAAATGTTCTCCATCGTCCGCTGGAAAATGACACAGGCATGGATATTGCAAAAGACATATTGGTACAAACTCTCATGGACATTAATTGTAGCACGCTTCTGGGAAGTTTCACCCAATCACAATTGCAGATACACATGATTCATGTCCAGCTTTGTGAAAGATAGTCCTCCTGCCAGTTTTAACTACAAGTCCTCAATGTGAGGGATTGGGTATTTATCCAGTTGCAAAAAGTGGTTTACCATTTGTTTGAAATCCCCATAAAGGAAAACTGACCAGTCAGGTTTCACAATTTGTACAACTGGTGCTGTCCATTCTGCACATCGTACTGATTTGATGATTCATTTGCTTTCCAGCATCCTACTTTCTGCCTCTACTTTTACATGTGAGGCAAATGGCACTCAGTAGGCCTTGCATAACCATGAAATTGCTTCTTGGCCAACATGTAAGGTGGTCTTGGCCCCTTTGATAGTTTCTAGACCCCTAATGAAAAGCTTGAAGGTATTTAAATAGAACTTCACACAGGCAGCTATTTCCTAATCAAAAATGTTGAGCCATTCAAGTTGAATCTTTCTCGATCAATTTCACCTCATCAAGCTTGGGCCCGAGCCTTTTACTAAAGTTGGTGGTAATTGAACCAGTTGCTTCTTATAAGAAATCAGAACCAAAGTTGTAACTTTAACCGGTTCCTCGGTATAGGTTCTTAACCTGGCCAAGGTCTGATGCAAATGTAAAGTTTGCAATCCAGAGTGAATTTTGGTAAAGGCTGCTTCTGCAAATATTGATACAGCTGTACTAGTATTGACCTCCATTAGAGCTTGGTGACCATTTAGCCAGATGCTTATTTTGATTGATTCTTATTTGCAAGTTGCTAAGCAATTTAACTGTTCCAAACCAGCTGTAGGTGGACTTTCCAGGGCGTACACTCTCCTGCACACCAGTCTATGAGTTCTCTTATTCAATTCAGGCCTAGTGGCGTGCTTTTGTTGTTGCGAGTCCACATACCGGCAGCAATTATAATGATCTGCTGGCCTGGATTCTTGAGAAAATTTTAACCATTTGTTAGAAGCTTGGTTTTGTTTTGGGGTTTTGCCATGGGCTGATTTAGAGTCCGTCTGTTCAGAATATGCCCTGAATGAGACTATCCATTTGCCTCTACTCAAGTGGTGTTACCCAAGCTCAGTTGGCCTGGTGAGGGTGTCCATTTCCATTGGCATACCCTGTAACTCATATGCTGCACTTACTTGCATTTTGTAAGCATAAAGCCAATTGAAATGCATGTTTGAAGTTCAGTTGGTTTCAGCTAGTCGGCGCTTAATCACATCATTAAGACCGCGTACCAAATGGTGTCTCTCAGCATCTCACTTAGAGTTGACCCAAAGTCACATGCCTCTGACAGTCGTCTTAACTTCATCAGAATTCCTGACACAGATTCCCTGGCTATCGAACCATTGAGTAAAACCGATTGCATCTCAGAATTACCGGAGGTGTGGGGTTGTAATATTCCTTAGCTAAATCAGTCAACTGTTGCAAAGTTTTAGATTCTGGTGCCTCAAGGAAACTTAGGCTTCTAATAACTGAAAAAGCTGTGGATCCACAAGATTTTAGGAGCATTACTTGTCACATTTTCTCTGCCCCAGTGTCATTTGCCCGAAAAAAAAACCTCATTCTTTCCACATATTGGCCCAATCTTTGACAGCAGGATCAAATGAGTCAAGCCTCCCAAATAGTGGCATGAAGCCAGAAGTGCCTATCCCAATTCAAAGATGACTGCTGTGAGTGAATCTCTTCAGGGGTATGTTTTTCTCTCATCACCACTGAAATAACTCTGCGAAGGCCAGTATCCCATCACCGAGTCACCCTTTATTTACATGTGCCCAGTACATGACATTGATCCAGCTAGCTTAGAGCCTGCTGCTCAAGTGACTGGAACCCCAACACTCCTGTTTTTTTCTTCTTTTTTCGACACTCCTGTTTATATCCATCACTCAGAACTCTCTGATTGGACCAGGTTAACAACCCAATCAGGAAACTTATATAGTATGAGATCCATCTGACTGACCTCGTTCCAATCATTACAGTGGTATTACCAGTTATTCCGGAACATAGACTGAGTCCATTTCAGGAATTAGATACTTACTTGAAAAACAAAAACACTCTTTCAGAGGAAAAAAAATGCAGGGGGGGGGGGGGGGGTGGCAGAGCTAATTGGATATGGTTTCAAAGAACCAACATAAACATAATGTACCAAGTTATTCCTTTGCATGCTGTATGATTCTGTTGCTGAATTCTGCAACAAGTGCATGCTGTCTTGGATTCTGCATCACATGGTACTTGCACAATCATACGAGTAATCCATTTCATGATCAAATATTTTTAGTTGGACATGTTTGTTCAGTTATCCCTGCAGGAAGAATGTGTGAAAATTATGAGGTTGATTTCTAAGTTAACAGCTGACTGTGGCAAGCCTTGCTGGTCAACTACAGGTACTAGGACAGTAGGACTCAAAGCTCAAACCTTTAAGTCTTCAATGCAAGTTCAATTCTCACACTCGCAGGGACACCACTTAGTCCATTTAAAGTGTAGACATATTCTTTTGTTGGCCATCTGAGCTTGCTTAGATCACATAGAATTCATAACACAGAAACCTACTATCTGAACTAACCTTGAGCTCGAGTTCATGTTTCTTATGAGGCTTCTATACTCTATTTACTTCATCACATTCTATCAATAAATAGATACTTTAATTTCTTTCTCTTCTATTCTTCCTCATTTAACTAAATTAGCCTAGACTTTCATTCCCTTCTTCCTCATACTTTACTCTTTAACTGCATCAAAATTATTTGTCTAAGCCATTCCATGTGGCAGCGCTTTTTATTCCATTTACTTTTGAGTAAAGAAATTTCTCCTAATTTTTTTATTGGACATATTGATAACAATATTATATTTGTGATCCCTAATTTTAGTCTCTCTCACAAATGGTAAAATCCACAACTTCTGAACTTTTCAGATCTCAAGACTTAACCTACTCTTTTCCAGAAAAATAAGCTCTTTCCAGGCCTGTTCAGTCTCGTGTAATTGTTGTATCCTCTCCAGATTTTGTTTCATTCTAATAACTCTCTTTTACACTTTTTTTTTTAAGATTAGATTACATTACAGTGTGGAAACAGGTCCTTCGGCCCAACAAGTCCACACCGACCCGCCGAAGCGAAACCCACCCATACCCCTACATTTACCCCTTACCTAACACTACGGGCAATTTAGCATGGCCAATTCACCTGACCCTGCACATCTTTTGGACTGTGGGAGGAAACCGGAGCACCCGGAGGAAACCCACGCAGACACGGGGAGAACGTGCAAACTCCACACAGTCAGTCGCCTGAGGCAGGAATTGAACCCGGGTCTCAGGCGCTGTGAGGCAGCAGTGCTAACCACTGTGCCACCGTGCCACCCACCAACTTTGTCTAATGTTTCTATATATGTTTAAGTGATGTGGAGAGTAGAATGAAAGTTGCAAATCTACTCAGATGATCTATCAGCTGGTGTTACATTCAACACACAGTCAGCTTCAATAAACGCCGTTGTTTAAAATTAGAGCAGAATGTAAGATTGTAGTAAAACGTAAGGTGGTAATTTAGTGATGAAAGCTTAGCTAACTGGAGTTGAGGCAGTGATTACTCTTCAACTTTTCCTTTTATATGATTAATTACACTCTCCGAAGTAGATGATTTATTTTTACTTTTGCATGGGATATGTGCATCACTGACAAGTCATGCATTTGTTGCTCATCCCTAACAAACTGAATGGCTTGCAAGGGCATTTCAGAGGACAGTTAAGAGTCAACTATGTCACATGAGGGTCTGGAATCATATATAGGCCAAACCCAGTAAGGACAGCAGATTTTCTTAGGTAACGATGGGTTTTTATGATAATCAGCAATAGTTCAATTGTTGCCATTCGATTGAGTTTTTAATTCCAGATTTTATTGAATTCAAATGTCACCACTTGTCATGGCAGGTTTGAACATAGTCCTCAAAAACATTAGCCCGGGCTGGTGCATTACCAGTTTGGTGGAAGGACCATTACACCACTGCCTCTCCATAGCATGCCTGGAACAAAATTAAGAACTGAAAATGCAGTTAAAAATAGAAGTGATCTTCCACCCTTTGAAATCCCAGATTTTCATTGGAACTCGGGTAAAAGTCAAAGAAAATGACTCGATGCAGTAGGAGTGCAGGTAGAAACAAAGATCTATACTCTTAGAAAATTGAAATGATTAGTTACAGTAGAAGTGGAAAGTAAAGTTGAAGAATTCATACAAAATATAACATGTATCATTATAAATGGTTCTACATCAGTTCATCTAAGTTGATAACACTTATTTCTGTATCAGAAGAGCCAGACTGATTTTCCAGCAAAGTACTGGGGATGCTTCATATTGTCAGGGGTGACAACTTTTGGATGAGACCACGAATTGGGGCCATATCTGTTTTACACATGAGATCTTCAAAAGACCCGGTAGCTGTATCCTGTGTGGTTGTTCTCTCCGATATCTTGGCCATATTTATTCCTCAAACATAAGAATTATAATCGAGACATTATCTCATTGCTGTTGTTGGTCCTTGCTGTATGCAAATTGTTGCTGGTTTGCTGACATATCAAGTGACTACACATCAAAAGTACCTAATTGGTTGCAAAGTGCTTTGGATGTCTTGAGAATACAGAAGGTGCTATATGAATTCATGCCCTTCTTTCATCCATCATATTAACTGTTGCAAAAATGTACAATGATCTCTTCTTTCCCTCACAGCTCCACCACAAAAAAATTACAGTGAGAAAGTGTGTGCGCTAACACCTTTTTAATGTAATACATTGTTGAGACTTGTCGAACTGAAGTCAAAACTCAGTCAACAGGGCGAATACTTATACTTCCAATGCTATTCAAATAAGAATAGGGGTGGGAGAGGTCTAAGGTGGCTGTGTGGCTTCTTGTTCGGATGGGACACTTCTTTGAATGTTATGTTTTTCCTTTTGTCCCTTCTTCTTGGCTGGGCTGGCTTTGAGTTGATGATATTAATGCAATGATCCAGACAATGAAGCTGGTATTAATCAGCTGCATAACTTCCACCCAGGCAGCAACACAGATGCAAGCATATACATGCAGAGGAAACAGCCTTGGAGGTGATGAGTGTGCATACACTGAGGCCAGTTGTCCCATTACATGCTCTCAAATTCAAGAGTCAGCAATGATCTATGTTCACTGCTATTTGAGTGTGCGATGAAGCCATACCATATATGCGTACTGCTCAAACCCCAGCTTTTTAGAATTGTATGGAATACGTAGGCATAGTGGTATTGTTACTGACCTAATAATGCATACACACAAATTAATAATCTGGGAACATGAGAATTTAAATTAAATTGATAAATCAAGAATATAAAGCTAGGTTTTATAACTATCACAAATACCATCAATTGTTAAAAAAGCATATGGAGTTCACTAGTGAGTTAGAAAAACAAAAATCTGCTATCTTGACTTAGTCTGGCCTACAGGAGTATGGTTGACTTTTAACTGACTTCTGAAATGACCTAGCAGGTCACTGAGTGGAAGGGCAAGTAGGAATGCATAGCAAATGCTGGTCTTACAGCAATATTTGCGTTCATTGAAAGAATAAAGAAAATAAAGAAAGAAAGAAAAGGAACTACAATGCTTTAACATTGTGCACCCTCTCACTCATTGGGCTCCCTCTCACTCATTGGGCTAAAGGACAGAATTCATCAAATATTCATTGCACCATTGGATGAAAGGTTCGCACCTCTTCAAATCAAAAAGGGAAACAACAAGAAACAATTTTCTAATCTCAATGAACTCTAACTAAAAGGGGTCAAGAGAGGAAACAACCTGAAAGACGACTTCTGGGAGACAGAAGTGTGATGATTCACAAAAATATTCCTATTCTCAGTGACTGGGGAGTAATAGCACATCAAAGAAAAAGTTGAAGCATTTGCAATAGTCTTCAGCCAGAAGTGACAAGTGAATGATCAAACTCAGCATTGTCTGGAGTTCCTAGCATCACAGATACCAATCTTCAGCCAATTTGATTCACTCCATGTGATATTGAAACAGATGAATAGACTGGATACTGCAAATACTAAGAGCCATGACAATGTTCCAGCAACAGCACTGAAGACCTGTAGTTCAGAACTTGCCACAGACCTCGCCAAGTGTTCCAATACAGCTACAAAATGGCATCTATGCGAAGTTGTGAAAAATTGCCCAAAAGATCCAATCTCATGTAATTACTCTGAACTCCCAACCTGCCATCAATGTACTTTTAATATTCAGTAAAGTGATGGAAGGAATAATCAACAATGCCATGAAGCAGCACATGATTTACTCACTGATGTTTGTGTTCCACAAAGGCCACTTATTTCCTGACCTTATTACAGACTTAGTTCAAACATGGACTCCTGAGCTGAGGTGAAGGTCTTGACTTCAAAGCTGCATTTGATCCAGTGTGGCATCAAGGAGCAGGAGCAAAACCAGAGTCAACAGGAATCAACTGGAGTCATATCTTGTCAGGAGGAAAGTACTTGTGGTTTTTGGAAATCAGTCAGTTCAGCTCCAGAATATGATTTTAGGAGTTCCTTGGTGTAGAGTCCTAGGTCAAATATCTTCAGCTGCTTTACCAATTGTCACAGACCACACCAAACCTCCTATAAATATATACTAAGAAGATAGCCTAGACACTAACTTTTTCTTATCTTGAAGTATAAGGTGCAGCTTTTCAGATGCAGTTCAATTGGTCAAACTACTCAACTTTAAGCAAAACACAGTTTATTTTTACACTACAGTTAAAATACACACAAAATAAAAATAAAATATCTGGCTTAACTGTAAATCTATGGAAATGCTTAACTAAAATAATATATATATTAGCTACCATTAACTAACTGTTCCAAAATAATAATAACATTCTATGAACACATCCTTGATAAAAGCAAATATTGTAAAATAGATTGTCTCAGATGCAATTCCAACAGCAGGAAGAGAACCCCAGCTTTTAGCTGTAACAGATAGAGTGTTAAGAGCTTCCACATCCAGCTTCAAGATCTCAGCAACTGCTGAAGCTAAAACTAAAATCCTGGTTCTTTGGGAGCCTGACCCCACCCATTCAAGTATTGTTCCAACCTTAATAAAAACCAAGGCCTCACAAGCTGTTTACTTTATTGGCTTTGAGCAGACTGCTTGCCACTTCTATCTTAACCTTTCTTCATAAAAAAACCAAGACAAAATACTCCTCTGAAAGCCAGAGTATAGACATACAATGAGTTTCTCTCCACCATAAGGTCAGAGTGGGGATGTTCGCTGATGACTGCACAATTCACTAATCTTAAGATGCTAAAGCAATTTACACCCAACAACAAAAACGGGACAATATCCAGATTTGAGTTGACAGGTGCAAAACAATGACCATTTCTAGCAAAACAGAATCTAACCATCAACCCTTGCCATTCAAGGCATTACCATCTCTAAATTTCCCACTATCAACATCTTCCTATTCATCAAAAATTGAGCTGGACCAGCTATATAAATGCTGTGTCTACAAGACTAACTAAGAGGCTAGGAATAGTGAGTAACTAATATCTTGATTCTGCAGAGCCTGACCACTGTTTGCAAGCCACAGGAATGACAGAACACTCCCCATTTACCTGGATGAGTGCAGCTCCAAACATACTTAGGAAGCTGTGAAACACCCAGTACAAAGCAGCACATTTGATTGGCAACATACATTAACTTCCTTCATCATTGATACACAGAAGCAGTAGTATGTACAATCTTGAGAAATTCACCAATGCTCCTCAGATAGCATTTTCCAAAGCCATAAACATTACCTCCAGAAGAAGGGCAGTGAATACATGAGAACAGCATCACTTGTAAGTTGTCTTCCGAGCCACTCACCATTTTGACCTGAAACTAGGTCAAAATCCTGGAACTTCCTCCTAAACTGCACTGTGGGAGTACCTGCACAGCAGTTCAAGACGACTGCTCACAATCACATTCTCAAGAGAAAATAAGGTTGGGCTATAAATGCTAATTAAGTGACACCCACATATCCTGAATGAAATAAAAATAATCAGAGGCTCATACACTAGTGCAATAAAGATGAGTAGTGCTGCCACGTCATCTGCTGAAACTTTATTGCTGGAACAGCACAGCAGGTCAGGCAGCATCTAGGGAACAGAAGATTCGACGTTTCGGGCACATGCCCTTCTTCAGGAATGAGCAGAGAGTGTTCAGCAGGAGAAGATAAAAGGTAGGGAGGAGGGACTTGGAGGAGGGGCGTTGGAAATGTGATAGGTGGAAAGAGGTCAAGGTGAAGGTGATAGGTCGGAGTAGGGTGGAGGCGGAGAGGTCAAGAAGAAGACTGCAGGTCAGGAAGGCGGTGCCGGGCTGGAGGGATTCGGCTGAGACAAGGTGGGGGGAGGGGGGATGAAGAAACTGGTGAAGTCCAAGTTCATCCCCTGTGGTTGGAGGGTTCCCAGTCGGAAGATAAGACGCTCCTCCTCCGACCGTCGCGTTGTTGTGGTTTGGCGGTGGATGAGTCCAATGACCTGCATATCCTCGGTGGAGTGGGAGGGGGAGTTGAAATGCTGTGCTACAGGGTGATTGGGTTGGTTCGTCCGGGTGGCCCAGAGGTGCTCTCTGAATCGCTCCGCAAGTAGGCGGCCTGTCTCGCCAATATAGAGGAGGCCACACCGGCTGCAGCGGATGCAGTAGATAATGTGGGTGGAGGTGCAGGTGAATCTGTGGCGGATATGGAAGTTTCCTTTGGGGCCTTGGAGAGAAGTGAGGGGGGAGGTGTGGGCGCAAGTGTTGCACCTCCTGCGGTTGCAAGGGAAGGTGCCGGGAGTGGAGGTTGGGTTGGTGGGGGGTATGGATCTGACAAGGGAGTCGCGGAGGGAGTGGTCTCTACGGAAAGCTGATAGAGGAGGGGAGGGAAATATATCCTTGGTGGTGGGGTCCGTTTGGAGGTGGCGGAAGTGACGGCGGATGATGCGCTGTACATGGAGATTGGTGGGGTGGTAGGTGAGGACCAGTGGGGTTCTGTCCTGGTGGCGGTTGGAGGGGCGGGGCTCAAGGGCGGAGGAGCGGGAAGTGGAGGAGATGCGGTGGAGGGCATCGTCGATCACGTCGGGGGGGAAATTGCGGTCCTTGAAGAAGGAGGCCGTCTGTGTTGTGCGTATTTTGAACTGGTCCTCCTGGGAGCAGATGCGGCGGAGACGAAGGAATTGGGAGAATGGGATGGCGTTTTTACAGGGGGCGGGGTGGGAGGAGGTGTAGTCCAGGTAGCTGTGGGAGTCGGTCGGTTTGTAGTAGATGTCCGTGTTGATTCGGTCGTCTGAGATAGAAACAGAAAGGTCTAGGAAGGGGAGGGAGGAGTCCGAGACTGTCCAGGTGAATTTGAGGTCGGGGTGGAAGGTGTTAGTGTAGTGGATGAACTGTTCAACCTCCTCGTGGGAGCACGAGGTAGCGCCGATACAGTCATCAATGTAGCGGAGGAAAAGATGGGGGGTGGGGCCAGTGTAGTTGCGGAAGATGGATTGTTCCACATACCCTACGAAGAGGCAGGCATAGCTGGGGCCCATGCGGGTGCCCATGGCTACTCCTTTTGTTTGGAGAAAGTGGGAGGATTGGAAAGAAAAGTTGTTCAGGGTGAGGACCAGTTCAGTCAGTCGAAGGAGGGTGTCGGTGGAAGGGTACTGGGTGGTACGGCGGGAAAGGAAGAAGCGGAGTGCTTTGAGTCCTTCGTGATGGGGGATGGAGGTGTACAGGGACTGGATGTCCATGGTGAAGATGAGGCGTTGGGGACCGGGGAAGCGGAAATCCTGGAGGAGGTGGAGGGCGTGGGTGGTGTCACGGACGTAGGTGGGGAGTTCTTGGACTAATGGGGACAGGACCGTGTCGAGGTAGGAGGAGATGAGTTCGGTTGGGCAGGAGCAGGCTGAGACGATGGGTCGTCCGGGGCAGTCAGGTTTGTGGATTTTGGGCAGGAGGTAGAAACGGGCGGTTCGGGGTTGTGGTACTAATGAGGTTGGAGGCGGTGGATGGGAGGTCCCCTGAGGTGATGAGGTTATGGATGGTCTGGGAGATGATGGTTTGGTGGTGGGGGGTGGGGTCATGGTCAAGGGGGCAGTAGGAGGAGGTATCTGCGAGCTGGCGTTTGGCCTCAGCGGTGTAGAGGTCGGTGCGCCAAACTACTACTGCGCCTCCCTTGTCAGCTGGTTTGATGGTGAGGTTGGGGTTGGAACGGAGGGAGTGGAGGGCTGTGCGTTCCGAGGGTGAGAGGTTGGAGTGGGTGGGAGGGGTGTGGGAGTTCAGGTAGCGGTTAATATCGCGGCGGCAGTTTGCAATAAAGAGGTCGAGGGCAGGTAGGAGGCCAGCACGGGGTGTCCAGGTGGACGGGGTGTGTTGGAGGTGGGAGAAGGGGTCGTCAGAGGGTGGGTGAGGGTCTTGATTGAAAAAGAAGGCACGGAGGCGAAGGCGGCGGAAGAATCGTTCAATGTCACTCCGTGTATTGAATTCATTGACCCGAGAACGTGTGGGAACGAAGGTGAGACCCCTCCTGAGGACTGATCTCTCATCCTCAGAGAGGGGCAGGTCCGGAGGGATGGTGAACACACGGCAGGGCGGGGAGCTAGGACCGGAGCGATTCAGAGAGCACCTCTGGGCCACCCGGACGAACCAACCCAATCACCCTGTAGCACAGCATTTCAACACCCCCTCCCACTCCACCGAGGATATGCAGGTCATTGGACTCATCCACCGCCAAACCACAACAACGCGACGGTCGGAGGAGGAGCGTCTTATCTTCCGACTGGGAACCCTCCAACCACAGGGGATGAACTTGGACTTCACCAGTTTCTTCATCCCCCCTCCCCCCACCTTGTCTCAGCCGAATCCCTCCAGCCCGGCACCGCCTTCCTGACCTGCAGTCTTCTTCTTGACCTCTCCGCCTCCACCCTACTCCGACCTATCACCTTCACCTTGACCTCTTTCCACCTATCACATTTCCAACGCCCCTCCTCCAAGTCCCTCCTCCCTACCTTTTATCTTCTCCTGCTGAACACTCTCTGCTCATTCCTGAAGAAGGGCATGTGCCCGAAACGTCGAATCTTCTGTTCCCTAGATGCTGCCTGACCTGCTGTGCTGTTCCAGCAATAAAGTTTCAGCTTTGATCTCCAGCGTCTGCAGACCTCACTTTCTCCTGCCACGTCATCTTCCAATTATGCCATTAAGCTGAACACCTAACTGCTTTCTCTGATGGACTGAAAAATCTTATGGTACTATTTCAAGGATGAACAAGGTAGCTTTTCCTAACATCTAGGCCAACATTCCTCCATCAAATATAACCTTAAACAGATAATCTGGTTATTATCATGAAATATAAGGAAGATTGTTGTGTGCAAAATGACTGTCATTATTTCCACATTACAACACTATTATGCACAGGACATAAGAAATAGGAGGAGGAGACTATTTGCCCCGTTCTTTAATAAAATCACATCTGATTTACCCAGTCCTCAACTTCTCTTATATGCCAGTTCTTCATAGCATTCAACTGTCCAATATTTCAAAATTCCATCTACCTCCTCTTTAAATACTCTATGATCGAGTCTCCATAACTCACTGGATGAAGAATTTCTCTTGGAGAAGAAACTCCTTTGCATCTTAGTTTTAAAATGAGCATCTCCTTATTCTGTAGCTATGCTTCCCAGTTTGAAATTGCCCTGATGACAGAAATAACACCTTTTCAACATCTACCCCATTGACAGCGCCCTCAGAATCTTTTATTATCTCTCATTCTTCTAAACTCTTGTGAATCATGAAATCTCATCTGTTTACCTTTTCTTGATGAATCAATTTCTCCATCCAAGGAATTAGCGTAGTGAATCACTTTTGAACTCCTTCTAATGCCACTAAATGCTTTCTTAAAATATTAAAACAAAACTGTATCCATAGTAAATAAGGACAAATTACTTGAAAACATTCATGAATGCAGATTCAGTACTAACCTTTGAAAAGGAAATAGAGCATATATGTAAACAAGAAAGAATTGCAGAACTATATTGAGAAAGAACATGGATGATAAACCCAGCTTTTTCAATGTGATGGCATAAGCATGTTGAGCCAAATGGCCTCCATTTATACCTATGATCTATGTTCATTGCAGGTCATCTCTGGTAGATCTTTATGTATCAAACCTGAAATAAAATTGTCTTATATATTTTAAATTCACCCATTCAATACCACAAGTACACAGCAAATCTGTCAGTACTGAAAAACTTAAAAGGCAGATTAGTGAGGGTTTAGTCCTTTGTCAGAGGTCATAGATTCATAGAGATCTTTAAGATCTACCTAAAAAGTGGACTAGTCTTTTCTCTTCACAGGCGTTCAGGGACCTGTGGCGTATTTGCAACATTTTCTGATATTTAATTGCAGCTTTTTAAATCTCAATTTATTTCACTTCAGATAAAATAAAAATGTAGAAAGAAGTTCAAGACAGATAATATACACAGTGTAAATAAGAGTGAATGTAAGTACAAATATTTTGGCAATTCCCTCCTTTCCACAACTATCCTGTACTTTAACTGAGATTTGGTATCCCATACCCTCTTTCTCATTGTCCCCCACCCCAAACAATACACAAGTTGATGCCGCAAATCGTTTATAACAAGCCTGTTTTTTTCACAGACTAAATGCCTGCAGATTTATTTGGGTGGAAATAAATCAAATGGCGCCCTCTGCTGCTCAGCAGTGAAATTTAATTCAAAGGTAATTCACTTATGAAGTTACTCATGTCAGAAGCAACAGGTTAATAATGCCAAATGGAAACACAGTAACCGACTGCACATTCAGACCATGATTGACCTGTACTTCACTCCATTTACCCATCTTTATTCCATATTCCATGATTACCTTGTCCAACAAAAATCTCAATTCCAGTCTTCAAACTTTTTGAGGGAGCACATCCCAGGTTTCCACTGTTGTGCATGTGAAAAGGTGTTCCGTAATTTCTATTCTAAAAGCCCTAGTTCTAATTTAAGATTAAAACTCTTGTTATGAATCTTACCATCAGAGGAATGTTTTTTCTATATTTATTTACTGCATTTAAATTAATTTTAAATACCTTGATTACATTACTTTTCTATTCTTCCAAAGTCAAGAGAATACAAGCTTTGTAATCAATTTTTTAAACCAAACAAAATGAAAACTTGAATAACATTGTTTCTTGTGCAACAAAAACTGGCACACTACTAATCTCTGGAACGTGTTGGAAGAGTGCAAAAGTTAACAGCATTACCCTGATGATTAGAGGCAATTTGTGAAAATTAACACAACAAAGCTTCTACCTCTCATGTCTTGCTGGACCATACAATCAAATATCAACTGTGTTTACCACCATAAGATATAAGGCTGTACAAAATGCTTAGTGTGCATAATGAGTTACAAATGACACATCAATAATTGGCTTTAATGATTATGGCAAATGGTTAGTGTCATTTGCCCGATTTCAGCAGCTTTACTTGATAAGTGTGAAGCTTTACTTGATAAATGCTGGGGACTGTACACCATAAAGCCACTGAAACTTCTCAGAATACTTTGTATGATTATTTCATTTTTGAAGTTCAGTGACTATTAGGTAGGTAGAAATGATAGCCAACCTACACAAAGACTTCCTCACAAAACAATGAGTTAAATGAACATTTAGTTTATTTATGGTAGTTTAAGAGGGAATGTTGCTCAAAACATGGACCTTTTTGCTCCTCTTCTAGTAACTGTCAAAGGATCTTTCACATTTATCTAAACAGGCAAACAGGACTGTGGGTTTCTACTTCAACCAAAGAACAGCACTACCTCAATACTAGACTGGATTATGAGATCAAATCTTGGAATAATGACTGAATTAACAATAACCCAGAATCTAATTATACCAGATGGAACAAATGCCCTCGAGCAGCAACGTAATTTACTGAGCAAATGAAGTTGCTTCACTTTAGAATGTGGCAGTAATAATCATCTGGTCTGAAGAACTTATTTAAGTCTTGATGAATGTTTGGCTCTTTCATATTCTTGTATAAATCGCATGTCACAAATTATTTTTACTGAAAAGTTCAGATGAGGACAAGGGCCTAAAGTGCACAAGACCTGTGGTTTGAAAAGCATAGGATAAAAGAGGAGGTAAATCAGAATTTGTTTTGCAAAAGTCTGCATCATGTTGGAAGTGTGGGAGGGGGTGGGTGGTGTGGGGAGGGGTGGGGGCTGCAGGATAGGGAGTTGGAAGGAATCCCAATCTTTTCTTCCTAGTAAATTATGTTTTAATGTCAGTTTGAACATGGTTTGAGGTATATCACTTCAAGATTTCATCTATGCAGAATATCAAACCTTAACTCCCAGGAGGATACAACAATGATATTAGCATTTCAGGGTAACATTACTCACCTGTAAAGCAGAAGTCACTGTAGTCCAGAGGACCATAGGGCTGCTCTATCATTTGTGAGAGATGACTGGTAGTAGGTTTAATCTGAAGGTCACCAGGCAAGGAGAAAAGTTGAGAAGGTGGGTCTTTCATGGTAACCTCAGCTGGCTCGGGAATTAAAACCACTGTGCTGACGTCACTCTACATTGCAAACCAGCCATCCAGCCATCCGAGTCACCTGTGATACAGTGTTGTAATACACCTTTGCTTATCCAAAGTTGTGCGTAACTGAGTCCAAGAAATCTGAAGGTGCCAGATATGCAGTGAATTAGCTAATGTGAGCACCCCTGTATCAAATGTGCGGCAGTATTGAGCGGAGTCTCTGTTCTTGCTCTTTATTAGCACTAAGACATCTAAATCTGTATACATGGAGGTCAGATGAGCACAGAATTAGGCTATAATGAAATATTTGATGCTCAAAGTTTCTGTCGATTTAATGGTACAACCTCTTTTGGAGAGTAGGGAAGAAAACAGAAGGAGAAAGTGATATCTAGGACAAGGGTAATTATTTGTGAAAACCCACAGTGCAAAACAAATTGAATTTATCCAGGGACTTGCCAAAAATACCACATATTAAGCCACATGAGCCTATTACCTTTTTGGTACACAATAGAGAACTTTGCATGTGAGAATACAGGCCAATTAAATTTGTGGGAACATGAGATTCTGCCAATAGTTGGAGTAAAAATGCCAATTATATCCTGCTTGCAGAATAAGATTGGATTACTTTGCTTGTCCAGCAGGCAGCTACAAGTACTATGGAGGCAAGTCATATAGATTAATGACTGGATTTCTTTGCAAATTGATTTCTACACATATTTATAGTCTGTATGTTTAAGGAAGGATATACTTGCATTGGAAGTGGTACAGGAAAGGTTTATTACATTTATTTCTGGATGAGAGGATTGTTCTATAATGAAATGCTGACTAAATTGAGCCTAGGTTTTTTGAGTTATGAAGAATAAGAGGTGATCTGATTGAAGTGCTTCTGAAGGAATAATAAAACTAATAACTGTGGATGCTGGAAATCTGACACAGAAACAGAAATTGCTGGAGAGACTCAGCAGGTCTGGCAGCATCTGTGGAGGGAAAACAGTCAACAGGTCCAGTGACCCTTCATCAGAACTGCTCTGCCAGTCCTGCTGAAGTTCTCCAGTAATTTCTGATTTTGATTTTGAAGGGGCTTATCAGGATAGACACTGAGGGGCTGTTTGCCTTACTGAAATTTAGGACACATTGCCTAATCTCAGTATAAGCGGTTGGTCATTTAGAACTGAGATGAAGAGAAATTCTGTGATGCACAATATTATGAATCTTCTGCATTCTTTGCAAGAGTTGTGGCTGCCCTCAACTACAAAACTTTAGATTCTCGGGAAATCAAGAAATATAGGGAGTGGACAGGAAAGTGGAGTTGAAACAGAAGATCAATTATGAAAGTGTTGAATGGCAGAACTGGCTCAAAGGATTGTTTGAACTATTCCTACTCTTATTTCTTATACATCTAGTAGGAAAGATATGCATAAGTGATTGAATGCAAGACTGAGTTACTGTACTACAGAGATGGGTTAAGCCACTCCAGAAAGATGGCATTTTCATTATTAAAGTGCTGCTTCTCAAGACGTCGGAGTAATCTTTACAGATGTGATAGCTCTTGCAGCATGATGATAAAACTGTTGGGAATACATATTTACATTCATAGACTATGTGAAAAATATCAAACTACTTGGACACTTTCTGGATTGAAACTGGTTTTTAACCATGTGTTTTCTTGGAAAATATTGTGTGTTACACTCTACTTGCAGGAAGTTTACAGGAAGTCAAAAGACTAGAGAAAAATACAAACTAATAGTTTAAAAATATGCAAGATAGGTCCTTGTTTAATTGGAAAGGGAAAAGACCTTGTGGAACCATGTTTTTGTTTGTTCATAGGATGTGGGCATCACTCGTGTAGCATTGATTGCCCATCCTAACTTGCAATTAAGAGTTAAGACTCACATTGCTGAGTGTTAAATAATATCAGGCGAGACAAGCACAGGAGATTTCCTTCCCTAAAGAACATCAGTGAATCAGTTGAACAACAATTAACAGTGGTTACATAGTTGTTATTAGGCCAGCTCGACATTATAGATCTTATTGAATTCAAATTTCATCAGCTGCCATGGTGAGATTTGAAGCTGTGTTCCCAGACCCACTCCTCCACCACCACACCTCAATATGTTGATAGTTGCCTAGCAACCTTTTCAGGACTGGAGTTCTATTTCTGCAAACCTTGGTAGTCATAAAGAAGAGCATCCTAAGCATTGCAAGTCTCTTTCTCCTGCTCTCATGTGAACATCTCAGAAAACTGAAATATTCCAATATCAGTATTTCTCATTACCTTATATACCCTGAAAAGCAGAATTGTGATAATTTGCTTGATATCAATCTGAACTAAAATTCCACCATCAATCGATGGCTGTTGGTAATTCGATGTCATTGAAAAGAAGTCAGCGGCACTGTCAGGATTCATCACATTCTATTTTTTGGACCCTTGGCTGAACAGTGGTAACTTTTCCCTTTTTATCAAAGCATCACCTCTGCAGAGTCTGTTTTCTTTTGTGTTGTGTGTGTCTGTTGTTGAGCAAAAAGGGTACATCTCTAATTCGAGATTATAGCTCAGATGTTAACCAGTGTTTGCCATTTGCTTTAAAGAGTACAACATGTTTTATGATAAATGGACTAATTTCAGTTTAGAAAGAAACATGATGAAAAGTGCCTTTTATTCTCTGCAGAAGTAAAAAGGGATCAATTAGCCATTTTGGTGATTGAATCAAAGCATCTTTACTAATAGTCTAATGATGGAATAGTGGGGCTTGGCTATCAGTGCATTCTTCTCATTGTAACAAAGTGAACTCAGTTTGCAGTATCACATTACTGTGTATGTGTCAGTTAAGTTGGAAGGTTGTGGTTTCTGTCCCACTGAATCACAAATACAGAGTTGATACACCAATGCAGTCATGAGGGAAAGCTGCACTGTTGGAGGTGTGATTTTTCAGAGAATTACAGAATTTCTGCTGCACAAAGGAGGTCATTAGGTCAATTCCTGATGAAGGGCTCTGGCCCAAAACATCGATCCTCCTGCTCCTCGGATGCTCCCTGATCTGCTGTGCTTTTCCAGCAACACACTCTCGACTCCATTGTTCCTGCATCAGCACTGTTAAAAGTTCTATTTTTTTTTCACCCAAACCTCTGAACACCATTTTGATTATATATTATACTGAACGATATATTAAACTACTGCAGTCAGTGGGAGTTCACTCTTCACAAACTGCCTATTGAATTTTCACCATTACAAATTACCAGAATTCAAAAGTATTTCATTGGCTGTACACCATTTTGAGACATCCTATGGTCTTGAAATCCACTATATAAATAGTTTCTTATATAAATAGTTTCTTCTTCCTGCAAATTATGCATTGACCTGATGCTATTCTTTCTAATCCAGAATCAAAATCTTAAAGCTGGAACAACCCAACTTATTAATTACAAAACGACTTTACAATCAGCAGTGATATTAGTTTATAAACTCATCTCACAAACTAATCCGGTCTGGATCTAACTTAACTGAAATATTGATAAAATTAATAAGGCCCTTTAATTGATCTTTAGTTAAATGTAACACAAGCACTCAGATTTTTAGGAGCTTCATCTCAAAGTCATAGTATTGATTTATGATGTGGAGACAAGTTGAACCAATGCATAGTAGCAGCAGTATGTACCACAAATAACTCATCAAGGGTCGGTCCTTTGACAGCATCTTCTAAAACCCATGACTCCCACCACTTAGAAGGGCGATGACAACAAATGAATGGGAATACCCAAGTTCCATTCCTGTTTTGGAACTATTTTGTCATTCCTCACTGTCATGAGGTCACATTTCTTGGAAATCCCTCCCTGACAATGATGTCGATGTCCCTGGACCCAAGGACTGTACTGGTTCAAGAAAACAGTTGAGCACCATCTTCTCCAGGGCATCAAGGAAGGGCAATAAATACTGATCAAGGCAATGACATCCACATTCCATGAACAAATTCCATCAGAAATTGAAGATCCATATTCAATTGCTTTATCCATTATGCCTAGTTTTATTAAACCAAATATTAGATTTCTATTATCATCAAAAAAGTGTTCACAGACTGAAGAACTTCTAATTGCTCTTGCCAATCATTGATGTGCCCTGGCAATAAGTTGCTCTCTCAGCTATTCTTCCCGAATTACAGATAATTTTAAATGTTAACCCTTCTTAGTGTGCTGAGTGGATTTCAACATCAACAATATCGCCCACTGTAAATTTTCCTTTCCTTAGATTTCAAACTGTTGTATTCCTTGTCTCTGTCAACCTTCCATGCTCTTAGATTCCATCTTTTAAAATACATGCTTGGTGTTAACCGAAGTGTTACTTTGTGATTTATTTAATCTCTTACGCTATTTTCAGTCCTGATTGGTATCTTGATTTGATGGGTTTGGTTTGTCATCTAAACAACTAATATTTTCCATGTTTTTGTGATTAAAAATATTTAGCCATGCTTTGTCTGGTGCCTATTCTGCAATAGTTTTACACAATATACAATCAATGATGGAGCAGAAGGGTTACAGTTGTAGAAATAACCAGGACTCTGGATGAATGAGTTATGGAGAGCTTCAGGTCTTTAATCTGAGTTTAGCCAAATTCTGCTAATGCAACAGTTGGGTTGCTCCAACTGATAGCAGTGCCCATGAACCAAGGTTTTGGTTCCTGATCTCAATGGGTCTTGTTGGAATCTGTATGTGGATAGACACCATATTAGTTAATAATCTAGTTAGATGCATTAACAATGGCCATGTAAACAAGGTAACTGAAGAGCTACTGGCACTTATAAAACTCTCTCAGATCAAAAACTTGAGGAAAGAAGGGGGAGAAAAGAAAATTCAACAATTTCCTGTAAATTTTTTTTAGTTCATTTAATTCAGTATTCCAACGGACTTTGTCCTGTCTTTGGACAATTTGAAAGCAACCTACAAAATTCAATTCATAGCATATAGGGCAGGCAAGACAATTGAGAGATTGGGGAAAATAAATTGAATTTGGGTGGATTGTATAAATAGAGAATTAGGTTTAAAATCAGCAAATTAAGAACCAGGAAGCAGAGTGACAAGAGTAATGTAGATGGCTGGGCCCTCCCAGCAAACCATGCAGGGAGCACAGGTTGGAGAATCAAGACACAGTCATAAACATCTCTCTGACTTCTTGTCCCATGACAGTTGCTTTCACTACCAAGTATGTGAAATCAAGGAATTGTTCTCAATGTCTAGTAGCAATAATATTCATCAGAACCCAAGGGTAAGACTTTAAAACAGGCTAAATAAAATGAGATTTTTTATATTATTGGATAGCTATCAAGTATTTATTCACAATGTAATACAATTCCTAATCTACATCAGCAAATTGTTTCAGTACCAAACATCTGGAACAACTTTTCAATTCGCTGTGTCTTTCTACTATTCTTCCAAAGTTTCTTGGAAACAATTAACAATGTTTTCAGCTCTTCCATTCTTTTAATTTTCCTTTCTTTCACAGGTTCACTTATTAGTATGCTCAGCATTTGTACTGTCCCTTGTTCACAGACATGTTGCACATGAAGGTCACTATATACTGCAAGGTGTATTTAAATTATGTCCAAAGGTCACCAGAACATGAGATGCCTTCGTATCTAAATTATTGAGTGAAGACTATACAAATAATGGCCCCTACTGTGTTACTTGCAGTGAGCAATGATACCCAGACAGTAATATAATGGGATTAATTTAAATAAATGAAAAGCATGCATCTTCTAATTTATCAAGACCTCAATTTAAAATATAATAAAATTAGAAAAAAAAACTTGATGAAATTCTTTAAAGATTTAAGATAGTTCTCAAATATGACCTCTGATCCAGTCTTCTGAATGTTCTTGATTGGTTTTGGGGATTCCAGACCGATGGGGAAAAATAACTAAACTGACCAAATTGGTCTGTCCTTTCTCTTTTTAGGGAGTGCCTTTTATTTTAAGCATTTTCACCTTAGATAACAATTTGCAGCATTTATACCTTTAGTTCCCAGTGCTAAATAAACATACTGATCCAAAATTTCCAAATCCAAACATTAATCTAGAGATTGATGCCATATTATTCATCTGACAACTTCATGCACCACCAACTATGAAATCTGTTTACAGAGAATTCACTTGAGTAACGTTAATTAACAGATCTGAAAGATACATCATCCAATTTTAGAAGCCGGTATCACAATCAAAGCATAATTGTTTCAAATGTCGAATAATGCTGCTCAGTATCAAGACCCTGACAAGGAAACATGGCAGGAGGTCCTAGCCATCCATTTTGTGGGTTTTTTTGGGGTAAAGTAGAACCTGTGGTTGCTAGAAAGAAGTATAGCTCAGGCAGATGAAGGATATCAGTTTTGAGAATCCAGCAAAAGTATAAATTAAATTTGGCAATAATGTTATTGGCAGCTTAGAGAAAAACAAGATAGAAAAGTTCAGAGTAGTGATAATTTATAGTAGATGTGAGAAAACACAGATAAGAAAGGTTGAATCAAACAGATTTAATTATAGAATAAACACTTAGTATCTAGATCACGCAGTTAAATGCAATTTGTATCAACTATCGGGATTCTATTATATCTCATTCAGAGTTTGCTTGCATTATAGAAGAATTGGAATGTATCTAAAATCTTATGAGCCAAAGGACCTTTATAAGGATCTAATAAGATTATTTAGTTAAGGGCACAGCAGCACTAAAAAGGCAATGTTGACCAGGGACCACCACTACTATAAACCCTTTTTTGTGATCAGAGTGACATTAGGTCAACTCAGCAGTATATAATATTAATTTCAGACATGGTGTTGTCTAATTACCTAGCAACAAGCAGAAGGAAATGAGAGCAGCATCAAACTTATTCCCCAACAAGTCAGTCAACAGGTACAGATTTTGCCAAAAATCTGAAACACAAAATTTTAAATATATACATAAGAGGTAAATTTGTAGCCACCTACCGTGGTGCAGTGCTGGGCTGCGTCACTTATGTAAAGCATTTTAGTGTTCCCGAAATGTGGGTGCAGCTAGGATTATTCCCACCTCAGGTGTCATCGGAGAGAGGATGGATGTTTTTCTCTCTGTCTTAAAGGAACATGGTGTGGGGTCTACAATAGACCTTAATGACATCCACTGACCAAGGCTTGGGGACTGTGAAATAGGTAAACACGGTGGGATAGGCTTTGTCGTTTTTCCATCTCTCCTATCTCTCGTTCTCTCTTCCCCTCTCTTTCTCTCTCAATCCTCTCTCTAGACTGCATCTAACAACAAAAACTTGGACCTCCCCTCTATTCCTCATGACTATTCAATTAACCACAAGGCAGGTTCAGACTTGCCCATTGATGTTTGGGACTCTACCATTTCAGATCTGTGATGACAGAGGGACTTCATTAATTAAAAAGGCATTATTTTGCCTCATGCAGGGTTTCTTAACACTTTTGTTTTTAATGCACAAATGTTATGCAATGCCAGATTCCAAAACTGTTAATATAATTAAAATTTAAGGTGTGCTTTAGCTCCAATTTGGAACATCAAAAACCACTGTCCTTGGCCGTTGCTACAAGTTTTGTTTCATATCGGCACTGATTTTATCCCCCTCCTTAGCCAGTGAATGACGCTGAACCAAAGTGTTTGCAATCTCACCATCCTATTTGACCCCAAGCTAAGCTTCCAACTACATATTCATTTTATGACTAATTCCTCCTATTGCCATCTGTGTAATATTGCCCATCTCTACTGCTGCCTCAGCTAGCTTGAAACCTCTTGCATCCATATCCAACTATTCCAATGCTCTCCTGGCCAACCTCCAAATCTTCCACTCTCCACAAACTTAGCTCATCCAAAACTTGGCTGGCTGTATCCTAATTCGTCATAAGTCACATTCACTCAGCTTGATTCTTGCTGACCTATACTGGCTCCTGCATCAACAATGCCTGGATATTAAAATTCAAATCTTTATTTTCTTATCCTTGCATGGCCTTGTCCCTCTTTGCTAATAACTTGTACAATCCTTGAACCAAGTGAATCATTGCATTTCTATATTACTGGCCCCATGTTCAGCATCCACAATCACTGCCATTACTTTGGGCATCTAGGCCCTAAGATTTGAATTGGCTGCTTAGATTTTTGTTTCTCTCTTCCATTGTAAGTTGTTCTTTTAAACCTAGCACTTTGACCAAGCTTCTGATCACCTGTTCTAATATCTCCTTCTTTGTCTCAGCATAAACCTTTGTCTAAGCGTAAACCTTTGTCTAATTATGCTTTTGTAAAAGTTCTTAGGACATTTTACTATGTTAAAGGTGCTACCGCCGTAAAATGTTATCGCTGAAATGAAAGCTTCAGTTTTCCACAACAAGTAATTACAATTAATATGGATATATGTATCTTTTTGTTTATGTTATGCAAATGGTTTACAAATCACATTAATCTTGCAGCAGAGTTAGTTTGTTTAAACAAAGGTAAGAAAATTAAATAGAGATTGTACTTCCAAATTCAAACACTCAGGATTGAAACTGTGCTGCATTTTGGTCACCTGGGTCAAGTGGAGTCAAGGATTCTTTGTGTCAAATCAAAGCATGAGATTAGGCTGTCACAGCACTGTAATCAACTTGGTGAAGCTATTAGCTAGTCCAACACACCACTCAGAAGTTATGCCTGCATTGACAATAAAAAAAAAATCATTGAATATCAAATGCAATATTTTGGAAAATGTCTGGAGTTGAGCAATTCAGGTTTTCAGAAAGCTGTGCTCTCTTATGGAGGTTGAATATTCAACCCCTATCAGTGCTTTTGCTTTTTTTAAAAACTGTTTTCTAATCTATTACTGATAGTATGTTAGAATTTCTGATAGGCTGCATATCCTGCATGCATTAAACTTGCTTCCTGTCAGGCTTAAGTCATCACACTTCAGATTGTATCATGTCATTGACTTATTGGCACAAAGTGGTCATAGGACAGCTATTAAACTTCACTACCAATTTTGCAAGACACACAAAACAAGAAGGAAGAAACAAGCTGAGGAGTTCAGGTGGGTTTTTCTGAGTAACTACTCAGCAGACCTAGCAGTATTCAGCACCTAGCAGAAACAGAATTAATGATACAAATCATGATCCTCAAGTAATTTTGACAAAGGGTTATTGACCTGAAACAATAACTCTGTTTTTCTCTCCAGAGGCTGCCAGACATGGTCAGTATTTTCCATTTTTAAAAATCGGATTTCCAGCATGTGCAGCATTTTCTCTGGACCCTTGACTCAACCCAAACTTTGAGCAGCTATAATTTCCATATCTGTGTGCAAGAATTCATAGCCTGCCACAATTATTTTTATTTATTTACTTAGGCTGCTAATGTCCATAAAAGGTCAGGATTAACAAAGTGATCCATGATAAAATAAACTTCTGACTATTGTGGCCCAGTATTAAAATAAAATACTTTCATTTGATTTACAGAGTAAAACTGTGAAAAAAAAAACAAATTTAAAACAGAAAAATTACCAAAAAGAGAGAATTTGTCTTTACAGAGCATCTTATGAACTCTCATGGAGTCCTGAAATGCCAGTCAACCAATGAGTTTTTGTGAAGTATCAACACGGTTTTAATCGGCAAATGAAGCCAATTTAAAACAAGTACATTCTCAGAAACACTAACTTCTTTTTTTTTATGATGTTGGATGGACAAAGAATGTTGGTAAGGATCTACTTTACTTTGAAAATGTCAGAGGATCTTTGATGTAAATTTCAGTGCAATGATGGGGTCATATTTTAATATCTTATCCAAACAGTGGTGTATATGATATTGCAGCATTTTCTGAGCATTGCACTTACACGTCATCTGAACTTGTATGTTCAGGCCCATAGAGAGGTTAGGTCCCATGAGCTTGTGACTCAAAGGAGGATCAGTGTTATCAACTAGTTAAAGCTGAAATTCATAACAAACAATAGTCACATCTCCATTGACAGTCAGAGCCACATTTATCTGACAAAAACAAAAAAAACACCAAAACTATTCAAAATCAAATTGCCCTGTCTAATGTGGGACTTCCAATCTTTGTTCAGATTAGTCATTCCTGCAAGATCAGGTATATGAGTGGGCTGTAGTGTTCTGACCTAATGAGCAACAAAAGAAACTCAAAGTTTCTGTTTTCAGTGTTTCTTTGCAGCATAAGTAACTTTGGAATTAGAGGATGATATGATTCATTTGTACTCTAAGCAACAAACTGTTTTCAAAGGAATTGAGTTGCAGAAATTTTGTATTGTAGCTCTATTTTCCTGTTCTGTTCAAGCTGAATGAAGTTATACTCAGATCTCCAAGCTCAAAAACTTGCTGATATCCATTACCTTTGCTCACATATTGAAATGATTATTGGATATTTGGAAGCATGCAGGCCCAGATCAGCAAGAGAGGCAATTAAAAAAATACAGGTGAACAAATACTTTTCACACGCTGGTTACTGACTGAAGTGAAAGCACATAAATATGCTCATATTGGATTTCACAACAGGAGACTTTACAAATACAATGAAATGTCTCTTGCGCCTGATTATTAAATCTTGGGTTGTCCAGTTAAAGGATTATGATATTAGTTTCTGTAGTGATTATAACGAGGTCAGCCAGGTGGATCTCAGAAAGCTCATTCCTTGATTGAAGCTGTTCATCTGGACCAATTAGGGAGCCCTAGCTGACAGATATAACAGGAGTATCAGACATCCTGTTCATTGAGAGCTGGCTCCTAGGGACCTGGATCAGTGAAAGTGACTCTCCATTTGTAAATAAAGGGTGACTTGGTGAATGCCATTCTTGTCTCTGCAGAGTTACTTCAATGGAGATATGAGTAAAGCACACTTCTGAAGAGATTTGCTTGCAATGGTCGTCTTTGAGCTGGGGGGAACATTTCTGGGATCATGCCGTTCTTTGAGAAACTTGACTCGTTCGATCCTGCAATCAAAGATTGGGCCTAGAATATAGAAAGAATGTGCTATTTTTTCCTGACAAATGACATTGGGGCAGATGAAACGCAACAAGTAATTCTCCTGACAGCTTGTGGACCCTCAGCTTTTTTGGTTATTAGGAGCCTAATGGTTCCTTTCAAGAGCTGAGGGATTTAGTTAAGGGAAATTACTACCCCAAGCATCTTCTCATTCTGAGAATTATTGGTTTTACTCAGTAATTTGAGAACTAGGGCAATCTGTATTAGGATTTTAGACTAGGTTAAGACTGGCAGAGACATGTGACTTTGGTTTAACTCTTAAAGAGATGCTGAGAGACCATTGCAAAAACATCTACTAGCTAAAGCCCAACTGGATTTCAAACTACAACTGGCTTTATCATTGGAAAATGCGGCAAATGGAGCATATGAATTGCCGGTTATTACAACGGAAGTGGACACCCTCACCATTCCGACTGAGTTTGGGGAATACCACGTGAAAGAAGGCAATAAATAGTGTCAATCAGGACATATCCTGAACAGAGGGACTCTCGCAAAACCCCAAAACAAAGCCAGGCCTTGGCTAAATGGTTAAAACTTTCTTCAGGACCCGGGCCAGCAAGCTGTTGTAGTTGTTAATTCAAAACAACTATAAAGTCTCACTGGACCTAAATTGAGTAAGAGGACTTACAGGCTGGTATCCAGGACAGTGCACACCCTGAAAAGTCCACTTACATCTGGTTTGAAAAAGTTAAATTGTTCAGCAACATCCAAATCAGAACCACTCAAAATAAATATCTGGTTAAATGGTCACCCAGTTCTAATGGAGGCCTGTACCGACACAGCCATTTCAAATGTGTGTTCCAGGAAACCCAAGTGACCTACTTGGGCTGCAGAGTAGACAAGACCGATTTACACCAGTTGGAGGATAAAATGAGGGCAATCAAAGGCGCCTGGACTTCCACATCCATATCAGAGCTTAGGTTTTTCCTTGGTTGGTGAATTAGAACAAAGTTCATACATAGCCTGGACCCCATCCTGGGACCTTTCCATCAACTCTTTTTAAAAAAAAAGGTCGGCATTGGAAATGGTTCCATAGCCAAGCATAGCTTTCAGGGTAGTGAAGAAACAGCTATCATCCTCTAAAGGTGTTGGCACACTATAATCCCAAGCAAGATCTAGCATTGACATGCGATGCCTCCCCACATGGCATCGGCATAGTATTAGATCATAGGTTGCCCAATGGAGAGGATCTCCCAACCGTGTATGCATCCAGGACTTTGGCTAATGCAGAACATAAATACACCCAGATAAAGAATGAAGCTCCATACCATCTATCATCCAATGAGCTGGCAGAAAGTGTAGTCCAAACTCTTGAAATCAGACTTAACGAAACAACAGCTTCATTCAGTCCCAAACCATCTTGGTTCCTATTTGATTGTAGTACTACCCCTCATGGAACTAGTTGGATAGCTTCAGCAGAGATTTAATGGGGAGAAGATTCTGAACCAGGTAGGGGGGAGGTGGAGGAGTGAAACGGCATCAGAAATGCCAATGCTGGACTCAAGGTTCTGCTAAGCAAGAGAGATAGTTTACTTCAGGGGATCAGGTTTTTTGTAGGAACAACAGGCATGGCCCTGAATGGGTAGGAGGCAAGTCGAAGCGAGGTCAGGTCCGGTGATGTAGGAGGTTTAGGTAGGTGCAATAGTCCTGAAAAAGCACGTGGACTGTATGAAAGTTGTAAATTCGCAAACAGTGCAGGAGTAAAACAGAGCGGGCTCCTTGACAGCCTTTGACTGGGTTCTCCCTCTCCAGCAAGCTTTGAAGATACCTGGGAATCTGAGATGGACATGGCGGATATCACCACCTTTGCCACCTGAATAAGATGCTTCAAAGAGGTGAACTACTGTGCTTTACACACCACCCGTCTCGGAGGCAGAGTTGAAAGAATCTGAGCCAGTGCTGAAATGCCCTAAGAGGATCTACAAAACAAAAAAATCCAGTTATGTCCTTGGACTGAGGGGAAAGGGACGTACTGATTGTAATGAGGTCAGTCAGGTGGACCTCATAAAATATGAGTTCTCTGATTGGACAGATTAACAGTCCCAATCAGGGAGCCCTGGCTGACAGAAGAACAGGAGTGTCAGACATCCTGTTCACTCTGCGAGCTGGCTCTAAGGGAGCTGGATCAGTGTCGAGGACTCTCCATGTGTAAATAAAGGATGACTTGGTGATGGGATAGTGGCCTCTGGAGTTATTTCAGTTTCTGTAATCAACCAGCCTATTCTTTGCAAATGTAATATTACGGTGTCCAACATTAGATGGGATATTGCGCTAGAACCACATTTACTACACAATCCTGAATGTGCAAAGAATTATACTGGCAACCAATTTAGGACTGTCAATCAGGCTTGCTGTATTGTGTACTTGTGTGCACTGGATATATTAATATCTATTAGCTCCATATATTAATACACTGAATCCTGTTCTTTGCAGAGAGAAGGAAAATGACACACACTATACCTGCTTGAATGCAGTAAAATACGTAACATTCTCTGGTTCACTTTTTGGGGAAATGTTTGGACCAATCAGCGTGAACTTGTCTTGTTTAAAATTGAAACAAAGTTTGGCAGTAAACTATCATTAACTCTTGTTATTCATAGCAAAAACTCGGCAAATCAAATTCCACTAACGGATCAGCATTTTCCTCACACAGCACAAATGTCGATTTCCCTTCATTTTGGCATTGCTTGCAAATTGCCCTAATCAGTGCAAGGTGAAAATATGAAAAAAATTTGTATCTTGCAAATTCTTCTAGCTAACCTCAGAACTATTGCTCAAATAGAAATAATATGATTTCAGCTATGAAACTATTCCTTGTTGAGAATATGGTCTCTCAGGCTCCAAAAGAGTATTATGTAAGTATCAAGTCACCTTACGGAGTTATATTTTGCTGCAACTGCCAGTTAGTGAGTCATTGAGACATAGAGATGTACAGAACGGAAATAGACCCTTCAGTCTAACTCATCCATGCTGACCAGATATCCTAAATTAATCTTGTCCCATTTGCCAACACTTGGCCCATATCCCTCTAAACCCTTCCTATTCAGATACTCAATCACATGCCTTTTAAATATTGTAATTGTACCAGCCACCACTTCCTCTGGCAGCTCATTCCAGACACGCACCACCCTCAGCCTGAAAATATTGCCCCTTAGGTCCCTTTTAAACCTTCCCGCTCTCACCCTCAACTTATGCGCTCGAATTCTGGTCTCCCCTAACCCAGGGAAAAAACCTTGCCTATTAACCCTATCCATGCCACTTATGATTTTATAAACCTCGATAAGGTCACCCCTCAGCTTTCATCACTCCAGGGAAAACAGCCCCAGCCTGTTCTGCCTCTCCCTATAGTTCACACCCTTGAACCTTGGGAACATTTATGTAAATCTTTTCTGAACTCTTTCAAGTGTCACAACATCCTTCTGATAGGAGGGAGACCAGAATTGCACAAAAGTGTCCTAACCAATGTCCTGTACAGCCACAACATGACTTCCCAACTCCTGTATTCAATGCTCTGACCAATAAAGGAAAGAATACTAAACACTTTCATTACCCTATTTACCTGCGATTCTAGTTTCAAGGAGCTATGAACCTGCACTCCAAGGCCTCTTTGTTCGGCAACACTCCCCAGGACCTTACCCTTAAGTGTATATGTCCTGCTAAGATTTGCCTTTCCAAAATTCAGTAACTCACATTTATCTCAATTTAACTCCATCTGCCACTCATCAGCCCACAGACACATCTGATCAAAATCCTGTCGCACTCTGTGGTAACCTTCTTTGCTTTCCACTACACCAATTTTGGTGTTATAGATAGAATCATAGAGATGTACAGCATGGAAACAGACCCTTCAGTCCAACCCGTCCATGCCGGCCAGATATCCCAACCCAATCTAGTCCCACCTGCCAGCACCCGGCACATATCCCTCCAAACCCTTCCTATTCAGATACCCATCCAAATGCCTCTTCAATGTTGCAATTGTACCAGCCTCCAACACTTCCTCTCGCAGTTCATTCCATACAGTACCACCCTCTGCATGAAAATGTTGCCCCTTTTTATATCTTTCCCCTCTCACCCTAAACCTATGCCCTCTAGTTCTGGACTCCCCGACCCCAGGGAAAAGAAAGACTTTGCCTATTTATCCTATCCATGCCTCTCAATTTTGTAAACCTCTATAAGGTCACCCCTCAGCCTCCGACACTCCAGGGAAAACAGCCCCAGCCTGTTCAGCCTCTCGCTATAGCTCAAATCCTCCAACCCTGGCAACATCCTTGTAAATCTTTTCTGAACCCTTTCAAGTTTCACAACATCTTTCCTATAGGAAGGAGACCAGAATTCCATTCAATATTCCAACAGTGGCCTAACCAATGTCCTGTACAGCTGCAACATGACCTCCCAACTCCTGTACTCAATACTCTGACCAATAAAAGAAACCATACCAAATGCCGCCTTCATTGTCCTATCTACTTGTGATTCCACTTTCAAGGAGCTATGAACCTGCACTCCAAGGTCTCTTTGTTCAGCAACACTCCCTAGGATCTTACCATTTGCCACTTCTCAGCCCATTGGCCCATCCGATCAAGATCCTGTTGTAATCTGAAGTAACCCTCTTCGTTGTTCACTAACCTCCAATTTTGGTGTCATCTGCAAACTTACTAACTATACTTCCCATGTTCACATCCAAATTATTTATATAAATGACAAAGTAGTGGACCCAGCACTGATGCTTTTAGCATTCCACTGGTCACATGTCTCCAGTCTGAAAAACAACCCTTCACCACCACCCTCTATCTTCTACCTGCGAGCCAGTTCTGTATCCAAATGGCTAGTTCTCCCTGTATTCCATGTGATTCACCTGCACCTCCACCCACATCATCTACTGCATCCGCTGCAGCCGGTGTGGCCTCCTCTATATTGGGGAGACAGGCCGCCTACTTGCGGAGCGATTCAGGGAGCACCTCTGGGCCACCCGGACGAACCAACCCAACCAACCTGTGGCACAGCATTTCAACTCCCCCTCCCACTCCACCGAGGATATGCAGGTCATTGGACTCATCCACCGCCAAACCACAACAACCCGACGGTCGGAGGAGGAGCGTCTTATCTTCCGACTGGGAACCCTCCAACCGCAGGGGATGAACTTGGACTTCACCAGTTTCTTCATCCCCCCTCCCCCCACCTTGTCTCAGCCGGATCCTTCCAGCCCGGCACCGCCTTCCTGACCTGCAGTCTTCTTCTTGACCTCTCCGCCTCCACCCTACTCCGACCTATCACCCTCACCTTGACCTCTTTCCACCTATCACATTTCCAACTCCCCTCCTCCAAGTCCCTCCTCCCTACCTTTTATCTTCTCCTGCTGAACACTCTCTGCTCATTCCTGAAGAAGGGCCTGTGCCCGAAACGTCGAATCTCCTGTTCCCTGGATGCTGCCTGACCTGCTGTGCTGTTCCAGCAATAAAGTTTCAACAACAATCCATGTGATCTAACCTGGCTAACAGTATCCCACGGGGAAACTTGTCGAACACCTTACTGAAGTCCACATCGATCACGTCCACCGCTCTGCTCTCATCAATCCTCTTTGTTATTTCTTCAAAAAACTCAATCAAGTTAGTGAGACATGATTTCACATGCACAAAGCCATGTCCACTATCCCTAATTAGTCCTTAACCTTCCAAATACATGTAAATCCTATCCTTCAGGATTCCCTCCAACAACTGAGAAGTGGCAAATGGAGTTTAATTCAGAAAAATGAGAGGTGCTGCATTTTGGGAAAGCAAATCTTAGCAGGACTTATACACTTAATGGTAAGGTCCTGAACAAAGAGACTTTGGAGTGCAGGTTCATAGTTCCTTGAAAGTGGAGTCTCAGATAGATAGGATAATGAAGGCGGCGTTTGGTATGGTTTCCTTTATTGGTCAGAGTCTTGAGAAGGGAAAGATATAAAAGAGACGTGCAGGGAAAACTTTTTCACACAGAGGGTGGTACCTGTATGGAATGAGCTGCCAGAGGATGTGGTGGAGGCTGGTACAATTGCAACATTTAAGAGGCACTTGGGTGGGTATATGAATAGGAAGGGTTTGGAGGGATATGGGCCGAGTGCTGGCAGGTGGGACTTGGTTGGGTTGGGATACCTGGTCGGCATGGACAGGTTGGACCGAAGGGTATATTTCCATGCTGTACATCCCTATGATTCTATGACTCTAACTTGCCCACCACCCATATCAGGCTCACTGGTCTACAGATCCCAGGCTTTTCCTTACCAACTTTCTTAAATAGTGGCACATTAGCCAACCTCGAATCTTCTGGCATCTCACCTGTGACTATCGATGATACAAATATCTCAGCAAGGGGCCCAGAAATCACCTCCCTTGCTTCATACAGCACAGAACCAGATCTTTCGTCCAACCAGTCCATGCCGAACATAATCCCAAATTAAACTAGTCCCATGTGCCTGCTCCTGGCTCATATCCCTCCAAATCTTTCTTATTCATGTATATATCTAAGTGTCCTTTAAATGTAACTGTGCTCGCATCCATCACTGCCTCAGAAAGTTTATTCGGCACATGAACCACCCTCAATGTAAAAAGTTTGCCCCTCACTTAAAATAAATGCTTTAAGTCTGAAGAATAGATGGCCAATCTCTTCAACAGAGTTGTAGAGGAGAAAAATAATAACTTTATCCATGCTATGAGACCTTTATTTCTATAAAGTAAACTCACTGTTTCATAAAGTCACTCCCAAATAATGTTATAGATATTCTCTGGTCAACAGCGAAGTATGGGTGCTCGCTGCTGATCTCAAGGAAAACTGCAATATCTGCAGCAGGGTCTTTCTATTTGGATGAACACTTCAAGTATCATAACATTCAAGGCTATGGTTTTAGTGTGGGAAAGTGGGACTAGTGTAGATGGTAGTACATTTCTGACAGTTAAAACCTCAGTGGATCAAACGGCCTCTTCCGTACTGTGTGATTCTATGAAATCAAATATGACAATTGCTCCTCACCTTTCCTTCATCTAATGAGATGTTAAAAGCGCCTGAAAGTCCTCAAAATGGTGAGAAATGACAGGTCACAACAAATATTGACAGATCATGGTGAGGATCTCCGGTTTATAATGATGATTAAGACAATTTCTGTTTTTAATGCCATTGTTACAGCTTTAGATTATTTTAATTATCATTGATTATTTTAATTATTATTTAATTACCTCAGAATTCATGACACTTTACTATTCTAATCTATACAATTAGTTATGAAGGCTTAAATCAGTTTGTATTTTGTTGGGAAATGGCTGATGCAAAATTGCACTCGAGGGAGACCTCTAGTGATATCATAGGGAAAATATAATGGTAGCAACCAATTGGGCTGAAGGGGGGAGTTTACATTTCTTACACTTGTTAGATTAACATTTGCAGAAAATGTTCATTTTCTTCTTCCCTGGGGCCCTCAGACAAACTACTTTGCTCAGGCTTGGAGGGCCGCACGGTCTGTTCCTGGGCTGTAAATTTTCTTTGTTCTTTGGTCAGTGGGTACCATTGTTTTCTGATTTCCCCTCCCAATAAGATATAATGGATATCTGTACCCATTCTCTGCAGCCAAAGGAAGGTCTGCGACCTTCACACAACTAGAAACCGACGCCTTGACTTTGAACATAATCACACATCATCCGGTAATTTTACAAAACACATGGCAATCAACACCTTAATTTAGTGAAACCTCTTCAGAAAAGCACCTAGGTTATAGGGCTAACTCCCCATTTGGACACCAATAATTCATATCTTTAGAGTGCTCTCAATGTGGAAAATTCCCTAGCCATTTAAGAGGGGTCAAACCAACAGTGAGTAGCAGTGCAAGAGTGAGATGAGGTGACCTAAAACACAGAGGAATAGAAGGGATTCGAGCAAGCTTCTAAGCAGTGGGGGGAAAAAAAAAATCATAGGAAAGCAATCTTTTTTTTTAAGATTAGATTAGATTACTTACAGTGTGGAAACAGGCCCTTCGGCCCAACAAGTCCACACCGACTCTCTGAAGAGCAACCCACCCAGACCCATTCTCCTATATTTACCCCTTCACCTAACACTACGGGCAATTTAGAATGGCAATTCACCTGACCTGCACATCTTTGGACTGTGGGAGGAAACCAGAGCACCCGGAGGAAACCCATGCAGACACGGGGAGAATGTGCAAACTCCACACAGACAGGAGATAACATAAATCAGGGCGAAGGCAGCTAAAGGCTTTGTAACTGATGGTACAACAGAAAGAAGAGAAGTTACACAAAAGAAAATTACAAAAATCAAAGTGCAAAGGATGGAATGCTCAAAGAGAAGATTGAATATATATTGCAAAAGCAGGGCAAAACAAGAACTTAAAACTTTTGGTATTGTGGAGTACATCTCCTTTATTTATTAATGCGTAGCAAGTTGGAAGTACACTCTCAGGTCTCCAAAACTGAATGGTATGTATTAATTAACATTTTATTCCTACAGACAGACACCTGTTTTGTTTTATTTCTATTCCTATTTTATTTCTATTGCCAAATTCTTCAAGATAGTGGTGGCAGAATAAGCAGCGCAGCATTTGGCCTCCTGAGCCTCGATCTCCTCCCCTCCATCCATTTTCCCTTTATTTTTCCTCTTTCTATTTCCTAATTTTACTTACTTTCTTGGGGAGAGCTCGGCTGCTTTGGCCCAGCATGTCAGAAGCAAGTTTGTGATCCTGGTGGTGGTGGAGGAAGTTGAATTTGTGTTTCTAACCCCTTTGATGGAAGGAGTTAAGTTTTTGTTCCAGGCAGTGGCGGCAGATAGAGGCAAATTTGTTTCCTGGCAGTGGTGGAGAAAGGAGAGTTTGGACCCAGTATGGGACCCAGCACCATTGACACTGGCTGTTTTGGCGTGGTGGGCCCACCTTAAGTTTGAGCCCTGTTTGAGACATGGGAGCATCAGTGGCAGCTGCATTGACGAGATATGGCTCAGTGCGGACTTGTGACTGCGGCATTGTCAGTGGAGGCAAGATGGTGCTGAAGAATGGTGAATCTGTTCCAGCAGCAGGGTCATGGTGAAGGGACTCAAGGCTGGTTGACTGCTTTGAGCTGGCACTGGTCTCAGCATTGGAATGGAAGAGTCCAGATCCAGATCCATTGCAAAGCACTTCATAAGAAGGACCTTAAAGTTGAACTTTAAACTTTATTTCTTTATTTTCTACCTTTTGTATTACATGTCTTGGTTTACTTTCTGTGTTTTAAGATGATGCTGGAGAGTGGTGACATTATACAACACCTTTCACTGTATTTGTGAAAAATGCATGAGACAAGTACATGTGATAATAAATAAACCAAATAATTTAATCTGACTTGGCCTATAGAGGTTGGTGAAGATGATGACGACAAGCTGATTGAGCTTAGTACAACAGACCACAGGCAGTGTTTTGAAGGAGTTTGTGAAGGGTGCAGCACAGGAGCCCAGGAAGGATGGTGGTAGAAAAGTCAGAAAGCACAGACGAGAATCACAACAATATTGGAAAAAAGGGACAAATGGTGGATAAAGATGTGCAATGCTGAAGTCTCATAATGGATGAGATGTGGGGATTTAAGTTCAACTTTGGTTCAAATACTTTAAGTATTGTTTATGGGTCATCTAAATTGATCACCCGTCTACAGGAACAAAATACTAATTAACACGTCATTCAGTTTGAGAGACCAGGTAATATATTTGCAACTTGCTACCCATTAATAAATAAAGATGTCCCCCACAACCCCAGTTTTTTTTTCCTGGACTATGGCTGTCCAGCAGCTAATTGAAGAGTTCCTATTGCTACATCAACTATACACAGTAAATCTACAGTTTATTCAAAGGCAAATGGCTGGTATTTTACAGCTCTCAAATTGTTTAGACTTCAATTTTAAAAAAAATAGAAAAACAAGCTGTCTCAGAAAACTGAGTTTGATAGTCTAGTATGTCAGAATTAAAATGTATTAAAAGGCTGAGAGTCTGAAAACAGTTTAACCCAGGAAAAATAAAGCTTATTCAATGTTTGAATGCTCAGGCTGATGCAACAGATGTTGTAACAGAGCTTCTAACTGACAGGATTGGCTTGAAACATAATTAGTGTGTCAAACGATGCTTCGACTTTTAAGCACAGACAGCTTCCCTTCATTAAAGGGAGATTTTGGTGTGAATAAAACATTTAAGGAGGGAAAAGTTCATGTTTAGGCGGGAATCACAGTTCAATTGAAGAAGATTAATTGCATGTTTAGTGTGTATCACAGTATGTGGTATTCCTGTTCAGTACCTTGTTTTGTTAAAAACAAAAGGCAATCATTAACGTCAATTTCCTTGAGAAAATCTGCAAAAACTGTGCTGGCAATTCAGAAGAAACCTTGGAGAATTCCCTAGTATATGTCTCAGAATAATAGTTGCAAATATAAACTTAACGAAGAATCTCAAAAGAAGTAAAATCAAAATTATTTGTGGTTCAATGATTGCATTAGAGACATGCAACTGTTTGGCTGTGACCTCAGCAGCAGAGAAAACGTGTGCATGGTAATGACTTTCTATGAATAGAAATAGATTAATTCTATAGATATGTGGTTTGTCTTATGAAGGGCGGTTGAGCAGTTTAGACCTATATTTGCTGGAGTTTAGAAGAATAACTGGAGATTTATTTGAGGGAAAGAAGATGCTAAAGGGGATTGACAAAGTGGACAAAGAATGTTTCCTCACATAGGCAAATCTAGAGTGACAGGTCATAGTTTCATGATAAGGGATAGCAGATTTAAAACAGATAGGAAGAAACTGCTTCTCTCAAGAGAGTTGAGAATCTTGAATCCACTACCTCAGGGTGTGGGGAATGCTAGGACATTGAGTACATGTAAGGAGAGAGAGATAGATTTTTAATAATGGGTTGAAAGATCATGGAGAGTAGACAGGAAAGTGGAGTAGAGGCTGAAATGAGATGAGCCATGGTTGCATCAAAGGACACAGCAGACTTGAGGGGCTGAATTACCTACTCCTGCTCCTGGTCAGTCTTATGTTTTTGTTATTTCAAATATGTGTCAGTCATTTATATTAAAAAAATCTTGTTGCAAACTATTTTCTAATTAATCATGTCATCCCAACTTAAATACTGGGGTGTCTATAAATTATGCTTTCTTGTGTTTTGTGGTATTACATTTAATAGATTTGTATGAAGAGTATTTTATTGAGTATTTTGGTGAATTCTTATAATTCTGCTCTGTTTAAGACCAAATATTACTACATGACTTCATGTATTTGTGTTGGCATATGAGGTATTTGGTAACACAGATGTTTTAGTGTGAATGGAACAGGGGTCTTGTAAACCAAGAGGCATCCTCCAAAATTCAAAACAGTCCTTTAGAAAATCTGAAGAGAAACTTCCAAAAAAAAATCATGACCCCAGCTGGGTATTGTGGCTTTTAACCAGGAAGGGTAGGCATTTGGTGCTCATGGCTTAGAGATTGGTGTATGGTGGGGCAAGTCTGGAGAAGAGTGGCCCATATTCTTCTAACGTTGAGTGAGGAGGAACTGTCCTTCCTCTTTTCATTCTGCATTTAGATGGACATAGTAATTTCCCAATTAGTTAGTTTTACATTGTGCTGTTCAAACAAGCACATGGTGAGCAAGGCAGTGGACATTCTAAAGTTGAAAACTGATCCCATTTTCAGTCAAACTGTTTTGTCAAGTGACACACATGGAACCCAGTCTACTATGGCTCAGTGCAACTCTTCTCACAATCTGCCACTCTTTACCTCATTAATTATGCCAACCAGACTGTTGCTCCTTTCTTGTGAAATCGTGATGGCAGACAGATGTCATTACTCACTAATGTGAGGATCTTCTGGTGTTCATGTCATTGTCACTAACTGCACATCACTTCAGGCACTACAAGCCAGAAAGTGCCCTTCATACTGTGGTCCTGCAAAATTATTCTCAATAAAATGACCGAGAAAGTGAAATTAACTCCTTGGTTCACTGACAGGGATTGGAGGTACTGGTGGACGGGTGGAGATGCTGTCTTCTGCTGGCAGAAAAAGGAGATAAGCCATTAAGCTCAGCTAATCATAGCTGAGATAGTGGTCGGAGTCAGTGCTGTGCCCCAGATCAAATGCAATCCATAGCAGGGCTGGAAGAAGGTTAATGGTCTTCTATGCTTTGCAAGAGTAAATGCTACAATCATCTCTCTACTACCTCACACTCCATAGGGCAGCACTCATGACCTCTACTACCACACACAGCTCTCAGAGCTCATGGAGTACAACTCTCATTATTGTATGCATCATGTTCACATGACAGCTCTCACCCACCCCAGCCTCCCAAAAGTACAAGCCATTCCTGCCCTCTCAATGGGGTCCATCTCACCTGTTTGCGCATCACTTGCAATTAGTTTTCCATCCAATTACATCAACTTAATCTTTCCCTTTGTCACACTGCTGAAGGAAGTGGCCCACTTCTGGACTGATATCTCCACAGTACCCTGACTAATATACCTGTAATTCCTGGGCCAGTTGTACTTGACCTACAAAACTGATTATGGCCTAATCCTCAGATTGAAAGGGATATAGATTCCCAGACTCTGGTACGACAAGGCACTTAATTGACTGTGGCCAACCCCTGGATTAGATTCAGATTAACCCCTGGGCTAGGCGCAGTTCTCCCTGACCCAACAACAAAAAAAAACAGTTCTCTTTGACTTTCAGACATGGCCATTTGTTTCAAAAACATGCAGTGTCTTTGCTACAAAGGCTGTTGGCACAAATAAAGGTGTAACATTGACAAAGCATGGTACAGTAAAACAATATGTCCAACCTCTTGACTGTTCAGTGCTTCCAAACATGACAAGCTGATTGCATCTTCCTCTGTGCTAAAAAGTGATACAATCCACAGAGGTTGACAGCCTATAACTTAGCATTGAAAATCCTTTGCAACAAAACGCCATACAAGCCAGAGTGTGACAGCGTCCAAGTAACTACCAAGTGAGCGAGGGATAAGAAATGAAAAGGCATAGCTTGCATTCTATGTAGATGTATGTATGCCCTTATGCACAATGGAACTTGGTGGAAGCCTGCAAATCATTAATGTTCCTAATTTCCTAAGCAAAGTCCTGAAGGATTGAAATAGTGTGCGAATTGGTCTGAAAGCAGGCATGATGATATAGTGAGCCTTGTGGTTTGCTGATGCCAACTTGTGTGGCCGAAAGGTGGAGGAAGTGGTGTAAATGGAGTATACAGAGATACTGTGATGAAGACGGAACTGGATGAAGGCTAGGAGAAGCAAACAGAGAGCCACTATCACCAGGTAACTGCTGACTTACAAATTAGGAATTGGCACTGTCCTGTTTCCCAGAGAGAGAGAACAGGAAGCTGCATAGAAGTGAGGTAAATTGGGTTATTAACAAAATTCTAATCCATGGAAATAAGGTGGTCACTGCTTAGTAATGAAATTCTGAACTTGCTGTTTAAATCTTAAGTGAAAAGTCAGAATGTTTTCCTGACATCCAGATTCTCATTTTGGCCACAATTTTTCTGATTTTCTTGTGAGTGGCCACACTGCTTAAGGGAATGGAAAATTGTAAGGGATTCCCTTATATATTACAAGCTTTTGAGGGTTCATTTCCTTCTCTTGTTGAGATCAGATTAAGTACGCCACAGCTCTCTGGAATTGACTTCAATTTCCTGTGTTGCCACTATTCCATAGGGTATGAGGTTTGATGGGGATCCTTCTGCTACCTTTTTGGTGAAGCAATCCTTGAAGATTCCTTCAAATACCTCACACTAGTGCTCTCAGCTCATGCTTAGACATCACTGCACTTCCACCTAATTGTTCCAAAATCAAGAATACCTGGTTCTAATGGCCTTATCCTCCTTAACCTGGCTTTGGACAGGGCTGCTTACCTTCAGTCTACTTTCTGGCCAACTGCTTTTCAATGTGATGATTACTATAGACTTCTTCCTGTAACATCAAGCCAGGCAAATCTACCAGCCTCTGTTCCCTCATGACCTCGGTCTCCAAAAACAGCACAAGCTCATACTGTTGGCATCACTCTACTTCGCAAACTAACTATCCAGCCAACTTGGAAAACTGACCAACATTGGGCTAGTAATTCAGAATCCAGACAAATATTCTGAGGACATGGGTCATCCCACTGCGGAGGATGATGAAAATTATTGTCAATATCTGGTATTAAAAACTGGCTTAATGGCAACATGTAAGCAGTTCAATTGTCATATCCTAAATTAATCTCGTCCCATTTGCCATCACCTAGCCCATATCCCTCTAAACCCTTCCTATTCATGTACCCATCCAGATGCCTTTTAAATGTTATAATTATTCTAACTTCCAGCAGCTTATTCCATTCACACACCACCCTGTGCGTGATAAAGTTGCCCCTTAGGTCACTTTTATATCTTTTCCCTCTCACCCTAAACCTATGCCCTGGAGTTCTGGACACCCTAACCCAGGGAAAAAACCTTGTCTATTTACCCTATCCATGCCCCTCATGATTTTATCAACCTTTTATAAGGTCACCCCTCAGCCTCCGACTCTCCAGGGAAAACAGCCCCAGCCTATTCAGTTTCTCCCTGTAGCTCAAACCCTCCAATCCTGACAACATCCTTGTTAATCTTTTCTGAACCCTTTCAAGTTTCACAACATCCTTCTTATAGGAGGGAGATCAGAATTGCACACAATATTCGCAAAGTGGCATAACCAATGTCGTGTACAGCTGCAGCATGACCTCCAAACTCCTATTCTCAATTTCTTTCATCTCAGGAACGAAAGGGCAAGTTTCAGCATTACTGTTTACAATCTTGATACCGGTAATACTTTTATTGGTTTCAGGAGATTTAAAGTCTTCAGATTGTGAACATTACAACAGCTGTGATCTTTAAATGTAAATATTGGCCAACTCCTTTTCAGGAATACATTTTGAGACTTCCCTCTGATCCTTACTAATTACCATTTAGTCAGGTAGACTCAAGCACAGACCACATTATCCCTTCCATTTACCCTAAATTTCACGATAAACTCTGCAATTATAACCCTCTCACAATTCAAAAGATACAGTCCAAAAAGAATAATCTGAACATCACTATTTTAACAATGAAGCATGAGTTTGCCATTAAATGTACTCAATAAACTTTACAGTCTACTGTAAGTCTGACTTTGAAAGAAACATCTAGCATTTACTGTATGCTTAGCACATCCCAATGGATTAAGATTTGAAGTAAAAAGAAGAATGTTGGTCAGGAACATTCAAGAAAAACTCCTTGTTAGTCTTCAGATTGTGCCATGGGATCTTTTTTGCCCACCTGAGCTGACAAATGAGGCCTTGATTTAATGATGTACCTGAAGATGACACTGTCAATAACACTGTCCTTCATCAGTACTGTACTGAAGGGTAAGCCTAGATTATGTTTTCATGTCCTCAATGGGGCTAGAAGTCATGTCCTAAAAATTCACAGTTAGCTAAGAAGCTAGAAATTGAAAGGCAACAATATTTAGTTTGAATACTTTAAGTATTCAAATTAAGTGGGTGTCAACAGAAAGAATTGATTCTTGCTTTTTAAAGCAATAAAAGGCAGCAGGTAATGGAAAATAATTTCTCTGGGGGCTCCTTGATATTGTAATTTTGGTGGAATATTGCTTGAAATGCTGGAGAAATAGTATAGAGAGCTGTTTCCTGGGTGTTCTGCTGATCATCTATTCAGCTACACGGAAATTTAGGTGAACAAGAATAACAGCAAGTCTCATGTCCATACATTTCGTAGCATAAATAACATCATAATTATTGATCAGGAATGACTCTCTTCCACTATTAGGGGGAGTCCGTAGGTGGCTGTATAGACCAATGCGGCTTCCACAGGTTCTGTTACACTTGGGGCAGAAGGTGGTCACAGGAATGGGTGGGTGTGGTAGCACTCTCCTTTCACGGTTTTCACCTGGCTTCTGCTTTCTCCTGACAGCAAGTCTCAAAGTGCTCAACACCTTCCCCAGATGCTCCTCCTTAATTTTGGACAGTTGTGCACAAGTGATTCCCAGGTGTCTGTGGGATTGTTGCACTTCACCAGTGAGACCTTGAAGATATCACTGAAGTACTTCCTCTGTCCATCGGGGGTTCGCCTGCTATTTCAAAGCTGGGAGTCGAGCACCTGCTTGGAGACTCTTGTGTCAGTCATGAGGACGATGTGCCCAACCCATCGTAGCTGATCACTGGTAATTAGCGTCTCAATGCCAGGGCTGTCGGCCTGTTCAAGGTTGCTAGTGTTGGTGTGTCTTTCTTTCCAGCGGGTTTGCAGGATCTTATGCGGGCAGCGTTAGTGGTACTACTCCGGCACCTTGAGGTGTCTGCTGTAGACAGTCCATGTCTCAGAGACACATGGGAGGGATGGAACCACCACAGCTCTGTACACCATAATCTTGGTGTCGGATCTGACGTTTTTGTTTTCAAACGCCCTTTTCCTCAGGCGACTGAAGACTGCTCTAGCACATTGGAGGTAGTGGTGGATCTTGTCATCAATAGCTGCTTTGGCCGACAGGATACCCTCAAAGCTTTGGAAGTGGTCAATGTTGTCTAAGGCCTCCCCGTGGACTTTGATGATCAGGGGTTTGCTCCACAATGCCAGGCAAGTCTGGAACTCTCACATTGGCTGGGGAAACTCTTTAGGTCTTAGTTTAGAAGATTCAAATAATATTGAAGTGTTTGAACATTAATTTTGTTAAGCTAACCAAAACTGTGACTTTTTTGTCACTGAAGTTGACTATCTCAACAGCCCTTTGACTCTTTTTAGTGAGTACTAAAGTGAGGTGCCCAGGGTCAAGTTTGCATCTATCACTTTCAGTATTAGTCATAATAGTAGTACCAGTGATAGGAATGGACAATGGAGAACAGATTATGCCTCTATCTTCCAATCTATATCTTTGAGATTTTTTTTAGGGTGATGCAATGCCTCAAAAGGAAATTGTGAGATATCTGGTACTGTCTTAATATAATGAATCTCATAGCTTCTTGCCTACATCAAACCATGAGTGCGTGATATGCAGACATTGCTTCTGAAATTACATATTGACATCAATCTTTCCTGTGTATTTTATATAGAAATAAGTGAGGAGAAAGTGAGGTCTGCAGATGCTGGAGATCAAAGTTGAAACTTTATTGCTGGAACAGCACAGCAGGTCAGGCAGCATCCAGGGAACAGGAGATTCGACGTTTCGGGCACAGGCCCTTCTTCAGGAATGAGCAGAGAGTGTTCAGCAGGAGAAGATAAAAGGTAGGGAGGAGGGACTTGGAGGAGGGGAGTTGGAAATGTGATAGGTGGAAAGAGGTCAAGGTGAGGGTGATAGGTCGGAGTAGGGTGGAGGCGGGGAGGCCCCCTGTAAAAACGCCATCCCATTCTCCCAATTCCTTCGTCTCCGCCGCATCTGCTCCCAGGAGGACCAGTTCAAAATACGTACAACACAGATGGCCTCCTTCTTCAAGGACCGCAATTTCCCCCCCGACGTGGTCGACGGTGCCCTCCACCGCATCTCCTCCACTTCCCGCTCCTCCGCCCTTGAGCCCCGCCCCTCCAACCGCCACCAGGACAGAACCCCACTGGTCCTCACCTACCACCCCACCAATCTCCATGTACAGCGCATCATCCGCCGTCACTTCCGCCACCTCCAAACAGACCCCAGCACCAAGGATATATTTCCCTCCCCTCCCCTATCAGCTTTCCGTAGAGACCACTCCCTCCGCGACTCCCTTGTCAGATCCACACCCCCCACCGACCCAACCACCACTCCCGGCACCTTCCCTTGCAACCGCAGGAGGTGCAACACTTGCGCCCACACCTCCCCCCTCACTTCTCTCCAAGGCCCCAAGGGAAACTTCCATATCCGCCACAGATTCACCTGCACCTCCACCCACATCATCTACTGCATCCGCTGCAGCCGGTGTGGCCTCCTCTATATTGGGGAGACAGGCCGCCTACTTGCGGAGCGATTCAGGGAGCACCTCTGGGCCACCCGGACGAACCAACCCAACCAACCTGTGGCACAGCATTTCAACTCCCCCTCCCACTCCACCGAGGATATGCAGGTCATTGGACTCATCCACCGCCAAACCACAACAACCCGACGGTCGGAGGAGGAGCGTCTTATCTTCCGACTGGGAACCCTCCAACCGCAGGGGATGAACTTGGACTTCACCAGTTTCTTCATCCCCCCTCCCCCCACCTTGTCTCAGCCGGATCCTTCCAGCCCGGCACCGCCTTCCTGACCTGCAGTCTTCTTCTTGACCTCTCCGCCTCCACCCTACTCCGACCTATCACCCTCACCTTGACCTCTTTCCACCTATCACATTTCCAACTCCCCTCCTCCAAGTCCCTCCTCCCTACCTTTTATCTTCTCCTGCTGAACACTCTCTGCTCATTCCTGAAGAAGGGCCTGTGCCCGAAACGTCGAATCTCCTGTTCCCTGGATGCTGCCTGACCTGCTGTGCTGTTCCAGCAATAAAGTTTCAATATAGAAATAAGTAACTTGCATTCACGTAGCTTGTTTCACATCTCCAGAATGTCTCAACATGTATTCTGTACACCAAATTGCAGCCAATTTGACACACAGCAAGATGCATGAACAGCAAGTGAAAGGATGATCAAAACTATTCAGAAACTTTGGATGCATTTGGTGTTGAGTTAAATTTATATCATGGAGGCAGGAAACAGAAACCACATTTGTTATCAAGTTCAAAATATTCCTTTAGAAAGAAATTGACTAAAGTTAAGATTTTCACCCAAGTATGCCCTGAATGTTCCATGTCTGATTTAGGGTGGCAGGCAGCAGGTTGTCAATGATGATGAAATTCAGAAGCCTTTCAGTTTTAGACCAGCATTCAATTGCAGTATAGGGTTAAGTTTTGGGACAGCACTTCAACAAGGTACCCTCACAGCCATTGTTTAAAATAACCAAGTAAAAACAAATTGAAGAAAAATTCTGTTCACCACTTTGGTGGAGGTAGTGAGTGCATGTATATGAAGGGAAACTCCTCAACAAGCTGCTCTTTAGCCTGCATCAGTGAAGGTTTGGTGATCAGACACCAAAATCTTCTCCCACTACTCTACATCTGTTCCTTGCTTCAAGTTGGTTTGAGTGGAGTATCGAGGAAAAAATTCAGCTCATACTGTCTGTGGCAGCATAAATCTATCATGCCATACCGTAAATATGGTATTCTTTGATGAATTTGCAGAGTATCCCATTCTATTGATCATGGCAATAAATGACTCAATATAATCATCATGCCCTGTTAGCGAGTGTATATGCTATGTCACTTAGGTTTGCCTCATTCAGTGTGTCTGTAGGTGCTTTTATGATTATCTGGGAGCAAGACAGATGCGTGTGTGTGTGTGTGTGTGTGTGTGTGTGTGTGTGAGAGAGAGAGAAAGAGAGAGAGAGAGAGAGAGAGAGAGAGAGAGAGAGAGAGAGAGAGAGAGAGAAAGAGAAAGAAAAAAGAGAGAGAGAGATGAAGAATCTTTTAGATTTTTGAATCTTATTAGGAGGCTGAGCCATAAAGACTACAAAAGTTACAGATTGAATTGTACTGATTCAGTTAATTATTCATCTCAGTCAAGGTTGCAATTTAGAGTCTACAAACAATCTTGGTGTTAAGGACTAGGAAAGGGAAATCAAATTAGTCATTCTTCATTATTTTACCATTGACTCTTGGTACAGTCCTTGCAGACATCCACATAAAATGATTGCACACAGTCACCCACTAATCCCTGTCCGCTCTATCCCAAACTGTTAAGTAGAATGACTACTTAGGTGAAGTATTAGTGAGTATCCAGTATCTTTGGCTCTTGCTGAAGATGATCACAATGTGTTTTGAAAAAAATGGTAAAATCCATAGCAGGGAAAAAGTCAGAAAAAAAATTGATACTATGTCTCAGTTTTGATGCTTACATCTCTCAATCAAAATTAAAATTGCTTATTCTTCCTGAGATCCATCATAGCATTTTTACACAAATAACACATAGTAATTAACTATGAAAAAATTCCAAAAAGTAAATTATTACTTCTGCTTACAAATGATTATAATACAGGAAAATGAATATTTAATTATCAGACAGGTCCGCCATTGTTGAACTTATTTTGATAAGTATTTCATCACCAAACAAAGCGAACCAAAAGGAGAATGTGTAACCACACTCACCATCACAGAATCATTCATATCTCTCATCTGAAAGACGTCCATGCACACCTCGGTTCGGTTCGGTGGTAAGTTTGGCACAGCCTCATTGCTGCCAGAGAGGTTGGTTTGTGGGATATCGAAGTATGTACTGTCTGGTTCTCTGGGGAAAAAAATTCCACTGTTTACGAAATGAAATTGACATCAAGCTCAGATTTGCCAACTTTATTCATTCTCATTTGATAGATAGCAGCTGAAGAATCATTTAATTGATTTAGGATTGAAGACATTTTAAAAATATTTAATGCATTTTGCATTAAATACTGTGAAATGAAAACCTTCATAGAAACAGTGTAAGAATGAAACACATTGAAGGTCAAAAATACCATGAGTAATCCTGATCTGGTAAGTCAAGTCCTTTGACGCTGATAGTCTAATTTTGTGCTTTTTTAAAATCATCAAAATCATCTTCAATAACTATTAGGTAATAATATTCTGCAGAAAAAAAAATTGAGAACTGCATTAGAGCCTAGGAGTCAGTTTTAAACAAGAACTTTTTTAACCTACCTAATGCCATCTGGGATGGGAAAGACAGTAGTAGCAGGGAATATTTACCTTACAAAATACACCTTATTAACAACCTACTAAGCCCCATTAGCATTTGTCATATCCGATTCTATCCTCATTTTACCACATGCCATTCCTGGAACAATTCACCACTCACCAAATATCCACTGAAAGAACAGCATTCCTTGCATCCACATCATTTTTAAAAAGCTGCTGTTCAATTCAACAAGTGGTGGCAATCTGGTGTTACCCTTTAATGGCAACAAAATGGCACAACAGCTACATATCCACACTGCTCATGGCACATAGCAGGGCTAACATTCGCTCACATATACGACTCTAATTCTAGATGCTATTTAACTCGCAGGCTAAATAGTTTACCTGTCCTTAGCTACATCACATCTAAACTCCCTCTCAAAGTCTCAGATACTCCATCTCTAATGTCCACTGCTCACCCAAATTTGTCATTGTCCAGGAGGGGATCATCATATACAGGCAAGCAATCAGACAATTCCAAACATAAACAAACAGTTATTGACAGCAACCAAACATGAACACAAATGATACAAATAGAGGCTGCAGTTTGCCCTATAATGCAAACCAAATGCCTGCTTCATGAATAATAAGTACTTCACAGTTCATTATAGTCTTCTGAACCCAACTCACATCTACTGAAACTGGGTGTCAATCTGATCCTATCTGGCTTATTGCACCCCATGCTGTTAAACTCTGTCATGAACAAAGAAAGCTTCCTTTAGCTCAATCTCTATTCTGCACTGTGGCACTTGATTGGCCAGGATCTGCTGGAGGTGTATGTCAGTATGCTTCTGGCAGGTACCATGAGTGAATCCATGAGGAAAAGCATCAATCACCCTCATCTACAAGCAGAAGGGGGAGAGGGAGGAACTCAGAAATTGGAGACCAATCTCACTATTGAATGCGGATTACAAAATTTTGTCAAAGGTTAATCGCCAACCGGGTCAGGTCTGCTCTGGGGTCAGTGATTCACCCTGACCAAACCTGTGCTGTACCGGGCAGGAAGATCGCCGAGAGTCTCTCACTTCTCAGGGATATAATCGCCTACATGCAGGACAGAGGGTTGGACACTTGCCTCATCAGTCTGGACCAGGAGAAAGCCTTTGACAGGATATCACACACGTATATGAGAGATGTTCTCTCCAAAATGGGCTTTGGGGAGGGAATCTGCAATTGGATCAGACTGCTCTACACCAACATTGTCAGTGCAGTCTCAATCAATGGGTGGGAATCAGATAACTTCCCAGTCAGATCTGGAGTCAAGCAGGGCTGCCCTCTCTCTCCCGCCTTGTTTGTGTGCTGCATAGAGCCATTTTCCGAGTCCATTAGGAATAATGCGAGCCTGAAAGGGGTGACTATTCCTGGCAGCGGTAGCCTACAAGTTAAGGCCTCCCTGTACATGGATGACGTCGCTGTTTTCTGCTCGGATCCGCTGTCCATGCACAGACTCATGTGCATATGTGACCAGTTCGAAACCGAGGCAAGAGCGAGGCCATGCTCTTCGGGAACTGGGCCGACCAATCCTCGATCCCCTACACCATCAGGACCGACCGCCTGAAGGTGTTGGGTATTTGGTTCGGAGGTGGAGGGGGGGGGGGGGGTGGGGAGAGAAACTGGGGCATGTGCCAAGTCTTGGGAGAACCATATCAGCAAAGTGAGGCAGATGGAAGCTTCGGTCACTCTCCATCGCGGGAAAAAACCTGGTCATCAGGTGTGAGGCACTGTCATTGCTGTTATACGTGGCAAAGGTCTGGCCTATTCCCAGAACCTGTGCCAATGCAGTCACCCAGGCCATCTTCCATTTTATATGGAGATCAAAGATGGACTGGGTCCGAAGGGACTCAATGTATATAGATCTGGGCAACGGGGGAAAAATACACCCGATGCCACCCTCACCCTGATAGCCACCTTTGTGTGTGGCTGCAGCAAGCTGTGCGTGGATCCCCAGTACGCAAACACCAAGTGTCACTGAGGTTCGACCTGTCCCCGATGTTGCGAAGGATGGGCCTGGCCTCACTGCCACGGAATGCTCCAAGTAGTTGGACCGTTCCGTATCACCTCTCCTTCGTGGAAAAATTTATGAAGAAAAACACCTTTGACCACAAGTCCATCAGGAAATGGTCAGCACGTAGTGTCCTTGAGACCCTTCGGGAAAAAGAGAGGGCGGATCCTATCGAGCGGTTCCCTGAGCAGACTTTCAAAGTCATTTGGCAGAATGCTCATCGCCAGAACTTGCCAACAAGCACCAAGACATGGCTTGGCTGGTGGTGAGAAGGGCTCAGCCTGTGAGATCCTTTATGCACACCCGGACTCTCAGCCGCACCGCATGCTGCCCTCAAAGCGGCTGCAGGGGGGACGAGACTGTCACACACCTCCTTCTGGAATGTGCCTATGCAGAAGAAGTCTGGAGAGGAATGCAGTGGTGTTTGTCGAGGTTCGTCCCGAGCAGTGCCGTGATGCGGGACTCCGTGCTCTAGGGTCTGTTCCCCGGACGCACACCGAGACAAACATCAACTGTGCCTGGAGTATCATCAACTCGGTGAAAGATGCTCTTTGGGCGGATCGAAACCTGTTGATCTTCCAGCTGAAGGAGTTGACCCCGACTGAGTGTTGCAGACTGGCACATTCCAAGGTCCAGGACTACGTGTTGAGGGACACGCTGAAGCTTGGGGCAGCTGCCGTCAAGGCGCAGTGGGGAAAGACCACCGTGTAACATCTGCCTGCCTAAGAAGAACAGGGGGCCCACCCAGTCATTTGGGCTCTGCTGACGCCTCAGCAGAAGAGCTGGATAGTAAAATGTACAGACTTGTATACAGGAAAAATAAATTTCGATATCTGTATCGAAAGCAATATAATGTGTGCATAAAAATGGCATGACCAATTGTATAGAGATCCAAATAATTTCATAAATAAAGTATATTTTTGAAATAAAAAAAAACTTTGTCCTTCTGAGATGACAGACCCCACTCCCCTCAGTATGGATCAGTCTGCCTTATCGCCTATTTGAATTGTGCAGAGCGCAGCAAGCCAAAGCGGGGTAGCACACTGTGTTTGGACTACAATAGAGGGGACTCCAACTCAGATTGTTTAAACTGCAGATTCACTGCTTCAGCAGCCCTATTGTCTGAATCATCATGGCCCCAGTCAACGCATGTGCACCAACTTATATCAAAAACGGGGTGCCTCCTGTGTTCTGATCCTGTTTGTAGACTTTTATTTGTACATTTCCTGGTCTGTCGTGTTTATTCTGGATATCAAGAATTCAAGGACATTCGAAGAACAGGATGATTCCTCTTTCTTAAAGCAAAGTACACTACAAAATTACTGCAAATATTTTATCCATACAATGCTTGCAATCACAATTTGTGGGCTTATCTCGAGATCAGACTAAAAGAGGTGATCAGCAAGTTCCATCTCAACTTCCAACCGTTGATCAGACAATCTCCTCTGACTGCACTCTGAGGCAATCTATCTTATAAACACTTTCCTTACACACAAGTATAGGAAGGTGTTCAACCCTTGATATTATCCAGACTCCAGTAACTGATCAGTTTGGTCATTGGCAAGCATCATAAATGTATGTGATCACCAGACCTGGTTTGATTTTTTGCTCATTAAGACTTGCTTGTTTCTGTCAGAAATAGGCTTATCCCTTGATTGTAATGAACTTTGATCTCAGTTATTGCTTACTCAGCTATTGTTACTTTTATGTCATCCAACACAGCACAATTCTATGATCAGATTCTACGTTTAGCTGATAAGTAGTCCACATTATTAGATCTGATTCACTGGGTATCTTTCAAAGGACTCCAGCCTTTTAGAGTTACAATTTAGCCCATTACTGTTGAATTAGAAACTAATCCAAACACACATTTATTCAGATACAGAAACTTTAAAACCAGTGACCTTTCTAATCATTAGGTGATAAACCTGATGGATTGACTTTTTCCATCAAGGGTAATTACATATTTTTTTCTTCTCATTTCATTTTGACTACTCTCGCAAAGGTCAATTTCTACACTCCCCATCCCAGAACCATAATCAATTATAAAACTTGTCACCACATTCATTACAGTCTGTGGTCATATTAATGAGATATGATGGAGTGGTGTTCCCTCCAACACTCACTACCCTTACTACCCTTGGAATTTACACAAGTGATGAAATACTTTTGACCAGAAATTTCCTCCTTTTAGGTTAATTCTGATAACTCCTGCATCACTGCAATGACAATGTTTGATTTCCACGTGTTAGTGGTATGGTGCAATCCACGTTTGACTTGCATTTGATGCCTAAGCATGTTCATTCTGCATGCATTGTAAAGAATTGAAGAAATAATTGCTAATGAAATGTAGCTGATTTCCAATGGCAGGCTTGTTTTTGGACCTGCAATGTCCTAGCAGCCAGTAGATGTGGATCCAACATTTTGGCCTGCCACAGCGACACTGACTCCATCCTCCCTTGACGTTGTTCAAACTATTTTCCTGTGGCACTTTGCATCTTGAGAATGAAAAGTAATGGTGAGGAATTCAACTTGCTGTGACACCGTCAGCACCAGGCTCTGCCTTGTAAATAGATAACCCCACCCCATATTCCCTTTTAATCCACTCTACCCTGAAAGCACATTTGCACCCATGGCCCCAATGTACAGACACACTATATTGAACTTTGCCTCCAAATGTCCTCCATGCACACCCCCATTGTCTCCTAGAGGCCACAGTGGTGGCCACTGTGAATAACTCCTGCCATCATCTACCATGTCCTCTGATGCTGTTCTTCGTGCTCCCTCACACCTCGAGTTCACTCACATCACTATCATTGATCCACCACCACAAATCCCTCTGTTTCTTTCCCTCCCCCAACCTGGATGCCACTAGCTCTTTTGGCAGTGTTTCCCCAACTGTCTATACAGGCCCCCATTTCAGCTTCCTTAATGATCAATGAATGGACAACCAAGAATAAATAGGAGTCTTGGAGCGGCATGGTGGCTCAGTAGTTAGCATTGCTGCCTCACAGCACCAGGGACCTGGGTTCGATTCCCACCTACCTGTGTGGAGTTTGCACATTCTCCCTGTGTCTGCGTGGGTTTCCTCTGGGTGCTCCGGTTTCCTCCCACAATCCAAAAATGTGCAGAGCAGGTGAATTGGCCCATGCTAAACTGCCCACAGTGTTAGGTGTGTTAATCAGGGGTAAATATAGGGTAGGGGAATGGGTTTGGATGGGTTACTCTTCGGAGGGGCGGTTTGGATTTGTTGGGCCGAAGGCCCTGTTTCCACACTGTAGAGAATCTGAATCTGATCTGATCTGATTGAACGTAATAATGATGAGCAGAACTAGACAATTCAGCCCTCTGTGCCTGCTCTGCCATTAAACATGATCATGTGGATGTGGTTTACATGGACTTCAGTAAGGCTTTTGACAAGGTCTCCTATGGAAGGCTGGTCCAAAAGTTAACAGCCCATGGAATCCAGAGCAAGTTGGCAATCTGGATCCAAAACTGGCTTTCAAATAGGGCAAAGGATGATGGTGGAGGGTTGCTGTGTGATTGAAAGCCTGTGACCAGCCAGTGGTTACCAAAGGGATTGGCTCTAGGACCTTTGCTTTTTGTTATGTACTTCATGACTTGAATGTGAATGTAGAAAGTCTAATTATTAAGTATGTAGCTGATACTAGTTGCACTGGGGAAGATGCAGAGGCGATTTACCAGGATATTGCCTGGGATTAAAAAAAGGTGTCAGTTATGAGAAGAAACTGGATAGGTTGGGTTTGTTTTCTTTGGGAACAGAGGAGGCTGGGGGCGGAATCTTATTGATGCACTATATTAGAGAGGCATTGATAGGATAGATCATGAGAATCTTTTTCCCCATGGCAGACTTGCCTAAGATCAGCCGAATAGGTTTAATGTGAGGATTAAGTGGCCTAGAGGAGATCTGAGGAAGTATCTTTTCACCCAGAGGGTAGGAGAAATATGGAATAGGTTTAATGTGAGGATTAAGTGGCCTAGAGGAGATCTGAGGAAGTATCTTTTCACCCAGAGGGTAGGAGAAATATGGAATGCATTGCCCCAGAGGGTAGTGGAGGCAGATACTCTTGCATCATTTAGAAAGCATCTGGGTAAGCATTTAAAATGCCAGGACACAGTAGGCAATGGACCAAGTGTTGGTAAATGGGATTAGTGTAGTTTGGCGTTTGTTGATCAGCATAGACATGGTGGGCTGAAGGGCCTGTCCTATGCTGTATGACACTCTGACCCTACCTATGACTCTATGACTGTATTCACCCAGAGACCTTAACCAATTTGATGAATGGCCTTTAGACAGAGTCCTGACCACTGTCTTTGCAGCTCCCCAACTGATGGTATGTCATTAGGAGATAGTGAGACTGCAGATGCTGGAAAGTCAGATTGGATAAAGAGTTGAGCTGAAAAAGCATAGCAGGTCAAGCAGCATCAGAGAAGAGGGGCAGTCAACATTAATCAGTCCTGATGAGAGGTTCTGTCCAGAAACTTCGATTCCCCTCCTCCTCTCATACTGCTTGACTTCCTGTGCTTTTAGCAGCTCAACTTTTCATCCACTCTGATGGTATGTCATTTCCCTGAGTGCAGATACTGACCCTACAGAACAAACTGTTGCTATCATGGACTGCAGTCACACAGATTACCCTGACTGTGAGCAATTCTAACCAACAAATGATTGTGGCCAAGCCCCTGTTGTGTCCCTGACTGAAGTACCAAAAACACCCCCCCACCCCATCCCCCCATGACTGGACTGAGGACTGGCCCCAACCTATTTCTTTTATGGCCATTCAATTGAATAAATTTATAATTTGTTTGATACAGACAGCTGGCACATGCTGCAGGCGTTAGATTGATGACGACTCAGTATACCACACAACTAGATTTCCAACCGGGTAACAGGTCCCTTCTGGCAAGCATTAGAAGCAGTCCAATCAGTGTAAAAGAGCACATTAGTGTGGCAGCACTAATAGCTTTTGACTCTGGCTGAAGGGCCAAGGCACTAACAGGCATGGCATGCTGAGAGAACACCGAAGGAGACAAGCTGCTAAGATGGAGATTGGTTGAAACGGTGAGCTGCGTGCCTGTCTCTGCATGCAAAGCGTCCCTGCTTTTTAATGCTGGTTGCCAGTGTGCCCTGCAAAGGAGGCCTGTTCTTCCGAAGCAGCCTATAACTGGATCAGGAAAGTGTAATGATGTTTGGGAGTGGTTGGCAAATGTCAAATGCCAATGTCTGTGGGCAGGGGGTGTGTGCAGCTGGTAGCCATGGATCATATCCTAAGATGCTGTTTGGTGCTGAGCAGCAGGAAGGGTTCTTGCATCCTTAGCGAGCTGAAATCACCAGCTCCTCACTCACCTCTATTTTGGGAATCTTCAACTTTAGCTTGTTTGACATGTTTGGGAAAATGGGAAGCTGAGTATTAGTGAGTTGCATTCTAATAAGGCATTTAGCAAGTTTATAATCCCCCTTAATTGGCATCTTGCTGCTGACTAGTGCGAAATTTGCCTGGTTGCTCAGAAAGAGCAGAAATGATGCAGCAAGATGCTCATGATGTTGAGATACTCCTTCCCAGATTTCTTGTCCAATTTTGTCACATATCTCTCCATAGCCCATGTTGCTTTAGCCACTGTAGGATTCCACCCATTATAATATTCAAATGGCCAACCCACTTCCTTAGAGTAAGCCAGCTGCCCAACTTACATGTGCCCCACTTCACCTGACAAAGGAGTAGCGTTCTAAAAGCTTGTGATTTCAAATAAACCTGTTGGACTGCAACCTGATGTCATGCGACTTCTGATGTTGTCCACACCAGTCCAATACTGGCACCACCTCCACATTATGGCTTCCATTAAAACGTGAAGCAGAGATGCAATGTCAGGATTCCGAACTGAACTTTAATCCTCCCAACTGGACCGAAACTTGCCTGATTTGTGGGGTTAGACACCACACTCCCCATTTACAGAAAGAAACAGAGTTGCAGACTTACAAACTGCTCCAGAGATGTTCAAATGTAGGGCCTTCATCTGCTGGTGAAGATTGGGACATCTTGGCTATGGGATGGTCCAATGATGGGTGAAGTATTCTGTGATCAAAGTAAACAGTTATAAACAAACAGTTACATCATGAATGATGGACATATTTTTGATTATTTTGACATGTGTTATTAAATGAAATGATTATTATAATCCAATTTGTGTGCCTGTTCAGCACATCAGCTTCAAGATTCTCTTTCCAAACCCTTCCACTATCTCTTCAACTTTATCCAAGCGATATTCTCCAGCCATATGTTGGAATCATTTATGACAATCGAGAAGAACTAGCTAATCAAATAGACAAGTTTACATTTGGGGATATAATTAATTACAAGAAATTAGATATATATTTTTACTAATTCATGTTATTAAAGATCTTTGGTATCAATGCAACAGGAAAATATTGATACTTCAACCTTTTCTCAAAGGTGTCCTTCTTTTGAATATAAGATTGGTCCAGTTTACTGTGGAAATCTCTTAAACAAGTGAAGATATCATTTTCCAGACTCAAAGACTCATTAATATCCATATGATTTATTAAAAACAACATTCAGTGCACATAATTAATATGAACCCAATTAATGTTAGACCTTGCCTGATGTCTGATCATGGTTCTGTCAAAAAACAGAGTGCGCACATTGGTGATAGTTTGCATGCATATACAGAGGTGAGATGAAAGTTTCCTAAGTTATGAATTATTTGAGGACTGATCTTAGTAATAATTGCTTTGTCTCCTGCACACTGCACTTTGTGCTACACTTAATATTGCAGTTGGCTCTCAGACATTATTCAGTTGTTTTAATGCTGTGTCCTTTCATTTGCTAAAACTTGTAGATTGATCTAAAAAAGCTCCAATTGATAAAATCATCTTGATGCTCCCATTTATAAAAGTGAATGCATGGCACTAAACTTAGCCTCACAGGATAGCGAATGCCACAGTCTTTGCTGAGTAAGCTGATCTCAACTGGATTGATATTGACATAAAAGTAGGCCAACTCGTCCATTGAGCCTTCTCTGCCATTCAATAAGATCATGGCTGATCTTTTTGTGGACTCAACTCCACTTACCCGCCAGCTCAACATAACCCTTAATTCCCTTACTATTCGAAAATCTATCTTTGTCTTAAAAGCATTCAACAAAGTAGCCTCAACTACTTACCTGGGCAGGGAATTCCACAGACTCACAACCTTTTGGTGAAGAAGTTCCACCTCAACCCAGTCCTAAAGCTATTTCATAAAGCTAAGGATCCCTTATGCCTTAGCCTTATTAATTACTTTCTCAACATGTCTGCCACGTTCAGCAATTTCTGTACATATAATTCTTTTGCTACTATGCCACCTTTACAATAGTTTCTTTTTTTGGCTCCTCTTCACTCTTTCTAACATAACATATAACTTGTTGCTGCAGCAACTTTCATGAGACATGCCTGCCCTTTCCACAAGTCGATGTTTCTTTGAAGTCCATCCCTATCCTTCTCACAATTCACATTATGTCCTAGTTTTCAGTCATCTGCAAATGTTGCAGTTGCATCTGTAAACTCAGACCAAATTAATTGATATAGATTAAGAAAATCAGGAGGTCCAACTGAACCTTGATGAAGCCCAATAGATACATTTCTCAAGTTTACAAAATAAACATTTACCACAGCACTCCAATCCTGTCACTTGCCCAATTTTGCAATTTGCTGTCATTTTCCCTTTCATTTTATGGGCCTCAATTTTGCTGGAAATTCTGTTATTTGTCACTTTATCAAACACCTTTAATGATATAGCTTATCGGACATCGCGTACTGGACAGAGCAGAAATGTCCACCAATTAAATATTGGGAAGACCGACACAATTGTAGTTGGTCCTGCTCCAAATTCTACTCCCAGCTGTATTTGAGATTAAATCAGTCTGTCTATATTTATAAGGTAAAAACAATGACTGCTGATGCTGGAAACCAGATTCTGGATTAGTGGTGCTGGAAGAGCACAGATGTTCAGGCAGCATCCAAGGAGCTTCGGAATCGACGTTTCGGGCAAAAGCCCTTCATCAGCTTTATTCCTGATGAAGGACTTTTGCCCGAAACGTCGATTCCGAAGCTCCTTGGATGCTGCCTGAACTGCTGTGCTCTCCCAGCACCACTAATCCTGTCTATATTTATGACACTACTGATCCAAAGACTAGCCACATATTCTCATTACAACCACATATTCTCATCATCATTAAACCTGTCTATTGTAACCTACATAACATTGTTCAAATTTGCCCCTCTCTCAGTTTATCTGTTGCTCAAAACCTCATTCATGCTTTCCTTAACTTTAGACTTGGAGAAAGTGAGGACTGCAGATGCTGGAGATCAAGTCAAAAATTGTGGTGCTGGAAAAGCATAGCCGGTCAGGCAGCATCCGAGGAGCAGGAGAGTCAATGTTTTGAGCACGAGTTCTTCCTGGTGAAGAGCTCATGCTTGAACCGTCGATTCTCCTGCCCCTCAGATGCTGCCTGGCCGGTTCAACTTTAAACTTGATTATTTCAATACACCCAGTCTCCTTTATTCTATAATAAAAATAACATCGCCCAAAACTCTGCTGCCCACATCATAACTCACAGCAAATCTTGTTCCCCCATCACCCATGCTTGATGACCTACATTAGCTCCTGGTCATGCAACAAGGGGATTTTAACATATATCCCACATTTTCAAGACAGTCCATGGCCTTTGCCCTTCATACCTGAGAAAGGTCCTTCAACCCTATAGTCGTCCAAGAGATCTGTGATCTTCTTAATCCAGTCTCTTCTACAATTATAATTGTTTCATTAGTGATAGCCAAGTCTTCAGTCCCCCAGACTCTGCAATTCCCTTCCTGCACCTTGTTGCCTCTCTGCCTCACTTTCCTCCTTTCAGATACTTCTTAAAATTTACCTTGTTACAGAATCATAGAGTTGTATAGCTATTGATCTAGAATTTGGTCACCTGACCTAGTGTCTCATGTGGCTTGGTGTCACACCTTGTTTTTAATACTCCTTTAAACACTTTAGAATGTTTCATTAAATAAATAAATAAATAAATATATATAATAAACATATTTTGGTGTTGCTTTGGAAGTCCATGTATATGATGTCATGGGGAGGACAGTGCAGGGGAGAGTGAGGGGGAGAAGGACAGAGGGAGAGGGAGAGAGACAGAGGGAGAGGAAGAGAGAGAAAATTCACAACTAATCTTGGAGGAACTGTTGGGAGAAGTTCACAGCACAGAGTCAGATAAGTTAATTGTTGTTTTAAGTCTGTCCAAGAGAAAGGCTGCAGTAGTGAGTATAGTGGATTCTTTCTTGATTATGTGTTTTTGGAGAGAAGTCTCTTGATTAAAGTTAAAATATAAGCCATAGCTATTAATTTAACCTTGGGCAGTGTTTGTAGAGGAATAAGATGGTGTTATTTTCTGGGTCTTTAGATTGTGAAGGAGCAAAAATGGCCTTTGCAGTGATATGTACTTCTTGTCAGATGTGGGAGTTTAATGAGAGTTTAAGGGTTACTGCAGATTATATCTGCCATAAATGCTGTTGGATGCGAATCTCATCAGATCGAGTGGATCAGTTGGAGAGACAGATAGAAGCGATGAGGAATTTGGAACAGCAACAGTATGTGATGGATGGCAGTAAAAGGAAGGAGGGAAAGTCTCAGATACAGTCACATAGATGGGTTAACTCCAGGAAGGGTAAGAGAGGTCGGCACGTAGGGCAGGAGTCTTTCATGGATATACCTATTTCAAACAGGTATGCTGTTTTGGAAAATGTAAAGGGTGATGAATTCTCAGGGGAACGTAGCACGAACAGCCAAGATTCTGGCATTGAGACTGGCTCTAATGCAACGAGGGATACATCAGCTTCCAAGAGATCAATTATGTTAGGGGATTCTGTAGTCAGAAGTACAGACAGACGTTTTTGTGGCCAGTAGAGAAAAAGCAGAATGGTGTGTTGTTTACCTGGTACTAGGATCAAGGAGGTCTCAGAGAGGGTGCAGAATGTTCTCACGGGGGAGAGGAGCCAGCAGGAGGTCATTGTCCACATTGGAACCAACGACATTGGAAAGGAAAAGGTTGAGACTCTGAAGGGAGATTACAGAAAGTTAGGCAGAAATTTAAAAAGGAGGTCCTCAAGGGTAATAATATCTGGATTACTCCCAGTGCTACGAGCTAGTGAGGGCAGGAATAGGAGGATAGAGCAGATGAATGCATGGCTGAGGAGCTGGTGTATGGGAGAAGGATTCACATTTTTGGATCATTGGAATCTCTTTTTGGGGTAGAAGTGACCTGTACAAGAAGGACGGATTGCACCTAAATTGGAAGGGGACTAATATACTGGCAGGGAAATTTGCTGGAACTGCTTGGGAGGATTTAAACTACTAAGGTGGCGGGGTGGGACCCAGGGAGATAGTGAGGAAAGAGATCGATCTGAGACGGGTACAGCTGAGAACAGAAGTGAGTCAAACAGTCAGGGCAGGCAGGGACAAGATAGGGCTAATAAATTAAACTGCATTTATTTCAATGCAAGGTGCCTAACAGGGAAGGCAGATGAACTCAGGGCATGGTTAGGAACATGGGACTGGGATATCATAGCAATTACGGAAACATGGCTCAGGGATGGGCAGGACTGGCAGCTTAATGTACCAGAATGTAAATGCTACAGGAAGGATATAAAAAGGGAGGCAAGAGGTGGGGGAGTGGCATTTTTGATAAGGGATAGCATTACAGCTGTGCTGAGGGAGGATATTCCCAGAAATACATCCAGGGAAATTATTTGGGTGGAACTGAGAAATAAGAAAGGGATGATCAACTTATTGGGATTGTATTATAGACCCCCCAATAGTCAGAGGGAAATTGAGAAACAAACTTGTAAGGAGAGTTCAGCTATCTGTAAGAATGATAGGGTAGTTATGGTAAGGGATTTTAACTTTCCAAACATCGACTGGGACTGCCATAGTGTTAAAGGTTTAGATGGAGAGGAATTTCTTAAGTGTGTACAAGACAATTTTCTGATTCAGTATGTGGATGTACCTACTAGAGAAGTTGCAAAACTTGACCTATTCTTGGGAAATAAGGCAGGACAGGTGACTGAGGTGTCAGTGGGGGAGCATTTGGGGCCAGCAACCATAATTCTAAAATTAGTAAATTTTAAAATAGTGATGGAAAAGGATAGACCAGATCTAAAAGTCAAAGTCCTAAATTAGAGAAAGGCCAATTTTGATGGTGTTAGGCAAGAACTTTCGAAAGCTGATTGAAGGCAGATGTTCGCAGGTAAAGGGATGGCTGGAAAATGGGAAGCCTTCAGAAATGAGATAACAAGAATCCAGTGAAAGTATATTCCTGTCAAGGTGAAAGGGAAGGCAGGTAGGCAAAGGGAATGCTGAATGACTAAAGAAATTGAGGGTTTGGTTAAGAAAAAGAAGGAAGCATATGTCAGGTATAGACAGGATAGATCGAGTGAATCCTTAGAAGAGTATAAAGAAAGTAGGAGTATACTTAAGAGGGAAATCAGGAGGCCAAAATGGGGACGTGAGATAGCTTTGGCAAACAGAATTAAGGAGAATCCAAAGGGGTTTTACAAATATATTAAGGACAAAAAGATAACGAGGGAGAGAATAGGGCCCTCAAAGATCAGCAAGGCAGCCTTTGTGTGGAGCCACAGAAAATGGGGGAGATACTAAATGAATATTTTGCATCAGTATTTACTGTGGAAAAGGACATGGAAGATATAGAATGTAGGGAAATAGATGGTATCATCTTGAAAAATGTCCATATTACAGTAGAGGAAGTGCTAGATGTCTTGAAACGCATAAAGGTGGATAAATCCCCAAGACCTGATCAGCTGTACCAGAGAACTCTGTGGGAAGCTAGAGAAGTGATTGCTGGGCCTCTTGCTGAGATATTTGTATCATCAATAGTCACAGGTGAGGTGCCGGAAGACTGGAGGTTGGCAAATGTGGTGCCACTGTTTAAGAAGGGCGGTAAAGACAAGCCAGGGAACTATAGACTGGTGAGCCTGACTTCAGTGGCAGGCAAGTTGTTGGAGGGAATCCTGAGGGACTGGATGTACATGTATTTGGAAAGGCAAGGACTGATTCAGGATAGTCAGCATGGCTTTGTGCGTGGGAAATCATGTCTCACAAACTTGATTGAGTTTTTTGAAGTCGTAACAAAAGAGGATTGATGAGGGCAGAGCAGAAGATGTGATCTATATGGACTTCAGTAAGGCGTTAGACTAGGTTCCCCATGGGAGACTGATTAGCAAGGTTAGATCTCATGGAATACAGGGAGAACTAGCCATTTGGATACAGAACTGGCTCAAAGGTAGAAGACAGAGGGTGGTGGTAGAGGGTTGTTTTTCAGACTGGAGGCCTGTGACCAGTGGAGTGCCACAAGGATCGGTGCTGGGCTCTCTACTTTTTGTCATTTACATAAATGATTTGGATGCGAGCATAAGAGGTAAAGTTAGTAAGTTTGCAGATAACACCAAAATTGGAGGTGTAGTGGACAGCGAAGAGGGTTACCTCAGATTACAACAGGATCTGGACCAGATGGGCCAATGGGCCAAGAAGTGGCAGATGGAGTTTAATTCAGATAAATGCGAGATGCTGCATTTTGGGAAAGCAAATCTTAGCAGGATTTATATACTTAATGGTAAGGTCCCAGGAAGTGTTGCTGAACAAAGAGACCTTGGAGTGCAGGTTCATAGCTCCTTGAAAGTGGAGTCGCAGGTAGATAGGATAGTGAAGGTGGTGTTTGGTATGCTTTCCTTTATTGGTCAGAGTATTGAGTACAGGAGTTGGGAAGTCATGTTGCGGCTGTACAGGACATTGGTTAGGCCACTGTTGGAATATTGCGTGCAATTCTGGTTTCCTTCCTATCGGAAAGATGTTGTGAAACTTGAAAGGGTTCAGAAAAGATTTACAAGGATATTGCCAAGGTTGGAGGATCTGAACTACAGGGAGAGGCTAAACAGGCTGAGGCTGTTTTCCCTGGAGCGTCGGAGGCTGAGGGGTGACCTTATAGAGGTTTACAAAATTATGAGAGGCATGGATAGGATAAATAGACAAAGTCTTTTCCCTGGGGTCGGGAAGTCCAGAACTGGAGGGCATAGATTTAGGGTGAGAGGGGAAAGGTATAAAAGAGACCAAAGGGGCAACTTTTTCACGCAGAGGGTGGTACGTGTATAGAATGAGCTGCCAGAGGATGTGGTGGAGTTTGGTACAATTGCAACATTTAAGAGGCATTTGGATGGGTATATGAATAGGAAGGGTTTGGAGGGATATGGGCTGGGTGCTGGCAGGTGGGACTAGATTGGGTTGGGATATCTGGTCGGCATGGATAGGTTGGACCGAAGGGTCTGTTTCCATGCTGTACATCTCTATGACTCTATATCATTACATTACCTTTCTGAACCCGGTGTTACTTCATAAAAAATAACTCAATCATGCTGGTTAAACATTGTCTGCCTTTACTAAATTATTGCAAGCTTTCCATAATTTATCTACATTGATTCAAGGGATTGTCAATGTAGTCCTGAATGACTTAAAGTCCCTCTCAGGTTAAATGTGAAATGGACATGCCTGCAGACTCATGTCCTTCAGGAGAAGAAATCTGCTATCCTCACCTGCTCTGGCCTACCAGGAACTCCAGGCTCACAGCAACATGGTTGACTTTCAACTGCCCTCTGAAATGGCCTAGTTAGCCACACAGTTGTAACAATCACTACGAAGTTTGAACAAAGAAATGAAACTGATCAGACTATCTGGCACCCAGCTAGGCACAATGGTAAAAGACAATGGCAGAAATAGCCTTGTCAACCCTGCAAAGTCCTCCTTACTAACATTTGGGATTAGAGTCAAATATGAAGGAGCTGTCTCACAGACAGGTCAAGCAACAGCCTGATATAGCCATATGCACGAAATCCTACCTGACAGACAAAGTTCCAGATGCTATCACCACTATTCCTGGATATGTCTTGTCCCACAATTGGTCAGGCCCAGTAGAAATGAAGGCACAGTGGTACAGTTAGGAAGGAATTTCCCTGGGAGTCCTCAGCATTGACTCTGGACACCATTAAGTCAAACACAGTTTCAAGTTAAACATAGGTAAGGAAACCGTGTTGACGTGTTGAACAATAACTGGAGGAAACACAGTCGTAGGGCATAAAATGTACTCTGGGTTGGGAATTTCAATGTCCACCAGCCAACTGTGTTTCTGCAACAGCACTACTCATCGAGCTGGTCAGGTCTGAAAGGGTCTGCAGCAAGTGGTGAGGGAACCAATAAAAGAGAAAAACATACTTGATCTCATCCTTACCACTTTGCCTGGTGCAAATGTATGTGTTCATGTTCACATCCACTGAGTTCTTGCAGAGACAAAGTCCTACCTTCACATTTAGAAGACACTACTTTTTTGTTGTGTGGCACTATCATAATCCTAAATGAGACAGAATTTGAACAAACCTTGTAACTCAAGACTGGGAATCTATGATGTATTGTGGACCAACAGCAGCAGAATTTTACTCCAGCACAAATCTGCAACTTCATAAACCAGCATATCCCCAATTCAACCACTACCACCAAGCCAATGGATCAATCTTGGATAAATGGAGAGTGTAGGAGGGCATGCTAGGAGCAGCTCAGGCATAGCTAAAAATGAGGTGTCATCCTGATGCAGCTACCAAACATGACTATCTACATGCCAAACAGCAAGTAACAAACAGAGCTAAGTGATCCCACAATTAACTGATCATATCTAAGCGCTGCAGTCCACAAATATCCCCATCTTCAATGATAAAAAAGCCCAACACAACAATCTTGCTAAGTAGATGTAGGTCTCCTCCAGTGGTCCCCATCATTACAGAAATCAGCCAATTTGTTTCACTCTACATGATATCAAGGAACAGTTAGGTGCACTGAATACTGCAAAAGCTATAGATCCTGACAACATTCTGGCAATAGTACTGAAGACTTGTGCTCCAGAACTTGCTGTTTCTCCACCCAAGCTCTTCCAGTACAGCTGCAGCACTGGCACCTGACTGTGAAAAATTGCCCAAGTATGTCCCGTACATATAAAAACAGGACAAATCCAACCCAGCCAATTACTGTGCCATCAGTCTATTCTTGATTATCAGTCAAGTGATAGAAGGTGTCATCAAGCTCTCAAGCAGCACCGGCTCATCAATAACCTACTCACTAAAGCCCAGTTTAGGTTTCACTAAGGCCAATCAGTTCCTGATCTCATTACAGTCTTGTTTCAAAATTGGACAAAAGAGCTGAATTCCAGAGGGAATATGAGACTGTTAGCCCTGTCAACTGAGTGTAGACTTGAGTCCTACCAAAACTGGAATCAATGGGAAACAGAGGGCAAACTCTTCGCTGGTTGAATCATACCTGGCACATAGGAAAATGGTTGTCATCTCAGCTCCATGACATCTCTGCAAGAGTTCCTCAGGTTGGTATCTATGCCCAATCAACTTCAGCTGCTTTATCAATGACCTCCTGTCCCTCATAAGGACAAAAGTAAGGACATTCAGTGATGTTTGCACAATGTTCAGCACCACTTCTCAGATAATGAAACAGCCTATGTTCAAATGCAACAAATTTGTACAATATCCAGTCTTGGATTGACCAGTGGCAAGTAACATTCAAGTCACAAAATGTTAGGCAATGACCATTTCCAATAAGAGATGATTTAACCCTTGACATTTAATGGCATTATCATCACTGAATCTTCCACTAACAACATCCTGGGAGATTTTCATTCACCAGAAGCTCAAATGGGACTCATCATATACAGTGGCTACTGGGCATGTCAGAGGTTAGAAATACCACTGCAAGTAACTCACTTCCTGAATCCCCAAACCCTTGTCCACTATCTACAAGGCACAAGTCAGGAGTACGAGCGAGTACTCTCCACTTGACTTGATGCATGCAGCTCCAAAAACATTCAAACAACTTGATACCATTCAGGACAAAGCAGCCCACTTGATTGGCACCACATCCAGAATCATCCACACCCTTCACTGCCAATGCTCAGTCACAGCAGTGTATACTATCTACAAGAAATTCACCAAAGATCCTTAGACAGCACCTTCCAAACCCACGACCACTTCCACCTAGAAGGACAAGGGCAGCAGTTACCTGGCAACACCATCACCTGCAAGTTTTCCTCCAAGCCATTCACTATTCTGACTTGGAAATATATGACCGTTCTTTCACTGTTGCTGAGTCAAAGTCCTGGAATTCCCTAAGGGCTTTGTGGGTCAACCTACAGGATATGGACGACAATGGTTCAAGAAAGCAGCTCAGCACCATATTCACTGAAAAAAAAAGATGATGGTCTTATTCTTAAACCCACTTTCCAACAAGGGAATCGCATATACAATTTTCCAGTCCTTTTGTACAGCTTTTGTATCTAAGGAGGTGTTGAAGATTAGGGATGCCCAATGGCTTATAACTTCCATCCTTACCCTCAGATACATCTGATCTGATGCTCGTGAGTTTCAGCTTTAAGTGCCGTTCACCTTGCCAATATTCTGAATGTACTCCAACAGACTCTTGATCCATTAGACCTACCTTATTCCTCAGGTTCAAATTCAGAAATGCCTCCTTCCCCACTGGGCTGGAAACATGCTGGTCTTGAAATACACATGAATGCACTTCAGAAACTCTTTCCCCTCTTTGCCCTTCACAATATCGGTGCCCCAGCGTTTATTTACATAATTGAAGTCTCCCATTCTAACTATAGTTTATGAACTTCACTAGAGTTTCCTTTCAAATTTGATTCCCTTTACCTTTTCCACGCAATTTTTGGCATTTAGAACACATCCAGCAGTACAATGATGCCTTCCCTGCATTGCTTCACACTGCTATATACATGTATTATAATTCGATTTTAGACCTTACTGCATCCATCTTACTCTGACTGAATATAATACCTTACCATTTTTTTACTTAAGTGTTATCTGTCTTCCTATTCTTTGTGCACCTGTTTTTCCTTTCTTATATTACACCCGGTTTTCGTGTCCTCTGCCAACTTAGTTTCAATCCTTACGAAAGGCAAAGGATCATTTAAGGATATTGGTCCCGGCTCTTTTGAGCTATATCCAATCTGTATATGTTCAGCTTCTCTCTGAAGCAGTCACAATGTTCCCAGATTCTCAAGCGTTCCAGCCTACACCATTTCTCCAGCCAGGCATGTACCTGCTCTACCCTCTTACTTCCATACTCACGAGTATAATGAGGTACTTTACAGACAGCTGACTTCCCAGAATCCATTTGCATTCAAAATACCAAAGGTGAACATCACAAAGCATTTCACATGATAAATTGATGTTAGAGTGCTTGGCAAATGCAGAACACGGCAGATTCTACTAATAAGAATGCAACAATGTTTTTTCAGTGATTTTGTTTAAGAGATCAATGTTTGCTGGGGCAATGGGGGAATCTACCTTATCCCTTCTAAAGAGTGCTATGCAACATTTAACAACTATGTGATTGAACAATTGAGGCTCAATACCTTCTCCAAATGAAATTTATTGCAATGCAACATTCTGCGAACCCTTTACTACAGATTCAGCTCATTGTGCGCTTGAGCCCCGATGTAGATTATGAATCTATGACCTTCAGAATAAAATTGCCATAAACTGTGTCAAATTCCACCACATTTTACACTACCACATTTAACAGACCTCTATAATCAATTTTACAATTTGTGCAGAGAAGTTCACTGTCACTTGCTTATGATTTGTAACATAAACCTACAAATGCTTTAAAGAGCTTGTTGACAGTCTGCACACACTATGTATTTGCCCTGTCTTCTCACTAATATGTCATTGAATATTAGTATTTTGCTTTGGGCCTCCAGAGGGCCTCAGTGTGTGACTACCAGGTTGTTCTTGGAACTCTGGGAAAGTGTAATCTTTGCCAAAATGGACATGCCCAAACCTGCCCAGAAAGTTCATATCACCCTTAATCTGCTGCTACCTTATCCATCTGTTCATGATGGTGTCCAGGGACTCAGATGAATGAAACATTACTACACACCTGAGCCCAAATCAACCTTGATTGGAAGCATATAAATAAATCCATAGCCAGCCCCCTGTCAAAACTGTAATCTCCAATCACAATGATTCAATTGTTCTTTACATCTCTGATCCATTCCAAACTATGAAGCCAATGCACACTCCTTCAGCCCTTAAATTGTTAATGTTGCCAACTCCACTACTTTCCTTGTAAAAAGAGACTTGTCCAATCTCTGTATTTGTCAAGATATTTGTCTTTTGAAGTATCTCATAAGATGTTGCCTCACTGATAAAATAAATAAGTGATTAAAATTATAAGAACAGTGAAAAAGTCGAATGACAGCCTATTCTGATATAAACATACAAACATGAATTTGAAGCAGGAGTAGGCCATTCCAGCCCTTGAGCTTGCTTCACCATTTAATAGGTTTATGGCTGGCCTGATTTTGGCATCTCCTTTCCTATCTACTCCAAAATGGATGTGCCCTTGTCAGTTAAGAATCTATCTAAATTGGCCTTAAAATATTCAATGCAGTAACCTTCGTTTTGGTTCAGAATCCCAAAATCACTTGTGCGGTTACCCCTCAGACAAGATGAAAACTAGTATGTACAAACTGGAAAAATAAACAATTGATACAACACCTTAGCAGAAAGCCATAAAAAATAAAGGAAAAAGGAGCAGCAGTAGCTCACAGCCCCTCAAGCCTACTCCACCATTCAACAAGATCATGGCTTAAATGCCCAAAGTCTCAAGTCCTCTTTTGTGCAGCTCATCATTCCCCTCAACTCCTTGATATTTCAAAAATCTACCTTCCTCCTCTTTAAAAAAAACTTTCATGAGCTAGCCTCCACAACTTTATTTGACCATGAACCAGTTTCATAAACAAACTCAATTCTGTCTTCACCTAAAGTACATAATACAAACATGTATTCAAGGGAGTATCTTGGATGTTTTATGCTTTTCCTGGGCTAATGGCACTGAGGACAATTATAATAGTTTAACAATTAACTCATCTGCAGAATGAATCCAGAAATTCTAATCTCTTTAGCTTGATTTTAAATGCTGTGCTGATGTTATTCACTGAACATTAGCATGCTCTGGGAATACACTCATTGCTTTATTACTGAGCACAAGGGAAAGCAGCATAAATCTCAGAAGTATGCCCACTCCACTGCACAGTGGACAAGAGCAGGCAAGTTATGCTGCATTTGTACATGACACTAGTTTGACCTCAGCTGGGGTTGTGTATAGAGTTTGCTCACAACACTTTAGGAAGACTGTGAACATGGTGGACAGATTGCATCATATTACAACAGTTCCAGAGATAGAAGCTTCAGTTATGAAGACAGATTGGAGAATTTGGGACACAGCTCCTTGGAGAGGAGAAGGCTAAGATGAACTTTGATGTAGATTTTCAAAATGATAAGCAGTCTAGACAGGATAGACAGAGAGAAACTGTTCCCAATTGTAAAAGATTAAGAATGAGAGAACACATTTAAAGTGATTTGCAAAAGCAGTAAGGGTGATGTATCAAATAAAACGTAGTGTAGGATGTTCAAACGAGGCATTTAAGAGGGAAGAGAGACATTTATTTAAATAGAATTAATGTACAGATTTACAGGGAGAAGGCAGGAGATGTTACTAAGTCATGATGCAAATTCAGAGAGCCAGCCCAAATATGATGGGTCAAATGTCTTCCTTCTGCGAATAATTATTCTGCATTATCCAGCAGCCCCAAAAGCAACAACATGATACTGCTGAATTTATTGCTGCATACAACTCAAAAATTTCCAATTAACCCCATCTTTAAATTCCCCTAGTCTTCCAGTGCAAACTACACTATAGTACTTCTATGAATAAAAAACAATCCCTGCAATGACTGAACTTGTCCTGGTCCAGATCAGGTCACATTTACAGAAGTACAATAGATAAAGGTCAAAAAGCACATAAATGTAAAAAGCATAACAATGTTAAGTTTACAAAACAGTTTGTTCACTGCAATAAATCTAATTACTAGTTAATATTTGAAAAAATATGAATAGTGTATGTAATTCAGAGGGATGATGTCCTTTTAAAACTCAGTGTATCACATGAGAGGCCAGTGTACTCTTCCCATTAGGCAATGGATGCAACAGTCCAAAGGAAATGGTTTATTTGCATAATAGGTAGAGCAAATAAGTCTTAATAATGTTACAGCTTGCACAAGGAAGCCCAGGGGGGAATCTGAAGGAGTTAATGAGGTCCTCAGATTTCTAACTGGGTCTACGTGCGACATGTGTCATATTATCTTTGAACATTTCTACTATATTAAGACTAATTTCTGATGTTGTATTGTAATAAAAAAAAATCTATAAATGGAGATGAAAAAAACTACAGAAAGATTGCATTGCGCATTTTATAGATATTGGCAGGAAATTTGGCTTGATGAACTTAGGGAAAGCAGTTGAAAGCATGACTCAATTAAGCTTATTGACAAAAGTCCACGGATTCTTTGTATTTGTTTGTGATGAGGTTAGAGGGTGCAGGGGAGAGGAGGTTAGGAGGACAGACTGCACTGTCTTTTTAAAATTCCTAAAACTCCCTGAAGGCATTTCACTTAAGTAGAAATTAAAAATGTGAGATGTATAATGAGCTGATTGGATAATATTGTAAAATGGACAATATCAAAGTCAAAATGATTCCTTCAATCTATAGCTGTCAATTTAATACAGACGTTATATGGTGCTGCCTTAATAAGAACCAAACAAACATTATCGCAATGGAAAATATCTCCCTATAACACCACATCTGGTGCTCTTTCCAATGGCGAAAACACAAATATTCATTGACATGCCCATCATGACCTTTGATTCAACACCACACAAGCAACATTATGAGAAAATTACCATTGATCCATTATGACTCTTCCTTTGATCATGTTCTTTTCATAATATCACCAGTTTAAAAATAGCATTGTTTCAAATTAAGGAAAATTAGATAGCTTTCCCAAGCAATTTGTTCAGTGTGAGAAAGCTCTCAGATCTCAGAAGTGCACTTTAAGTGAGAAAATATTCAAGGAAGAAATGTATTTACCACTCCCATTACCCCTCCTCCCCATTCCCCCTGAAGAAAAGTCAGCTAGATGACAACAGGTTGGATCCCTCCACCACATTAACCAATTTAGTCTACTACAATGTGTAATTGAAGGAACCTTGCCCCTCTTTCAGGGAGAGGTCCCTTCCCTGGGATCTGCCAGCCAATCAGACTGGGATTGCAGAAAGAAGCTACAAGGGGATTACATTTGCCACAGAAAGATGGGTCTTAGGATTTTAAAACACACAAAAAAAGAGAAACTCAGCAGGTCTGGCAACATCTATGGATAAAATAAACCAGAGTTAGCATTTTGAGTCCAATGAGACCCCCTTCAGAACTGATAACAGACGGGAAAAAGTATTTATGCTGATGACAGGGTTGGAAATGAGTTGTGTGGGGGGTGGGGGGGGCGGGGGGGGGGGGGGGGGGGGAAAGAGGAGTGGCAAGAGTGAGTGGAAAGTTGAAGAGGGACACCAAAGATAACGCCAGGCAAAGGGACTGAGACAGGAAGCCAGAAAAGAAAAGCTACATAAATGATAATGCAGACTATGGAGTGAGTGACAATGGGTTGGTTGATTCTGCTGAAAATAACCCATGTCATTACAGGTCCGAGGGTGTGGGGATAGTAATAATTGTGGAAGGAGGAAGTCATGTTCTAAAATTTGTTAAACTTGATGTTGAGTCCTGAAGACTGTAATGTCCCCAAGTGGAAGAAGAAGTGTTGCTCTTCCAGTCTGTGTTGAGGATTTCAGGGTTTATGGTAGAGAAGGATCCTATAGCTCAGGAAGCAGATCTCCAAGGTAGGCAAGTTCTACTTGGCAAGCAACATGAGGGAAGGGTGGGGTGGAATCTTAAGGTGTTGCACATGATGCATTCAGGGCATCCTGAAATGAGATGCCTCCTCTTCTTCCTGCCATTGTTCTTAAAGTAATTTGAAAACAGCTGCCCAAGATTGCTTGTGACCAGGATTTATATTTAACATGTCTGGTCACTGCATTCATTCCATTTGCAGAATTCAGTAAATACAGATGACTCCAGTCTGTACCTCTATGTGCCTTTGTATATGTCATACAATTGACCCTTAAAAGGGGCTCTCACATGCTGGTGGCGTGACATTGATATGTCACGTAAAGTTATATGTCCATTCCCTTGATTGATCACTGCTGGCAAACATGACAGATTGCCCTCACTGTGTCTGTGCTGAATGGCAAGGCAAGACAGAAGGACTGTGAGTCTGTAAGTTTTGAATTAAACAGCAGTGCAAAAAAAAAGGCAAGGCAAGACAGAGATGCTGTGAACAAGTAAGCACAAAAAGTGACTAAGTGCGAAGATAACACACAAAGAATCTTAAGTGCAGGAGATGCATTCCAATGCACGAGCTGTTTGCTGGCCCTTGTGCACAAAGCAATCTGGCAGCAACATTGCAACGAGAGTTGGAGAGCTCCAAAGTGCAGCATTAAAGTGGTGGACTGTATCATAAATGAGTTATAGATGTGATGAGACTGGTGCGTGTCCAAGGCTAACCTCAATGGATGGGGAATGTGGACTGTCGTCAAGCATGGAGCATGCTCAGCAATGTTAGGGAGTGCTGGCTAAAATGGAAGCCAGGAGGGGCAAAAAGCATATTGGAGCACGAGGTACCAGGTCTGACTTATCAGGAATTGTTGTTTAGTTTCTCTCCACTTATGTGTGAGAATACAAACTTAAATATAAATAAAGTGAGAATGGGTAATAATGAGACGTAAATACATGTAAATAGGACCCATTAGTGAGATTCTTGTTTCTTATTAAAACTCTGGATGAAAAATAGGATTTTCTTTTCCCCAGTGAGAATCTCAATTTTCCGATCTTGCTATATTTTCTCAACTGACTCATCACTGCCCACATTGTTCATAAGCTGGGAGGAGTCCACCCCTGGGGTCAAGTGAAGTTATTTATTCCATGCAGAAAGTGAGGAAAGATACAAGAGACCTTGAACCTCCTCACCGGAAGGAATGGGGAAATTGGTAAGTGGCAAGGTGTTACAAATTGGCCCCTCAAACACATTTGACTTCTGCTCAACACCAAATTGTCCATTAATAAACTCATTCCCAATGAAGAAAAAAATATAGTTTGGTCCAGAGCTATGATACAGAAAACATGGGTACTGAAATTTACTGATGGCTTCCCAAACAGCCAGAATTTATCTATCCCTGTTCCCACTGGAACACATTGAATGCATTACTGCCTACCAAGGAGAAGGGTTGCTGACTGATTTCCCTTTTATCCATCACTATATTGCAATTTCCAGTCCATGAGGAAAGTAGCTCAAGGCACCAGGAAGTAGAAACTATGATGCTGAATATGCTAAGGAGGTCGCATCTTTCTCTAATCATCATTTGCGTATTTACCTTAGTGAAGGCTTTGACTGTTGTCTCCCAGTATGCTAATCTCAAGAACTTTGGAATTACCCTTCCACACTAATTGCCCGACTACCCCTCATGGGGTACTCTGGAAACGCAGTAATTTTGCAGTCAGGCTTTCTTAGAGCCTGTTTTGCACTGGAGATTGGCCCAAACCCAATTTCATCCAGCTTTTATAAGTCCTGCCCTACCAAAATAATGCCAATACAGATAGTTTTGCTATAACACATGTTTCGTTAACACAGATTCACTTTAACACTATTGACAAATTGGGGACACTGTTTCTAAAGTGTGAAATTTTAAAAAACATGTTGGCTGTAATGAGAGTACATTGCAATACTTTAAGCGCTGGCTCTGAAGCGCAATTTTTCTATAATGCAGGGTTGCACAAGAACGCAACCATTGGATTACAGAAGAACTACCTGTATTAGGTCATAGGTAAGTTTTATCTATAAAGTATCTAAAAGTTGAAGTCTCACATTATAATTAATTTTTTGGGAGGTCATGTCCCCAAGGCAAGCAATGAATAGTTTATTGTGGGATGTACACAGAGGCTTCCCTCCAACACTTGATCTCTAAGAAACACGTGGAAGATAAACTGACAGACACCACAGCTCACAAAATTACTGATTGTCATTCTTTTTTAAACACATCCAGAAGTGCTCTTAGACAAAACGGAGTGTTTATTTTTCCCATCATTAATTCACCCATTTTTTTTTCACCTATTAGCCACCATCACTAAATAACCAATGTTTCCTATTTATTAATTTACATGCAAAGCCCATTAAGGGCAATGCAGACCATCAAAGGTGAGCGATGGGTAGGGAGAAGGGGAGGGGCCTAAATCAATTTATTCATTAAATAAAAAGAAAACAAACAAAATGGATCGATCAGTAGCCATAGTCCCATAATTGGATACTGATCTCTTTTCAATAGTTTGCTTTACGTTTACCAGAAACAATATATGTCACCTTCTAACCTCTACCCATAGCAATTCTCTCCAATAACATTTGTTGCTTGAACCTTGTAAATGTTGAAAATGTTCAATGCATGGAAAATCGATAGTTTCCAGGGACAATAACTGTGCAGCCAGAAAGAGGCAAGAAAACCTAATTTGCCTGCTATTGTTTTCTAATAAGTAAAACTGGCACCTTTAATAAAAAACGGTCAGAAAGAGATTTCAAAATTTCACGTGCATTGGGTAAATTTTAACTTGCAGTCAGGTTTGCACTGTAAAGTTAATTGTCAACTCTGTTCTGAAGAAGAGTCTGTCTCTCTCTCTCGACAGATGCTGCCAGATCTACGGAGTTTCTCTAGCATTCACCGTGGTTTTCTTCTACAACTTTTATCACTCTTATGTAATAAATGTCCCAAAACATTTTACAAATGTATTATAAAACAAAACATGGCAACAAGCTGGAGTTTTTTTTAGTTTTTAACTGGGATATTTCCTGCTCGAACAGGTGAGAAATAGACAATGGCAGCCAGCTTGTGTAAATTTGGACAACTCATGGCAGCCCATCAGAACTTAAGACAATGTAGGGGCAGGCTGCTTTGATGTAAATTTTCTTTGTGGATTGAAAGCACATTCTTGTTTCTTCTGGTCCCAAAAAAAATGCAAGCAAAATAAACTTGTCTCAAAGGTCTCTTCTGACAAGCCATTTTGGGTAGTAAAACTACAACAGCTTCCTTGCTCCAACTAGAGTTAAAATTGCCAGTGAGGCCCAAATATATCACAGTTCTAAATATGCATATTTAACCAGGGCCCCTTGTGTTGGAGGGATGCAGGTGTCTAAACTACATGTAAAACCATTTATGGTGGAACATTGGCAGCTATTGGGAGCACCCAATGGAATTTGATTTTGTCATATTTTCTAAGCAAGTTCAAAGATATTATTTCACACCACTGGAGCAGGTGGGATTTGAATTGGGTTTCCTGGTTCAGAGGTAGGTCAATGGATTTTAATTGCTCATCCATCCAAACTCGTCCAGGTTTAAGTGCTAATTTTAGATACGTTTAACTGCTAGCCCAGAGATTGTATGGTTACCTTTGATGTAACATTGAGCTCAGTGATGCAACATCTGTTTGTCTTCAATTGTTTTACAGATAAATTAGCAAATCAGATAATCTGGTCTGATTTTTCTTTGCAAATTGCCAGCTTTTCATGTCATTTAACAAACAAAAGCATGAAAAGCCGGAATTTCATAAAGGCAATGTACACTGGGGCAGTTTCCAATAACCCATCGCTCAAACATAAGTCAAGTTGTGCAACTTTTAATACACTTGACTTAACAATAACCTTGTTATTTTGCAGGTACAACCAATTTGAATGGGCAGGACCACAATCCAGAATTATTGTTAGCTCCAAATTTGAATTAAATAATTGTGTGGTATTGTGTGGTGTGGACCTTTAAAACCTACATAATTTTGAATATCTCTGAAAATTCCAACCTCTCTAAGCTCTCTAAATAACTCAAATCCCTCATCCATTCTGGTAAACAAATTTACGACTGAACTGTCTACATAACAATAGTGGTTACTCATGGATTATGTTGCACTTTTGGATATTCTGAGGCATGAAATACATGACGTAAATTTCCTTCTCATGCACATTTTCCACTGGTCTTCTTCATTTTCTGCCTCTACCACACAGAAGAACACATACAGCAGACGTTTGGGATTTGCAAGATTCCTTCAAAGCCTCAGATTACTCTAACATAGAACTTTATTAGCATTCCTTCACTGTCACTGGATTGAAATTCCAGAAACCCCTTCCTAAAAGAACTCTGGAACGTACTCAAAGATTGCAGTCACTCAGGAAGGCAATTCACACTAACTTTTTCAACAGTAACAAAGGATGGATAACAGATCTCGCCTTTTATCAATGCTGACATCCCATGTAAAAATATACATGAATTTCCAGGCGACCACTTGCAGAATCCTTGTATGCAATGCAGGAAGGATATTATATAGCCCTTCATTGCTTGCATGGCATTCAAACACACTTTCCTAAATGTACTATTCAGGACCTTTGTATTTCTTTCTATTCTGTCACGGAAAATGACTTTGCAGAGATACTTTATGAATAAGCTACATGCTAAGACATTTCAAATCGGACATTATGGAAAATACAATATATTTTAGCACGTTGTACTCTTAGATGTCTCAATCCAATTACATGTGACAATTGTATGCAATCAGAGACAATTATATAGCCCAAAGGGTTCTCTATGTTACCAGCCCATTTGTACACTATACCTGAAAGGCCTAAAACAGTGATCTTTCACCAGTGCAACGTTGTGGTGGTGGCTGCCCCATGCATTAGTGCAACCCTCCGCATATAGTCCTGATCTTGGTATGTATCAGTTTGCAACACTCAGTCAAGGATAACTCTTTGAAGTGGAACATCAGCAAATTTCAGCCAGATCAAAGAGTATCTTTCACGGAATTAACTGCCCTCTTGGAATAAGGGATGTTTGTGCATCTGGGAAACAGCTGCAGCTCTCTCCAGACCTTCTTTGCAAAGGCACATTCCAGAAGGCGGCGTACATCATCTCCTCACCACCACAGCTTTCAGGTGGGCAGCTTGCAGCAGCACAGACTCCAGGTGTGCATGAATAATCTGACAGAGAATGTCCTCTCACCACACCAAGGTACATTTTGGTGCTGTTTAAAACTTCTGGCAATGAGACATTCAACTAAATAACTTCGAAAGCACGCTCAGGAAACCATCTGATAGAATCAATCATCTCCTTTCCCTGCCAGGCCTTTGAAGCTGAACTCCATCTGAAGGACTTGTGGTCAAAGATGTTTTATTATGCAAACATTTCCAGAATGAATAGGTGACAAAATAGAGACAAACTACTTGGTGCATTCTGCAGTTTTGTGGCCAGATTTATTCTTCCATAATGCTGGGGACAGGGAGAACCTCAGATACTATGACACCTGGTGTCTGCATACCATAGATTTGCGGACAGCTTGATACAACCTCACATGAAGTAGTCCATCAGGATGTGGATGATGTGGATAGATTTCTCCCCCATCTATTCCAGGTTTGGACACAAATCATTTTTGACCTCTACAATAAAGGAGAAGATGGCTTTGGTGACCCTGCAATACAAGTTCAGGGAATGGGCCAAGTACAGCAATACGGAGAGCACTCCACAACTGACGGCAGGTTTTCATCCATGATGGATAGTGAAAGTCGCTCTCACATTACCTTAGCAATACACCCCATCCAGTTTTTAGCATACATTTTGGCCTCTCTGAACAATATCCCCCGCACCTTCAGGGTAATATGAACTGACAGTGAAAGGATCACGGGATTGGTTGGACCAGTTCCCAAAAACATTGCCTCACTCTTTCCTTTATTTATCTTAGCTCCTGAGGCCTGTTCAAACTGGTTGTAGATGCTCAGGAGTTTGCAAACTAACAATGGATCCGAGCAGAACATGGCGACACTGTCCATATAGATGGAAGCTTTGTCCCACAAGCCTCTGCTGCCAGGGATAATCACCCTCGTAATTCTCCCTGATCGACTTGAAAAAAGGCTCTGTACAATACAGCAGGAGAGAAGGTACTACTCTCTCTCTTGCTGTAACCTAGAACCATAGAACATAAGTCATAAAGTCCCGACAGTTCAGAAAGAGGCCATTCGATTCATCAAGTCTGCATCGACTCTCCGAAGAGCAGCCCACCCTATCCCTGTAACCCCACATTTACCAAGGCTAATCCATCTGACATGCACATCCTGGGACACTGTGGACAATTTACCATAGCTACTCTCCCTTTGGACTCAGAGGAAACTGGAGCGCCTGGCAGAAACACACACTGACATAGTGAGAACATGCAAACTCCACGCAGTCACCCTAAGCTTGAATTAAACATGGGTCCCTGGCACTGAGAGGCAGCAGTGCTAACTACAAATCTCAGAGAATCCGATGTACTGCCTATACAACACCAAACAACCGATCATGGACCAAAGGTTACCTTGGAGGCTGTTAAGACAGTGAGCAAGTCTTGCTGGCTTCTCACCGAAAGATCTTCCATGATAACAACCATCACTTTTGTAGCAGAAGCAGATACTGCAGGTTTTCTAGAGGAACATTTCCATCCATCTCTCACTCTGAACACCTTTGAGAATGAAAAACCTTTTAATATTCGAATTACTGCTTCCTTCCACTGTGTTGGAGACTTCAAGAGTTCTCGAGTTCCTCAGTGTTTTCTCAGATCAACAGTTTCACATTCAGTTTCCATCTCGTGCTGGCATCCTGCTAGTCTTCCTATTGGCGACACTCAGTTAGTTGGATGCTATGGTCAGAGAAGAACACCGGATTAACATCAGTGGATATGACCATGAATTCTCAGGACACAAACAAGAAATCTATCCTGGAATGGACAGACTGGTCCAGCCATGACCAGTCTTAGTGACCCAGGTGTATGTAAGCTGTGCTCTTTTGCAGATTGTTCAAGATAGAAAACTATGTCAAGTTGTGTACTATTTCCATTGAGATTTTGGATTCGGGGTTCCGTTTCCTGTAGGCCCTTCCTGATCATCCAGCCATGGATCAATGATGCAGACAAAGTCATCACCAGATTGGACATTGCCAGCAGCAATTGCATCCAGTAAAAGATGGCCAACAGCCAGCACATCCACATTTATTAATATTATAGCAGCGTTTTGTTACATTATGTCTGCTACAAGGCAGCACCTATCCTCAACTTCTTAACTAGAGTTGAAGTCAACTCCCTGCACAAGAATACCCAGGCTGAAGAAACAGCAGTCATTTCTTTGAGACCAAATCGATATAGTTGCTGAGGTGTGGTATCTCACCCTCCTGTCGGAACAGAAGGTTAGGCTTGACAGTAAATAAAACCAAGAACTGCAGATGCTGGAAACCTGAAACTAAGATAGAAATTCATCAGAATGGGTTATGTAACCAAAGGTGGAATGCAACATGCCATGGCTTTAATGCTATGCACATTTACAGTCTCAATTAAAATCAAATTTTATAAAAGGTGTTTCACCCCCCAATTAGGAATCCAAAAAGCCAGACCTGATCCAGCCTTGGTGTGAACAAATAGCACACTTGGAGGGCTAAGATACCAGCCCTGTTCTGTCCTGTGAGTGAGCAATGTCTCATCCATGTGACATAGGGGAAGCAGGCAGCTAGGATGTTTTGGCTTGACCTCAGGTGTTCCTGACATTTCACTCTGTCCCTTGACATGCATGTTGCTGCTCCCAGTGACCCAGAGCTGTGTGTGCTGATTGCATCACTGCAGCTGGCATCCCTCTGACAGTGTTTCTTGGGCCCTTCAGTGCTTGGGGGTTTATCAGCTGGGAGCTCTTCATTTCCTTTAACTCCTTGGGGAATTGCTACTTTCTTTTGTTGGTGGCAGCTTTCTTGTCCACCCTTATACAAGGAGGTGCTGGTGACTGTTTAGGCCACCTGCTGCTGCTTGCTGATACTTAGCAGCTTTTCTCACCCTTAGTATTTTTCTTTTCAGGTTTTTCCTTTCCATTGCTTGCTCCACCCTTCTTTTTCAGTTGCCGTCTCCTCTTGCACTTACTCTGCTTCATCTGAAGGAAGCCGAGGGGTTTCATCAATTTCTGAAGTGTTTTTTGTCCCCAGTGACCTTCTTGGAGAGTAGCATGTGAGTCTTCTTCACGGCAGCTTTGTTTTTAGTTCCAACTTTGATCAAGTGCAGAAGTAGTGCTATGTTTGAGGAAATTCTTGTAAAGGTGGCCAACTAACCCATAGGCTTAAGCACTTACTCCCTTTGCAATTCTTTGCATTCCTGCTTGCAGTAAATTGTGGTTATATATCCAGTTTTGGGCTGCTCTGCATAACCACAACTTCCTCATATAGACAAGTTGGAAGGACGGTGGAGTATGGATCAACTAGTGTCCACCTTTAAGTTCACCCTTATAGCAGCCTCCTGGTAGATTGCCAACTTGGCCAAACAGCAAGGGTTGCTGGGTACAATGACCAAGTAAAACACTGAAATCACAAAATGCACACACCAAACACAGTGCAAACAGAGGAGAGAGATGCTAATGATGTCAGCATGATGCAAAAGGCAACAATTATCCTGAACACACATACTTGCAACAACTTATTCACTGAACAAAGGAGGGCCCAGAAAGGAAGACACTGGGTTCTGCTACACAAAGAAACAAATAATGGCAAGCTATTCAAATGATTAACACTGTTTCAAACTATTAAGTGTGTTTCTCTGATTGGCCAGAAATATATAAAAAGTTTCAGAAAACCATTTAAAAATGTGCAAAAACAAGCTTCCCCTGCGACCACCCTCTTGAATTTTGTGAAGTCTTCTGAGGGGCCAAGCATGGCAAGAGGTAGAGACCAGACCAGCTGACCGTTGAGAGAGAGAGAGAGAGAGAGAGAGAGAGAGAGAGAGAGAGAGTGAGAGTGAGTGAGTGAGTGAGTGAGTGAGTGAGTGAGTGAGTGAGTGAGTGAGTGAGAGTGTGAGTGAGTGAGTGAGGAGAGAGAGAGAGAGTGAGAGAGAGAGTGTGTGTGTGTGAGTGTGAATGGGAGAGTGAGAGTGTGTGAGAGTGAGAGAGAGAGAAAAGAGAACTCAGAGGCAAACCAGAAAGAGCGCAACTGCATAAATCTACAAGAGATTTGGGAAGTATTGTAATCTTAAGGGGCCAAATAGGATTAAAGATAGTAAGTTTAGTGTTAAAGGTTATTATAAAACTAGACAAAACCGTGATCTTTTAATAAAGGCAAAATACTGTAGACCCTGGAATTGTGAAACAAAAGAGAATGCTGGAAAAACTCAGATCTGGTAGCACCTATAGTGAGTGAAACAGGGTTAACATTTTTGAGTCTGGTATTACTCTTCTTCAGAACTGTTCCGAAGAAAAGTTGGAAAGACAAAACCGTAAACAACAGGCAATTCAGCCTCTTCGAGCTTATGCTTGAAACGTTGACTCTCCTGCTCCTCAGATGCTGTCTGACCGATTGTGCTTTTCCAATACCACACTTTTTGACTCTGATCTCCAGCATCTGCAGTCTTCACTTTCTCCTAATTCAGTCTGCTCCACCATTTAATACAATCATGGCTAATCTCATCTCACCCTCAACTCCATTTACCTGTCCATTCTCCTTAACTCTTCATTCCATAACTAATTAAAAATCTACCTATGTCCTCCTTAAATCAAATCAATGTCCCAGAATTCACCACACACTGGGGTAGTAAATTCCAGATTCACAACTCTAAGAAAAAGCGATTTCTCTTCATCTTCTGCGATTTCTTATCCAAAAACCATGACCTCTCATTCCAGATTGCTCCACTGAGGAAACATCCTCTCTACGTCTACTTTATCAGTACCCTTTAGCATCTGATTTTCAATTTGGTTTCCTCACATTCTCCTAGACTCTAGAGAGTATGGTCCTAAACTGCTCAATCTCTGTCCATGTCCAATGACCTGATGAAGAAGCAATGCTCCAAAAGCTGGTGCTTCCAAATAAACCTATTGGACTCTAACCTGGTGTTGTGTGATTTTTAACAATCTCTCTCCTCAAAACAAATCTCTCATCTCAAGAATCAAATTAGTGAACTAATGATTAGTGAACCGCTTCCAGTGCAACTACATCCTTCCAAGTAAGGGAAATAAATTGTAAGCAACATGCCAGATACAGTCTCACTAATACCTTGTACAGTTACAGCAACATGCCCCTACTTTTATAATTTATTCCTTTAGAAATAATTGGCAAAATTCTATTTGCTTCCCTTAATACCTGCTGAATCTGCATACTAGTTTCCTGTGATTCATACACAAGGACCAGGTCCCTCTCTTGAAGTACTCTGAAGTTTTTCTCCATTTAGACAATAAGTTGCCCTTCTATTCCATTGACAACAATGAACAACAGCAAATTTACCCATATTAATACTTTGGTCCATTCAACCAGCATATCGATATCCATTTGTAAATGTCTTATTTCTTTATTGCAACTTTCTTTCTCACCTCTTTTAGTATCATCCACAAGCTTGTCTGTAGTACTTTCTATCCCTCCATCCAAATCATTAATATGGATTGTAAGTAGTTGGGGCTCCAAGGATTGAACCCTGTGGCACCCAATCCGTTACATCTTGCCAATCCAGATAAGTAGGAGAAAGTGACGACTGCAGATGCTGGAGATCAGAGCTGAAAATGTGTTGCTGGAAAAGCGCAGCAGGTCAGGCAGCATCCAAGGAGCAGGAGAATCGACGTTTTGGGCATGAGCCCTTCTTCGGGAAAGGGCTCATGCCCGAAACGTCAATTCTCCTGCTCCTTGGATGCTGCCTGACCTGCTGTGCTTTTCCAGCAACACATTTTCAACCCAGGTAAGTATCCATTTATCCTGATTGGCTCACTAACAAAAAACAAATCTTCTATCTAAGGGAATCAATTTATTGCAAACAACATGTGATATCATCTTGATTTTAACCTTTTGTACAACACCTTATCAACTGCCTTCTGGAAGTCCGGATACGCTATGTCTACAGGTTCCCCATTATCCACCTAGCTTGTTATATCTTTGAAGAACTTGCAAATTAATCAAAACAATTTAGCCTTCATAAAACCATGCTGACTCTAATGGATTGTTTTGACTTTCCAAATGTCTTGTTATTACTTTCTTAATAGTGGGTTTTAACAGTTTACTAATGGCACATGTTAAACTAACTGGTTCTATAGTCTCCTATTTTCTGCTTACCACCCTTTTTGAATAACAGCTTTATATTAGTATTTTTCCAATCTACTGAAACCTTTTCCATATACAGGGAATTTTGAAGTATTATAACCATAGGATCCATTATCTCTGCTCCCACTTCCTTTAAGATCCAAGGATGCAGGCCAATAGGACCTGGGAACTTGTCTGCCTTCAATCTCAATAGTTTGCTCAGTACATTTTCCCTAGCAATGATGACTGTTTTAAACTTCCTCCTTTTCTATAATCTGTGCATTGCATTACATGTTACTATTAGGATATTACTAGTGTTCTCCATCTTGAAAACTGAAGCAAAACGTTGATTTAGTGATTCTATCATTTCTGGGTTCCTCACTATTGAACCCCCCCCCCCACCCATCTCATCCTCCAATGGACTAACATTCACTTTAGTTGCTCTCTTCACTTTTGTATACTCATTGAAGCTTTTGACTTGCAATATTTGCCAGATTTGAAATGTTAACTCTGTTCCCCTCTTCACAGCTGCTGCCAGACTTGCTGAATTTCTCCAACATCCTTTGTATTTGTTTCATCCTGATCTTTTGATTGCTCATCCAGATGCCAGAGGGTATGCATGGTTTCAAAGTAATAGCACTAAAATAGTATCCGCTTCACGAAATACACCTGGTTCTTTGGGATATATTCATCAAACCTCTTCACTATCATTGTGGCAGCATTACATAACCCCTGGCTGCTGCTGAAATGTTGGGTGGATACAGTATTGGCCTTAGGCATAACTCAGCATTGACATCCACCAATCGCAGTCAGGTGGTTGGTCCAACACAAGACTAGGAATCCACACCATTGTAGCCCACAGAGTGGGTCTCAGTCAGTTCTGGAAGTCAATTGAAATCAGTCAGTGCCTTGCTTGCCTTTTGTTTAGGCGCTGTTGCAAAATCAATCACAATTAGTTAGGAAGGGTGACACACTAAATTCGGGCTAAGGCATGCACGATGAAAAATGTGAGGTCTCCTGACTACAATAGTACAAACAACAATAATGACGTCATTACTGAAGCAGATTTCATAGTGGTTGTTGGGGGGAGGGTTGCATTTGCAAGGCCACATCCTAGTAACTGCCTCATGCCAAAGTAATCATATAGAACTTGCTTGCCAACCTTACATGACTAAATATTATAACATTCTAATTTCTTTATCAATGCACTACAGTACTTCCAAACCAGAAGGCTATTAACAATGTCTAAATCCATTGTATCACTCTTATGCCAGCTGCTTAATGAACACTTGCACTCGGAAGGATTGGGCAGCAATTCCATTCCAGGAGTTCAAGGTTTCAGTTGCTCACCTTCTCATTTCTTTCTCCTTGCTATGGCCAGTCAAACAGATGGGGCAACAGGATTCTCAGCCATTGTTGTATTTCCACTGTTAAAGAGTGATATCAATTGCACAGAAATAACATTAAGAGAGTCCGTTCACCAAACAACAATGTTCATGAACAGAAAAGGATTCCACTCTTAACATTCAACTCAGTTGTGATCATAACAGCCACATTTTGATAGTACGTGCAACATAGCTAGGAAACTGCCTTGACTCCTTTCATGACCATTGGCTCATATAAGGATGGTTCGCTGTAGGTAAAGGTTACCCTCTCCAAACTGAACCCATGTTTCCTCTAAGAAATCTTCAGACCTCCGCAGGGCAACAATACTTGGACCAGTCAGGCAGAACCATTCAAGAGTCCAGATGATCTCCGGAATCTGATTTCCCAAAGAGGAGAGTGTTGGATAAAGAGGAAAGGTAGAGAGACAGGAATTCTAAGATAGAAGATGAGGAAAACAGGGCAATTCGGTGGACAGCCCAAAAGGACCAGGACAATCTAATAGGTAATCACTTCCAGAATTACTGAGCTGGATGGAGACTTTCTATTTGCAAATTTTAACATCATTAGTGGTTTTCTTTAGATTCGCTGCTTGGTTACTAGAGGCAACCTCACAGCTAAGGGGCATTTCCTGGCTTGAAGCAGCTGAAATGGTGTCCAACTGACCTTTAAATAACGTGCCAGAGCCTTCAACTTGGAAGGTGTCAACCATAATAAGAAAATCTGATTTGTTCATCATGTGATTCATACTGTAACTTGTGCAATGTTTTGCTTGCATAAATAATAAGATGAAAAATGTACGAATACTCAGTGGGCTAGAACTAGACCCTTCAAATTCAGATTTGGTATCATCTACTCAGTACTTAACTGATTTATTTTGCCATGCAGTTTTTAAACAATATTAAATATCATGTCTTAAGGAAAAATGTTTGTTGAACATGGTTCAATGAAGCTGGTGCTCTTTTGAGAGAGAGAGAGAGAGAGAGAGAGAGAGAGAGAGAGAGAGAGAGAGAGAGAGAGAGAGAGAGAGAGAGAGAGAGAGAAAGAAAGAAAGAGAGAGAAAAAGAAAGAGAGAGAGAGAAAAAAGAAAGAGATAGAGAGAGAAAAAGAAAGAGAGAGAGAAAAAGAAAGAGAGAGAGAGAGAGAGAAAAAGAGAGAGAGAGAGAGAGAGAGAGAGAGAGAGAGAGAGAGAGACTTACAAACACTGGATGACAGCTTACCAAATGACTCAAATTCCTTACTTTAGCTGCCTGAAACTTTGTGAACAAATGTTTGTAACTTGATAAAAAAAATGCAATAAAGCAGATCTCAGTTCTGTTTTTAAATACTAACTTTGTAGTGACTTTTAAAACATGCAAAACATCATGCCATTATAATCCACAAACTTTCATAAGCACTCAAAATAATTTTCTTTGGACAGTTTATTTGCGATTTGAGTAGCATATCAATTATCAATACAGTTTTCAATTCTCAGAGTTTATTTTGCCCCAATTCTCAGTGCTTGTTCTCATCATTTCATTTGATCAGTATAAATATGTATGAATATATATGTATTAGGAACAGTCAATCTACTGGAGACAATACCATCCAATGATATGCTCTTTCTGTTGCTTTTGAACATAACTTTTCAGGCTGGATGCTCCATCAGGTCCATAAAGAAATTCTGGGTAAACAGGATCATTAAATACCACTCCATCAACATTTGCAGTGAGTTCCTAGGACAGCCATAATATATTAAAATGTTTAGTTGCATGGTGAAGTTTGAGAATCACTGCCTTGAAGTAAGCTCTAAATTCCAATCAGATAGGAATAGAAGTAAATTCAGACAAATAATAATGAAATAATTCAATTTAATTAACATATAGTTATTTCCTAATGTTTAATAAATAAATAGACAAATATGGATTACAAGGTTTAACAAATTGACAGGATGGGAAGAAATTGATTTAAGCCAAAAGCCTTATAGTCAACCATGTGCAGAGAAAAGTATCTTGGATCAATCCAGTTTCAATCAATAGAATGTGGTCAGCAGTTTCAAAAATAACATAACATTTCAAATATGCAGATCAGATGCCTGGAACAGAATGCAAACAAATAGTTTTTTTTTTCTGTTCCCTGAACTTTTCCCCCTTCATTTCCCAAAGGTGCCTACTCTCACTGGCATAGGATTCTAAAGGTCTTCAGGACTTCGAAGTGGGAATTTTTCATGCCAGCAGAGCTATTCATTCATGTAGCACTTCATAGTCTAAACTCAGCTATTTGTCTACACATTCAACCACGAATCATGGATCCCAATCTGGTACTGGAATTCTGGATTAATTTGCTACCTTCAGGCCAGGAGTGCTGAAGCCAAATGTATAATTCATTGCTGCACATCCTGTGACTTACAGGGCAACAGAGACTGGATAATGTAACCGCAAAAATCACCTCAGCACATATGGCAATTCCACATTAGGAAGTACACTTAACAAGTGTGCCATCTGGAAAGTACAGGAAGAACTGTAAATATGCATTGCTTCAGACATAACGATATGTACAGTTCCTATTCACGAAGGGTTAAACTTCCTTTCAGAATTCTAGACACTGAACATTAAGCCTTGAGTGAATGAAGTACAACAACATATCAAGTCAATACCAATGTTTCTGAAAAATCTTCTCCATACAAGCTCTTTTAATCCTTTCATCCTCATTTCTACAGAAACAGTAACTCCTCAACATTTAAAAAGAACGTCACTTGCTTACTACTGTACCTGAAGTGTGTTTTTTTAACTCCACAGGGATCTGGTGAGCAGGAGTGGCCTGCTATTGTGAAACCACATTATTTACTGCAGCCCAGCGTGTAGCGTCCCTGTCTCCACGGCAACGGCATCTGGTGCCGTGGAGAAGATTAGGTGGAAGTGTGGCAGAGGCTTTTCCGGACATGGAGGATGGGCTTGGGTGGAGACTGAGTAAACTCGAAAAGAATAGCATTCATATCCATAAATCAGTTTAGTTAATAGCAGACAAGCGCAAACAGACATGAGAGGGGGAATGGGTCAATGCTATGATACTTGGTAGATCTGCCAATATAGTTTGGATTGGCGAGGGGCAACAATACCATCTGCAACTCAATGACATCATTCATGCACAGACAGAAAAGTTACTTAAAGCTATATGCAGTTTGCCCCAGTATGAGTTGTTTCAGGAATTGAGATACAGATCAGGAATTGAGATACAGATCAGGAATGTTCCAGGCTTGATTTAGAACATAGAACAGCACAGCACAGCACAGGTCCTTTGGCCCACTATGTTGTGCTGAACTTTTATCTTAATCTAAGATCATCTTAACCTACGCACCCCTCAATTTACTGCCGTCCATGCGCTTGTCCAGCAGTCGCTTAAATTTGTTGTGTTAACTGGTCTCAGCCAGCGTATAACAATCAGCCTCTTTGTTCATGAATAATGCAAAAAGGATAAATTTTCAAAGATACCTATTCTAGGGTTGTTATCCAGTAAGACCTGCTAGTAGTATGAGTGTATATATAGTGATTGTAACAAGGTCAGCGAGGTGGACCTCATAGAATATGAGTTCTCTGATTGGATCAAATTAATAACCCTAAACAGGGAGCCTTGGCTGACAGATAAGAACAAGTGTGTCAGACATCCTGTTCACTCTGAAAGCTGGCTCTGAGGGAGTTGGATCAGTGCTGGGACTCTCCATGTGTAAATAAAGGGTGACTTAGTGACAGAAACCAGCTTCTGTGGAGTCTTTTCAGTGATGACAAGAGAAAAGCACACTCCTGAAGGAGTTTGCTTGCAACAATAATCTGTGAGTTGGGATAAGTATTTCTGGCATTATTCCGTCATTTGGAAAGCTTGACTCGTTCTATCCCGGGCCCAGTGTGTGGAAATAATTTTTTTTCTTTGGGCAAATGATATTGAGGCAGATGGGAAGCAATGAGTAATTCTCCGGACAGCTTGTGAACCTGCAGCTTTTTCAGTTATTAGGAGCCTAACTTTTCCTGAGGCAAGAGATCCTGTCAAGAGTTCATGGATTTTGTTAAAGAATATTACAACCCTAAGCACCCTCTAATATTGAGACACAGTTGGTTTTACTCAGCAATTCAAGGAGCACAGGAACCTGTATCGGGATTTTTGACCAGGTTAAGATGACTGGCAGTGGCTTGGTTTAACTCTTAATGGGATGCTGAGAGAACATTTGATATGAGAATGTAAACATACAAAAACACCAACTTGCTGAAACCCAACTGGATTTCAAACAGGCACTGTAACTGGCTTAATCATTGGAAAATGCAGCAAGTGGAGCATATGAGTTGCAGAGTATTCCAATGGAAGTGGAAGCCAGTTCAGAGTGATCTTTGGGAACACCACTTGAGTGAAGGCAATTACATAGCCTCACTTAGGACATACAGTTAGTTCTTCTATAACACGATGATTGTGTTCTTGTGCAACCCCGCATTATAGAAAAATCTCACTTCAGAAGAAACGCTTAAAGTGTTGACACTGTAATTGCTTTACAGCCAACACACATTTTAAATGTTTGTGCTTTAGAAATAGCATCCACAATTCATCAATTGCATTAATTGAATTTGCGTTGGCGAAACGCGTGTTATAACAGAATGACCTGTATCCTGAACAGAGACACTCTAGGTCAGCCTGCAGCAAAACAACAAAACTAAGCCAAGCATCTGCCTAACAGTTAATTTTCTTCAGGATCCAGTTGGCAAGTCATTGTAGTTGCTGCCCAACTGTAGACCCGAGACAGCAAAAGAATCTCACTAGACCTAATGTGAATGTGAATAAGAGAAGTATTAGGTCAGTATCCAGGAGAGTGCACACCCTGGAAACTCCACCTATACCTGGTTTGGAACAGTTAAATTGTTTAACAATATTCCAATCAGAACCAATCAAAATAAACATCTTGTTAAATGGTCACCTGGTTCAAATGGAGGTCAATACTGGTGTGGCTGTTTCAGTGATTGCAGAACCAATCTTTAACAGAATTCACTCTGGACTCCAACTGTTAAGTTTGCATAAGACGTCAGTTAGACTGAGAACCTATACCAGAGATGCCCTACAGATGATGGATATAACTTCTATTCCAGACTCTTAAAGGCTGCACAGTCCCCAGGTGGAAAACAAGTGGAGTGGGGATGGCCAGCTCACATGCAGCAGGGCCAGCCATTGGACTGGAGGCCAGAGTGATGTGGGGACAACCAGCTGCCTGCAGGCTGATGCAGAGCAGGGATGGTCAATGGGCTGGAGGCCCGAGCAAATCGGGGAGAACAGCAAGCGGACTGGATGCTTGAGCAGAGCGGGCACGGCCAGCGAATTGGAGGCCCGAGTGGAGCAGGCCTGTGGTTAGGCTGGAGACTGGTGCAAGCAGTCAGTGGCTTGCAATCTGGGCAGACAACTGGTGGAAGCCCCCTGCACTGATCTACTGAAAGACTGTGATACTTCGTTTTTAACTTTATTCTCATTTTTCTAACTTACACAATAAAAACCTAAGTAATGTAACTTTTTCCCTTTATTTCTGTATTTTGTATCTAAGATCCATACCTAGGTACTTTGTACTTAAGATGGTGCATACGGGGCAACAGTAAACTTTTCACCATACTTGTGTACTTCCGTACTTGAGTACATGCGACAATAAAGGATATTCTAATTTATGCTAATGAGAAGCTGCTGGTTCAGTTACCATGAATTGTAGTAAAAAGCTTTGGCCCAAATTGGATGGGGCAAAAATTGGTTGAGAAAAATTCATCGATGGCTCTACATTTTTCGATTAGAAAATGGTTGCCTCACTGAAGTCCTAACTAAATACCGTTGTTGGTCGGATCTCAGACAATGACAAGACATAGTACAGGAAGGAGATACAATGATTAATGGCATGGTGTAAAGACAATCTCTCCATCAATGTCAGCAAAATGAAAGAGCTGGTCATTGGCTTCAGGAAGCGGAGTGGAGGGTATGTCCTTGTCTGCATCAAAAATGCTGAAGCGGAGACGGTCGAGCGCATCAAGTTCCTGAGAGTGACAATCACTAACAATGTGTCTTGGTCCATCCATGTCAACACTATGGTCAAGAAAGTAAGGCAATAGCTCTGCTTCCTCAGGGGGGTAAGGAAATTCAACATGTATGTAAAGACTCTTGCAAATTTTTAGAGATGCACCATAGAAAGTATCCTTTCTGGATGCATCACAGCATGGTATGGAAACTGGTCTTCCCAAGATCGAAATAAATTAAAGAGAATTTTGAACACAGCTCACTCCATCATGCAAACCAGCCTCCCATCCACTATACTCTCGCTGCATCGGGAAAGCAACCAACATAACCAAAGGCCCCTCCCAACCCAGTTATATGCTCTTCCACCCTCTTTGATCAGGCAGAAGATCTAAAAGTTTATATATCAATATGAATAGATTTAAGAACAGCTTCATCATCGCTGTTCTCAGAGTTTTGAATGGATCTCTTTAAGGTTAGCGTTGGTCAGATGCTCCAGGGAAAAACAGTCCTAGCCTATTCAACCTCTCCCTATAGCTCAAATCCTCCAACCTTGGCAACATCCTTCTAAATCTTTTCTGAACCCTTTCAAGTTTCACAATATCCTTCTGATAGGAAGGTGACCAGAATTGCATGCAATATTCCAAAAGTGGCCTAACCAATGTCCTGTACAGCCGCAACACGACCTCCCAACTCCTGTACTCAATACTCTAACCAATAAAGGAAAGCATACCAAGTGCCTTCTTCACTATCCTATCTACCTGCGACTCCACTTTCAAGGAGCTATGAACCGACACTCCAAGGTCTCTTTGTTCAGCAACACTCCCAGGACTTTGCCATTAAGGAGCACTTAGAGAACTTAATTGTTAGTTGTTAGACATTTCTCCCAGGTCGGCGTACACCTTAGAAGCAAAGAATGTGTGTTCCAGGCACCCCATGTGACCTACTTTGGATTAATCTAGTAATCTTGGTTAAACTAGATTACATCTGTTGGAAGATAAAGTGAGGGCAATCAAAGGTGTCCCAGCTCCCACATCTGTACCAAAGCTTAGATCTTTCCTTTGGTTAGTGAATTATTACGAAAAGTTCATACATAATCTGGCCTCCATCCTGGCACCTTCACATCAAATCTTAAAAAAGGGTCAGCCTTGGAAATGGTCATATAGCCAAGCCATAGTTTTCAGGGAAGTGAAGAAACAGCTATCATCCCCCAAATGTTGACTAACTATGATCCCAAGCGAGATCGCATGTTGACAGGCAATGCCTCCCCATATGGCATCAAAGTAGTATTACCTCATTGATGGCGCAATGGAGAGGAATGCTCAATAGTATAAGCATCAAGGACATTGGCTAATGCAGAGCATAAATATGCCCAGGTGGACAAGGCAATGCCACCCATAGCTTCAGGTTGAATTCAGTGGTGGGCTCTAATACTAAGTGCATATTATAAATTGGAATATCATCTGTAAGGCCAGGTAGCAACTGGTGTTGGTCACAGATGCATCATTGAGCTGCCTCCCACTGGGAAATACACTACCGATGGTACCGCCACTGGAAGAGTTTGCAGTGATTTTAAAATTTTCTGGATGCACTACAACTGATAATATCAGATTGCATACACAAAAAGATCCAGTCCTGGCAAAATTAAAACAGCTGGTGGTGACAAGGAAACAAAAGAGCCATCACAACTAGAATTTAAACCTTTCTGGACCTAGAGGGACCAGATCATAGTAAATGATCTGGCATGTTATCATGGAGAGCAAAAGTGAATGTCCTGAGCAAAGGTCACCAACGGATTCTGGCTGAGCTCCACCGGAGTCATCTAGATGATTCCAAAATGAAGTTGTTGGTGAGAAGTTATGTCTGGTGATCAGGGATTGAATGCAGAAATGGCTGTGTTGGTGCGGCAGTGCCCAGAATACGAAAATGACAAAAATTATGCCAGCATTTTCCTCACATTCTTGGGAATGGCTGGATAAACCCTGGAATCCGTCACACATTGACGATGCAGATCCTTTCACGCACTCAATGTTCTTAGTCATGGTGAGAGCCCTCTCAAAATGACTGCATGTGCATAGAGTTCATTCATCAAATACTGGGATGACGATAGAGAAACTGTATCTTTTGGTATACTCAGACTCAGGTATTGGTCACAGATAACAGGCCATCATTTTACCAGCAAGGAATGTGTCTATTTTCTGAAGTTGAATGGCATTTGACATGTAAGAACAGCTCCAGACCATCCATCAACCAACTGTCTGGCAGAAGGAGCAGTCCAAACTTTGAAGGCAGGCTTCAAGAAACAGCCTGTAGCTTCACTAGACAACAAACTGTCCCGGTTTCTATTCGATTAGAACCACGCCTCATCCAACTGTAGGGATAGCTTCGGCAGAGTTGCTAATGAGGGGAAGACTCCACACCAGCTTAAATCTGATCTTGCCTAACCTGGCAGGGTGTGGGAGAATTGTCATCAGGCACACCAATGCCTGACCTAAGACTCTGCTAAGTGAGCAAGACAGTTTACTTCAGGGGATCAAGTTTAGTGTAGGAACAACAGGAATGGCGTTGCATGGGTGAGAGGCATAGGTTGATACAAGGCCAGATCCTGTACATATAAAGTTTGTGTAGGTGCAACAGTGCTGAACAAGTACGTGGACCATATGAAAGCTTCAAACTTGTAAACAGTGTGCGAGTAAAACATACCCAGCTCCTCGACTGTTTTTCCAACTGTTCCAGAACTTGAGTTCGCCCTTTCTGTCAAACATTGAGAATACCTTAGAATCTGAGAAGGACACAGTGGATGTCGCCACTGCAACGCCTTGCCTTCTGTAGAAGAGAATGAATTTCTTCTGAGACATTCCAGGCACAAAAGGTGAGCTACTGTGTGTTACATGCCACCCATATCAGAGGTCGAGTTGGAGGAAATTGATCCTGTGCTAAAATGCCCCAGGAGGAGCTACAAAAAAAAAAGAACCAGCCTTTGTCCTTGGACTCAAAGGGGGAGGGATATAGTAATTGTAATGAGGTCAACAAGGTACACCTCATAGAATACATGAATTTCTTGATTGGGCCAGATTAAGAACCCCAATCAGGCAGTTCTGGCTGACAGACAAGAACAGGAATGTCAGGCATCCTGTTCATTCCGAGAGCTGGATCAGTGTTAAGGACTCTCCATATGTAAATAAAGGGTGACTGTGTGACAGGATACTGGCCTCTGTGGAGTTATTTCACATGGACATAAGATGAGAGCACAGCTTGGTTTCCCTGGAATTTCTACATTCAAAAAAGATTGAAGTGACTAGAACAGCTGTTCCACAAAAAGAAACTGTAAAAGCATTTTCCATACAATGACAGTACATCTAAGGTTGGGACAGTGAGTAGCATGTCAATTAATAGGCTGTGTTTGAAAAGGGAAGTGATTGGGCAGAGTCAAGTCTAGAGGAAGAAGCAAAATGGCAGATGGGGGCGATAGGGAAGCAGGACGGAGTGTGACGATTGCATTTACAGGGTAGATCTCATGCTTCTTACCTGCTCTTCACCTCTAGTTCTTAGTAAACCTGCTGCACCATACATTTCCAGGCCTTCAACATGACTGGTTGCTCTGGCTGCGGTATGTCGCCAGAGCTGGAAATTAGGTTGTTTCCACTCCTTGACCATCAGCAGACAAAGCAAATAAACACAAATAGAACACATAAATATTAGGAATAGAAGTTGGCCAATCAACCAATCATTCAGGTTTGTTTACTGTGCCTTTCAATCAGATTGTGGTTGATCTGCAACTCAACTTCTATATGTTTTAACATACTTACCTAACGAAAATCAATCTTCAAAACTCAATTGTCCCAGAATCCACAGTATACTCGGAGAGAATCCCAAATCTTCACTACTTTTCTGCCAAAAATGCTTCTTGATTTTGTTTCTGAAAAGCCTTGTTCAAATTTTAAAGTTGCGTTCCACTCTCACCTGAGGAAATAATTTCTCTCTATCTAGCCTATCAAATCATTGTAACATTTTAAGCAGTTCAATTAGCTCACCCTCAATCTTTTCTACTCAAGAGAATGTAAACCAAATTGCTGCAACTTGACCTTCTAATTTAACTGGTGACAAGATGATACAGCTTCAACTTGTGTGAAGTTCTCACAACTCATTGTTCTGCTAACTATTCACACAAAAATAATTTACTTTTAAAAACCAGCACACAGAGCTTTCCAAATATATCCTCGGGTTTGATTTCCTGAATTATAACTAAATACAGTGACTATAGCATGACTTAAGGCTATAGGCCAAGTCTAGTTACCTCACCTCAAGGCTGTGGTTTCACATTCCTCCACGGATGTACTGCTTTCAAACTAGAATTACACAGTATAGGAACAGCCTGTCCAGGCTATGAAAGTTCATATTTATGTTCTATGTGAACCTTCAAAGACCAAACTACAATACATCATTATCTCCCCCTATCGATACAGGCATTTTTGTTCTCCCCTCTTGTACTTATCTAATTTCCTCTTGAATGCATCGGTCAATTATCTCATTCTATACTTGTACAAAGTTCCACATTCTCATCAGTCAGAGTAAACAAGTTTCTCCTGAATTCCTTATTAGAATTAATAGTTAACAACTCACGTTAGCCTCTAATTTTAGTACTCATGGTATAATTGTACCTTGAACCAAAAGACAATGTGACAACATAATGAGGGCACAATAGTAGTGTCCTTACCTCTGAGCCAGGAGGCCCAGCTTAAAGTTCCACTTACTCCAAAGGTGTGTAAAAACATCTCTGAACAGTTTGATAATCTGAAGCACCACAATACTTGAGGGTGAGTGATGGGTTCAGAGCCTGTTATTGTGAAATGGGATTTGGAGTCATGCAGCCGAGGTATCTTTCAGATTTAACAGTCTGGGTCACTCACGATGAAGATTAAACAAAATGAAAAACTACATGCTAATGAAGCCTCCATCTACTGTCTGGAAGAGTAATTAATTACCCTATTTAAATTAACACAGCCTTCACATGCAATCCCATGGGTTTCACTATAGTGCAGTCCCTGGGCCCTAAGCTGAGCTTCAGTTGTCAAACCTCTGCAAGGTGTCATCCCTGCAATGTGACACATGAAACAAAACACTTTGAAGGGGAGGATATTGTTAATTCCCACTTTGATAAAGTGTATGTGTGAGTGGCACAGTAGCTAGCACTGCTGCCTCAGTGCCAGGGACCCGGGTTCAATTCCAGTCTTGGGTGACTGTCTGCCTGGAGTTTGCACATTTTCCCTGCGTCTGAGTGGGTTTCCTCCCACAGTCCAAAGATGTGCAAGTTAAGTGAATTGGCCATGCTAAATTGCCAATTTAGGTGTATTATTCAGGGGTAAATATAGGGTAGGGGAACGGGTCTGGGTGGTTACCTTCAGAGGGTTGGCGTGGACTTGAGAGGCTGAAAGGCTTTTTCCATACTGTAGGGAATCTAATTGTAAGTTGCTGAGGCTACTCATCGATTTAACTCCTAATGCAGCATATGCCAATCTTTGTTATCGTCTACTGGTCTGGGATTCTTGATACATCTCACTTTTATATTCCTCTTAATTTTTTTTGTATCCTTTGATGAAATACTGGGTCCTGTTGGTCTGCAGTTCCACAAATGAAGGGACCCTATTTTAGCTGATCCTGGTGAACACCATTTCAAGAATAATTTCCCAGCTGAACATCTACCTTCTTTAACCTGGATGAAGTGGCCATCATTTTAGGAGTAATGCCCTAATCTAACATTCACACATCCATTTTATCTCTTGGATCCACTGTTGAGAACATGATTGTTTTTCTTTATTTTTCTCATTTCTGATTTGGAACGGTGAGCTGAAGTTGAGAATTGAACTTTGAATAGCAGCTTGTTTAAAAGAAAAAAGCAGGAAAACACAAACTGATTTTTGTTTGTGGGAACTGACCTGGAAAGAAAATTGCAAGTTGATTATTGTTGTTATAAGAACATGGCAGATGTTTCAGCACCAAACTGTGCTATACTCAAAGGCTGATACCTGGTTGGTTGTTGCATTGGTCATCCCAAGGAAGGTGAGAGTTGGCCATCCAACCACAGAGAATGTGGAAAAAAGAAAGACAATTCAATAGATTGAATTGGTTTGACAAAGTTCTAGACCAGAGGCTGTCTGCTTGGAAGCTGCTGGACTGGGAAGCTGTGATTGAGTTTTAACACTCTAGTTTTATATTTAGTGAAAGAATTGTTGAATGTTTTGAGGAAAGAATCCCAGTTTATAAGAAATAAATGAATATTTCTTGAAGCCAGCTGGAAGCATTGATGGTAACTTCAGAGTTCAAGTAAAATACAATCCCATGTGCCTGTACAACCAAGTATTCTTGAAAGGTTCCGGAAAGACCTGGTACATAGTTGAAATAGTTATCGAACCGACAAATTACAACTCTTTTACTTTCTTTCTAATCTCTCTCTTAACTGTGTTTGCCCATTTGTCTGAGACAGAGGATTAAGATCAAAGATTTATGATCAAATCATAGATTTTCATTAGATCACCATGTTTAGCTTTGCTCTGTTAAAGTTACAGTATTTATAATAAATTGCTAATATGTTTAACTTATAAACTTGGTGTCTGATATCGGTTATTCTTGAAGTCTGGTTAGGAACAATTGGGCAATTTTGATATCATTGAATAATTTAATTTCACAATTATGTGAATCCAGTGATAGTGAGACTATGTTTGGTGATCAGGAGTGAGAATAGTAGCTGATACATTCCCACCTCTACACAGTGAGGTCATTATAATTCCCCGACTATTTTCTGAACAAGATTAGATCACAAACCATAGATGCTCTCCAAAATGCACGGTGCCTAATGGCAGTGAGCAATAAGTATCTAAGTTAGCTCGCTGAGCTTGAAAGTTTGTTTTCAGACATTTCATCATCATACTAGCTAACATCACCAGTGAGAGTCTCCAGTGAAGCGCTGGTGGTATGTTCCGCCTCTCTATTTATGGGTCTTGGTTTTTTAAAGTGGGAGATGTCATTTCTGTGTTTTTGTTTTCAAGGAAAGGTAGATAGTATCTAAATCTATGTATTTATTGATAGAGTTCCAGTTAGAATGATGCCTCTAAGAATTCGCGTGCATGTCTTTGTTCCGCCTGTCCTAGGATATCTGTGTTGCCCCAGTCAATGTGGTGCCCTTCTTTGTCTGTATGTATAGAAACTTGTGATAGTGGGTCATGTCTTTTGGTGGCCAGTTGGTGTTCATCCAGTTGGAATCCTGGTGGCAAATTTCCTGCTAGTTTGTCTGATGTAGTATTTGTTTTACAGTTCATGCAAGATATCTTGTAAATGACATAAGTTTTGCTCATAGTATCTAATGGATCCTTTATGTTCATTATCATCAACCCGAGCTACAAATCTTCTGGCAGTGAGCAATGTTGGCTACCAGGAGTTAAGTGGGTTACGAGAGACTGACAACTGCAGGACACAACACTAATCCTCTTTTTTTTAAGTCAACCTGTTAGGCATATTGGAATACTAGCTCTTGTTGTGAGAATTAACAGGATACTGGCCTCTGGAGTTATTTCACGTGGACATTAGGTAAGAGTATAGCCTCGTTTCCCCGGAATTCTTACATGTAAAAAAGATTACAGTCAATCTGGTTTACTTATCATCCTGGTAGTTGTAACAGTAATGGAGCTTTGTTGATAGATGACATATTTTGAGGAAACTTTTCATCTTGCATTCATCAGGACAATTCACAAGAAATACCAAAGTAAAGGGAAAACAGATTTATACCGTATGAAAGAAGAGTACTGATTGGTTGGCAATTGAATTCTGATTGGTTGAAGTGTTTGCATAGAGAATGTACCAGTTGAAGAAGATTGGCAGTTAACTGACAAGCTTTGTTTGAATTATAAATAAGGCAGGTCACTCCGAGTGTCAAGGTATTGTGTGCTCAGCAATACACCAAAGAATATTTGTCGCCTCGACTCACATTCAGGTTCTTTACCACCAAATGATGACTTTTCACCCTCCAAGATAGGTGGGATTTGAACACGGGCTTTCTCACACAGCGGTAGAGACACTACAAATGCACCACCAAGATTTCCTATTCAGCATCTAAGTATTTCTTACTTGACATATTCAGAGATTTTATTATGCACATCTGGAGCAAGTGGGATTTGAACTTGGGCCTCCTGGCCCAGACGTAGGGACACTCCCACTCTACCCCAAGAACCTCCTATTAAGCATCTAAAATCAGCAAATTAACCAAATCATTTATTATTCAATTGTCAATCAGCTAACATTAGTTAACAAGCTCTTTTAATTTCTGAAGCTACCTGGCACACCATGTGCTTTTCCAAAAAAAAAAAGGGTCTGACTACGAGGCAAATGCTAGAACTGCCAATATTCCCACTGACTTGAATGGAGTGGCTTCGCTAAACATTTCCAAGTTTTGCAGGCAAAGATGGTTTAACACATTATCCATTTCTACTTATTTCTCTCTTCTTACACTCTACGCTTCCAGGAGGCAGTAAAGCAGTGAGAATAGGTCACATTCTACGATTAGCACCACACAGTATCAAACACATTAAAAGTATAATTACACTTAGAGAGAAACTATGACTTTGCTCCAACAATGTGCCTGGTTCCCTTGTACAGGAATGAGAGTTTCCATTTCCCACACATTTCCACTGCATTTACCTTCCTGAGTGAAGTTGTCAAAATAGGAAGCATTTTGTCCTATGAATGTACATTCACTGCATTACAATTGCCCATTTTAAAAAGTAGGCTTCTTATAACCAATAGATAAAGAAATACCTACCTGATGTGTAAATATCTAATCCACAACCATACAACTTAACAGATGTGTGACTAATGATTCCACATGAATGTAAAATCTTACTAAAGTAGTATATACTCTCTTCTTTCATTCAAAAGGTTTATTTTCATACCACTGACAGCAAGATTATTTGTGTTTAGCACAAGGAGGGTAAAGTGGATCAGAGTATCATTTTCAAGGTGCTTAGTAAACACAAATTTGCTGTAAAAATGGTCTTACTTTACTCAATATACACACCTGTGGCTTTTGAGGTGTGCTAGTTGGTGAAATTTGTGCTTCATTACTTTGCAGCTCCTTGTACAAGATTAATATCAATCTCAACTATTTTCTGTGTTTACCTTGCGATATATTTGTTATATTTGGAATAATTTGACGAGGAGCTGAGACAAGGTGTGTAGTTCCCTTGGACACAGACAACAGGAAGTAGAAGGGGGAGTTGAACTTGGACTTCTGCATAGGAATAATTCCAGGTCAAAAGGCTGAACCTCCAGTGTACTGGATAGAAAGACCCCAAGTGAAATCAGTTAGAAGAGCCTAAAAACAATTCCTTGTGGATATCCATAATTGAATTTATCTGCGGAGCACAGGTATTGAGTCAATCGGCCAAATGGTCTCCCACTGTGCCATACTGATTCTATGACATAAAAGCAACCATAATTCTGTAACATTTGAGAATAAACAAATAAACCAAAAATTAAAATCCCCAATGTAAACAAAACACTGGAGAAATGGCGATAGAAAATCTCAACTGAACAGTTAGAATCTTTGTCTCGATTGTGTTTAAGGAGGTTACATGGAGTAGGAACTAAAGAGATACAGACAACAAGTAAATGAGTAACTGGTGGCCAGATGAGTAAACAACGAGCAGGCGTTAAGCATGTTGATGGTGATGTTTTTTCACAGTTTTTTTCCCCAGGGATGAGAGTGATTCTGACCAAGCCACCAATTATTACCCATCTCAGGTAACCTTTGAGAAGGTAGCAGAGAGATACCTTCTTGAATCACTGCAATCTATTTGGTGCAAATACGCAGTGCAGTTAGGGAGGGGATGTCCAGGGTTTTGATCCAGCGACCGTGAAGGAACAGTGATACAGTTCCAAGTCAACATGTGGCTTGGAGAGAAAACTGCAGATGGTGATGTTCCCATGCACCTGCTGCCCTTGTCCTTCTAGGGAATTTTGGATGGCGGCTTGGTGAGTTGCTACAATGCACCTCATATTTAGCGCAAGTCAATGATGATGAAAAACAGGAATGTTTAAGGTAGTGTATGGGGTTCCAAACAAGTGGGCTGCTTTATCCTGGTTTATGTTCAGCTCCTAAAGAGTTGTTTGAACTCCACTCACCCAGGCAAGCAGAAAAGTATTCTATCACATTCCTGACCTTAGCCTTGTAGGACAAATTTTGGGGAGAAAGGAATGGAGTTATTCGCTGCAGAATCTTTAGCCTCTAACCTGTTTTTGTAGTCCCATTTTTGTATGGCTGATCTAGTTCAATTGCTGCAACTTGGAAACAGTGAGAACTGCAGATGCTGGAGAGTGAGTGCAGATGAAGAGTATTACTGGAAAAAGCATAGTGGGTCAAGCAGTACCAGAGGAGAAGGGGATGAAAGGTTCTGACCTGACATGTCGACTCCCCTTCTAACCCTCAAGATGTTGACAGTTGTTGACACAGTGATTATAATGCCATTGACTGGATGTAGAAATGCTTAGATTCTCTCTTGTTGGAGCTAATCATTACCTCGTGCAACTGGGGTTGCTGCCATTTATCGTTCCAAGATTGAGTGCTGTCTAGGTTTTGCTGCATATAAACACTGTAAACTTCAGAATCTAGCAGTTGCAATGGTATTGAACAATGTCCAATGATCCGCCCCACTCCTGAACTTATGTTCGAGAGAAGATCATTGTTGAAGCAGCTGAAGATAGTTTAGCCTAGAACACAACTTATGGAACACAGGCAGCAATGTCCAATGGCTGAGACGGCTGACCTCCAAAACCAGAACCAACTTTCTTTGTACTGGGTATGACTTCATCCAGTGGCAATTTTCCACTGATTCTCTGACTAAAATTTTGCTGCAGCTCCTTGTTGTCATACATGGTTGAATGCTGCCTTGATATCAAGGACAGTCACTCTCATCTCACTTGAGCAGACATTCAGCAGGCTTTGAGAAAATAGTGACAAGGCATCAAACAGATGCTGAATATAAAGTCACAAACTACACATCAGATAATGATATGGATTATGTATGTCATGAACAGGCATTTTATGCAGAACATTTATGCAACTATACCAAGATGAACAGAGGAATTAATGGAATAGGATCACTCCTGTCACTAAATCATTCTCCATTTGTATTAAATAAAATCCACTAACATCACTGTGGAAACAATATTTTTTTTGCATGACAAGGCATGAGCCCTTTACTGGACCCACAATGATATTAGTGCTCTGAACTTCACTCTGCCACTTAGAATATTGTAAATTAAAGAGATTGTGTTCCCATCAGCTCATATTTCAACATCTGGAGAAAAATCTAAAAACCTCAAGCATTCTTCCCCACACTCTCCAATATACTGCCAGTATGGCGATTATCCATTTGTAGGCCTGGTTGGCAAATCTTAGCAGATTTAACCAGACTCAACCATCAACATTATAAATGCTGAATTCAATCCAGTTCTCACTTGATCTTGTCTACTTGTGTAGTTCAAACTATGTAGCAAAGAAATATTCTCAAAATAGATAAGCATGTGTATCTTTAATGTAACATGAATGCACTTCAAGACATGGGACTGGACAGCAGCTCATGTCAAAGTTTGTTTCATGATTACAAAAATACCTTAGAGCCCAGAGCCCAGGACAAATACAACATATGAAAGTTCCATACAAGATGGAAATAGCTTTGATACAAAGCTTCACAAACCCCTGAAAATCTTTCAGCATCACAAGTATAAACCTACCAAAAACTGGATCAAGAAACAAAAGGCAATTAATCTACAGCACATTGCTACAACACGAACAGGTGCTGAGAAAGTAGTATCAAAGTCTGCGAGATTTAATTGTCTGGTTTTGGGAATAAAGGTGGGAAATACCTGATTTCAGTTTCTTAAAATAACAAATACTTCCTCATCTACAGCATTTCATCATATCTCTCAGAAATACCACAAACCATTCTGCATACACTAAGTTGACTTAAATTACAGTGGCTGTGTTATGTTGGTTAACTTCTTGCACACAAAGTGCAGCAATAAAATGAATGAACAAGTTGGGAACACAGAAACTGGAATGGGCAATCCAGACCCTCAAACCACTATTCAGTTAGATCATATCTGATTAATGTCCCAATGCCCCTTACCTGTTTTTGTTTCATATTCCTCGAATCCCTTACTCAACATTCATCTCAGTATTAAAAATTTCCATTCAGTAGCATGAACCTTTCAAGAATGAGTGTCAGATCTCCATTACATTTTGCATGAAAGACTTTTTTTTGATGGTGTTTGTGACAGCAATGTTTGTTAAGCCAAATCCTTGTTATTCTTCAAGTAATAACTTGAGACCTAAAACTTTTACCTTATGCTGCATTGTACTGATAGGTTACACCATTTGCTCAAGTTCTATTGTGGAACTTCTGGCTTAGAGAGTAGAACATTATCAACTGAACTAAGCAGATATGACTGACCTTGTTTACTGTTGGAATAGAATAGTAATTTATTGTCAGTTGTATTTTTACAACAATGCAGTGAAAAAAGTCACCATACTCCTGAGTGTATATTATAACAGAAATCATATTAAAGTTACGGCAAAGTCCATATTTGCTCTATTACGGCTCATGGGTTTCCCAGGTCGAGGAAAAGACAGGAACCACATTCAGGATAAAGAACAGCATTCCTCAATTATTTCCGTTGTTTCACATAAATTCCTGTAGCCAATAAGAATGACAGTTTCTGAGTAATAATAGTTTGCTTGCCCTAGTTACTGTTAAAGACAAAGAAAACTTTTATTTTATGGCTCACTCTGTGGCTCACTCTGTGAGTGCAATGGACAAAACAAGTTAGCTTAATGTTCCTCCATTATCAATGTCATTAAAAAGAGTTTAATCATTCATTCATTTTCTGTTTGTAAGACATTGCCATTTGCAACTTAGTGCTGAACTTGTCTATAACAGTAGTACATTAGTTGTGTGGTACTCTGATATGTCTTGGTGATGCAGTGTAAATAAAAACTGTTTGATTCTTTAAAAACTGCTTTTCAAAGAGTTAAAATCTTTCGTCATAGTTCAAATTGCCCATTTAAGGAGGTCACTAGTAATTATTATACATGCCCAAATTGTTAACCCAAATGTGATAAGTAAATTATTGAAAGTTGTGATGATGTTATGGCATTAAGAGGTGTATTTTGTCCTGGTTTCTTATGACAGAGTTATTGAACGCGAAGTGATGAGCATGCTGTGGTAACATAAACAACTTGGGAGACCTTAGGTTTCTTGTCTTTAAAGAAGTGGGAACAATAGAAGCAACCTGGATGCTATGATCAACTCTCACAAGCCAGGATTTCTAATTTCTTTAGCTTTTAAAGTCAGCAGAAGCTGCTGGAATTTTGAAGTATAAGCTATTTTTTCCTCTCTCAGTTACAGCTAGAAGCTGGGGTTTCTCTTCTGTTATGGACCAGGCCAGACCCCCTCAAAACATTCTAAGAAGGTAGCCCAGACCCTCACCTTTTTTGTTGTTTTTAGGCAAATATAAGATGGATATCCCAGTAGTGTTGCAGCTGGTCAAACCATTTGGCTTCAAGTAAAACAATTTATTTACACACCACTGAATGGAAGACAAACAAAAGAAAACAGAACTTAGAATAACGATTTGAAAACCTGACCAACACAATATCCCTCACAATTTAACAAAGAAGCTGTTCCAAATTTCTGCAACATCCCTTGGCAAAACAAAATGTAAATTCAAACACAGATTCCTACAGCTGGGATGGGAGAGAGAGAGCACGAGTGAGAGAGAGATCAGCCAGGGATAATTTGCTGAAGCATGGAACCTCTTTTCATGGCAGCTGTTTCTCCAGGTCTCCAGCTGAAATTAAACCAAACTAGAAAAATCCCTGAACTGGGAGAACTGGCTACTCACCTTTCATTGTTCAACTCTTTTAAAAAACCTAAAACCCTTTTCCCTGATTGTTGCCTTTGGTCCCTAACCCAGACAAATTGAAACCTCTGTCTTTTATAACCCATCTTGGAAAAGAAACCCAAGGACATTAAAACCTTGTTAAAAGGAGCAGCATTGTCACACTTCCTACTGCAGGCGTTGCATGTGAGAAAATCTGATTTCTGAATTTGCCTTTCTGCCAAGGGGTGTGTTGATGGGATTTTCCCAAGTTAGAACAGTTAATTAGTAATAGTTACTGTATCTACTATTCTGTTAAGTTTTTCAATAAAGTTAAGTTATTCTAAAGTTCTTCTTTCTTCTGTTGTATTTTAACTATAATGTTTCAATAAATTGTGTTTTGCTTAACATTGAAGAGTTTGACCATTTGCCTTTAAAATAAGAAAAATGGAGGGTAGCAGCGACCTTCTTAAAATATTTTGAGGGCGTTTGGTCTGGCCCATAAAGTAAAGCACAAAAGTCACAGAGCTTGCTTAAAACTATTACAATCTGCTTGACCCATTTATTAGTGCCTGTGAGGAATTGTTTACCGTTTTTTTTTAAAACAGAGCTACTGGATATAAAACTATCAGTCTATATCTCCACCTGAATCTAGCAAGATATTTGACTTTTCACTCTACTAGGGTTTGTGACAACACACACTATTTGGAATTTTTGATTTTCTCCACAGATGCATTTCATATACAAAGCATATTATTCCCATTTTTTTCAGCTGCTTAGACTCTTAGGAAATGTGGAAAATTGCTTCCCTAATAAAATGCTTGCTCAGTCTGTTCAAGAGCGCTGGGAAAGAATGATGATTATTAATCAAATGGCACTTTAGATTTCCTGAAGAAGGGCCCGAAATGTCGATTCTCCTGTTCCCTGGATGCTGCCTGACCTGCTGCGCTTTTCCAGCAACACATTTTCAGCTCTGATCTCCAGCATCTGCAGACCTCACTTTCTCCACTTTAGATTTATATGCCACCATGAAATGCAGCATATAGTGTCACTGCACGCAAGACAGAAGTTAGGGAAGAACAAGCTAGGACAATTTCATTGAGTTCATCTCAGCCGTCAGTGCCATCACATCACTGAAGTAGACACCAGTCTAATACGGCACACTTTTCAAATGATTTCGAGAAGGCAATATAACATAATTTACTGAGCATAGAGAAGGAGCAGACAGTGAGAGAGAATGGATTGATTGGTATTATGCTGAGAACAAAGACAAACCTTGCTGTGCCCTTTTACAATCCTAGACTAAATAGTTAGGCAATTAAGTTGTACCATGACAGAAGAAAATATAAACTGGCTTGTTTACAGGAGGAGAATTTTATTCTCCAATACTGCAAAGTTATACAGCCACAACAGAGAGTGTCTCTGTGAGCTGTAATGAAACAAAATACAACATGAGTAGCAACTAGAGAACAGGCAGGGGTGAGCACTTGTGGATTATCTCTCAAAAGTGGCATTGCTGATATTAAATTGTTGAGCTGCAGAATGCAAAACATGTCCAAGGCCACTTCTTTGAGTTTCAAAAATTCCTCGGTCCCCTTGTTGAACTGTCATTGTACGTGTTTGATACAAGAAATAAAATTATATAGAGGATCAATGGAAACCTGAAGAAGAGAGCAACAAGGCAATTAAAGACACATAATAAAAAATAAAAGGAAACGTTTAAGTACAACGGCAGTTAGGAAAAACATCTTTTGCAAAAATATTACCAGAACCCTCCTTGGAAATATGGAATATGACTAAATTGGATGTTGTATACTAATAATTTTCAATCTGCACAAATTGGTGAAAATGTTCACAAGTTGTCAGGCATTTCCTCTTCCTAATTTATGTATAATTAGCTGAGAACTATCAATAATCTGGAATTTTAGAGAAAGAGAGGATACCTGTTGAGGCTTGTCTGGGTCTGAAAGTGATAGGTGAGAATTCTAATTACCAGGGATTGTGTGCAGCCAGGGGACAATATGGAAATGAAGAAGCGAAAATGAAAAACAGTAAGTGACAGTGGTCCTCATACTTTTACAGCTATCACTATCTATATAATGCCAATGGCTTGTCAGTATTATTGAATGTTGCTTGTACATTTTACAATTTTAATTGTTATCTGGAATTAGCAACCAGGACTTAAATTGCTTCAAAATTTCAGCTTGCGTTTTGTAAATATAATCTTTCTGGGTGTTAGCTCCTACAATTTCTTACAACTCCCAGAAGTGACATCCACAGACCTCTGAATACCTGAAGTCTCTTCTTGTCCTCTGTATACCTGAATGGAAAACCCCCAAAAGTTGGATCAGGTTGCCACTGCAATTGTAGACCCCCCTATACCAACCAGCATTCACTACCCAAAAAGGAAAAGAAATTTAAGATAGCACCTTTTGTGACCACAGGTTGTCTCTAAGTCCTTTAGAATCAATTAAGTACTTTTAAATTGTTGTCACTGTTGATGAGTAGTCAACTGGATTGTTAAAAAAAACAAACAGTAATTTGTATTGTAAAGTGCATCAATATAACTATTGGGTGCAGGCATTGTTGTGAAGTCCTTTGCTTGAACAGTTTACATACACAAGGTGGAATCTTGTTTTTTTGGAGATGAAGTGTGGCATTGATCCTAAAATTAGGAGGTATTTCTGCTTGGTTTTCCTTATAAAATTACATTTTCAGTATGCGTTTATAGAACACTAAATCTTACAGGTTAAAGTGCAGGAAGCTCTGAAGATTGCCAGGACCGCTCATCCTTCAAATTTTCAGTTGCTATATTTAAAAAAGGTACCCAGATAGCACTTCACAGTCTGCAAACCAAGGACATCATTGAATCTCTGGTCATTCCCACCTACTCCTGGAGATGTAAGACACCAGAGACTGGCACCATATCCTGCGATGCATTCCTTTATGTTCTTCTGCAAACTGTCTGTGAGAGAAGTTATATACTGTTTCTGCAGGGTGGCAATAGAAAGCCATCCCTAAATAACCAAACACTGCACTGAGGTTGCTGTGGAGGTGAGTGCCTATGGGTGGCCAAGAGAATCTGGTTCCAGTCCCAAAAAGAATGAGTGATCTGCTATGTTCCATCAGGTGAAATATTACGTTACTTTCTACATACATAACACATACATAGACACATGAGGCTAAGCTTGTTACTGCAAAGGACTGTGATGCACAAGACTGGGTGCCAGATATCTCCTTCATTTCTCTTACATGCACTTAATGCGTGTCAATTACCAGAGTTCCCAAAGTAGGAATTACATTACAGTACAACTGACCTTCACACATGTGCCAGGGTTCACATTGAAAACATAAAAACTACAATATTCAGCAGCTCAGGAACCATCAGGTCAGGACCTTTCATTTCACTTAGGAGAACTTACGCTCCTGACAGGTTTTCACCAAATTTAAACTGGATTTCACCAGTTTCTTCAATTCCCCTCCCTCCACCTTAACCCCGTTCCAACCTCTCGACTCAGCATCAATCTCATGACCTGTCCCATCTGTCCATCTTTCTTCCCATCTATCCACTCCACCCTCCCCTTTGGCCTATCACGTTTACCCACACCTCTATCCACGTATTGCACTATCAGCTACCTTCTCCCCCAGCCACACCTGCTTCCCATTTATCTCTCCATCTCCGGGGCTCCCAGCCTCATTGCCAATGAAGGGCTTTTGTCCGAAATGTCGATTCTCCTGCTCCTCGGATGCTGCCTGGCATGCTGTGCTTTTCCAGCACCACACTCTCTACTCTAATCTCCAGCATCTGCAGTATTCACTTTCGCCTAGGTTTTCATCAAAAGGTTATACGGAACAAGGACACAATCACAAAAAATGATTTCAGTCAAGATACCTTAAAAGGTATCTTAGTCAAAACCATCATATTATGCTTTATTGTCTTTCACTTACTTTAACTTTATGACCAAATAGAAACACCATTCATTTAGAATCATTTTCTCATCAGATGCCCTGTTATGATATTCTTTATAATACAAAAAATAGACATTCACAGCTGTGGGAGCATCTCAATCTGTAGCTATAAATATAACGAAAATGCACATATATCCATGATAATGTCTCAGAGTGCTTGTTGGAGTCTACAGGAGAAAAACACAATACAGTGTACATGCGAATGTGACAAGGTGTTTTTGTAGGTTGTGCCAGTTATGCCTGATGTAAGACCAGGCATTGGAATTAGCAGAGGTGCAAAGGGACCGTAGCTATGCAAAAAGGGAGGTTGGACATGCACACCCATTTAGTAATGAAGCCTCCACTCTGCTGCTCACAGCTGAACATGAAGTAGCAGAATCTTAAAAACATCATGGGAAAGGAAACAGCTTGCAACTCTAACAATTTAAAAAAAAATACTAATCTAATACTATTTCCAAAATAGAGCTTCATTCCCAGTCTCATCTTGAGAATCACCTCCGAGATGGAAGAATATATACCCCCAACAGGATGTACCATCAAAGACTCCCTCACCAACCTCCATTAGCAAAAAACATTTACTTCAGTGGATAATGTATCCAGAGTAGGTTTAGTGTTATATTCGGAGAGCAAACCACAGCAACAAACCCACAGCATATTGGAGAACAGGTCCCTGCTCAGCCCACTAAAGATGGTGATCCTCTGGACTCCACCATTATTGAACGGATGGAGATCCATTCCTGAAGAAGGGCTTATGCCCGAAACGTCGATTCTCCTTGGGTGCTGCCTGACCCGCTGCGCCTTTCCAGCAACACTTTTCAGCTCTGATCTCCAGCTTCTGCAGCTTTCTCCTGATGGAGATCCATAGACAACCATGGAAATGTTTGGGAGAGATATTGGAGATTCTCTCAGATCAAAGTAAAAGATAGAGGAGTCTGGGATGCTCTGTATCTCTGGTTATTTTCTGCCATGGACAAAATCACCTCCATCGGGTCACATTGTGGAGGTTCCACCTGCACTTGTGCAGAAGACCCCAGCAAGCCAGAGCCCTGTAAACTTCAGATCATTGGAGGATACTTGCCAAAGTTATCTGATACAGGTCAGCAAAGCAATACGCAGGTTTCCTCAAACTCAACTATAGCTGTTGAAGTTGCACAAAGATGTGGTGGTAGGACAAATAAGACTGAAAAACCTTGAAATCGCTGAGTGCAGGATTGTTAATGTTGAGTAGAACCAAACACCATTCACTAAAATAGCACATTAATTTAGATAAATGCAAGGAGCTGCACTTTGGGAAAGTAAATCTTAGCAGGACTTATACAATTAATGGTCGAGTCCTGATGACTGTTGCTGAACAAAAAGACCTTGGAGTGCAGGTTCATAGCTCCTTGAAAGTGGAGTCGCAGGTAGATAGGATAGTGAAGGCTTTATTTGTCAGAGTATTGAATACACAAGTACACGATGTTGCGGCTGTCGAGGACATTGGTTAGGCCACTGTTGGAATATTGCGTGCAATTCTGGTTTCCTTCCTATCGGAAGGATGTTGTAAATCTTGAAAGGGTTTAGAAAAGATGTACAAGGATGTTTCCAGGATTGGAGGATTTGAGCAAAAGGGAGAGGTTGAATAGGCTCGGCTGTTTTCCCAGGAGTGTCAGAGATTGAGGGGCGAACTTAGAGGTTTATAAAATTATGAGGGGCATGGATAGGATAAATAGACAAGGTCTTTTCCCTGGGGCAGGGGAGTCTTGGCCTAGAGGGCATAGGTTCAGGGCAAGAGGTGAAAGATATAAAAGAGACATAAGGTGTAACATTTTCACGCAAAGGGTGGCATGTGTATGGAATGAGCTGCCAGAAGAAGTGGTGGAGGCTGGTACAACTGCAACATTTAAAAGGCATCTGGATGGGTATATGAATAGGAAGGGTTTGGAGGGATACGGACTGGGTGTGGCAAGTGGGATTAGATTGGGTTAGGATATCTGATCAGTATTGACAGGTTGGTTTGAAGGGTCTGTTTCCACACTGTACACCTCTATGACTCTTGTGCAAATCTCTTTCAAACTATTAAGGCTTCTGATTGATTCTGTTTCTCTATAGCCAACCTTAAAAAGGTGATCATCACAGGTGGACAAACATACATCATGTGGAATTGTGCCAGAATATTGAAGTTGCCAATCTCTGCTGCCTTCTCAGAGGAATGTGACCTGAAGCTACGAGTGAGAGTTTCAATAACCACTCAGACTGCAAAGACCCTCAATCTCTGAAATAGATGAATGCTCCTTGCTCACTGATGATTGAGGAATATTGTGCAGCCTCCATGTAATCCAACATTACTCCATACTGATGCTCTAGCCTGGAAACTGAGCAAGAGGTCATTGGAGCAAAGACAACAAAATAACTTAAGAATGTCAAAAAAGGAGCACATAAATCAAACATTAGAAATCAAACATTACCTTCAGAGCAGTAAAAAACCTTTTCAGCCACAGATGGCTCCTGTGAGTTAGTCCAAAGCAATGCGGTCTCAAATCTAGCTACAATTAGGTTCTCTCAGGCCTTTTTAGTCATATGCCATTATTGCCCTGGCATCATCAGCAGTTGTATCATCAGTTTCACCTCCTGCACCTTCTCTATTGTATTCTCCTTCTTCCTCATCAGAGGATACTTGTGGTTGGTTGATCTCCCCCTTTTACCAAGTTGTCATCCAGTCATTGAGTTAAATCTGTAGGTACAGTAAACATTCCTGGAGACATGGTCTGGCAAATACTGGAGTGCTCCTCCTGAGCAAACCAGGCAATAAACCAATTGTCTGTCCAACAATGGCTGTAGTACATTTGTGGGCAGCATTTCAACACTGTTCAGTAACAATCTGTCAGTTACGCACTCAGGTCAATAGACATGCTTTTTGAGGATACCCCATTGTCAGTCACAGAGCCAGCCTTGGAGTTGATATGAAGGTGCGAACATTCACAGCACCTGAAAGATTATGCAGGATGTAAGCATGATGACAGGTCCCCAGAGTTGCTGCCAGCAGTTACAAAAAGTCTAGGTCATTGAGGGAGTGAAATTCCTTCTTCCATGAATCTGGCTTGATGATGCCTTAAGTGCCACATATGTGCATTGAATGGTCACCTTGGACCCAAGGGAATCCAGCAATAGAGAAAAGTCCAATTGGTCAGATAGCTGTCTTGGCCTATTTTGAATTGAACAAACATGTGCTTTGCTGAAAATGACATCTGTGAACTAACAAATATACTTGCATGTAGCTGACTGGGAGATGTTGAAAAATGTGTTGCTGGAAAAGCGCAGCAGGTCAGGCAGCATCCAAGGAGCAGGAGAATCACATTTCGGGCATAAGCCCTTCTTCAGGAATGAGGAGGGTGTGCCAAGCAGGCAACACATTTTTCAGCTTTGATCTCCAGCATCTGCAGTCCTCACTTTCTCCTAGGAGATGTTTCACAAGACCCAAGTTTAGATTTAAAAGGAGCCCGGAATGAGGAAGTTCAATCCGACTGCAATATTCAGCATTACAGGCTTAGCATTTTCATTCAAACCATGAAGGTCTGGTGGCAGATGCAGGTGATGCCATCCCTAGTCACACTGAAGTTGCCTCACAATCGGCTTTCAGTCAGCTACAGGTAGTTGTTACACCTCAGTTGACCCTGTTGCGGCCTACCACTCTACACCACTGAAAACCTCAGTTTCCTCTTCAGACACTGCTTGATGCTGCAGTTGGAAATCCCCAAACCTGATGCTGTTGGTGCAGGGCATTCCTTTCCTCCTTTGTAAGCACACCAAAGCCAGTGCAGATCCTGGGCTTAACTGGTCAAATTTTTGCACTGAAGCAAAGATCTGTAAGCAAACAGGAGGTAAGCATATTCTTTTTAAAAACTTGCCCTAGTCAACCTAACCTTTGGGCCATTATCAGCCTGCTCCTCACTTAAGAAAAACCCTACACTGCAGCCATCTTAATGTGGTGAGGTCAGTCTTGCATCACACATGACTGCTTGTCCTCTCTATCATACATACAACATACAAAGAACATCACAGCGCTGTACAGATTTTTCAGCCCTCAATGTTTTGCTTACCTATGGAACCAATCTAAAGCCCATCTATTCCATTTTTATCCATATGTTTATCTAATGACCATTTGGATGATTTTATACACAAAGATTCAGCTAGGTAAAGATTTCTGCACCTCAGCATTATAGTACTTTCTATGCAAGTGGTACACAATCAATATGACTCTTGACTGTCTTCATTTTCCAAAGTGACATAATCCTGCAACCTGGGAATGAACATCATGAATAAAAGCATCATCATCATCATATCCATAAGATTCAGACATTAGTAAATGGTCCTGCATAGCTTCACACAGACACCACCACCACCTGCACCAATGTTGTCAAGTGTGAGTTATTCTTCCAGCTCAGAGTTCAGTGCATTATGTGACCTGATTGGGATGTCAACGTTATGAATGGCTCATTCACCTTTACACTGCAATGAGTTCTTCATTTCATCATAAAGCTCTTAATGGATTGTTCGTGCAATTTCTTTTTGTTTAGGTGTTTGAGCCTTGCATGAATTTATGTAAACAGATCTTGAGCCTATCCCAATTCTTCTGAGCATTCTCGTGAGGCACGCTATATTGTCCTGACTGAAGAAAGGTGCGTGCAAATTTTTCTTTTGATTCACTCACCTGGAATTCTCCCGCTATAACCTACACTCTTTTCCTTCTAATGATGTTGATGGTCTTCTTCTTGGCTCTGATATTCTGTCATATTTTGATTCCCTCATTCACAATTTCCCTTGATCTTCCTGAGGTTTCCCATGAGTCCACCCACCCAGCTCTCAATTTCCACCCCAGCCTTGCACAACCTCCGACTCGATTCACCTGCTCCTTCATCCTTACCAGCATACCTCATGAGTTCATGGTTTTCTCATGCTCAATATGCAGCTCTGACCCTTGCTTGGCCCCTTTCCCCGACCATTTTGATTATCTCCTTTGCCTCCCAGGTGCTTACCTCCATTTCACAGGATCTTTCTGGCACCCCTACCAATCACACCTTTTATGTTTAACTCCTTTCCATACCATCCTACCTTTATCTGTTACTTTTCAGTTGAGCTTCTTATTTTGACCCCCTTGCACATGCTCCAGAAAGGTTTGTTGGTGCCAGCCAATGTAGTTGCCTCACTTGGGCAAGTTGGGTTAGCTGCTCACTCTAGAGTTAGCGGTAGACAACCACAACACTTTGCAAGGCTGCTAATAAAATGAAACTTCTCATGAGCTAAGTGTACCTGGTAGTCTGCATCCCTTACACCAATGATTGAAGCAAAGAAACTCCCTGGTTATAAAGGACCCAGGATACGTATGAAGTATGCTTTCATTGGAACTGACATAAAGATGCATACCCTGTTAAGATCATGCCACATTAAACAAGTCTGGGTGTGTGAACACATTTTTCATGCTTTTGCCTCTTAAGATTGTATCTTTCAACATAGTATAATTTGTAATTAACACAGTCCACTAGAACTAAGAATAAAGAGTATTAATTAGCATTCATGGCATGATATTGAATGAAAAAAAGAGGTTCTTGATCATTCCAGTCAGGAAGCAGAACTCACCTAAAATCAGACTTTAACCCAATACCTCGAATCTGAATTTCAACTTTCACCCCCACCGCCCAATTAAAAGTCTTCTCTTGCCTTTTTAACCACTTCTGGTAGCCCGAAAGATACGCCCATTGTGTCTGCTCAACAGCACGAAAAAAAAAGGTTATTTGGGAAGATTACTTAGTGTTTATAGCCCAACAGATACATCTGCCTCTTTCAAACCAACAACAATGCCTCAAGGTTCTCATTTAATTAACTACTGTATGTTCCCTTATGAGATACAGGTACATTAAACTAGTTCATTGATCAATCTACCAGGCCTGCAAGTTTCAGTCTGTTGAACATCAGAAATTTCAGTTTGTTGACTCTGTGGTTTTTGTCAAGTGGGAAAGTACGATTTCACCTTTTAAAACCTTTGATATTAAAGCCCACTGGGTTTAAGTTTTAAGCTGACTGGACTAGATTTTACTTGGATCAGAGGTTTCAATCCATAAGGCCTATGGAATTTTAGTCTACAGGGCTGATGGGGATACAATGAATAGACCAGTTGTATTTCATTCTGCTGGACCTGAGGTTTTTAAGTCTTTTTTCCAGTTTCTACTTTTTATTTGCTTGTATTATTTAAAACAAACAACATTAATAATTGCCAATTATTCCAAATCCTACTTCCATTGACAAACTCCTGTCATCAGTTCAAGGGAAGTGGCCTAATGGTAATGTCAGTGGACTAGTAATCCAGAATGCTAGGTTAATGTTCTGGGGACAAAGGTGCAAATTCCACCATGGCAGGTGGTAAAAAATTGAATTCAGCAAAAATCTTAAATAAAAAAGTTAAACTATTAGCAACCATGTAACCATTGTTGATTGTTGTTAAAAAGAAAATTTAGTTCATTAATGCTCTTTAGGGAAGAAAATCAGCCATCCTTACCTGGCCTGTTTTATGTGTGACTCCAAACCCACAGCAATATGGCTGCCTTTAAACAATCTATACAAATGATCTGCAAGCTGGGACAGAGTATAACATAGCAATATTTGCAGATAACACAAACAGGTAGGAAAACAGACTGTGATGAGGAGATAAAGAATTGGCAATGTATATGGATAGGCTAATAATCTGGAAGATGGATTTGATGTGGATAAGTGACAGGTTGTCGATTTTGGTCAGAAAAATAAAAGGGCAAAGTATTGTTTAAATGGGAAGCAGATTTAAACTGCATCAATGCAGAGTGATCTGGGTGAATTGCAGAACGTGGGCATGCAGGTGCAGCATATAATAAAGGTAAATGGAATATTGGCATTTATCGCCAGTTCAGCGATAACAGATCACACCTGGTGTACATCCAGTTTTGGTCTCCTTACTTGAGAACGGATGTCGTGGCACTGGATGTAGTCCAGATGAGGTTCACCAGATTGATTCCAGGGCTGAAGGACTGTTGTATAAGGAATGGCTGAAAAGCTTGGGTTTGTTCTTCTAAGCTCCAGCAAGTACAAGAGGGGACCTGATTGGGATAAATAAAATGCTAAAGAGAATTGATAAGATGGATGTTGAACACGTTCCCTGTGCAGGGCAGTCTAGAACTACAGGTTAGAGATACAGAGTGAGAGGAGGTAGGTTCAAAACTGAGATGAGGAGAAACTTCTCCCAGAGAGTTGCGAATCTATGGAACTCACTGCCCCAGAATGCAGTGGAGGGAAAATTAATTAACAGATTCACGAAAAAAAAGATATGTTCCCAATGAAAAGCAGATTTGGGGACAAAGGGCTTTGGGGACTAGACAGGAAAGTGAAGCTGAGAGCAGGATAAGATCAGCCATGACCATGTTAAATGTCGGAATGGGCTCAAAGGATTGAATTGTCTACTCCCGCTCCTAATTCCTATGTTCATATACTTATTCCTAACTCCCACTGGCAATTAGCGACAGCTGGCCCAACCAGATATGATATTCCATATATGAATAAAAACAAATTCTGAGACAATGAAACTATTTGAGAGAAACTCTTTCAATGAAGACAATAAGATTGATGACCAGTGAACAGATGATTGTATCATTTCTCTCCAAGATAGAACACTGCTGCACGTCCAAACATCACAGCTAACACAGAATTGGAAATCATTACACTGCTATCAACTCAGTGATGCAAGGAGGTACTTTACCACATGGGAAACCAGGAAGCAAGTTCTGCTCTTGAATTCAGCCATCTCATTTGTCATATTATTTCTATATTTGCTGCTGATTATGCGGCAGAGGCGTGATGAGGATCAGCATGATGTAATCTTAACTCCACCATGGACAACCCAAAATGGAAGTTGCAGGAGCTGATTATTGAAAGCAGAGAAAAATAACTCAACAGGGAACGGAGATGTTTAAGAGCTGTGCCCTGCTTTAAAAATGTGTTGCTATGAACTACAAAGAGATGGAGATGTTTCATTTTTCTTTGCAATAGAAGAAACCTATTGCTGACTCAAAGATGTGTTGGAAGTGGTGCAGGGTGGCAGCAGCATAAACACGATGTCCTCCAAAATTCAAAGCAGAAAGTATTTTAATTATCTAACCAGGTCAGGCAAGGCAAATACAGTTGCACATTGTTGTCTACATCATTTCGGTTCCCTTACTTGTCCTGTTATGCTGACTCTATGAAGTCACTCCTCATGTGCCCACTGAACATGAATGTATACTGACTTCTCTCTTTTTATGAACTTTTTCAAAATCCCATTTATTCTTTCATCACTGATATTCATCTTTCTGGAGATTCATACCTCTCCTTGATAATCAACTCAGATAAGCACACACAGTACCTCCATCAGGTGAAGACATATCATGGCATTATTCAATGGTCTGTTCTTATCCTTATTACAGGAGATGAAATCACTGAACATTTGGAAGAGGGACAGAATTAGAAGTGTGCTTCGCCAAGTCATGTTGCTTACAAGAGGAGGCATCATTGGAGATCAGTGACATTTGATACCCTAACTGTTGGAGACAGATATTGCCCACCTATCTGATACAGTTAAATATCAGTAACATAAATGTCATGCAGCACTCAATCACATTGACTTGATTTCAGGTAAACTATCACTTCAATTAATTGATTAGCTTTATGTTAAAAGAAAACCCAACTCTCCTAAGGGTGTTGTAAGTTAGGAATATAGTGTACTTCAGTTAAACACAACAGGTTGAAACTGCTTTCCAACACAGCAGTATATCTCCAGTTTTCATTCCTCACCCATAACCAACCCCAGGTACATCTCAAAGTCAAACATTTCTCCCCTAATCCTCCCTTTCCAATCAGTACTAATCAGTTTGAATGACTGGATAGATTAAACTTTTACATTTCGTAAAACAAAAGTGGTCTTTGATATACAAGTAACAGACTAAATCTGTAATGTATAATTCAGACTGATGGATCAATGCCACATTGAGCAAGTGCTGTATTGTCAGAAGTGTTCCTCAGATGAAGTATCAAATGCTAATTCTCTGTACTTAGGTAAATATTAAAAGATACCATTGCAGTATTTGAAGAGTGTCTTCCCTCCAGTTTATGCATTGTGCTGCAAGAAATATATCGAACTTATACCACTTTTGAGCCAGTTCACTATTCCACATTTACATTCCAATGTGTAATTTCTACTCAAACACTGTCCAAATATAAAATAAAAACAGAAATTGCTGGAGGAACTCAGTCATCTAGCAGCATCTGTGGAGAGAAAGCAGAGTCAACAGCTCGAATGCTATGACATTTCTTCAGAACACAATGAAAATTCACACTGTTTCTCTCCAAATATGTTGCCTGACCTGGGAGTTTTTCCATCACTTCAGTTTTTATTTCAAGCTTCCAGCATCTGCAGTATCTTACTTTTGTATTGCTACCCAGTAAACAGACTCACACACACATCATAGACATAAAAGCAACAACTTCCAACATTAATTTACAACTAGCTGTGACACACCTGCCCAATTACATCATCACATTCCCTAAGTAACTTCCCTCTGGAGAGGTACAGGCTGGGCTAGCACAGTAATCTGACAATTAAATAACAGCGATTCCTGTAGGTGATGAGAGCAATTGAATTTCCATTTGGACCCAAACAGAGAAACACGTTGTTCCAGAATGCAGCAGGTGTTGTGAACTCACATGCGATCTAATGGTTTGTTTAACTCTTTGCATACACAATACACTTAAGAATTTTCATATTCTGGTAATGCTAGTCAAAATTTTTCAAAAATATATCTTGCCCATTCAGTAAGTCTTCCACCTCACTCTCCTGATGGAAATATGGATGACAAACATGTTAGCTATAACTTTAGCAGTAATGTACTCCATTGCAAGACCTCTCTAAGGCTGCAGAACAATTGACCTTCTCCAACCCTCTGCAACTATGGCGATGGGGTCAGTTCCAAAGTTGCAGAAAGTAGTCTGATGACTTATGCAAGAGATTAAACATTATATGCAGCTTTATACAGTAAATATGAATAGGCTGTTGCACTATGAAAGGTATCTTATTTGAACTCTATCTTGTTCTCAACTACAGCTCACATATAGGGAACAAGTAGTCATTTGGTAGAACTGGAGTACCATTGAAAAAACATGTTTTGTCAAAGCCTTTTGTTGTGCATCAAAATCTAAATAAGAATGATGTTTCGCTTTGTACAGATACTGCTAGATCTGCTGAATTTAGCCAGTACATTCAGCCAGATTTTCAAGGAATGGCAATCTCACAGTTTGACACACTGCCAGTTCCTTCTGATTAAAAGGAGCTCCACATTTCTGAGGAGATTCCGACCAGGGCACCCACAAAACTGTGAGCCGTACTTCTCATTACAACAGAATGTGTGATATGCATAACTGTAGAGGAAGACAAACAACGCAACCTTTTCATAGCAGTCAGCTGTTGCACTCTGAAATATGAAGGTCCAGATAGCGATTCTGACAGCTGCTTTTACATTTTAAGTACATAGATAATTATGTTATTAAAGTCCTGGGAGGGTAGGTTCCAGATATGGGGAGGAGGGAGTGCCAGTAAGTAGTGTCAACTAGATAGTATTTAGGGTGCCAGTGAGAGGATGCCAGATGAGTAAAGATAAGGATGCCAAATGGTTACTCTGCCAGGTGGGAAAGGGGTAGGATGACAAGTGATAGGATGTTCGGCAACTTTCCCTCCAAGTTGCATGGCTGCATGTGCATTCATGTGGATTGGTATTGGCATGCTGGTCACAGCATTGGCTTCCAATTCCGGAAGTCACTGGCATGCACAAACCTTGGAGGCCACAAAACAAATTAGAGGGAATGCTGCTGCTAGAATGCAAAGGAGCTTGATGAGTGATGCAGTGCTTAGGCTAGGATAGAAGGGAGACATTGGGTCCAAGTGGTGGGGGTTGCAGAGGGCGAGTGTTGATTTTGGGGAGAAAGCAAGGTTGTGTATAGATTAGGGAAGGCGGTGGGAAAGAGTGTGTTAGAAGTGGGGGACAAAGGTCAGAGGTGCAAAGCAAGAGATGCACAGATGTTTGGATTTTGGGGAAAGGGGTTTTATTGTGAAGTGGGTAAGTGTGTCCCGTGGTGGAGGAAGGGGCTGGGTGTGAGTGAGGGAAAGGGGATCATGGTCTGGTGACAGAGAAAGATCTTCAGCGGTGGAATAGAGGAGGTCACATTTAGAAGGGGAAGTTCAGAGTATGTCTGGGAGATGCAAGTGGTTGGTGGATGTATAGTTGGGTTTTGTAAGCTAAATATAGGGTCAGTTGAATAGTTACTAGGAGTTAGAGCATGTATTTAATAGTCTTAACATTTCCTGAGGAACTACCTACTTAATTTCGTCACAATTCTCCAAATTGTTCAATTTAAATGGAGACTTTTGGAGGGTTTAAGGCATAGAGGAATTGTCCAACAGAATCTTAAAATTTTCTGGGCAATTCTTTTGAAGGTTGCTACGACGAGGATTCCACTGGGTCCCAATGTGAAATTCCCATCTAAACTGGAAATAACAACTGTCAAGCTGTCAGATAGTCCCTGCCTTGGTTTTTATTTATCTCTACCAGTGATGATCCATTACCCAAATTTAGGGTTGAGCAACAGCAACCTCAGGGCAAGTCCCAGTTGTCCTCTACTTGTGTGGAACATCCATGGTTAGAGAATAAGGAAGCATACATACTCAAGGAGAGAAAGTTATGAAAAGATTGAAAACTAGAGTATTTTTGATACTTAAGATAGAATCATAGATATTTACAACACAAGAGGGAATCTGTAGTTTCTTGAACTGTGATTGTCCCTCTGAGTTGATGGTTATGGCAGTGAGGGATATACCAGGCCATGACTCTATGAGGTTGTAAACTGTGGCTGAATACAATCCTTTTGCTGCTGTTGGAGGCCTACACCATTGCTTGGACTCTTAGTTTTCAACTGATGGATATGTTCTGAATCTGTCCCATTTATAGTGCTACACAATATAATTAAGGGTGTCCTCAGTTTGAAGAAGTTGCTTCATTTGCACAAGGCCTGGTCACTTGCAGTCTCGGTCCTTAGGCCCTCGTTGTTGCGCCGACCTGTGAAACCAATCTGAAGCCCATCTAACCTACACTATTCAATTTTCATCCATATGTTTATCCAATGATCATTTAAATGCTCTTAAAGTTGGCGAGTCTACTACTGTTTCCATGCCCGTACTACTGTGTAAAGAAACTACCTCTGAAATCTGTCCTATATCACCTCTCAATTTAAAGATATGCCCCCTTGTGCTAGCCATCACTATCCAAGGAAAAAGGCTCTCACTGACCACACTATCTAACCCTCTGATTACCTTGTATGTCTCAATTAAGTCACCTCTCAACCTTCTACTCTAATGAAAACAGCCTCAAGTCTCTCAGCCTTTCCTCCTAAGACCTTCCCTGTACCAGGCAACATTCTAGTAAAATTCCTCTGAACTCTTTCCCAAGATTCCATATCCTTCCTATAATGCGGTGACCAGAACTGTATGCAATACTCCAAGTGTGGCCGCACCAGAGTTTTGTACAGCTGCAACATGACCTCATGGCTCCAAAACCCAATCCCTCTACGAATAAAAGTGAACACACCATATGCCTTCTTAATACACCTTTAACTAATACTGCCATCAAATGATGCATCTATGACAGGTGCATTGTAAATGAACAAGATCAACTAGGCATTTCAATTTTTAGTACCCTGCTGTATTGCAGTCTGGCAGATAATCCTTCAAGACTTGGCCAGTTCAGTCAGCGGTGATATTACCAATAACTGGTGATGGATATTAAAATCCACGGCATGAATACAGTACATGAATACCTTGTTACCCTCAGTACTTTTTCCATGTGGTGCACTCTGATTTACAATTTATCCTCAGCAAGGTAAATCACAAGATTCAAACAAGACTAACTGTTAAACCGAGTGAATAACTGAATTATCTGAGCTTCAAGTTCCAAGTGCTTAGGATAGCAGGTCAGATGTATCTGACAATAAAATGGTGCAGGCTTACTATCATGTCTTGGTTATAACACAACTTGCACACATTTCTTGTAGGTGACAAATTTCACACTAAATGGGTAATGGTTAATTTCCTGAAGAAGGGCTTATGCCCGAAACGTCGATTCTCCTGTTCCTTTGATGCTGCCTGACCTGCTGCGCTTTTCCAGCAACACATTTTTAATCTCTGATCTCCAGCATCTGCAGTCCTCACTTTCTCCTAATGGTTAATTTCCCAAAAGCTTTTGACAACAAAATACAGCAGATTCTATGCAAAAATGAATTCATTGTTACTTTATAATTTCACATAAAACACTCAATTCAGCAAACATGGCTTTCACAGGTTTTTTAAAATGTAAATACTGTGCATTGTATGAAAAATTATACTAATGCCTATGCAAAAAGTGTCAAAAAGTTAAATTGTTAATGCATGTTTTATATGGCGTCACGGTAACATTCTCACAGTGTTCCAATTTTCTGCCAATCACCACTCTGCAACCACAAACTAATGGAACAAAAGTTACACTTTAGCAAACCTTCTAACCAACTCTGTTACACTTTCAGCTTGGGTTCACCTCCTCCCCTCGTAGTCACACAATCTCCCTGGTAACACCCATAGTAACAAACACAACTCTGTCCACTGGGGTCACCTACACAATCTCAGGAGATCAACAGTGCAACTTCAAGATCATTTATGCAGCTTGAATAGTCTACTTGTACATTTTCTCAACCAAAGTTTCTATAACATTGTAATTCCTTTTGACCAAGTCTCCTTTTGACAACATCGCCCACCAATTTGAAAGTATTACATTGGAGGTCAGGTGTGTTGGTAGTAATCCTTCATTGCAATACTATATGTACACATTATATACACAGTTAACTTATCGCTGTACCTCTGATGGATAGTCTTGCCTATTAACAACCTCTATCAGAAAAAGATTCGATTTTCTCAAAACCCAAACCCGGCTTTCACCAAGTCAGCCTTCAGAACACTGGCTAGGTACTAATTTAATTCAACAATTCCATTGTTCTAATTTTCCCTCTTAAAATGCTGAGATTGGGGTTTGAGGAAGGGTGAAACCATAACCTATTACTCCAATGTGCATTCTACTACTGTCTCAATGCATTGCCCCTTTAAAGAAAGTTTAAATCAGACAGAAAAGAAAACTTTGCTGAAGTTAGTGGGGTATAGCATACTGTTGACCACCAACGTACAGAAATGATTCATATTGGCATAAAAGCTAACAAATGTGAACTCTCAGAATTACAATGATGAAGAACAAAGCCATTCAGCTTATCATGCCTGCACTGGCTCTTCAACAAGTATTATGACATTGTGCCATTTGTCTGCCTTTTCCTTATACCTTTGTACATTAGATCATTATTTGATTAGAAACAATGCCCTGTTGAATTCCTCACCTTACTCTGCCTCCACTACAATTCCAGGCAGTGCATCCCTATTATGGACCAGAACAACCCCCCTCAAAATATATTAAGCAGATAGCCCAAACCCTAACTTTTCCTTATTTTAAAGGTAAGTGTAAGCCGTTGCATTCTGGATGCAATTCGATTAGTCTTTAAGCAAGTCTTTAAGTACTTGTCTTTAAGCAAAAGATGTTTAATTTTTCATACTACAGTTAAAATACAGACAAAAGAATTAGCTTAACTGTATCTCTATCCGTGCTTAACAAAATAATATATATTAAATATCACTAATTAACTGTTCCAATAAAAGTAACATCCCAGTAATATACCCTTGGCGAGGGCAAATTCTGGAAAACAGTTTGTCTCACATGCAATTCTAGTAGCAGGAAGAGAACCCTAGCTTTTTGCTGTAACAGAGATAGGAATAAGAGCTTCCACATCCAGCATCAAGACCCCAGCAACTGCAGAAAACTAAAACTATGAATCCTGGTTCTGTGGGAGTTTGACCCCACCCATTCAGGCTGATTCTATTGCTCCAAAAAAACAACCCAAGTCCTCACAATCTGTTGATCTGCCCAATGAAGTGGTTGAGTCTTCCTCAGCAAATGTTTTTAAAGCTAAGATACATAATTTTTGAACAATAAAGGAATTAAGGGTTATGGTGAGAGGGTGGGTAAGTGGAGTGGAGGCCACAAAAAGATCAGCTGATTTTATTGAATGGCAGAGTAGGCTCGAAGGTCCCGTTGGCCAACTCCTGCTCCTACTTATGTTCTTATTATTGGCTTTGAGCAGACTGCTCATCACCTGCATCTCAATCTTTCCTCAAAAAGGACAAAATACACTTCTTGAAGCTGTAGTATGGTAACAAACCCAAACCTAAACCCAAAAGATTTTGTCACATTACATTTGCTACATTCGCAAATCACTTTAAATCTATGCCCACTCATTCTTAACCCATTTACATGTGGAAATGGCTATTCCCTACCTATGCTAGCCAGACCTCTTATGATTTTGAAAACTCGCAACAGACCTCACCTTAGCCTTGTGCTCTCCCAAAGAGAACAGTCCCAATCTCACCATTCCATTCTCATAACTGAAGTTTTTCATCCCTGAAACCATTTTTGTCAATCTTTTTCTGCATTCTCCCCAGTTTGTTGCTTCCTTCCTATGTTGTGGTACCCAGTCTGTGCACAATACTCCAGCTGAGGTCTAACAAGTATTTTGTATAAGGTCAGCGTAGCCTCCTTGCTCATGCACTCTTTACCTATTTTAATTCAGCCCAGGATTCTGTATGCTTTACTAATGGCTCTCCACCCGCACTCAATGATCTATGCACATATACACCCAAATCCTCAGCTCTTGAACTACATTAAACATTGTACCCAGTATTTTATATCGGCTAACCATGTTCTCCAACCAAAATGCATCACCTCACACTTATTCTGTATTGAACTTTATCTACCACCTATCTATCCACTCTACCAACGTCTATGATCTTTTGGAGTTCTACACTATCCTTCTAACAGTTTATAATCTGTTCAAGTTCTATATCATCTTCAAAATTTGAAATACTTTCCTGCACACCAAAATCTACAGCATTAAATATATCAAGAAAAGCAAGAGTCTCAGTGGTGACCCCTATGGATCTCTAATTCAAACCTTTCTGCAGCCTGAAAAATATCCATTGACCACGACACACTGTTTCTAATAACTCAGCCAATTTTGTATCAATGTTGCTATTGTTCTTTTATTCCTTGAGCTACAACTTTTCTCACAAAACTGGTAGATGGCATTGTACTGAAAGCCTTTGAAACTTTGTGTGCACTACGTCAACAGCATTATCCTAGTTGCCTCTGTTATTTCAAGAAACTCCAACATGTTAGTAAAACACAATTTCTCCTCTAGCTAAACAACTCACTTTCTTTCCAGGTGATTACTAATTTTATTCAAATAATTGGTTTTAGAAGCTTCCTTACCCCTAAATGATGAACTGATCAGCATATCAGTTTTTGAACAGGCGTAATTCCCTAGTCCTCAGGCACATTCCCTGGTTCTAGGGAAGACTGTTCAGAAGATTATCAGGAGGCATTACCCATGAAAATAAGGTTGTATTTATAGCATAAACACTACACCAGTGCAGGGCAATATAATTTCCACATTTCTAAATTAAGCAGTTATTTTGTGAGGTTTTTCTCTAAATTGCCATGCAGTGTGTGGATTACTAATGCTTCTAGAGTTGATTCTGTGATCTGGTCTCTAGTCTAATGTATGAGCCTCACATAGGTATCTCTCATATAAATCCAGAATTGGGGAGTGACCGAACTCCAGAGGGAAGAATGGTGACGCTTGTGACAATTCCAGGTCTGCTGGTAACAGTTACTTTTACAAATCTCTTCTCCCACCTCATACCCTCATTAGATAGAATATCAGGTTTCAAAACCTGTTATATAAAATTATGAATGCATCTCCGATCTGCATCTCGTTAGCAAAGCACAAATCGAAATTGCAATCTCACCAACACCACATTTTCCTAGGGCAGAGTAATCCTGCCTGGCACAGATGCAATTATCATATTACAAATGCAATCGGAAAGGTTTAAATAGCATAATGTTAGCAAGAAGCAGTGGTTAACACAAACAGCAATCATTAAATTTGCAAGCTTCAGGTGACACATTGTTTCCCTTAAGATTGTGCATTTATATGAAATAGTTCTCGCTGAAAATAATTAGAGAAATGTGTAGGGGAGTCCTGCTCATATACAGCATACACCACAATGTATTATAGAGAAAATAAGTTTCGAGTACTAATAGTTTCCTGTACTGTTTTCATGTACATATGTATTTACCACATCAAATCATGCCATCTTGCTGGTCAATTTGTTATTGAGATAATGGATGCATTGGTGATATTTTTTCAGAATTCTATGGATTCAATAGATTGAAAGGTAGCAAATGCCACTCCACTATTTAAGAAGGAAGGGAGAAAGAAAACAGGGAATTAAAAACTTATTTGTCTCATATCAATACTACAATTGATTATAAAAGGTATAATATAAATGGATACTTGGATAATAATGATCTGATTGAGCATAGATTGCAAGGATTTGTGAATGAGAAATTATCCTTCAAGAATCTGTTGGGAGATTTTTTTTTGAGGATGCTACTAACACAATTAAGAAAGTGGAATAAGTGAATGTACTGAGGCCTGGATTTTCAGAAGGTTTTTGAGAAAGCTCTCCATTGCAGGTTGGTTAGCAAAATTAAAGTACATGCGACAGAAGGTAATGTACTGGCATGGATAAAGGATTGCCTAATAGGCACAAAACAGACAATAAGAATAAATAGGTAATTTTCATGTTGCCAGGCTATGACTAGTAGAGTACAGCAAAATTCAGTTCTTGAGGGCACCAGCTGATCACAATGATTTTGGTGAGGGGACCAGATGTAAGATTTTCAAGCTCATCAGAACTACGGCAAGGTGGCACAGTGGTTAGCACTGCTGCCTCAGAGCGCATAGCACTGCTGCCTCACAGCGCCAGAGACCCGGGTTCAATTCCCGCCTCAGGCGACTGACTGTATAGAGTTTGCACGTTCTCCCAGTGTCTGCGTGGGTTTCCTCCCACAGTCCAAAGATGTGCAGGTCAGGTGAATTGGCCATGTTAAATTGCCCGTAGTGTTAGGTAAAGGGGTAAATGTAGGGAAATGGGTGGGGTGCGCTTCGGCGGGTCAGTGTGGCCTTGTTAGGCCGAAGGGCCTGTTTCCACACTAAGTAATCTAATCTAAATGGGAACATGCACCATGAGGAAGATGCAAAACAATTTCAAGACGATTTGGACAGATGTAGTGAGTGGGCAATAACATGGCAGATGGAATATATAATGACAAAAATTGAGTTTCTCCACCTTCATAGGAAGATTTTTTTTCTCATTGCTTTTTCATTTCTTCTTTTATTTTACTTATCTCTTGTTGAAAAGCTCGATCATGGCGACAGCTTCAGTGGCTGCAGGTGAACCCAGTGGCAGCTGTGGGTTTGGCTTCCAGCAGCTTCTACATCAATGAGGTGGTCCTAGTGCTGACTCATGGCTGCTATGGCAGAGGCAGGCTTGGGCCCAGTATGAAAACTTGGCAACGGCAGTACATGCATTGGCAAGGTGGGCCAGAAGCAGACTTATGGCGGTGGCAAAATCAAATTTAAGCCGGTATGGTACTTTCTGGTATTGGTGGCATCTGAACTGTCAAGGTCCAGCATGGAGTTATAGTGGCAAGAGCATCAGTGGAGGCGAGATGGTGATGAAAAGTAGCAACTTTTACTCAAGCTTGGAGGGAACTTGTGCCTGGCCACCAAGCACTTAACAAGGAAGATTGTAAAGTTGAACACTTCTTTACTTTTCTGCCTGCATATGAAATGTTTTGTTTTATTTCTCTGTGTTTTAAGATGGTGCCAGAAAGTAGCAACACTACACAATACTTTTCACTTTATTTTGTAACAAAATACACATGGTAATAAATAAATCAAATCATGTTAAGAGATTAGAAAATATCGACATACGAAGGACCTTGGGTTGTCCTCCATAAATAAGTTATTGTATTTGAAGAATAAGGTGATCTCATTGAAATTTTACCATTGAATAGGATAGATGTGGATAAGGTACAGTCATAGCATCCTACAGAATGGAGACAGGCCCTTTGGTCCAAACTGGTCCATGCTGACCAAAATGTCCATCCATGCTAACCCCATTTCCCTGCACTTGGCCCATATCCTTCTGATCCTTTCCTATCCAGGTATTTGTTCAAATGTCTTTTTAAATGTTGTTAATGTACCCGCCTCAACCACTTCCGCTGGCAACTCATTCCATACGCATACCACCCTCTGAGTAAAAAGGTTGCTCCTCAGGTTCCCTTTTATTCCTTCCCCACTAACCTTAAACTGGTGCCCTCTAGTCCTCGATTCCCCAGCTCTGGGAAAAAGACGGAGTGCATTGACCCTATCCATGCCTCTCATGAAATCTTAATCACCTTTATAAAGAACCCCCCTCAGTATCCTACGCTCTAAAGAAAAAAGTCCGAGTTTGTCCAATTTTTCGCTATAACTCAGACAATCGAGTCCAGGCAACATCCTGGTCAGTTTCTTCTGCACTCCTTTCAGTTTAATAAAATCCTTTCTATAACAAAATGACCTAAAATGAACACAATACTCCAAGTGCTGCCTCACGTACATCCTGCATAACTGCAACATAACTTCCCAACTTCTATACTCAATGTCCTGACTAATAAAGGCCAGTGTGCTAAAAGTCTTCTTCACTGCTCTGTCCACCTGTGACTCCACTTTCAGAGAACTGTGAACATAAATCATAAGATCCTTCTGTTCCACTATACTCAAGGTGCTACCATTCACCATGAAACTCCTACTTTGATTTGACTTTCCAAAATTCACACTTATCTATATCAAACTCCACTTGCCATTTCTTGGCCCACTTCCTCAGCTGATCAAGGTCCTGCTGCAATTTCTATAACCTTCCTCACTGTCCATGATACCACCTACTTTAGTGTCATCAGTGAATTTACTAATCAAGCCTTGTAAATTCTCATCCAAATCATTGACATAAATAACAAAACAATAGTGAGCCCATTACTGACCCCTGAGGCACTCCACTAGTCACAGGCCTCCAGTCTGACAAGCATCCTTCCACTATTAGCCTCTGCTTCTTACCATCAAGCTAATTTTGTATCCAATTTTCCAGCTCCATGCAATCTAACCTTCAAGAGGAGCCTAACTGTTGAATCTTATCAAAAGGTCTTACTGAAATCCATATAGACTATGTCAACTACCCTGCCCTCATTAACCTTCCTGGTCACTTCAAAGAACTGTAACAAATTTGTGAGGCATGATCTCTCACTCAAAGCCATGCTGACTACTCCTAAGCAAACGCTGTCTTTCCAAATGCATGTATATCTTATGTCAGAATCTTCTGAAGTAGCTTACTCACCACCAATGTTAAGCTTACAGGTCTATAATTCCCAGGCTTTTCTTTGTAGCTTTTCTTGAATAATGGCACAACATTCACTACTCTCCAGTCTTCTACGACCTCACCCCTGGCTAACGATGATGCAAAAACATCAGCTAGGGCACCTGTAATTTCTTCTCTAGCCTCTTGCAGTGTTCTTGGATATAACTGGTCAGGATCAGGAGATTTATCCACCTTCATACATTCTAATACATCCAACATCACCTCTACTGTGATGTGGACAGCCCCCAAGCTATCACCACTAATTTCCTCAAGTTCTCAAGTCTTCATGTCTTTTTCCACGGTAAACACAGAGGTGAAATATTTATTGAGAACCTCGTCCATCTCCTGTGGTTCTACACATATGTGTTCACTTTGGTCTTTGAGGGTCCCTATTCTCTCAGTTGTTCTTTTTCCTTTAATATACTTAAAGTATCTCTTAGCCTTGGTTGAGAAGATTGGGGTGAATCCTAACTCGTGCCCCCTTTTCATCGCCCTGATTTCCTTCTTCAGTAAACCTCCAGAAATTCCCTTGATCCCAGCTGCTTGTAACTCTCCCACACCTCTTTCTTTTTTCTGGTCAAGTTGTTTGCCCTGGAGGGGAGAACTGAGGGCATAATTTCAAAATAACAGGGAAGCCATTTAGGACAGAACTGAAGCCAATATTTTTACTCAGAGTTTTGAGAATATTTGCAATTGTCTATCCCAGAGAAGTGTGGAGTCCCAGCATTAAGTATGTTCAAAATAGAGATTGACAGGTTCCTAAATATCAATGATGTAAAAGTAGGCAGATAATGTTGGGAAAAAAGACATTGAAGTGGATGATGGGCCATGATCATACTGAATCCCCACAGTGTGGAACGAGGCCTTTTGGACCATCCCGCCCCCTTTGAAGAGGATTCCATTCTACCTTATCCCTACATTTCCCTTGGCTCACCTACCTGAAATGCACATCTCTGGACACTAAGAACCATTTAGCATGGCCAATCCAGCTATCCCACATGTTTGGACTGTAGGAAGCCAACGCAGTTGCAACGGACAGCTGGAACTGACAACTGGAAGTGACAGATTCAAATCACTACAAATGCTGGAGGAAAGATCACAGAAGCGCTTCACAGGAGGCTCCCAAGCACTGAGGATGTCACCTAGACAGGGGACAAAACATCTGCAACACAAATTCCCAGCTCAGCGAACAGAACCACAACAACGAGCTACAAATCTTCTCACAAACTTTGAATACCAAATGAGGTGATTTTGTCTTGTATGGATCAAAATCAACACATATAATAAAAATTTGCCTTTTGCTATATAAGTGAAAAAAAGAAGTGTAACTGAGGTTGTGAGGTTACTGTAGGAATATGAATAAGAAAGCATTTGTCGTTTGCATGTGAAAACAAAAGCTATGGGGGGAATTATGATGAGGAAGTATACTGTGTTAATTAACACTTTTTTTATTCTGCTCAATGTTCAAGCCTGATTTAGAAGCCCATAACACCACACCCTTAATTGAAATGGCCTTTCATCCCTTGAGAAAATCTTGTCTCTGGGAAACATTAGCACCAACACGACATTATACAGTATTCTAGTCCACCACATGGGCAAAATTTGAGTAGATTTGATGATGTCACAAAAGAATCCTTAATTTTAGAGTACAATATTTCAACACAATAACTTAAACTTATATACTGGCTTCAATGTAGAAAGTCAAGGATTTCCAGGTGCTTCACAGAGGTGAAAACAGGCAAAAAATGGATGCTGTTATAAAAAGAGAGTTATGTAGAGAATTGTCTGAAAGCCTGGCAAAAAGTTTTAAACAGAAAGGGGTTTAAAAGATAAAGCAAAGAATTTTATGGAGGAAATTCCAAAGCTTGTGCGAAGATTTGTAGCTCGAGTGCTCGTTGTTGTGGTTCTGTTCACCGAGCTGGAAGTTTTTGTTGCAAACATTTCGTCCCCTGGCTCGGCGACATCATCAGTGCTTGGGAGCCTCCTGCGAAGCGCTTCTTTGATGTTTCCTCCGGTGTTTATAGTGGTCTGTCCCTGCCGCTTCCGGTTGTCAGTTTCAGCTGTCCGCTGTAGTGGTTGGTATATTGGGTCCAGGTTGATGTGTTTGTTGATGGAGTTTGTGGCTGAATGCCATGCCTCTAGGAATTCCCTGGCTGTTCTCTTTCTGGCTTGCCCTATGATAGTAGTGTTGTCCCAGTCGAATTCATGTTGCTTGTTGTCTGCGTGTGTGGCTACTAAGGATAGCTGGTCGTGTCGTTTCGTGGCTAGTTGATGTTCATGTATGCGGATTGTTAGCTGTCTTCCTGTTTGTCCTATATAGTGTTTTGTGCAGTCCGCATACATGAACATCAACTAGCCATGAAACGACACGACCAGCTATCCTTAGTAGCCACACACGCAGACAACAAGCAACATGAATTCGACTGGGACAACACTACTATCATAGGGCAAGCCAGACAGAGAACAGCCAGGGAATTCCTAGAGGCATGGCATTCATCCACAAACTCCAACAAACACATCGACCTGGACCCAATATACCAACCACTACAGCGGACAGCTGAAACTGACAACCGGAAGCGGCAGGGACAAACCACTATAAACACCGGAGGAAACATCAAAGAAGCGCTTTGCAGGAGGCTCCCAAGCACTGATGATGTCGCCTAGCCAGGGGATGAAATGTTTGCAACAAAAACTTCCAGCTCGGCGAACAGAACCACAACAAATTCCAAAGTATGGTGTGTAGAATGCTGACAATGTAGCTGCTCGTGGTGGTGATAGCAAGACAATATGTTGAAGGCGTTGGCCCCCTGTGTTCTCTGTCTATGCCATGATATTTAGATTGATTCTAATCTAAAAAAAGTGAGATAATGGAATTTTACATAAATTCATGCAGTTTTTGAGCTCAGAGTTCTACATGAATACATGCAATTTTTTGAGCAAAGTACAATGTAACTCTGCAAGTACAAATAGAGTCCTCCACTATCACCTGATGAACGAGCGTTGCTTCGAAAGCTAGTGTGCTTCCAATTAAACCTGTTGGACTATAACCTGGTGTTGTGATTTTTAACTTTGTACACCCCAGTCCAATACCGGCATCTCCAAATCATGAATTTGTCACGATCATTCAGAAACTTTGGTGGGAAAAGAATTGTTGAAATGCTGTAATAATTTGCAAGGACAATGTGATAAACAATTAAATGAATAAACAATCATGACATCTAGAATGGGATCAGAAAAGGATGTTAGATGACCACTAATTTAGTTAGAACGAGATCAAGGTGATGGGTTGAAAAGAGAGAAAAAAAGGAGCGCCGAGCCAGGAAGGGAGGAATCCTGGAAAGATAAAACAAAGAACTGCAATGCTAGAAATCTGAAACAAAAACAGAAATTGCTGGAGGTACTCAACAGGTCTGGCCTCATCTGTGAAGAGAAAACAAGACTTAGCATTTCAGATGGGTCTGCTTTCTCTCCACAGGTGCTTCCAGACCTGCTGAGTTTCTCTAGCAATCCCTGTTTTTGAATCCTGGAAAGATCTGGCTTGATGGGTAAATGAAGGGGGACCACATAGCAAGTATTTTTTCCTATTTTTCACTCACTGCTTGTCTCTCTGACCTACTGTCTTATTTATTTTAGAACTTCCTAATACAACAAAATACCTTGCTAAATATCTTGATATAAATATGTATGGATTCTAGCTGCAGAATTGTCAGATAAAGCTTTGGTTCATTGACAATTGACTCCATCTCAATCCTTTTGCAACTCTGTAGGTTCACCCCATATCAGAGCTTTGCCATTCCTCTAATTTAATGCTGTTACTCCATCATAAAGTCACATTTTCTTTGTCTGCCTCGCTTTGGGCTCTGGCAACTTTCTTAGTTCTCACTCACAAGACTCTGGGTTGAAGTCCTTTCAAGCACTTGAGGACAAAAGTCAAAGCTGACACTCAACTGCAATACTGAGGGACTGCTTCACTTTTTGAAATGTCTTCTTTCAGATGAGATGTTTAAATGAGACCCCCAACTGCCTAATTAGGTAAATATAAAAGATCCATTAGCAATATTCTGAACAAAAGCAGCGTCCTGATTAATATTTATCTCTCAATCAACATTAAAAACATTTTTGTTCTGGTCATTATCACATTGCTGCGTTAAGATTACCTTGGGTTTAAACTGTATGTTTTCCTGCATTACAATTGTGAATACACCATAAAAATACTTAATTGCCTGTAAAATGCTGTAGACGTCCTGAAGGCGTAAAAGATTCAAAATTAATCCAAGATCATTCTTTTCTCTTCCAGCATTGACATGGGTTAACAATGACTGTGAATACCTTTGAGATGACAGAAGCTGTTCAACAATTAAAGTATGGTCTTTTAATCAATAATTATAAAAAACTTCACTGCGGGCGCATGATGTCATTTTCGTCATCATAATCCCTTCCCCTACTTCTATTTTTCTTGTTCAAATTACAAATTACTCTTGTATTCATCTTCCTTCAGTTACATTATTCAGTCACCTTCTTTATTCACTTTTATAAGCAAAAGACGAATTTTCATACCGGTGTTTTGTTTTTGATCACATACGATACATATGCACCTCATTTGTTAATATTGGCAGTCCAAAATTTGGAAATTCAATCTTTTGACTTTTCTACATCAATGCCACATCACCTTTAAACAAATTAAAGATTTGATGATCTTCATCAGAGGTTTCTCTTCCCAAAATCTGTCCGAACTGATAAAGACTAAAAATGGTGTAAATACTTATTTCAGAGTTCCAACACTTCATGTTTTGCTTTTGTATTAGAGAATAAAATAGAAACGGATTTTAGAAATGTGAAAGGAACATGTTAATTGTATATTCATTTTGTTTAATTGCAGACAGATCATGGATTTTGACTGGTTATTCTTTTGTGTCTCTGTAGTTAAACATTGGCTGAAACTATGATTGTTAGGTCAGTAGATGCATGTTTACCATGTGTAACTCTGTAAATAAATGTTCATAACTTCATGAGAAGATTGGCTCTAGTTCTATCCTTTACTGGTTGACTTTCAGCAGTATAACAGCAGGCAAAAGAATATGAGATTTAAAATGAATTTGACGCATGGTTATCAAAACACAAAGTGCAATGTAGCTACCTTTCATTATCCTGTAAAGCATTTTCCCCAATTTAAAGTAAGAAAGATCCATAAGTACCCTGCAGTAGCTGGGATATGTGGGAAATGCATAAGAATTAGCTACTTTACAGAAAATGTGATAATAAAAGTTAGTGAAATACACATAATTTAAAATAGCAAGCTATTTCTAAAACTATTGTTTCCAAATTCATTAAGAATCTATACAAGTCAGAAGTTAAATTAAAAGTTCATAAAATAAACAACAGTACCCGACTAATACAGTATTGGCTGCAGATACAAAAAAGGGAATATTTAGGTAAATGAGTCAAAATATATGTATTCATCGGTAAACAAAGTCTATAAAAGAGACAATGTCAACCATAATGACAAAAAAAGAGAATAGGCTCCTTAAAACTTCTTTTAAAGTGAATAACTGGAAAGAGAGTATGGGTTAACAACATTTATCACTGTGCTGTAGTAATGTCAGCTCACAGAAGCAACAAAAAAAAATATAGATGGTTATTACAAAAGAAATACTTGTGACAATCCCAGTATTTGAGAGTGACACAGCTTCTATTTAATTGTAAAGTCATACTAGTGATTTAAAAAAAAATACTGTGATAAGTAAGAGTAGGTAATATTTTGGAGCAATAAAATCTTACAAGCTAATTAACAGCGAAACACTAATCTTTTATAGAAATCAAAATATGTATGAAGATATTTTTCTTAGCACTTGTGTACCACATGTGGGCTGGCGAGGCACAAATCAGGAAATGGTGTGTCCTGGTTACGATCTTAAATTTGTCAAAACTAATGCAGCAGCAAATCTTTGCTACTACTTAATTTCTTCAAATTCCTCCAAGGTAACAGATTGATTTTATGTGAAAAATATTGGGTGTCTATTTTTATAATATACTATATAATCCAACTGATAGAACTGTCTATAGTCGAGAAAGTGTGTTGCTGGAAAAGCACAGCAGGTCAGGCAGCATCCGAGGAGAAGGAGAATTGACAGTTTGGGCCCAAAACGTTGACTCTCCTGCTTCTCGGATGCTGCCTGACCTGCTGTGCCTTTCCAGCAACACACACTTGACTCTGATCTCCAGCATCTACAGACCTCACTTTTTCCTAGAACTGTCTATAACCCTTGCGATTGACAGCACACATCTTTCCTGATCCTAAAACTGTGTGTGCTTTCCTGCATGCTTTACAGGATGGATCTGCTACTACCCACAGACCAAAAAACATAAGCCATTGATTTCAATTAAATTAATGTTTGTGAAGCATTTAAATACATTCCAATTATATGAAACATTTCAACAGTGCTGCACCTTTCCTAGCAAAAAGTAATTTGCATTAAGGTGTGTGTGTGTGTGTATACGCGCGCGCATTAGACCAGTCTATTATAGGTACAAAATGTATACGGTATTGGACCTCTTATTGTTGGAGACCTGCAAACCTGGTTTTCATAGAGTCCTAGGGATGTACAGCAAAGTAACAGACCCTTCAGTACAATTCATCCATGCCGACCAGATATCCTAAATTAATCTGTCCCAAATCGCTGCATTTGGCTCATATGCCTCTAAACTCTGCCTAATCATGCACCCATCCAGATGCTTTTTAAATGTTATTATTATACCAATCTCCACCACTTCTTCTGGCAGTTCATTCATACATGCACTACCCTCTGCGTGAAAAAGTTGACCCCCCCCCCTTCAGTTCCTTTTAAGTCTATCCCCTCTTACCTTAAACCTATGCCCTCTGATTTTGGACTCCCCTACCCTAGGGAAAAGACCTTGACTACTCACCCTATCCATGTCCTTCATGATTTTACAAACCTCTAAGGTCACTGCTCAACCTTTGATGCTCCAGGGAAACATAGCCCCAGCCTGTACATACCTTCCCTATAGCTCAAACCGTCCAATCCCCAGCAACTTCCTTGTAAATCTTTACTGAACTCTTTCAAGTTTCACACCGTCCTTCCCATAGCAGGGAGGCAGAATTGCTCACAATATTCCAAAAGTGGCCTAACCAAGGTCTTGTACTGCTGCAGCATGACCTCCCAATTTCTATACTCAATGCTCATACAAATAAAGGAAAGCATACCAAAGGGGAAAATATTGTTAGAATGGGGGGGGGGGGGGGGGGGGGGGGGGGGGGAATCAGATTCTTTATGTTGAGAAAACGTATTCCAGATTTTCTCTTTAAGATTTAAATGGTGGCTTCAGAATCTCACTACTAAGCAGTGACTATGTTATTTCTATGCATTTACATCTGATTATTAGCCCAATTTGCCTAATTTCCATACTACTTCTAATTCTCCTCCCCTTTCCTGAGAAATTAGATGGTGTAAATTCCCAATAAGCAAGTCAAAGTGGTTACCTGGTAGTGGCAATTCACTGCATGCTTTTCCAGGCCTTCAACCAACTTTGTCTTCATGATAATCTCTCTCCATGGACACCGTCCCTCCTCCAATCTTTATCCACAAAAACTGACCTTAGCAAGCACAGCCTCACCACATCATTACACTTGTCTTTTTCCAACTGCTTCAATCCTTCACTTTGGAGTTTATGGTCACTTACAACTTGCATGCTTCTGCCAGGTCACTTTATAGGGATGCAGATGCTTCTCATGTATCTATAGAGGATACACTTTATGACTCTTCACTTCATTTCTTAGTGCACACTTACTTTGTATTTATTGGAGGCTGCCAGCCTCTATGGCTTCCATTGTTTTTTAGCGCACAGGCTCTTTAGGGCCAAGCTGTCATCTTTTGTGATTTGCATTGCTTTTTATTCTGAGAGGCAGGGGCAAGAAGCTTGTCACAGTTGGAAATGCTGAACAGTAAAGGGCATAGATATATCACTGTAAACGGGATGCTACATCAATGTCAAACCTACAGCATGCACAGCAGTTTACTTAGCAAACATTCTGCATGTGCTTCGAAAAAATGGCCATGTCTGAAAGTCAAAGGAAGCAGTCCTTGATAGGTTTGAGGAGGCTAAAATCAGTCAAAGGCAAGTTAAATTCTAGTTTATAAGGTCAGCCACGGTAAATCAGGAGTTTGGTCATACCACAGTTGAAGATTGGTGCTGTAAGTCAAATGCAACCACTCTAGCGATTTCAGGTTTGTCAGTCAGGTGTTATGAAGACATTAGTCCAGGTCTAAGCCATTTTCAGTCAGTATTCTCTTGGGACTTTGGGAATTGATGGTCAGGAGTTTATCAAAATTCAGTATGTATAGTTCTGGAAAAAATGAGAAATTCAAATCTGGGAATGGGTTTTGTTAGACTGACTCCCCAAGTGCAATTTGAGATACAAAAATGGGATCTCAAACTACTGGATAGGACAGGGAACTCCAGAAGGTTATTTTTTCACAGATTAATACTTTTATGCCTAAATAGGGAGATTGTGTGGCCAACATTTGCAGGAGAATGCGCAAAGCCATAAACTTTATGACAAATTGGTATATTAATCATAAGGTCAGAAGGTATAGGAGCAGATTTAGGCCATTTCGCCCATCAAGTCTGCTTCGCCATTCGATCATGGCTGATATTCTCCCCACCCCCATTTTCCTGCCTTCACCCCATAATCCCTCAATCCATTACCAGTTAAAAATCTGTCTAATTCCTCCTTAAATTTACACATTATCCCAGCATCCACCACACTGAGGTAGCCAATTCCACAGATTCACAACCCTTTGGGAGAAGTCATTTCTCCTCAACTCTGTTTTAAATTTGCTACGCCTCATCCTAGAATGCCCCACAATGGAAGGACCTGCTCCACGTCTATTTTATCCATACCTGTTATCATCTTGAATACTTTAATTTGATCTCCCCTCTTTCTTCTAAATTCCAAAGAGTGTAGGCCCAACCTGTTCAATCTCTCTTCATACAACAAACCTCTCATCTCTGGGATCAATCTAGTGAACCTCCACTGAACTGCCTCCAATGCCACGACACCTTTCCTCAAATAAGGGGACCAAAACTGTGCACAATACTCCAGTAGCAGTCTCACCAATGATTTGTATATTTGCAACAGTACTTCCTTACCTTCATATTCTATTCCATTAGCATGAAAAGCCAACATTCCATTTGCTTTCTTTATTATCTGCTATACCTGCATGCCAGTTTTCTGAGATTCTTGAATGAGGACACCCAGACCCCTCTGCACCAGAGCATCCTGAAGTCTCTCCCCATTTAGATAATAGGTCACCTTTCCATTTTCTTGGCCAAAATGCATGACCTCACATTTATCCATGTTAAACTCCATCTGCCACATTTTGGTCCATTCTCCTAACTTATCTATATCCATTTGTAAGGTTCTTATTTCCTCATTGCAATTTATCGTCGTGCCTATTTTTGTGTCATCTGCAAATTTGCCTATAGAGCCTTCTATCCCTATATCTGAGTCATCAATGTAGATTGTCAATAGCTGGGTCCAAGAATTGAACCTCTGTGGCATCCCACTGGCTACATCTTGCCATCTCAAAAGAAAAATCCATTTAGCCCTATTGTCTGTCTTCGGTCCATCAGCCAGTCATCTATCTCAGATAATAAATTACCCCAAATCCCATATGATCAAATTTTGTGAATTAACTTTTTATGTGGTTATCGAGTGCCTTCCGGAAGTCCAGATATACCACATCCATAGGATATAAAGCATTGAATGAAAATGGAGAGAGGGAAGCCTGGAAGATCATTGACAACACAAGTGTAGGAATACAAAAAGGAATATGAAGGATGGAGGACAAGCATTCTGTGTTTCAGGCAGAGTCTGAGTCATTTATAAGGACACAAAGGAATCTTGCCACCTTCAGTCCAAAGTAAACTGCAATATCAATACTAAATAGTAACTGCAAGAAATAGGAACAGAACAAGGCTATCATGTCTGTCCGGCATTCAATTAGATCAAGGCTGATTTGCTAATTCTCAAATTACTTTCCCACCTTTCCCCAATAGTTCTCGATTCTCATACTGATTAAAAATCTGTCGATCTTGAGAGTGGAGTTGGGGTTATCAGTGACTTACTGTTAGAATATCACTCACTCAAATGAATACTTTGATACAGCAACATACATTTGAATAAAGTTACATACCTCAGAGTTCTGCATTGAATATGACTTGACTTCCTATTGAAGCCTCCATGACACTGTATTAGGGCATAACAGGACACTTCATTTTGACTGCTGTGGGGGCTCCAGAGCTCATTACTGAAATTACTTCTCTGACATTCCCATAGGTTATCTGCTTACACATCTGACATGGATATTGCTCTCGCTGGAGTCCTTGTGGAGACAAATGCAAAGACAATGTTGAAGCAGAGAGCAATTTCAAAGTCATCAGCAAGATCAGCAATATCCAGCATTTGCTGCACAGTCTCAAAAGGAAACCGGGAGGTGAAGATTGGAGGAAAATGATGCGATTGTGCAATTATGGGCCTGGATCACATTTTCTACAGTTCGGAAACACAATGCAGATGCAGATGAAGGATGCCCCTAGGCCATCATTAATCGAACAATGGCATCTGCTGGAGTAGGGCTTGAGCTCCCAAGGACTGGGTGGTTATTGTATTCTAGTAGTTGTCAAAGACACGGTTGCTGTAATGTTTTATACCAGTGGCTCATTTCAAGGAAAAACTGGGGACCTGTGAGGCAGTGTCCAATCCTCAACCTACAAATGCATTTGGATACGGATGCCATTTTCTCCAGTTCACAGCTGTTCATATTGTTCCCCTGAGACAAGGGGAGTCATGCAATCTGGGCAGTGGGATTCTCCACTATTGCTACTTTCCCCAGGTGAAGGGGGCAATAGACTGCAGACCTGCTTTGAAAATGCCCAAAAACCAACCTTCAGTATAAGTTAACAGAAAAGGCTTCCACCTGAGAAATGTGCAAATTATGTGAGCACTGATGCCAGATTTTTTAAAATCCAAATATTGTATATGGTTTCATTCAATTTATGACATCTGAGTCAAAACAGAAATTGCTGAACAAACTCAACAGGTCTGGCAACATCTGTGGAGAGAAAGCAGAGCTCTGAAGAAGGATCACTTGACCCAAAATGTTGACTCTGCCTTCTGTCCACAGATGGTGCCAGACCTGTTGAGTTTCTTCAGCAAATTCTGTTTTGTTTCCAATTTCCAGTATCTGTAGTTCTTTGTTTTGTTTAATACATCTGAGTGTTGCACAGTGAAGTCCCTCATGAAAAGCAGCAGGTTGAGGAATCTTGAGACATCTCCTTTTGAGGAGAAAGTGAGGACTGCAGATGTTAGAGATCAGAGCTGAAAATGTGTTGCTGGAAAACAACAGGAGATGCTTGAGACATCTCCTTTTGACCTTTCCATCATCAGTCAGCCTTTCGATATTTCAGAGTGCATGTAGATTATGAACCTTGCAGGACAGATTATAATTTGAGAAATGGAGCACTTTGTGCATCTTTCCTCAGTAAAGGAAAGAATGGAAGAAAATAAATCTGGAATTCAGAATCTAATGATTACTATGAATGCATTGCCAATTGTTGGAAAAACCGATCTGGTTCACCAATGTTTTTTACAGAAGGAAACAGCCTGGTCTGGCCTACATTTGACTCCAAACCCACAGCAATGTGGTTAATTCCCCACTGGGAAATTAGGGATAGGCAACAAACACTAGCCAGTGACACCCTCATCCCATGAATGAATAACAAAATTCAAACATTTCCTCCAGAGGTGTAGAATTATTAAATTCTATACTCTCACTGGGTGTAAACGTAGAAGGTGTCTCCACTCTGCTTTCACGTCAGTGTTGTCCATATTAGAGTGCAACACCATGGCTGCAGTCACTAGCATCATGGTTCAAGGATCTGATGCTATCTACATCAGCTAAGGAGTCAATTGTTTATGAGAGAGGAGCAATATACTTGAACATTATAAATTATTTCATCCTTGGGATGTCTAAAGAGGCTGCTCACCTCTCAGTGAGTGTGAATAACCAAGCAAAAAAGACTCTAGAGAGAAGAACTTTTAAAGTCATATAGCATGGAAACAGACTCATCTCTCATCCATGCCAACCACGTATCTAGGTTCATATCTCCCCCAAAGTTTTCTCTCCAAAGGCCTTTTAAATGTTGTAATTGTACTAAATTCAACCACTTTCTCTTACAGCTCATTCCATACACACACCACCCTCAGTATGAAAAAGCAGCCCTCTGGTCCCTTTTAAATCTTCCCCCTCACACTTCAAACTGATGTTCTCTAGTTTTGGACTCATCTAACCTTGGAAGATGAACTTGGCAATTCACTTTATCTATGCCGCTCATGATTTCATAAATGTCTGTAACACCACCACTCAGCCTATGACACTCCAGGGGGAAAAAAAAATCATAGCTTATTCAACCTCTTTTTATTCAAACTCTCCAATCCTGGCAACATCCTTGTAAATTTTTTCTGCATCCTTTCTAGTTAAACAACATCTTTCCTGTAACAGGGTGACCAGAATTGTACAGTATTCTAAAAGTGGCCTTGCCAATGTCTTGTCCAACCCCAACATGACGTCCCAATTCCTATACTCAATGCTCTGACCAATGAAGATAAGCACTTCAAATGTTTTCTTCGCACCTTGGGTCGAGACAAAAACTGCAGAGGCTGGAATCCAAGGTAGACAAGCAGGTGGCTGGAAGAACACAGCAAGCCAGGCAGCATCAAGAGATGGAGAAGTTGATGTTTCAGGTATAACCCCTTTTCAGGACTGGGGGTAGGTAAAAGGGGAGCTGCAGATAAAGGGGATGATGGTGGCAGAGGCAGGATGGTGAAGTGTGGATAGGTGAAGACAGGTAAAGGGTATGACCAACCTCTCCCCACTTCACCACTCTCCCCCCCGCCATCCCCTTTATCTGCACCTCCCCTTACACCAACCCAAAGTCCTGAAGAAGGGTTACATCCAAAAAGTCAACTTTTCCACCTCCTGATGCTGCCTGGCTTGCTGTGTTCTTCCAGCCTCCTGCCTGTCTACCTTCTTCACCACCTTGTCTACCTACAATGCCACTTTCAAGGAACTATGATCCTGCACCCCTAAGTTCCTCTCTCAACATTCCCAGAGTTAGCTTCCATGTCTTTTGCTACAGTAAGTACCGAGGTGAAATATTTGTGAAGTATTTCACCATCTCCTGTGGTTCCACACATAGATAGCCCATTGATCTTTAAGGGCCCTATTCTCTCCCTGGTTACTCTTTTGCTCTTAACATACTTGTAGAATCTCTTAGCTTTGGCAAATAAGACGAAGGAGGATCCTATCTTTGGTTCTCTTTTTGCTGTCCCAATGTCCCTTTTAAGTGTACTCTTACATCTCCTATACTCCTCCTGGGATTCACTTGATCCAATTGTCTATACCTGACACATGCCTCCTTCTTTTTCTTAACCACAGCCTCAATAGCTCTTGTCATCCAGGGTTTCCTACACCATTCTGCCTTGCCCTTCACACCAACAGGAACATACTGTTGTTACACTCCTGTTATCTCATTATTGAAAGCCTCCCATATGCTAGATGTCTGGTTACCTGCAGTCTTGAAAACAGAGTCCACATTACAGAAGATGAGGTGCTGGCACTCTTAAAACACAAAGTTAGATAAATCCCCAGGACCTGATCAGCTTTATCCCAGAACATGGTGGGAAGCCAGGAAAGAGATTGCAAGAGATATTTGTATCATCTACAGCCACACGTGAGGTGCCGGAAAACTGGAGGGTAGCTAATGTTGTGCCATTTTTTTAAGAAAGGCTGCAAGGAAAAGCTCGGGAACTAATCGACTGCTGAGTCGGAGGTCAGTGGTGGGCAATTTATTGGATGGCATTCTAAGAGATAGGATTTACATGGATTTGGAAAAGCAAGGAATGATTAAGGATAATCAGCATGGCTTGGTGCATGGGAAATCAATTTCAGAGTGCAAGTGAGTATATTATTAAAAGCAAACCAAAGCAATTTACAATGATGTGACACCCATGCATTCTATGTGTCCTTGGTAAGTCTTTTTTAAACCTTTCCCTTCCATGATGTCTGAATGAAGTCTTGACTGCCGCAACCGGGGTGAAGGGTAGCTGTTCTGTAGTTCACCTGGAAGACATGAGGTCGTCCCAGGTAGTATTTGAGCTTAGATGAGCCAGGCCTGATGAAAGTGTCCTGATGAAATCCAAGGTCACTCTCTCCATTGAAATTTCTGCAGTCTTTGACATCACAGACAGGGAAAGTTGAGGGTCTGGACACCTCTGGAGTGTCCTGACAGGAAGCTTCTGGGAATACTGTTTGTTGCTCCATCCCCACATGCTAGCACCACCCTGTCTCCCCGAGACGAATGGCAGCCTGAAATGAATTGCAGTTCCTTACCTCTGACTGGCCTTGCCACTGAAGCTGAGCCTCTATGGAGACAGCTCTGAGGAAGCGTTCCTGGAACCAAAATGTTAACTCTGCTTTCTCTCCACAAATGCTGCGAATTTTTCCAGCAAGTTCTGTTTTTATTTCTGATTTCCAGCTTCAAGTTCTTTTTTTTTGCAAGGTATTGATCGTACTGGTAGATACTGCCAACTTTCAACTAAGCTTACTGACTGCTTCGGACAAATATACTATGCCTGTGCATTTTGACAAAGGTATTAGTAGCCGAGACTTTGGGATCATATTCTGCCTGGGGAATGATCCTGTGCCTGGTTGTTTACAGTGTGTCAGAAGCTTGGCTGTTTCTTCCTCAACCAACTAAAGAGATATGTCAATGTGTTCACCAGATTATTTTCCCAAGTCTAATCTAAATTGAGAACCCAGAGAATTGCAAGTTGCTTAAATTGGTGGAGGATGCAGGTGAAAGCCTTGTTGGTGTACCTTCTGAAGGTTCAACAGTTTCCTCTTCACAGGTGGAGGAGGAATATGTATCTCCAGCACTGGTTGCTTTGTGGTAGAGGTTCACCAAGTGCTCCTGATGCCTGCATAAGAGAAGATAGGGAATTAGTTGTGCAAGTAGGGTCTTGGTGAGAAGTGTTGACTGTGGCAGCATCAAGTGATTGTCAGAGTGTGTGAGGTAGCAGAGAGAAAGTGGGTCAGTTACTCTTCCAGAGCACAAATCATTAACCATTATTCTGCATTGCATTTTACCAATGACACAACACTTAAGCAGGCTACAATTTGAGTCCACTTTGGATGGTTCTGGCAGCAGGGCCTCCTTTGTTGGTCAGCAAGAAAAATGTGATTTTTCTATCCATCAAGATCAGGTCCCTATCAGCAAGCCAAAGAGCTAACTTCCTTTGAGGGCACTGTCTTGAATGTAGAGGCTCAATCGCCACAATGTGAAGGATAGTTCCTGCAGTGTCTGAGGAAGTGTGCAGCTGGGCTTTTAAGTATGGCGACAGTCATGTGACTGCAGCAAGATTCTGGCAGTTTCAAATGCTTCAGCCTCTCCATCAGTGCAATCCCACGAGAAGGCCACTGAAGAACCCAGATACATAATTAATAAGGACTAATAGGTTACTGTAGATTTTGCTTTTACCAATGTAGGGTGTCCAAATCTGTGATCTTATAAATGATTTGGACAGTATTAGCAATGTCTCCACTTTTTAGACCAGTGTTTATGCCCCTTGCATTGCCAAATTATAGCTTGTAAACTATATATAAACAATTAGGTAAAAACAAGGACGACAGATGCTGGAAACCAGAGTCTTTCCTGATGAAGGGCTTTTGCCCGAAACGTCGATTTTCCTGCTCCTCGGATGCTGCCTGACATGCCGTACTTTTCCAGCACCACTCTAATCTAGACTATATATAAACAGTGGCAATCCAGTTCATTTATTCAGGCCATCCAATTCTATTTGTATTTACATGTTTTACTCAAAGTTTTGCCCTGCAAACGTTATACGCTGAAGAGTTTGGAAATGGTTTGATGGTGGATTCATCGTTAAACAACACGTCCAGATCAATCATTATCTGTACCATCAGATCAAAGCTAACGGGAATGTGTGTAAATTTTGCAGCCCTGATATTCTGTAAATTGCCAGATAAAATTTGACTCAACACATTGGTGCATGTATGCTGGCAACTGGGAGGACATACTTAGAAGACAAATTTTCCTTTTGGAATTCCTCCTCCTGAGGCTGTTGGCATATGGAAAGCTCTCCCACAGAACTTGGCTTTTAGCACATAGCCAGCAAGACAGCAGTTCTCAAAGGGATACTCACTTTCAATTAAGGGGAAGTCACATCAGCAAAATTAGGTTAATTATTTTCAATGCCACCTTATAGACATGAGGATAAAATTGCTTCCTTGATGCTGTAGAGGTCTTCTCCAGAGGTGCAAAGAAATATGGCCTTATTTGGGCCTGAAGCCAAATTTGCTCTCATGCCTGGCTGTAAATAAAGGACACGATTGCTTAAAACCAGAGTAAGACGAAAATGTTTCTTCACTTTTATACCCATTTGTCATGGAACCCTTTAACCAAGGGACTATTTCTCACAGAGGTATCTTTGTACTCATTCAGCTTGCCCATCAACCTTTTGCACAGGCTTTTTCCAAAGGGTATGCCAATTTGTTGATGAAGGTGATGTAGACAATTGTAAAACAACAGTGGGGTCAGTAGCGCTGGATTCATAAGACAGTGGCTTCTCATTAGACAAATTAACATAGCTCCTCAAAAATGCAGGCACAAGGTTTAGTGCAGAATGAAGACATTGTAGCTTATACCAGTCCACTGCCGTGCTCATCCATTGCTGGAAAGTTTATCAGACTAGCCTCAGATGACTATTGGTATAACTATTTCTGTGCGAGAAAGCAATCAATTCTTGTTTAAAAGGAAGGGCACAATCGAGAACGGAAACCTGACTTTCTTTTCATTCATGGGATGGGGTATCACTGGCTGGGCCACCATTTATTGCTGATCTCTAGTTATCCTTGAGAAGGTGATGATGAGTTGCCTTCTTGAACTGCTGCAGTCCATTTGCTGTAGGAAGACTAACAATGCTGTGAGAGAGGGAGTTCAAGTATTTTGACACAGCAAAATTGAAGAACAGAAATATATTTCAAAGTCAGGATGGTGTGCATTTGGAGTGGAACTTGCTGGTGGTGGTGGTGTTCCCAGGTATTTACTAATTTTGCCCCTCTAGATAGAAGGTATTATCTCAGGACCTTAGTAAATTTCTGTTGTGTATTTTGTAGATTGTACAGACTGCTGCTACTGAAGCGTGTGAATGTTTGTGGATTTGATGCCAATCAAGTGGGGTGCTTTCCTCTGAATGTTGAGTGTTATTGGAACCTGCACTCATCCAGAAAAAAGTCATCAGGAATATTCTATCATACTTTTGACTTATGCCTTGTATATGGTGGGCAGACATTTCAGACTGAGGAGGTGAATTACCAGTTACAAGATTCTGAGCCTCTGACCTACTCTTGTAGCTGCACTGCAGTCATTTCTTTTGTAACGCGGTAGCTGTGTTCCTGTGAGACCCCACGCTATACAAAAATCGGACAAGACAAACAACACTTAACGTGCTGGCAATCTAATCGCGTTGTAGCTAACACGTTTTATAAGTTTGCATTTTAGGAACACCATTCCCTATTCACCACTTGCGTTACAGCCAATTTGTATTAACGAAAAACATGTTAAAGCAGAACTGCCTGTACTTGTATGGCAAGTCCAGTTTAAGTCAATGCTAACCCACAAGATACTGATAGTGAGGGGGGGTGGGGTACGGGTTGAGGGGAGACACTTTAAATCTTTGCCCCAAGTAAATCTGGGTGGCTTGGCCAACGCATGATCATTTTACCTGGTGTTAATTGAGGCCAAGAGGGCAATTAAATTCCATTGAATGGCCACTGGTATTCAAACAGCAGCAGAGAAGACAGACAGCAGGTCAGTTAGGAGAGAGGGTGGAGTGGTGTTGTTCAAGTACTTTCTATGCCGATCATGTACCCAGCATTGGAAAAGGATGGTCCTCTGAAGTCAATTCCCTGTTCTTACTATCAACTACTCTCCCTTGAGACTCGTATGCAGTCCTCACTCAGTTGAGGTCTGGATCCCTCAATGATTCTAGGCACCTTGTGGGTGCACTTCCAGCAACTACCACAGCTCCCCTAATGACTCTTGCACCAATTTATTGCTGCTGGCCTCTGATTGGCCAGTACCTCTGGGGTTGGAGGCAGATTTCCATTCTGGGGTCCTCAATCCTCAGGAAGGCCGACGTCTGCCCACTTAAGAGCACCTCAACAGCTTATGCTTGAGAAGGATTTAATTTTATAAGTTTTCGCTAAAGTAGGTGACATAGGCTTTTGCCGGCTCTCCTGCATTGAACGCTGCCCTGCAGATAGATTTTGAATTTTTCCTCTTGGTTATCAATAGCATATCGTAGAAGGAGCTCCAGGAAAGCAAACAAGGAAAAAGTGCCTTTTCAAAAAGGGTATAACTGTAAATAAACAATTTCATGCTCCCCCAAAGACATACAGAGTGAAGACACCAGTGGACAAATTAGACATCCCTGAGCCAATCCTGAATGTGATCACTGTTGTAATACAGTAAGACAAATGTACATAGCAAGATCACACATACAGATAAATGAGCTAAGTTAGCTTTTAAGCTATTTGGTACTGCTGGCTGCAGCCAGTGTGGATAAATGATAGCCATTCAGGGCAACAGAAATTTCCTGATTTTGTTTCTGAATGGTGCAACGGGATCTTTTACCTTTGGCTGAGGGTACGGTTGGAATGTAGGAGATGGAGGGCCGACTTGACAGAGGTTTGTAAAATCATGAGGGGCATAGATAAGGTGAATAGCTAAGGTCTTCTCCCTAGGGTGAAACTAGGGGGCATATTTTTAAGGTGAGATGATAAATATTTAAAGGGGACCTGAGAGCATCATTCTCACACTGAGAGTGGTGTGTATGTAGAATGAACTGCCAGAGGAAGTGATAGATGCAGGCACAAGATTTAAAAGATGATTGGGCAGGTACATGAATAGGAAAGGTTTGCAGGGACATGGGCCAAATGTAGGCAAATTTGACTACTTTAGTTTGGAAAACTTGGCTGGCATGATGAGTTGGACTGAAGAGTCTGTTTCCATTCTGTATGTTTCTCTGAGGCTATGACTCTATGTGGCTTGGGTTAAACATCGGACTCAAAGTACAACACCTCTGACAGTGCAGGACTCCTTTAGTACTACATTGTAGCAACTGTCCAGATTACAGTTGAAGTTTTTGGCTGTCAGAAGTAAGAGTGCTTTGGCCTTACAGTATGCTATTGTAAAGCTATGGCTTACAATATTAGAGACAAGTATGAAAATAGCAATTTGTTTTATGCACTGGAGGACTCCTGGTCCCATTGTAAACTATCATATTTGGGAGAGAAGGGAAGAAACTAAAAGCCTTCCACTTCAGGAATCCCACAAGAAGATTGGTAACCTAACAGAAGATAACAGTTACTGTGATCCACTTATCCTTTATCTCGTTTGAATTTTAGCAAAATCTTGATTTACATTACAGTGTGGAAACAGGCCCTCCGGCCCAACAAGTCCACACCGACCCGCCGAAGCGCAACCCACCCATACCCCTACATTTACCACTTACCTAACACTACGGGCAATTTAGCATGGCCAATTCACCTTACCTGCACATCTTTGGACTGTGGGAGGAAACCGGAGCACCCGGAGGAAACCCACGCAGCCATGGGGAGAACGTGCAAACTCCACACAGTCAGTCGCCTGAGGCGGGAATTGAACCCGGGTCTCTGGCGCTGTGAGGCAGCAGTGCTAACCACTGTGCCACCGTTCCTTTCAGGTTTTAAGGATCACCAACTGCAACAACTCCTGACTACCAATGTATCTCTGGCTCCTTCTTTCACTGAAACCATGTATTTTCTTTAAATCTCACACCTCTCTGAATTTCCATCATTCTATTCTCTCAATCCTAACAATGCCATTAAGCCCATGAACAAAATAGACCTGTTGTTGTTTTGTGAATCAACTTCTGCATAGTGGAAAATGAAACCAATCTGTGGAGCTGAGTTCATGAAAAGATCAGCCATGATCTTATTGAATGGTGGAGCAGGTTAGATAGGCCAGATGGCCTACTCCTTGATCCAATTTCTTATGATCTTACATTGACCTTTCCCTCACCACTTATCTCTTACAGAAGTTTGTGTATCTCTTTTACTTTGTTCATCTTTCCTTTCTTGTGTTAAGTCAGTGATCTATCAAAACCTACTTTTAGAGTCGTATCTCCTGGCTCAGTTATTGTCTTCAGCTCAGCCTTATTCCATGCAGATTAAAACTAAAATGCCAACCACGTTTAAATCTTTTCAAGATGTTCATCAGTCCTTGAACTACTGTTCCTTATTTTATCCTGAGTTCCACATCAATGTCTTGCATCATTGCATACACACTTTCCATCTCTCTATTTACAGGGCGACTCCCGTACCCAAGGGTCCTGTTATCATGGTTTCAGTTACTGTGGTTTATCACTGCCCGAATATATTACAGGGATCATTTCAGAACTAGGGCCCAGGGGTTGCCCAGAAGTTAAATTTCCCATTTAAATGAATGGGTTCACTTCTATCCACGGTTTTGGGCTTCGGCAGTAGGTCTTGAAAAATATCCCGAGGGTACAATGGGTCTACTGTATTCAAACTCACTTAGTCCTCAGTTTAAACTCATCCTTTACCTCGTTTGAATATTTGCAAAATCTTTACTTCTTCCATTCAGGTTTTAAGGATTACAAGCTGCAACAACTCTTAAATACCAATGCACCTCTGGTTCCTTCTTTCCCTAATACCACGTTTTTCTTCAAATCTCACACCGTGCTGTATTTTCATTAACCCCTCTCTGACCCTCAAGAATAAATCTTCAGTCGACCATAAGTTCATCCCCTTGCCCTCCTCTAGCTTAATAAATTTGAGCTCAAAGGGACACCAACACTCTCCCATCATCCTCAATGTCTTTTGCGAGGAGACTTCCAACTTTTCACTACATCAGACCTTTCTTATGACTTCAAAATTCTTCTATTAACATAGATACCTCTTATTGGCCTTTACCTCTGTATCCTTTGATTAAGAACTGCTGATGCATCATTGGCTTTCCTAAACTTTCTGCTTCCCTCACTCTTTCTAAACTGTCTTGTTCTGAACTTCCATCATTCTGTTCTCTCAGGTCAAACCCTAACAATGTCATGAAACCCACTAACAAGGTAGAGCTGTTGTGGTTTTGTGAACCAACCTCTACAGTGCAGAAGATGAAATCAAACTCTCTGTCACCTCTTCCTAGCTCCCTGGGAAAGTGACTTACCACCAAACATCATTTCCAGGCCTGTTCCTGATGTTTATCTTTGCTGCAGACTTTTCCTCCATAGCTGTCAACTACCAGGCCCCCAATCCTGAAGTTTAATTTCACTTTGTTCCCCATCTTCGCAAACAAGATTGGCCATTCTTTCAACCTACTCTTGCCTCATAGAGCTGACTGCATTCTGGCATGATTCAATTCTTCTCCCCTCCAGTTCGGTCATCTCTCACCTATCTTCACAACTCTTCCAACTCCCCTGCCATTTTCGCAGTTTCCAGATTCTTATGCCTTTCCCTTTCTCCAATATTTAATCCCAATACAACACCATTCTCCACCAGGTCTCCCTGAATGATTTTCATTTTTTCCTTGAAAAGAGACCCTAAACTATTCCCATCCACCACCATCCTCCTCTCACAGGCTGCAAATCTAACAATTCCTGCTTTGAATCCACTCAGTTTCCTACAAATAAAAGCTGTTACTATGGGAACCCATATGCTATGCTATGCTTGCCTTTTTCTGGGACAAGTGAAACATTCTTTGTCCAGATCGCATTTATATTCACTATTTCACTGCTTTTTCAGTAATTTGGTGCTATTTCTGGTTCTCACCACTAACTTAAACATTTAATCAATTTTGATTTCAATATTTACTCACCGTAATATAGTCCATCACTAACTCATGCTTTCCCTTTCTGATTTCTCTCAATTAATTTCTGGTGATGGACTACTGACCATTGTTTAGTGAAAACTTACTGACTACCCTGACTACACTTCCTCCTACCTCATTCCTGTAAAGTCCCTATTCCATTCTCTGGGTCTCTCGGTCTAATCTCTTCTCTGATGCCACTTTCAATACCAGTGCTTCCAATATGTCTTCTGCTTTCCTCAGCTGTGAATTCCCTACTACTGTACCTCAGCCAACTCACCAGCCCCCAGAGATTAACCATTGCTATTTCTGGTATCTCCAATAAATTATCACCAAACACACCTTTCCCTTACTTGCTCACTGAGCATTATAAATAGAGCACCATCTTTGCAACACCCTGTGCCATTCCTCAATTGGCCTATCCTTTCTCAGTGCAAGAATGAAAATTGCAATACCTGCCTTTTTACTTCCTTTACTATTGTCCTTTGAGACGAACAGTAACTTACTTGTACTTTATTTATTTATGATACTGCATTCACTCCTCATGATGGGTACTCCTCTAAGATGACAAGAACATATGCAAAACAGGTGACCACTTTGTTAAACACCTCCGTTAATCCACAAACATCAACTGTCACTAATTTACTGCCCACTCCCACTCTTATTTTTTGGTGTTTGGTTTCTACACTTTACAAAGGAGCTTAACATAACCCTGAGGAATAACATCTTTCAGTAGGGCACTTTATGGCTTCTGGACACAAACGTTGAGCTCAACATTTTAGATAATTACTCCTGGCCCCACTTTTTGTTTGGATGGCAATTGTTAGCAGCGATTCTGATTTTCCCATTTATGTCTCCTCTGGCTTCACCTTTTGTTTTGCTAATGGTCTCATAGCCATCTTCTTTTGCCTTGAAGAATTACTTTAGTCATTCACTATTTTCTGCCTACCACACAATCGAAATCTTTCCCTTTTGTTCCTCCTGTCTCCATTTACTTATTTCTGTACTTGCTTAAGACCTATTATATCCCTAACCTTTTACCATTTTCTGTTGAAAGGTCACTGCGTTGAAATGTTAACTTGGTTTCTCTCTCCACCAAGGCTACCTGGCATGCTAAATATTTTCATCTTTTTTTTTTGTTTTACATTTCTAGCATACACAGTATTTGTTATTTTACATAAGAATTAAATGTGTTGTAAGTCAGGAGACTCCCAATTCAATTCAGAGAAAGACAAATTTATGACTGATATTAGGAAGCCTTTCATCACAGAAAAAAAATGAGTAACAAACATAATGGATAAATCAGTGAGGAGACAACTTTGGAATAACTCTAAGACTAGTAGGGTTTACAATGGATGAATTTTTGAATGATTGTAGAAGGCAAAATAGCATAAGTCAAATGATACTCAACATCTATGATTATCTTCTGAACAGGTGATCTACCTGGACCCATTTCATGTATCAACTAAACTTTACTTAAAGTACCAGCCTTGGCTCATTTGATAAAGTACCATTCTAGAGACTTTGAGTAAATGATCCATGCTGACAATGCAATACTGGAGAGTATATTGAAGAGTATTTTAGATCAGACATTAAACTAATGCTCTGTCAGTCCTTTCAAGTGGACAAACAAGGTCACATGGCAATTCTTGAAATAGGAAATTCAACAGTGTCCATGTAAATATTTATCACATAATTTATCATCATGAGAACAACTAATCTGGTCATTTACTACATTGTTTTTTGTGGGCACTGCTGTGTGCAATCCAGCTGCAGTCTTGCCCTACATTGCTATAGTACTAGCACTTAATTGGCTCTATCGGTGCTATAAGATATGTTAGAGTTATGAAAGATGTTATATTTTCCAGCATCTGCAGTCATTTTGGTTTTTAACAATTATTTTCTTCTTACTCACAAATTAACTTTCCTGCTCATAAACATATGCCCTCAAAAACTGTCAACCATCAGGAACACACAAAAAAATCCTGTATCTGCCAATATTGTCTTGTGCAAATTTAAAACAAGGAGGTGGAAGTTTACAGCAGCATTAATGGGAAAGAAAGTAAACCAATTCATGGCTGTGACAGTTGACATCTCCTTTCAGGGATTTTACCTTTAAAGGGAAATGATCTTCATGAAAAATGAATTTGCAACCTACTTTCTATTATTAGGGAACTATGAGGCAAGGTTTTCCATTATTACATTGATCAGAACATGTCATTGTGTTAAAGTATTTGCAAACAAATTTTGAAAAAGGGCAGCACAAATACTGTTTAATAAAAGCAGTTGCATTTCTAAAAAGCATGAAGGTTCAGACTGAAATTATTAGAGAAAGATATTAACTGCCTGGATCAGTGGATTAATTGCAATGCTATTTCATATTTACCAATAGTGCACATTTCACTTGTCATGTCTTATTGTTTTCATACCATGTATTATTTGTCCAGTAGCCCCTGTTATGCAAGGTAAACTGTATTATTATGGAAAAGAAAGAAAAATAATATCCTATATAAATGTACAATAAATTGAAACATGAGCTTGCTTAGACTAGCTAACCTTTTAAAAATATACAAATTACATTCTAATTTACTTATTCTTGATATTATAAAAAGGAAAAAAATGTTCTCCAGTAGCTTGTTGAAATTGAATTATATCTGCAGCAATGATTGATCTTGGTGTATATCCTAGCAAAATGTTTAACATCAGTAATGACGCTGTATAATAGGGAAAATATGTAGTCTAGATACAAAACACCACATTTCTAAATTCGCAGGAAACAGCTTCAATTAAATTATATTTTAGGGAGAAGATTTGCCATTTAATATATTAAGATTTTAAACTATAAAAGTTATGAACGGAAAATCAAATATGTACTAAAAAAAAATCAACTGAAGTGCGCTGTTAGTACATGGACATCACAGCTTCTTTAAAACGTTAATAAATATTCTGCAATTCTTAACCAATAAGCAAGGATTACTTAATTAGTTAGATGCCCTTTGCGGTTGAAACAAACTAAACAAAAGACACTGCGTAATTCTGTAATCGAACTAAAGCCAAAATTGTACAAACTCTTGAATGGTTTTGATCATTGGACATCGTCGACAAGGAAATAAAAACACTTTTTTGCTGCCGTCATCAAATATATATTATAAATGTGCACAGAGTTCACTCCACATCGGTGGGAATAATTTAAACATGAACAATATCAAAACACTGAATGTTATCAAGTAACCCGAAGAATCACAGGATGAAATATGGTAATAACAATTTAAGAGAGACCGAGACAACTTTCAAAGTTTAAAAATCCAACAAAGCTGTTTTAATGCTGCTCTTGACAACTGGAAAAGACAAAGTGGAATATTTCATCCAGATGTATCAATATCTAGTGCAGAAACCGAGGGTTACCTCGCTGCTAACATTTATTTTCCTCACCTGGAGTTAGAGGAGTTGTTGCGTTCGCTGTGCGAATGCAATTCAAGCCACCGCTTTACTCCCCGCTGGTCACAGGCGAAGTGCGTGTTGCCCGGACTTCAACTTACCAACATTGTCCGATTCCAAACGTTGCAGAGAAATCAGAGCAGGCGTCTCCGTCGCTTCAGCAACCAAAAGTGCATTTGAGATAGCTTTGTGTTACCTGGACTGGAGAAAAAGAGGGTAGAGAGTAACAGCTCCGCCTGGCTGGGGGCCAGAGGCAGAGTCTCTGACTGTTTATATATATATAAAGGCTGATTCATTCAGAGACAAGAAAGAGAGTGGGCACAGCCGCCACTCGGGCTTCTACAGGCGGGAAGAAAATACAATCAACAGGAGAGAGAAAAAGCTTAGTAAACAACAGTCGAGGACAGGGAAATGTAAAAAAAAACTTTCATTGTGGACAATTCCCCCCCCCGAACCACAAGACTAAATCGTGCAGATAAGAAATAATGCAGCTCCAAACGGGATTTGGAAAACCAAATGAGTAAATGCTTTATAATGAAAAATATGAATCCCTCGGAGCTGTTGGCAGATTGTTAAAAACCTAGGGAAAGTTTGCAAAATAGAAGTAAACGGGCTATATTCGCGTTTACGCAGCATTACTTATCTATAATGTCTGCAAATGCTTCACAAGATGGGTTTCTTTCGAATTGCAGCGATTGTACCAAAATAGATAATTGGAGGGCAAGCATGATGTTTCGAAATATTCAGAAAGCGGAAGTAAGTTAATAACCTATTGGTCTATTTTAGTGTAGTTGGTTACGAGATGAATATTGAACGGGATCTCTCAAGCCAATAATGTCAGTAAATATAAAACTTACCTTAAAATAGAAAAACAAGGACCCGGTGAAATGGTTCATTTGTACTTACCTCGACAGTTTAGCACTCCCTCAAAAAATGGCCTCACTAATAGACAAATCTTGGTCAGAAACTTAGTAAACACAAACATACAGACAGAGAAACACTGAAGTTTTAAGATAACAACACAAAACTATGCAGGATTGTAAGACAAACATCAAGAAAATAAATATCTACATATTGGTCTTGCGCAAAGTGCACACTTGCGGTCAGCGTGACATTTAGCTGAGGAAGTCATTTAGACTCGAAAGTTAACTCTTCACAAATGCTGTCAGACCTGCTGAGTTTCTCCAGCATCTTTTTTATTTCATATTTTCCAGCACCCGCAGTATTTTGCTTTCCTGTTGACTGTCTTTACATGGAACGAAACTACCTGTGACGTAATTTTCAACTTGCCATATCTTATGGCTTTCATTTTTTTTACTTGGCCTCCTAACTCAGCACAAAGGCTTCCTGGTTTCCTGTTGCCACAGTTCAACAATGCTTCTCCTCTAGTAAGAACGGCTCATATTTTCTTTCATTGTTTGTGCAACGATACATTTATTGACCAACTCCCAAAAAGTACCCCAAGAAAATGGTGGTTCTTCCAACTCTAGAGTTCTAGTTGCAACGAATTCCCACATGATGTTCGGCTGGGAATTCCATGACTTCGATCCAATGGTAATAAAGGAGATAATATACATTCAAGTCTTTAGCTAACATAAAGTTTGGCCTAGATAAAAGTGTATGTTGATCGGAAGTAAGCACTTTGAACAAGACTTATATACAGATATATCGTGAGTGACCTAAAAAGAAACTTAAAGAGATAGTCTTTCTATATTATTACACATCTCTTGGTAGAAAACATATAGGCTATTGAAACAAACAGGGTAATTTACCGAAGTCCATCCTAGAGGTACAATCTGCAGCGTCAAGTTATTCACACAAACGTTTAAATAATATCCTTTCATCATAATATCGTGCCTTCTGCATTAAAAATATTTACTCTGAGGAATTAGATTTTCTTTAAAGTGACTTTATCAACTCGTTTGGTAGCATTATAATTTGACATGAATAAGATGTTTAAAAAAAAGACTAAACAAATACATTACTGTGCAAATATTGCGTACTTTGTTGTAAAGGTATAAATATGAAGGCAGATTTAACAATATAAAATAGCGCATTTCGAGTCACTGCCTCTGTTGAGCGGGGAAAAGCAGGTGCTACAGGATGTTATTTTATTAAATCAATTTGTTATGACCACTTTGCTTCATACCCTACCTTTGCTGGAGAAACCTCATTTCCAAATACGAAAATCTCAGAAAACCGTTAATCCCTCACAACAGCCAATCATTACAAACTACATCTCCCAGAATGCAACGATAGCCACTTCCGTTGTTTATACCCAGATTCCATTGGTGAATCAAGCCGTCAATCAAAGCGGGAACGCATGCATTTCCTGTTTCTGGTGGCCTTCAGATCCCTCCCTTTAGTTGACGGTTGTCGGGAACTTGAAGAACGTTATGGAGTTAGACAGTGGGGTAGATGGTTAGGTCTCGTCCAACCGAACGGAACAAAGTGAGGTGAACCGGACAGGCCGAGGTGGGAGGGCCCAGTGTGTGGAGGGGCCGAGGGACAGAGTGAGGTGGGAGGGCCCGGTGTGTGGAGGGGCCGAGGGACAGAGTGAGGTGGGACGGCCCGGTGTGTGGAGGGGCCGAGGGACAGAGTGAGGTGGGACGGCCCGGTGTGTGGAGGGGCCGAGGGACAGAGTGAGGTGGGACGGCCCGGTGTGTGGAGGGGCCGAGGGACAGAGTGAGGTGGGACGGCCCGGTGTGTGGAGGGGCCGAGGTGGTTGTGATGAATTTCTCCGAGCTGTTCAAACAGTCGAACCAACTGTGCAGGCTGTCGCCTGATGGGAGATATTCGGTAAGTGGTTCAATTTTAACAGCATTAGATAGAGTAAACGCAGGAAGGATGACCGCGGAGTTCAAAACCAAGTCTAACGGTAAGCCATTTAGGACTGGGATGAGAAGTTTCTTCATTGAGAGACTAGTGAACCTGTGGAATTCTCTAAAATAGAAAAGCGTGAAAGAGTCACACAGCATGGAAACAGCTCCTTCGCTCCAATCCGTTCACGCCCAGTTTCCTAAACTGACCCCACTAAGAGTCATAGAGATGTACAGCGTGGAAATAGACCCTTTGGTCCAACCCATCCATGCCGACCAGTTATCCCAACCCAATCTAGTCCCAACTACCAGCACCTGGCCCATATCCCTCCAAACCCTTCCTGTTCATATACCCATCCAGATGCTTTCTAAGTGTTGCAATTGTACTTCTCCACTTCCTCTGGCAGCTAATTCTATACACGTACCACCCTGTGTGTGAAAAAGTTGGCCTTGGGTCTCTTTTATATCTTTCCCCTCTCTCCCGAAGCCTCATACCCTCTAGTTCTGGATTCCCCCACCCCAGTGAAGAGACTTTGTCTATTTATCCTATTCATGCCCATCATGATTTTGTAAACCTCCGCTCCAGGGAAAACAGCCCTAGCCTATTCAGCCTCTCCCAATAGCTCAAATCCTCCAACTTTGGCAATGTTCTTGTAAATCTATTCTGAGCCCTTTCAAGTTTCACAACAACTTTCCAATAAGGAGAGCAGAATTGCCCACAATACTTGAAAAGTGGCCGAACCAATGTCTTGTACAGCTACAACATGATCTCCAAACTCCTGTACTCAATACTCTGACCAATAGAGGAAAGCATACCAAACACCGCCTTCACTATCCTATCTACCTGCGACTCCATTTTCAAGGAGCTATGAACCTGCACTCCAAGGTCTCTTTGTTCAGCAACACTCCTTAGGACCTTATCATTAAGTGGATAAGTCCTGCTAAGATTTGCTTTCCCAAAATGCAGCGCCTCTCATTTATCTAAATTAAATTCTATCTGCCACTTCACCTCAGCCCAATGATTAAGATCCTGTTGTAATCTGAGGTAACCTTCCCTCTAAATCTTAAGTAAAAACAGAAGCTGCTGGAAAAGCTCAGCAGGTCTGGCAGCGTCTGTGGAGAGAAATTTAAAGTTAATGTTTCAGGTTGAGTGATCATTTTTCACACTTCCTCTAAATCTTTCCTATTCATGTCCCTGTCCAAATGTCTTTAAATATTGAACTGTACCTGCATCTACCACTTCTCTGGCAGTTGATTCCACAAATGAACCACCCTTTGTGGAAAAAGTTGCCCCTCAGGTACCTTTTTAAAATCTTTTTCTCCTCTTGCATTAAAAGTCCCCTAGTTTTGAACTCACTCACCCAAGGGAAGAGACCTTTGCTATTCACCTATCTGTACCCTGAAGATTTTATAAACCTCTATGTAGGGTTATCCCTCAACCTCAAGTATAAAAAGTCCCAGTATTTCTTTTTAACTCAAACCTTCCAGTTCAGGCAACATCCTGGTAAATCTTTTCTGGAGCCTCTCCAACTTAATAACGTCTTTTCCATAGCAAAGTGACCAGAACAGTACACAGTATGCCAAAAGAAGCCTTACCAATATCCTGTACAACATCCTGTTCCAACTCCTATGTGTACTCGTATGAGCAATGTACGCAAGCGGGCTTAAAGCTTTTTTAACAACCATGTCTACCTGTGATGAAACTTTCAAAGAATTATGTACCTGAATCCCGAGATGTCTGTTTGACAATGCTATCCAGGACCTTAACTGTGAGTGTCGTGCACTTGTTTGTTTTATCAAAGTGCAATACCTTACATTTATCCAAATTAAACTCTATCTGCCACTTAGCCCACTGGCCTGGTTGAAGAGGGGGTTAGGTATAGTTCTTAAGGGCTAAAGGAATCAAAGGCTACGGGGAGAAAGCAGGAGCAGGGTACTGAGTTAGATAATGTTGAATGGCAGAGCAGGCTCCAAGGGCTGAATGGCCTATTTCTGCTTCTGTTTTCAATGTTTCTATCAAGTCAGTAACTCGCTGTTTTTTTTAACCTGTCACTCATCCAACTCCCTCAGAGCCAGCTAACTCGCTGTTTATAGTCGCTCGCACTACTTCCCTTTTTAACGAGCATTAATAATCTCCCCTCACTCGGTAAGCTGGTTTGTACTGTGGTTGGTACCTCGTGTAATGTGTGAACAATTCTGTATACACTGCGCATCCAATTACAGATTTTTGTTTCGCCCTTTCAAACAACACTGATGTTCAAATAAAAGCAAAATACTGAAACAGTTGAAATGTTGGAGATACTCTGATTTGAATGCAAAGGGGAAAATACAAAATATAAAAATGCAAGAGTATAAGATCTGAAAGTTTTGAACTCTGTGTTGAATTCCGAAGGCAGTAAAGAGCACTTAATTTTCTTATTCGCTATTTTGAAATCGTCAAAATCCACATTTGAGTTCAGCAAGTTCAGACCATTAATTTTTGTCCTCCGTTTTGTGTCCCTGCCACCCCCCTACCCCCTGCGCCCAGTAAGAAAACCCAGTGCCTATCTTTCACGACTTTGGTTTCAGTCAGAACTGACCGTTATTCTGCTATTAACCAGAGGCAGAAATCACAAACCCCAATACCAGTCCACTTCTGGGACTCTGACCTGAGCACAGTAGCCCCTTAAAGTCCTGGGTGAAAGTTATTGGCCATGATATTAGCATCTATTCTGGACCTATTCTTTGCTCTCCCTTTTGGTCACTAAACTCCATCATTCTCTATCACTTTTGTGACCCTCCCTTCCCTTGCTTTTCTTGCTCCCCTGCCCCCAAATAGTATAAAGTCTGCCACTTTTTCAACTTTTCAGTTCTGAAGAAAAACAGTTATAGTTTTTAAATGTTAAATCTACTTCTGTTTCCACAGATGCTGCCAGACCTCTGATATTTCTCCAGCACTTTATGTATTTTAATGTGGGTTATTTTTAAAAAGAAATTCATCTTATTGCAGTTTGTGAAACCTAACAGAATATTGATATCAAGAAGCATAAGGAACAGTCAACCCTGCCATGCATGTCCACAAATCACCTAGAAGTCACTGTACGGGTGGATAAGGTGATCAAAAAGGCATGCTGGGTGCTTACCTTTCTTAGCAGAGGAATAGAATAGGAGATCAGAGAGGATATGTTGGATCTTATAAAATGTTAGTTAGGACGCTGCTGGAGTATTATGTGCAGTTTGGTCACCATACTACAAGAAAGATGTTTTTGCACTAGATCGGGTACAGAGGAGTTTTGTAAGGGTGTGACCTGAATTGGAGAATTTGACATTGAAAAATATTATTTTATTTTTCAAACCATTGACGCTGATGGGAAGCATGAATGAAGTGCATTAAGTATGAGGGGTCGAGATTGTGGGTAGGAAAGATATATTCCTTTTGGTATGAGTCTCTCAACTAAGAGTCATAGAGATGTACAGCATGGAAACAGACCCTTCGATCCAACCTATCCATGCTGGCCAGATATCCCAACCCAATCTAGTCCCACCTGCCAGCACCTGGCCCATATCCCTCCAAACCCTTCCTATTCATATACCCATCTAAATGCCTCTTAAATGTTGCAATTGTACCAGCCTCCACCATGTCCTCTGGCAGCTCATTCCATACACGTATCACTCTCTGCGTGAAAAAGTTGCCCCTTAGGTCTCTTTTTTATATCTTTCCTCTCTCACCCTAAACCTATGCCCTCTAGTTCTGGAATCCCCAATCCCAGGGAAAAGACTTTGTCTATTTATCCTATCCATGCTCCTCATAATTTTGTAAACTTCTATAAGGTCACCCCTCAGACTCCACTCCAGGGAAAACAGCCCCACCTGTTCAGCCTCTCCCTATAGCTCAAATCCTCCAACCCTGGCAACATCTTGTAAATCTTTTCTGAACCCCTTCAAGTTTCACAACATCTTTCCGATAGGAAGGAGACCAGAATTGCACACAATATTCCAACAGTGGCCTAACCAATGTCCTGTATAGCTGCAATATGACCTTCCAACTCCTGTACTCAATAAAGGAAAGCATACCAAACGCCTTCCCTATCCTATCTACCTGCGACTCCACTTTCAAGGAGCTATGAACCTGCTCTCCAAGGTCTCTTTGTTCAGCAACACTCCCTAGGACCTTACCATTAAGTATATAAGTCCTGCTAAGATTTGCTTTACCAAAATGCAGCACCTCGCATTTATCTGAATAAAACTCCATCTGCCACTTCTCAGCCCATTGGCCCATCTGGTCCAGATCCTGTTGTAATCTGAGGTAACCCTCTTTGCTGTCCACTACACCTCCAATTTTAGTGTCAGTGCAAACTTACTAACTTTACCTCTTATGCTCACGTCCAAATCATTTATGTAAATGACAAAAAGTAGAGGATCCAGCACTGATTCTTGTGGCACTCCACTGGTCACAGGCCTCCAGTCTGAAAAACAACCCTCCACCACCACCCTCTGTCTTCTACCTTTGAGCCAGTTCTGTATCCAAATGGCTAGTTCTCCCTGTATTCCATGAGATCTAACCTTGCTAATCAGTCTCCCGTGGGGAACCTTGTCGAATGCCTTACTGCAGTCCATATAGATCACATCTATTGCTCTGCCCTCATCAATCTTCTTTGTTACTTCAAAAAACTCAATCAAGTTTGAGACATGATTTCCCATGCACAAAGCCATGTTGACTATCCCTAATCAGTCCTTGCCTTTCCAAATACATGTACATCCTGTCCCTCAGGATTCCCTCCAACAATTTGCCCACCACAGAGGTCAGGCTCACCAGTCTATAGTTCCCTGGCTTGTCTTTACCGTCCTTCTTAAACAGTGGCGCCATGTTTGCCAACCTGCAATCTTCTGGCACCTCACCTGTGACTATCGATGATACAAATATCTCAGCACGAGGCCCAGCAATCACTTTTCTAGCTTCCCACAGAGTTCTCAGGTACACCTGATCTGGTCCTGGGGATTTATCCACCTTTAACTGTTTCAAGGCATCAGCACTTCCTCCTCTGTAATCTGCACATTTTGCAAGATGTCACCATCTATTTCCCTATAGTCTATATCTTCCATATCCTTTTCCACAGTAAATACTGATGCAAAATATCCATTTAGTACCTCTCCCATTTTCTGTGACTCCACACAAAGGCTGCCTTGCTGATCTTCGAGGGGCCCTATTCTCTCCCTAGTTACCCTTTTGCATAAATTTCGACTAAGAGATTTGGAGGGCTTTCAACTGGACATTCCCCACCCTGCCCAGATATTGGTTAGGCTCTGGAACTCCTTTTCTGGAAGCCTAGCACAGACAAGAACGTCAAAACCATAAGTACTTGGGCATGTGCTTAAGTGTTTCAGCCTTTTCCCATTCATTCCACAGTCAGAAATACAGAAAAATAAAGATCTTTGCAATAGCAAATAATGTTATTATTCAGGGAATTATTCTGTAAAGGGGACTGAATTCAGTCCCCTTTTTTACTTTTTGTTTTGCTGTTTTCCAAATTAAATTTATGGATATAATTTCACCACTGGATTCTACCATCAACCAAAGATCTGGCAGGTATAAAGATCTGCCAGGTATAAAGTATAAGGATGACTGGAGGGACACAGATTTCTAATTGCTGATTCAGCTTATTGCTTTATGTCAATGAAATCATTTCAAGTGTGTATCGTTTTTCTTTGAGATACTAATGGACTTTTGATAATGAGGACAACTGGCTGGTAAAATCAATATTTGCAAATGGTCATCCAGAAGCAAGTTTGAAATTTTGTTGTGGGATTTGCTGCATTACTTTTGAATAACACTTTTTTTTAAACAATAAGTTGAAGATCATGCGTGTAAGTTTTTAAAAATGAGATTTCCTAGTGTTTCTTTTAACTTGACGAACAAAAGTTATTATGTCACCGTCTGTAGGTGGGATTTATGGGCCAGTGATTATGCAAGTACAATGTTCTCTCTCAGAATCTCATCTTAGTGTTGAGTTAAAATGCACTCTTCTGCAAGGTTTAATGACCACTGTGAAATGAAATTTTGCGAGATTAAAAATATAACTAATGTGTTTGATTCTTTTGTACAGGCTGTTTGCGTCCAATACCGACTTGTAATTCGTGATGCGCGAACCTTGCAGGTCCTGCACCTGTACACATGTTTGGACCAGATTCAGTATGTTGAATGGTCTGCTGACTCTCTTTTCATCTTGTGTGCCATGTACAAGCGTGGACTTGTGCAGGTAATGTTCTTCTGTCAGTTACTATTTTTATTTGTTTAGTGTCTTTGATTTATGTTTCACCAGAAATTGTATGCCATATAATTTTGTAAGATGTTTCCTGCAGTGTATGTACATAGCAATTTGGAAGCTTCCTGCTGAGGTCTGAAAACATGAATGTTGAAATCAGAAAAGACCAATTGACCCTTTGTCATTTCTGTGCAGGAGTTAGCCTGAATATTTTCTGTTTCGTTCTGATTTTGTGACGTTTGCTGTACTATTGGAATGTGATTATTTTAGGCATTATGTAGTGGATTATCTTAAGCTAACATGATTTGAACAGTACATTTAAATAATGTGGTAGCATTCATTATTTAGCATATTGTTATAACAAGGTCCACAGCGGTGAATAAATTAATCTGTTCATTCCTGATGCTAATATAATAGAGTTTTGAATCTTTAAGCAGATGTTTTCTTCCCAATTTCTTATGTACTTAAACATACTGTAAAGCTATGAAGCAAGAAGCTAGGCAGACATTGAGGTAGTGAAATTTAAGTTAGTTTTATTGTAAACACACTCAAGCAAGGTATAAACTCATTGGAAAGTAAAAGCTTGTCAAGAATTCCTCAACATGTAAACATATACCTGATCATGTGGGTAAACAGGACAAGGGGAGGTAGATTGAAAAAAAGTACCTCTCAACAAAGAGATTATGCTTTCTGATGTTGATCTTGAGGATTTGGTGGTAGTGGGGGAGATGGGTTGTGATAATTGTGATAGCTTCTCTTCTATCCTATCTCATGTGCTCTTTGACCTCCAATGTCCATGAGACCTACCTCTTGTTCTCTCACCCCCATTACAGAAAGCAAGATTCTACTTTGTGTTATCTTACTATCCATCCATATTAATAATATGTCAGATTTGATTTAATCTTTGGTTTGTTGACTGACTATAAATTAGCTGAAATTCATGTGGTATATGTGGAAAATGAAGGTTGCATTTTTCATGAAATTTTATAATGTGTGATCAATAGGCTTCACTTAAATATTACCTAAAGTACCAGATCTATGAAGGCAACAAAATCAAAAATTGTTAGGAAAAACTCAGCAGGTCTGGCAGCATCTGTGGAGAGAAAGCAGAGTTAACATTTCGGGTCCAGTGACCCTTCAGAATGCCCTTCAGTTCTGAAGGAGGGTCGCTGGATCCGAAATGTTAACTCTGCTTTCTCTCCTCAGATGCTGCAGGAGCTGCTGAGTAGAGCCATAGATTCATAGAGATGTACAGCATGGAAACAGACCTTTTTGGTCCAACCCGTCTATACCAACCAGATATCCCAACTCCATCTCGTCCCACCTGCCAGCACCTGGCCCATATCCCTCCAAACCCAGAGGGCAGAGCAGTAGACGTGATCTAACTTCAGTAAGGTGTTCAACAAGGTTAGATCTCATGGAATACAGGGTGAACTTGCTATTTGGATACAGAACTAGCTCAAAGGGAGAAGACAGAGGGTGGTGGTAGTGGTGGTGGAGGGTTGTTTTTCAGACAGGAGGCCTGTGACCAATGGAGTGCCACAAGGATTGGTCCTGTAATTCCTAACAATTTCAGATTTCTAGCGTCTGCAGTTCTTTGGAAGGCAGTGGTAGTTTTAACATTGTATAATTACTAGATGCTCAGTAAAGTTAATATATGACCATTTAATGAATTAAATTTACAATCACATGCTTGATAAATGTAATTAGTTGAACTGAATTACAAATATTTCAGAGCAGATGTTCAAATTTTTAAAATTTGAGTAATGTTATATTAAAATATACATTTAGGGAAAAATTGCAGCCTCAAGCAAACACCTAAACAATTTTCGTGTGTGTGTGTGTTTCAAAAGGGTTAATAGATACTGTTTGTGTGTGTTTCAAAAGGGTTAATAGATACTTTCAAACAGTGACTAAACTCCCCAATTGCTTGCTCCCATCTTTTTCATGTCAGTGTTTATCCCTCCTGTTCCTACTATACTTGTGTTTCTTCTCAACTTGGAGTTCTCCATTACTATTCCAGTGATGTTACCCATATGCCCCCCCCCCCCCATATTAACCAGAAGCAATTTGACTGCTCATGCTGATTAACTTGGTATTCCTCAGCTAATGCTTACTTGCAAATGGAGCACTTAAGCCCCATTGTGGGGATTAAGTAATTTTTAAAAGTTTGATAACTTACGCCATTCACACATGATAGAACCTTATTTACCATTCAATGCAGACATCTTTCATCTGTCACATGGAATTACCATTTCAACATTCTATTGCAAGTTTCAATATGATGAAAGACACATTTGGCAAGAGCACCATTATGTTTGCAGAGATATCCAGTACCAATCTTTCACGTCCATTTTGTCATCTAAAGTTCTTTATGGATTAAAACATTTGCTGCATAGCTCTTTTCTATCTCTTGCTCTGGTAAGGAGTTACCTGCATTATGACAGATTGCTTGTGTTCATGATAATAGTTTGCTTGTGGCTTTTCTTAAAGTAGGTCTGGTCCTTGGAACAGCCTGATTGGCACTGCAAGATTGATGAGGGATCAGCTGGGTTGGTGGCCTCACGCTGGAGTCCAGATGGACGTCACATTCTCAATACTACAGAGTTCCATGTAAGGATAACGTTCCCACAGTGTAGTACCAACTTTTGCTTCTGCTTAAATAGGAATTAGGTGGTTGTTTGACATTTGATCTGTTTATACAATATTGTATAGCTGTAAGTGATAAAATCTGCCTTTTGATGATGAGATTCAGATGTCGTGAAAAACTCATACCATGGCCTGAGCTAATTGTCCTATATTTTAAAATTTGTACTTTTTAAAATTAAATTTTATTTTTTTTTTCAATGGTGCCATTAGCATTAGAAAAGCATTGGATCATTTGACAGGATATCACTTATTATAAAGTTAACATTTTAAAAATTATCTTATTGACATTTGGATCCTTACTGAAATGCAAGACATGGTAAATATCTCAATTTTATTTTTGAAGTTGGCGAGCTTGTTTCATTGCTCGATCAAGTATTATTTGAGTTGTAGGGAATTTTTTATTAATGTGTTTCAAATACTCTTCTGGCAAGCCGCCTTTTCTTCAGTCTTGGTCACCTTTTAGCCCATGCAGAACTGTTGCCTGTATCCAATTTGAAACAATCTCTCCTCTCCAATAACAACACGTCTTTTGTGAAATGCATTGTCACTTAGTCCATTAATATTTCAAATTTAACGTTTTAAAACTTGTATATAAATCCCTTCGTCTTTGCTTGTCTTCATTTTTTAATATTTTCCTTCAGTCTATAAGTGCCCCTCGTCTCAAATCCTCCATTCTTGCATGTCAGTTTGTGTCTTGGTCTCTCCCTTTTTCTGACAATTGGTGTCTGTACTTCAATTTGGAATTCCTTCCCTAAATGCATCCAGGCCGTCTTTTAAGATTATCAATAGCATCCCCCTTTAGAAGACCAAGTTGAGAGATTTCTTCACTCTGAATTGTTGGAATTCTCTGCCCCAGACAACTCTGGAAGTAGCATCATTGAGCAGGTTCAGGACAGAAATCGACAGGTTTCTGGAAAGTAATAACGTTTTAAGGAATATGGAAGTTGTGTGACCAAAAGCATTGAGGAGGTGATCTGCTATGACCCAGAAAAGGTGGGACAGGCTCAATTGGACTAAATGGCCTCGTCTTTTCTATGTTCCTGTTTTTGACTATCCAACTTACATCCTCTTTGGTTTGTCTCCCACTCTTTGGAATGCTTTTTCCAAGGTCAAGCATGCAATGTAACTGTGGAGAGCTGCTTTAGTCATTTTTAGCCATTTCAAACAAGAGCAAAGATTGAAGATACTGAACGCGCAGACAAGTACACTTTCCAAGTCTGTATACTAATCAGGATTGAAGATCCTGGTTAATTATTCAGTCTGTAATTCAGAATAATTAAACTTTTACAGTCGCACATTAACTGACATCTTGACTGAGGTTTGATTATGCTTGATTCACTCATGATATCTAGAAATGCCTGGAAGCACTGGATACTGCAAAAGCTATGCACCCTGACAACATTCCACTGTAGTACTGAGGATTTGTGCTCCAGAGCATGCTGAGCTTGTAGTTCTTCCAGTACAGCAACAGCACTGGCATCTATCCAACAATATGAAAGTTTGGCCAGCTATTCCCTGTCAGCAGAAACCTCTGTTCATCTTTGAACCAATGTATGTGGATCAACTATGGAGGCCTAAAACTGCCAGACCCGATCCTATCATCTTGTGTTCCTTCAAGAACTTGTACTGTCATTTTCCCTGAGATCTAATTAAGCGAAGGCCAAGACTTCAAACTTCTGCAAATGTATAAAGTTGACAGGAAAAGACTAGTGAATTCCTCAAGTCTGCTTTGAAGACCAAGATGGCTGCAGCATCATGACTAGACTCTTCCTTTTAGTCCATGCAATAATCTGCATGCCATTCCAATCTGTGTTGGTCTTGTGACATAACATTACCAACCAATCTATCAGAAAAGCCTAAACATTGGATAATTGGAGAATTACTTCAAGGACTGCAGCATAACAACAATATTTTATTAAAATACTTCATTATCATGCTTTTAGCATCTTTTAGAAGTCAGGACAAAATTGTAGTTGAAATGTTGTTAATTCTGAATGAGATTCTACCCTTGATTAAAATGCTTTGAACAGTGGGACATGTACTGAATAATTCAGCCAAAACCTGTGCTGACAGACATAGCTATGAAAAGACATCCTCTGAACAAGCAGAGTTTGGTTTATCAATTTGGGGCTATTGTACTGCTAGTTCTCTTTGAATTGTACAGTGAAGATTAACAACTTTGCACCTTGGAATGTTTCACCCGGTGCCATCCAGCTCTGGAATATGATCTATCTGGTGTTATTTACAGATGGTACAAAACCAAACCTTTTATATACAACATTTTTTAAAAGGTAGAAACTCCAAAAAAGCTCACTATTTGTGATTTTGTTTGCACATTCTTCCCGTGTCTGCGTGGGTGCTCCAGTTTTCTCCCATAGTCCAAAAATGTGCAGGTTAGGTGAATTGGCCATGCTAAATTGCCCATAGTGATAGGTGTGAAGGGGTAAATGTTGGGGAATGGGTACGGATGGGTTGCTCTAATCTAATCTAAAAAACTTTGTTACAATGACAGATGAAGGTATTGCAATATTGCAGTATTAAGATAGATGGATGGCATAAAGAAATCTTCAGGTGGTGGTTCCTTTACATCTGTTACCCTTGTTCCAGGTAGGTAGTTGGTGCCACAAGTTTGGAAGATGTTGTTGAAGGAACTTTCGTAATGTTGCGTTATAGCATTTTGCAGATGATGCACATTGTCACTGTCACTGTTGGATGTTTTACGTTGAGGGTTAGATGCCAGTCAAGTGGATTGATTTATCTTGGATAGTATCAAGCTTGTTGAATAGTGTTTGAGCTTCATTCATTGAGGTGAATTTGTGAGTATTCCGTCACACATCCGAATTGTCTCTTGTGGGTCGTAGGCAGGTTTTGAGAATGAGTTATTTACTGCAGAATTCTACCAGCTTTTGTATTATTGGTGTTTTAGATTGACAATTCAATTTTGTTCAGTTGCAACCTTCAAGATGTTAGTGGTACTACCATTGAATGGCAAGTTGACCTAGTTAAATTTCTTGCTTGGTTATTGGTTATTGTGTGGTACTTGTTGGGAATGTTACTTGCCACGTATGAGCCTTCAGTACTATTGCCAGGGTTTTGTCGGATCCTGTAGGCTTTACAGTATCCAGTGTATTTAGTGATTTCTTGATATCATGTAGAGTGAATAAAATTGGTAAGAGACTGGTATCTGAGGGGTAGCCTTGATGGATTATTCACTCCAGAGTGAATTGATGAGTTGATCAATGTTTTAAAAATTCTTCAAAGGTTAATGGTTATGCGTGTTTGAAAGGATGTTTTTGATGTAATTTTCAGCATAGCATCTCTCAATATCAGAACTGATGTCCAGAGATGACTGGACCAAATGACTGTGATTGTATTGAGTTTGATATGGTTCAGTGCAAGGGTATTGTAAACAACAAAGGAGTAACAATTGAAAACCAAACTAAGCATCTAAACTGGGAGAAAGTGAGGACTGGAGATCAGAGTGTGGAGCTGGAAAAGCGCAGCGTTCGAGGAGCAGGAGAATTAACGTTTCGGGTATAAGCCCTTCATCAGGTCCTGGTGAAGACCTTATTCCTGAAACATCAATTCTCCTTCTCAGATGCTGCCTGACCTGCTGTGCTTTTCCAGCACCACACTCCCAACTAAGCATCTAAACTGCACGTGAGCTCACGCATGCACACGCATATGTGTACACACACTGGCACCTCCAGCAAGTACATGTTCCAGTGAATAAGACTGATAACAAATTACTTTGGCATCTTGTGTTAGTGTATTCACCTAATGCAGCATGCATAGTTCAGCACCTACCCAGTGCAAATGTCAATTAAGTACAAGATTAACATAGGAGCAACAGTAGCGTACTCAGTCCTTCAAGCCTGATCCGCCTCAATAAGAATGTGGTTGATCTGATTTTAACCTCACTTTACATTCTTGTGTAACCCCGATCCCAGTGGTAATCCAGAATCTGAAAAATGTGTTGCTGGAAAAGCGCAGCAGGTCAGGCAGCATCCAAGGAGCAGGAGAATTGACGTTTCGGGCATAAGTCCTTCTTTCTGTCTACCTCTGCCTTGAAAGTATTGAAAGATTCTGTGTCCACTGCCTTTTGTCAAAGGAAATTCCAAAGTCTCTCAAAGCAATGAATAATCTCTCATGTTTACTGCCCAGGCTAGTTTTTTGACATGTCATTTAGTCAAGGTTTCATATTTGACTACTTCCCATGGAGCTGCATGGTTCAGCAACTTCATGAGAGAAGGAGAAACAAAACCTGGGGTGAAAATGAAATTTGCTAGCAAGGATTTTTGTTTTAAAAGCACACCAGGTGTGTAAAAGTAAATGTTGAAGATTTTACAACTTCAGATATTTATTTATTTAACCTATTTTTCTAATCAACCTGTTCAGAGATGTTATTTACAGTCCACCTAGAGCAGGTGGGACTTTAATCCGGGTGTCTCTGTCCATGGATAGGATACTACCACTGTCCTGCAAGAGATCCCTGACCTCTCATATTTTTGACTTTTATAATATGTGAAACAGCTGAGTTCTTTAAATATGTATTATAAAATCTATTGGTAAAAAGCTGTTTCTAAGTTTGACAAATTGATCCTGATTTCTGCCACACTACAGTCATGTTTAAAACAAATGCCAAGTTAGATTTGGAACTAGAAACTTGATGAAGCTTGATTATAGAAAGACAATTTGAGGCTTGCTCAATTTTGACGGTTGCAGCGAGGATGCGAATTAAATAACTAAAGTCATCAGCTTTTGTTTTATTTTCACCAAAAAAATAAAGAAATGAAAATATGGAATGCATTCCCAAAATTCAGTTCAAGTCATGGAATCCCAGAGGTTTGAATGAACTTGATTTATGATGACTAAGTCCAGTGTTTCCATATCCATAAAACTGTCTGTGTGAAAAGGTTGCACCTTAAATCCCTTTTTATATCTTTCCCCTCTTACCCTGAACCTATGCCCTCTCGTTTTGGACTCCCCTGCCTCAGATAAAATACTTTGTCTATTTATCCTATTCATGCCCCTCATATCACTAAGTTATAGCTGCTCTCTGTTAAATTCAGTGGTTCCACCTGCACCAAGAAGCAAGAGCAACAATGCAACCATTTTATAAAACAGAATAAATGATCTATAGGAGGAAAGTATCGGAGGAAGCACAAACAGAATCTGGCTTTCCAAACGCTTAGAAATAGACATGGCCTGTACAAGTGGTAGAAGCAAAATATGCTTGGAATTTGCCAGTCCCACCAAGCGCCCCAACAATCAGGATTCCCATAAGGTCTCCTTGACTGCTGTCCTTACGTAAATTCAATTATTGGGGGGCTATATGCAGTTTGCGATGTGGTATATACAGCACAGCAAACTTTGTCCTGAATCTACAAGACAGTGCTGGTACAGGTACTACATGAATCCAAATTCTCCCTATCTGTGAAATCAAAAACTTGCGTAAGTCCAATTTCCCTCTAGAAATAATGTGCTTTGATTTGCAACAGTGTCTGCATCTGCCATTGTTTACGATGATCTCTGTAATGTAGATTTCCCTTTTCCCAGCAGCAGATTAAATCCGATACCAAGCTAGAAAGATCTCCAGACACGCAGTAGTGATATCGGTGAGCAAGGTTGACAGCTAACCTTGTTCTCAGACTGCAAAACAATAAATTCAAAGTGCTATTTTGTTTAATTTTAATTCATACGTTCAGGTAGCAAAATAAATTGAAGTGCATAAATCAAATATCAATAGTAACAAGCCAAATAAAATGTGGAATTTATCAGAGTGAAGCTTTGATAATCCACAAACCTAAAATGAGTATCACAAGGCCAGTTTAGGTTTAGGAATAATCATGAAGCTAATACAGTTTTAAAAAACTAATAGCGCTTCATTCCGCAATATGTTATCTTTTTAATGCCCATTTATAGCAAGGCTAACAGCATAAAAGTGAGTGTTTTCCAATTATTTATTGCCTAAATTGAACCCTGGGATTGGACTAAATGGAATCTGAGCAGCTTGTTCTCTGGAGGAGTATAGAATAGCTAACAAGTATTATAATCACTGAATCCCCTATTATCAACACATTGGGGGTTGCCATTGACCAGAAACTAAACGTGACCAGCATAAACATGTTATTACAGCAACAGGTTTGAATTCTACAGCAAGTAATTCACTGACTCCACAAAGCACATGTCAGGCATCTGATCGAATACTCTGCACTTGCTTGGATCAATTCAACACTATCCAGGGCAAAGCCACTTAGTTGATTGGCACCCCATTCACCACCTCAAACATTCACTCCCTCCACAACTGACACACAATAGCAGTGCTGAGTACTATGTGCAAGATGTATTGCAGCAAGTCATCAGGTCCACGTTCCAGACCTGCAATCTTTACTGACTGAAAGATCAAGAGCAGCAAATGCATAGGAACACTATTGCCTACAATTTTTCTCTAAGCTGTACACCAGACTGGTGATGTATTTGCACCAGTTGGTCTGTTGTAGTTCAAAAAAGAAACTCACTGCCAGGGGCTTTGGTGTTGTGGGACAAATGCTGTCATAGCCTGTGACCTCTACATCTCACTTGAAAACAAAAATAAGTTCTACAAGATCTAACATTGTTTGGTGGTAGTTTTTGCACCTTTCATCTATTTGTTCTTTGTTCCTTGATCCACTGATCTATTTGAACTTTGCATTGACATTTCTGCTGAGCAGTTATTCTTCAGGAATGTGTACTATCTATGGATGAGCATCATAACCAAGTTTGATGCTGTCTTTACCTAATGTCCAGAAATATACGTTTTTACATGGTGTTGCTAGGTCATTATTGAGCAGACAGTCTCGCCAAGTCTGCGTTTCTTTTGCTTTTCCAATTAGTCATAGAGATGTACAGCATGGAAACAGACCCTTCGGTCCAACCCGTCCATGCCGACCAGATATCCCAACCCAATCTAGTCCCACCTGCCAGCACCCGGCCCATATCTCTCCAAACCCTTCCTATTCATATACCCATCCAGATGCCTTTTAAATGTTGCAATTGTACCAGCCTCCTCCACTTCCTCTGGCAGCTCATTCCATACACGTACCACCCTCTGCGTGGAAAAAAGTTGCCCCTAAGATCTGTTTTATATCTATTCCCTCTCGCCCATGCCCTCTAGTTCTGGACTCCCCCACCCCAGGGAAAAGACTTTGTCTATTTATCCTAGTTTATTTGATAATAGCACCCTTTCTACTGTTCCAGTTAATTATATCTAAGACATACCCGGTTTCTTGAATGAATTGACTCATAACCATTTCTTTGCCTGATTAGCTATTTGGGAAGCTTTCATTCAAAGTAACTTCCTAAGTTCACCCCACCTATCCTTTATGATTTTGTGAACTTGTGTCAAATAATGAGCTTCAATGAGTGGTAACAAACTTCAGAAAAGGATTTGAATGTTGGCCTGATTTGACTTCAGAGAAATGATTGGCACTACAAAATATCTTGACAGGGGTGGACGTGCCTGGAGTTTTTCTTTTTTCTTTAAAATTTGCTGCATTTTTGATCAAACTGTATGTTAAGGTGAATAGGTAAATAGGTTCAAAGTTTGTGAGAAGATTTGTAGCTCGGGTGCTCATTGTTGTGGTTCTGTTCGCCGAGCTGGAAATTTGTGTTGCAGATGTTTCGTCCCCTGTCTAGGTGATATCCTCAGTGCTTGGGAGCCTCCTGTGAAGTGCTTCTGTGTTGTTTCCTCCGGCATTTATAGTGGTTTGTCTCTGCCACTTCCGGTTGTCAGTTCCAGCTGTCCGCTGCAGTGGCCGGTATATTGGGTCCAGGTCGATGTGTTTGTTGATTAGAATCTGTGGATCAGTGCCATGCTGCTATCAACAAACACAACAGTTAAATAGGTAACTTGTGCTTCATGTAGTTCTTGTAATTTCAGCTGTTGAGAAGAGGTTTATTGTTTCGTGTGGAAGTGTAGTCTGTAAACTGGAAGAATTAATTTCTGATATCAAGTTTCTATGCTTGCTGTGGTGACAAAATAATTAATGTTTATTTCTCTCAATAGCTGAGAATCACTGTCTGGTCATTGTGCACAAAATCAGTATCTTATATAAAGTATCCCAAGACCTGTCAGCATGGTAAGTGGATGAATGATCTTCTTTTGAAGAATAATGTATGTTTGAATTAAGTGGAATTGAGAAGGACATGCTGTAAACCAGTTTTCAATTCTGTTTACGTCTGCAATCTTTTGCCCTCATTAGTTTTGCTACTATTTGCAAAGTAGTTTCTGGTCCCATTTTGTTTTTTTGGGGGCCGAACAAAGGTCTTTGCTCAATGACAGTTGTTGAGAAAAACAATAAAACTTAATATTAATTGCCTCCGAATGCACTCGATCCTAATGGGTCACATCACAATAAATGGAATACTCTTAGGATTAACTTTTCTTCCCTTCTTTCAACTTATTTGATCTTAATCACACTGATTTTTTTAGAAGGCTTTCTTCTGGGAGAAGAGGTTGAGTACAGGCTGAGGTGTACTTCTCTGAGACGCTGGTTAAGTGGTAGAATTGACATTGAGCTAGAGGCTGAGAAATTTTGGTTTTTAAAAGATAAGTTAGCAGAACTTATTTGTAAGGAGTTGTGTGCGCAATGGTGTATTGCTTATATTACGGAAACCAGCCCAGTTAGTCTTTGCCAGCGTTAATGCTTCACAAAAGCCTCCTGCCACCCCTCTTAATCTACTGTTCCAGCATATTCCTTCTCTTAAGTGATTAGTTAGCTTCCTTTTAAAGGCACTATGCTATTCTCCCCTCATACTCCTTGTGGCATTTATTTACATTAGCTTTGCCATTCTTTGGATAAAGAGATTACTAATAAATTCCATTGTGACTGTCCTATAACTATGATCTCAAGGTTTGTACTGACCACAAGTGGAAACATGGTCACAGCCTCTTCCTAATCCAACCCTTTAAAGTATATCATCTCCATTTTGGCATCAATCTTTTGAATCTGTTTTGCACTTTTGCCAGCTCTCTAACTGTTTTAAAGTAAAGAGATCAGAACTGTGCTTGGCAATGGTCTGGTCTAGCTAAAGATTTGTACAGGTTAAAAATAACTGTCTACTTTACAGTCCTATACTTGTAAAAGTAAATTGCAATGCTTGCTTTGCTATTATAAGTTAGTTAAGAGTCGGTCACATTAGTTGGCATTGAAATCACATTAGAGAGGGTGACTTTTTTTTTTCTCCCTGAAATGTCAGCGATGTCTTTATGAAAGCTTAATACTTAGATCTACTGTTGACAGCATTTTCTTTCCAAATTTGTTTTAAGCTGAATTGAGTTGTCATAATGGGATTTTATTCTGTGGTCTCTAAATCAGTAGTCAGCTCCTAACCTCATTATAGCCTTGTTTTAAACATTGGAAAAAAAGAGCTGAGTTCTCGAGGTCAGCTGAGAGTGACAGCTCTTGATGTCAAGGCCATACTCAACAGTGTGGCATTAACGACCCTGACTACACTGGAATCAATGGGTATCTGGGAATAGACACTTTGGTCCACCCGTCCATGCCGATCAGATATCCCAACCCAATCTAGTCCCTTGCCAGCACCTCGCCCATATCCTCCAAACCCTTCTTGTTCATATACCCATCCATATGCCTTTTAAATGTTGCAATTGTACCAGCCTCCACCACTTCCTCTGGCAGCTCATTCCATACACGTACCACCCTCTGTCTGAAAAGGTTGCCCCTTAGGTCTCCTATGTCTTTCCCCTCTCACCCTAAACCTATGCCCTCTAGTTCTGAACTCCCGACCCCAGGGAAAAGATCTTGTCTATTTATCCTATCCATGCCCCTCATGATTTTGTAAATCTCTATAAGGTCACCCCTCAGCCTCTGACGCTTCAGGGAAAACGGCCCTAGCCTGTTCAGCCTCTCCCTATAGCTCAGATCCTCCAACCCTGGCAACATCCTTGTAAATCTTTTCTGAACCCTTTCAAGTTTCACAACATCCTTCCGATAGGAAGGAGACTAGAATTGCACATAATATTCCAACAGCAGCCTCACCAATGTCTTGTACAGCCGCAACATGACCTCCCAACTCCTGTACTCAATACTCTGACCGATAAAAGAAAGCATACCAAACGCTGCCTTCACTATCGTATCTACCTGCGACTCCACTTTCAAGAAGCTATGAACCTGTACTCCAAGGCCTCTTTGTTCAGCAACACTCCCGAGGATTTTACTATTAAATGTATAAGTCCTGCTAAGATTTGCTTTCCCAAAAATGCAGCGTCTCGCATTGATGAGTTAAACTCCATCTGCCACTTCTTGGCCCATCTGATCAAGATTCTGTTGAATTTGAGGTCGACCACACAAGGCATAGCTTTACTGAAGGCTTTTGAATTGCTTTAATTTAACCACTTAATCTCCTGAAGTTTAGTTAAAGCATTGCTGATTTTGAATGCCTGTCCAAAGAGGAAAATGAACTCCTCACATTTTGAGCTGAACCTGAAGTATGTATTTAACTAATCTGAGGCTAGGGTTGCAGTTAGGATACTATATATAGCTTTGGTGCCACTGAGCTAGAGAATAGAGAAATTGGACAAATCCTTGGTGACCTCTGGCTAAAAAGTGGGAGACAAAAGTGGGCTTGCCTGTAATGTTCTCCATGTTTCAATAAATGGCTGACTTGGTAATTAATTGCCCGTTAGGTAACGAACAGTACTGCATCAGCTATGTATTTTACACTTGTACTGGGAAAAATAAGATTTTATGAAATCTAAAAAGGGCAGCCAATTCACCAGTTCTTTGCCGATGGAACAATAAGTTCAAGTTGCCCCACAGTGCAGAGTCTTATATATTTTACAGTCATCAATTGAGTGAAATTTCAGGATTGCCGTGCCTACGGAGATGTGCCTCGTGCAGCGAGGAATGGAATAAAATTATAGAGGAAACAATTAAGTATCTGAATGTTTGTTTATTTTAGAAAATGTTTTCAAATGACAAAACCATTTCAATTGTAGATAATTTTATGTAGGAATGGAATTCCCGGTGTACCCCAGTGGACGGCACGGTGGCACAGTGGTTATCACTGTTGCCTCACTGCGCCAGAGATCTGGGTTCAATTCCCGCCTCAGGCGACTGACTGTGTGGAGTTTGCACGTTCTCCCCGTGTCTGCGTGGGTTTCCTCCGGGTGCTCCGGTTTCCTCCCACAGTCCAAAGATGTGCAGGTCAGGTGAATTGGCCATACTAAATTGCCCGTAGTGTTAGGTAAGGGGTAAATGTAGGGGTATGGATGGGTTGCGCTTCGGCGGGTTCGGTGTGGACTTGTTGGGCCGAAGGGCCTGTTTCCGCACTGTAATGTAATCTAATCTAATCTAACAATAGTGCTTCTTTGTGTTCTCAGGGATGGATTTCACCAAAAATGGGCACTACATGGCGCTGGCAGAGAGACGAGACTGCAAGGATCATATCAGTATCTTTGTGTGCAGTGAGTGGCAGCTGCTGCGGGTAATTAAGCTTTATACATGTTAAAAAAGACACGCATCTAGAGTGGTGTGACCCAGTATTGTGTGTGCTATTCTGAAACCTTACTATTGAAATCATGATTTATTTAAGGAACTTCAAAGTATGCGATACCCATGGAATGCTATTACTCCAAACACTGCACTGCTGATATTCCAGACATGAGAACATTTAAATGTACTCACTGAAGTGAAGGGTTTCCAACATGAATCGAATGAACTTTTACACCAGCCTTCCCTTTTTTTTTGTACTGGATACCTGTATAGAGCAGTTTGAGTTGCATACAAAAGTGGCTCTGTGGAGGCTAAAGCTTTTTTATATTTTACTCCTAGACTAATCAATGTCTGGGTGGCATGGTAGCTCAGTGGTTAGCACTACTTCCTCATAGTGCCAGGGACCTGGGTTTGATTCCCGCCTCGGGTGACTGTGTGGAGTTTGCAAATCCTCCCCATTTTTGCATGGGTTTTCTCTGGGTGCTTTAGTTTCCTCCCCACAGTCCAAAGATGTACAGGTTAGTTTGGCCATGCTACATCATCCACGGTGTCCAGGGATATGCAGGATAGTTGGATTAGCTATGGGAAATATAAGGTTATAGATTAGGGGGATGTTGTGGATTCGATGGGCCAATGGCCTGCTTCCACACAGTTGACACTATGATTCCTATTGCGTCAATAGGAATTACACAACAAAACATCTGGAATTGAACGGTGTTCTTAGTTTTGGGGCAGCTCAGTGGCTAGCATTGCTGCCTCACAGCGCCAGGGACCTGGGTTCAATTCCAGCCTTGGGCCATTGCTTGTCTGTGTGGAGTTTGCATGTTCTCCCTGTGTCTGCGTGGGTTTCCTCCGGGTGCTTCTGTTTCCTCCCACAAACCAAAGATGTGCAGGTTAGGTGAATGGGTCATAGTAAATTGTCCATAGTATTCAGGGATGTGTAGGTTAGGGGCAGTAGTTAGGGTAAATATAGGACAATGGGTCTGGGTGGGTTACTCTTCAGAGGGTCGGTGTGGACTTGTTGGGCCGAAGGGCCTGTTTCCACACTAGGGATTCTATTCTGTTCTAGTTCCTTCCCCAGTCACCTGGGCTGAACTATGAATCTCAATATTCCAGGAATGGTGCTGGGTTTGCAGAGAGAAGTTTGTGTATGCCGTTCATCTCAACGGGATTTCAACCTTGTCCCAGAATAATGAAAGGGATTACTTTAAACATCAACCCACTGCATCATACATGCAGAATTTTATTTGCAATCCTATGAAGTGACTCATAGCACCTTTGTGTTGCAATCCCCAAAATCCTTGTTTATTTGTATTACAATAGGTTTATCATCATGCATTAGCTTTCTAGTAATCCTTTAAATGATCTGGAATACATTGCTATTTAGAAACAGATGTCAGCTTTCGTAAAATTTGATTTGGTCTTTCTTTCACGATCCTCTGCATAATTTGTTCAGCATTTTGAGACTGAGACCCAAGATCTGGCTGGTATCGAGTGGTCACCCAACAGTTGTGTGCTGGCAGTGTGGGATTCTTGTTTAGAGGTGAGTGGCTGTAAAGAGGGAAAGTGCAGCTTTGAACGTAACAGTCTTTGTAAGTTAATTTTGTCTAAGCAAATTTTGAGTTCAAGGTGTTTGATTGACAAGGTAAGTTTTGATCATCATACCAAATGATGAATTCTGTGGCCCCTGGCAAAAGAGAAAAATTTGGAAGTTAAAATTTTGGGACAGTTAATGTATGGAATGCATTAAAAGTACACTGGCTGCCTACAGCTGGCGTAGTCCCACTCCCCTCTGAACAAAAGGGCTCTAAATCCAGAAAATGAAGCACATGATCTGTTGATGAATCACTCGAGTACTGTGGATGTGCTGCTGTACGACAAGTGCCATCTTTTGACATATTTGAACCAAGGCTTCATTTACCCCCTCAGATGGATATAAATGGATGTCATGGCGTGATTTTAAAGATTCAAATAGGAGAATTCTCCTGATGTCCTAGCCAACATTTGTCCCTCCATTGTCATTGTTTAATTACCAGAATTTGTTTCATGTTGCTGCTATTTGTAAGACTTTTGTGTATGCAAATTTGCTGCCACATTTTCTAATGTACACTAGCAACTATGTTTAATATGTGTGTTTGTAAAATGCTTTGGATGCCCCAAAGATATGAAAAATGCTGCTCCATTGATGCAAGGTTTATTTTTCTTCGAACATAAATCTGAGTGAAGGCCAAAGATTAGGAACGCAAGTGTAAAGGTTTCTCAAAGATTTCCCAAAAGGAAAATCATAGCTGATCTTGTATTATTCTCAGTGTTCTATGGATATCTGCACATTCTAAATAAACGTTACTTTCTAGAATTCTTTTTCATCCCCTCCTTTTCCCTCAATCCTGAGTTAGCTTTTTTGTTTCTTCTAGTATAAAATTCTCCTTTATTCGCTGGATGGACGTCTACTGTCCACCTACAGTGCATATGAGTGGTCTCTAGGTGTGAAATCTGTTGCATGGAGTCCAAGCAGCCAACTTTTAGCCATTGGGAGTTATGACGAAAAGGTAAGAGATGAGACCTGACTCGGTGAAACAAACTGTGAAACCTGGACAGGAGTCAATTAAAACTGTTAACAAAAAAATGCTTAGGAATCTTTCAGGAAAAGCTAGACAAAAAAACAACTAATTTATATAACAACATTAATGCAGGAACATGTCCAATGTGCTTCACAGGAATGGAAGAGGATACTTGGGGAACTAACTACTTTTCTCTTATTCTATTTTCTGTTTTCTTGAGCAGTATATTTAGGAACCACCTGAGGATTGGACTATTTATAGATCTAATATAATGCAATGAAAAAAAGCTACTTAATAGTTTTATAAAAGTGATTTAGGAAAGCAGTGATCATAGTATTTTACATTACCGTAAGTTTGAAAGTGAAAAGGTTCAATGAGAAACTAGCATCTTCAATCTAAACAGAGGAACCTGTGAAGGTATGAGGAGAAAATTGGTTATAGTGGATTGGGAAACTTTGTTCAAAGGTATGACACGAGGCAGACAATGGCTAACATTTAAATAACTCGTGCATAGTTTACAACAAAAAAAAATGAATATTCAACTATGGTTAATGGAAGAAATTAAGGATTGTATTACAGCAAAAGAAGAGGTCTAAAGTAGCCAAAGGAAGCTTGAGTCTGAAGATGGGGAGTATTTTAGAATTCTGCAGAGGACCAAGGAAAGGATTAAGAAAGGAAAAACAGAATGTGACCGTAAACCAGCAAGAAACATGAAAATTAAATGTCAAGATTTCTACAAGTATGTACAAAGGAAAGGAAAAGATCAACAAAATCAAATGTGAAGGTCTGATACAAGCAGAGTTGAGAGAATTTATTGTGGGGTTCTGGTAGACAAACTAAACACGTTCTTTACTTTGTTGTGGAGGAATATACTAAAAACTTCCAGGAGTAATGACGAGTCTAAGGAATGTGTGCAAGCAATGAACTGACATTATCAACATAATAAAAAGCATTAGAGAGATTACTGGGACATTAAGTAGATATATCTGTCAGGACCTGATTGTCTACATCTGCATGTCCTTATGAAAGAAGTGGCTGTAGATGTTTTGGGTGTTCATATATCAAAGTTCTGTAGGCTCCGAAATGGTCTCTACAGATTGAGAAGGTAACAAATGTAAGGCCCATTATTTAACAAAGGAAAAATTGAAAATAGGGAATGGTAAACTCTTAATTTGATATTATTCATAAGGGAAAGTGCTTGCGAAGGATGTGATAAAAGGACATTGGAAAATAAAGAAAGGATCAGGCAGTGTCAAAGGGTTTATGAAAGGGACATCAAATTCAACAAACCTATTGGAGTCTTTAGAGGGAGAACCTGTGGATGTGGCATCTGTAGATTTTGCAGAAGGCTTTTGATACGTTCCACGTGAGGGGGAGAAATTATATTAGAACAGGATTGTGGGCAATGTACCTGCAGAGACCAAGAACTGCTGAGCAGACAGGAAATACAATCGGAATAGAAGGGTCATTTTTAGGTTGATAAGCTGTGAGTAATGGATAAACAAAGGCCATAATCAGAAATTGCTGGAAACACTCAGCTGGTCTGGCAGCAGCTGTGGAGAGAAAGCAAAGTTAATGTTTGGTGGGGGGAGGTGGTGGAATTACAGATGGAAATGGAGCCCAGAGAAAGAAAAACAGTTAAGCAGACAAAGGAATTGGTAAGTCAGTCTGGGAGAATGAGTAACAGCTAATAGGGATAGTTAGTGACTGACAATAGGTTGTCCTATTGATGTGGTGTATAGAATTGGGGTAAGAACATGAGAGAAGGTGCTCGGGGCCCTAAAAGTTTTGAACTCAGTATTGATTCCAGATGATCGCAGGATTCCCAAGCAGAAAGCGAAGTGTTGTTTTTCCAGCTTATGGTGAGCTTGACTGGAGTACAGTAGTCAGATTGAGACAGATGTTGGCCAAGGAACATGTTTGTGAGTTGAAATAGCAGGCAGCTGGAAGCTCAGGGTAATGTTTGTAGACAGAACATGTGTTCTGCAAAGCGGTTGCCTAGTCTGCACTTTATCTCCCCAATGTGGAGGAGACCCTATTATAAACAGCAAATATAGTAGATTGAGTGAAGTGCAAGTAAATAACTGCTTCATATGGCAGGTGTGTTTGGGGCCTTGGATAATGAGGAGGGAGGAAGTAAATGTTACACCTGCTGTATTTGCATGGTAATGTGTCATGGCAGTGTAGGAAGATGTTGGGAGTGGTAGAATAATGGACCACAGTGTCCTGGAAGGAACTGTCCCTGTGGAAGGCTGAAAAGGGAGTATAAAGGAATTTGTCAGGCTGTGGAACATAGCGATTATACTTGAGCCCCAGCTGTTCACAATCCATATTAATGAATTGATTGGAAATCAAATGTAATATTTACAGGTTTGGTGATGAGAGAGAGTTCAGTGGGACTGAGATTTGAGGACAATGCAAAGATGCTTCAAGGGGATTTGGAAAGGTTAAATGGGTGGACAAAAGTTGAGCAGACGGACTACAATATGGTGAAATAAGAGGTCATCCACTTTGATAGGAAAAACAATATTTCTTGGAGGATTTAGTGTTGAACTTCAAAGGAACTTGTGTGACCTTGTTCGTGACTCACTGAAAATTAATATGCAGGTACAATAAACAATTAAGAAGGAACGTGATAATGTAGGTATTTACTAAAAGAGTATTTGAGTATTGGAGTAAAGATGTCAACTGTATGCAGTGCTGGTGAGACTACGTTTGGAGTATTTTGTGCATTTCTGATCTCCTTACCTAGCAAAAGATATAGCTGCAGACATTGTTCCCTCTAATGTTCTTCCCGCTGCACAGGACTCCGAGGTCCATGACGAGCAGCAACACCTGGAACCGAAGTCAGTGCCATGATCGGCATGCTGACACTGCCTTGCACAGAACCTTTGAGCAGCTTCAGTAGAGCGATTTACAAGTAGTCCCCACTTACGAATGTTCAACTTATGAATTCTTGTATTTACGAAAGAGATCTGACATAACTCATTCTAGGAATCTACGATGTGAACATTGTCATACTTACAACTTAGTAATGTACTTGGGAGCAGAACCTGTTCGTAGCCTGGAGATTGCCTATGTATGAAATACAGGTATGCTGCAGTGTTTGAAAACGTTTTTACTAAAGGCATTGTCATATGACAAAAAGCTCTGCTCCAGCCCCTTTTTTTAAAAAAAAATCTCATTATCTAAACTTACAGCAAGTCACTTGGGACAGTATGCTGCCAGTGTACCATAGTTGTGCATTACAAGTACTAGAACTATGCAAGCCAGGTGTCTGAACAATGAAAATTTGTGTCCTAACTATAATTGATCTCATTGTGCAAACAAATTTGAAATTGCAGAAATTGTTTATCCGCTAAGGTCACTTAGAGTCTGGTTGAGAGAGGATCTGGTTTCTTGGTCTTATCAAAACAGGAATTGCAGGATATTCTAAAGTGCCAATACTTTCTGATTTTGGTTTGAACCTGAAATTTTGCTGGCTAAAATCTGCTCTAACACACTGACTTCAACTATATAAATTTTTGTATTTTTTACAATTTGATCAATTCACTTACTGCAATAAAGGACTGTCGACTTTTCCCATACATCTGTTTTACTTTTGTCTGTAAACTGTCCCTGAGCTCCAGTTGCCTGCCACTTCAACGCACCACCATGCTCCCTGGTGAACATTTGTCTCTGGCTTGCTGCAGTGCTTTTTAAAGTCACCTGGACCTCTGATGAGGTAAACTTGGAATTTTGAAAATAGTGTACTGGAAGGCACGGTGGCTCAATGGATAGCACTGGTGGCTCACAGTGCTAGGGACTCTGGTTTGATTCCCGCCTCGGGCAACTTGTCTGTATAGAGTTTGCACATTCTCACCATGTCTGCGTGGGTTTCCTCCCACAGTCCAAAGATGTGCAGGTCAGGTGAATTGGCCATGTGAAATTGCCCATTGTGTTAGGTGCATTAATCAGGGGTAAATAGAGGCTATGGGGAATGGGTCTGGGTGGATTACTCTTAGGAGGGTCGGTGTGGACCTGTTGGGCCAAATGGCCTGTTTCCATACTTTAGGGAATCTAATCTAATGAAGTATGAGCCCAGTTGCAGGAAACTTGAATGCATCACTTTCTGTTAGTGGTGCAGTTGCACACCCAGATTGTGTTATTCTGCCTAAAATTGTTTTTCACTGGTTTGACTCAATGCCAGTTTTGGCTCTTTAATATCATTCTTGATTGCAATTTCAGAAGATGGTTTGTTCAATTTCCATGTTATGACGAGTGCAAAAAAAAATCAAGGTACTGTGATTTGGATGAGACGTTCGACCAAGGCCCTATCTTGCCTCTCAGGTGGACATCAAAGTTTGCAAGCATCCTTTCAAGAAGAGCAGGGGATTTATCCCCTGTATCCTGATATCCTGACTAATATTTATCCCTGAACCAAAGTCACAAATGTATTACTTGCTCATTATCACCTTGCTGTGTGCGAAACCCTGCTGTGTGAAAATTGGTTTCCGTGTTTCTGACTGAATTTTAGAAAGGTGCTGGAGATATCCTGTGGGCATAAAAGACTCTTTATGAATGTATGTTTACTCTTCCGAGTTTCTGCTTGTCTCTAGCAGTTAAATTTAGTGATTTTTCCAAATATATGTTTGAGCTATTTGCAATCATGTACACCTCTGTAAAATTGCCTCTAAGTTTTCAGTGTTGAAAGAGGATTTCACTTCACTTATTGTAATAAGATAAAGCAGGGTTGACTTTTTCCACACATCTGTTTTACCTTTGTCAGTAAAAATGTCCCTGAGCTCCCAGTTGTCTGCCACTTCAACATATCACCGTGTTCCCTGGCCAATGTTTCTGTCTCAAGCTCATTGCAGTGCTCCAATGAGACTCTGTGCAAGCTAGGTGAATAGCATCTCATTTTGCACTTGGGGACCCTGCAGCCATCAGAACTCAATTATCAAGTTCAATAATGTTTGAGCGTTATCACCACCTATGTCCTTTACCCACTCCCACATCCCAGGCCTGTCATAACATGGACTGCTTTCAGCACAGCCAACCTATTTTCGCCTATTCATTGTCCCCATTATCAGCTTTCTTCTTCCTCTGGCTTACTAGCAACCATCTTTTGTCTGCCTAACTTTTAAGCAAACATTTAGCAATTTCTGGGTTTGTTTCTATTTTACCTTGACTGGTTTTTAAAAAGAAATGTTTTTGTCAATCTTCAAAAGACTGATTTGAATAAATTCACTGAAGTATGTAAACATTGAAATTAGATGTACAAAGTGGAATTCAGCCACTTGCAAGGGTTCAAATAAGTATGTATTTGCAATAACAAAATGGCACCATGTGGAGATATTCTGTCAAAATAGCAAGGGTTTTTTTTAAGGAGTGCATCTTTTTAATTTTGAATAATTAAAAACAAATTTGAACAGTATCTGAAAGAGAAGTAAAGTGCAAACCTGAGATCGCATTGAAAAACATCACATTTTCTTCCAGGTACTCTAACTTTTGTTTTTAATTCAAATTTACTTCTAAGCCATATTTTATTAAGTTGTTTGATGCAACTCTTAATGACGTATAGCCTTGGGATACAGTTCTAGAAACTTGATGTGTGTTACTGTGAAATCCTGCTCTAGACATGCTATTTTATTTTAGAGGTGAAAGCCTTTTGTTTGTGCGTTTGGGCACTAATTATTTGTGGGATATTTTAAGTGACATATTTTGTTGGAGTAAAATTGAAATAATCTAAACACTTAACTAGGTAAGAATGCTAAACCATGTGACATGGGGGAAGCTTGCGGAATTGGAACATCTCCCAACCATCAGAAATCCGAAAAGTGTAAGTAGGAATAATCCTTTTCAAGGGAACATGAAATTGTTTGAAGTCAGGGTTTCTCTTATCTACCTTTTGATTTAAATGTATACAGTACAACCTTGATTATCCGAACGAGATGTGTGGGGAATATTTTGTTGGATAATTGATCGCTCAGATAACTGATATCGTAAACAAGTGGTAATTTGAGTGCCTGTTATCGAACATGTCTTGGTAATATGGCAATGTACGCCATAATGCCATTTAACGAATAACTGAATGAGTTGCCTAATGCAGTTTTTACGGGACCTTGAGATCTTGTTCAGGTAATCTGAAATTTGGATAACTGATGTTCGGATAATCGATGTTCGGATAATCGAGGTTGTATTGTATTTTGTATGTACATGAAAGCTTGAGTGCACATTCTAGGGAGACTGTCTAATGCAGTCTTGGGGATCGGGATGTGGGGTGGCTGAAGGAATCTGTCATAAATGGATTTGAGATTTTCTTGCTCGTTACTTCCGTCCCTGTTTCATATGGCCTCTGGCCTCAACAGTGTCACTTTCCCTGATGCCGTATCTACAACCAGCAGCCTTGCTCATGGCTACCACTTCTTATTTTTGTTACAGTTTGTTTCTCTTCTGTGTTTGCTGCTGTTAGGCTCATACCTTTTGCAACTGCAAGAACAACCCCCCCACCAATGATTAGAAATGCAGCTGTCAACTTCTGGCCTTTTCCTCCTCATGGAAATTACTTTTTTCTGGTCACCCCTGTGATTGAAATTTCCTGCCATTTTGGAGACTTTCAGGGTGAAATCACCTGCCACCACTCTGTATTTTGAGCATTGCACAATACAATCCAAAGAAGTGCAGAGATTTCTGCTGTTTTTTTTTTTTGGACCAAACTTCATTTTGTAGTCAGTACCAGTGAGGAATGATTTTTAATCATATTGTTTGTAATGTTGATGGTGTAATATGATTGCATTTGGTTATAAACATTGAGCTAAACATTAATTATGAACTGCTGAAAGGTATTTTTTACCTCACTGACATTTTTTGTAATTTCTGATTTATGTTAGATTGATTTTAATATCTTCTGAGCCCCCCTCATGGTGAGGGTTCAGGAGAGACTACATTGATTAGAGAGTCCAGAGAGGGAAGTGGAAGGGGCAATGTGAGGTGGCAAGTAGAAAGAACTGGAATTTTTTGGCCAGATGAGGTATCAGCTTTTAAACAATCACTTATTACTCAGTATGTGCTGTGTATTTTATTGCTTTGTACAGTGATTGGCTAAAGAAGTCCAACATGAGAGATCTACAAATGTTACAGAACGACTAACCATTCCCTTCTATCTACAGGTTATCTATAAGGAAGTGGAAAGCCGCCAGCGTCAGAGTGGTGATGATTTGTCCTTTCCTCTAATTCTAACAGACAAATTAGAAAGTTCTTTATTTAGCTCAGAGAGTAAATGTAAGTACACGTTGTTCTACTTTAATGCATGTTTTTTGTTAACGCAAATTTGCTGTAACGTGATTAACGAATTAGGGACATTGTTTCTAAAGTGTGAATTTTTAAAACCGGTGTTAGCTGTGATGCAACTACATTACCAACACTAAGTGCTATTTCTAAAGTGTGATTTTTTTTTCTCTCTGAAGTGCATTGTTGCACAAGAATGCAACAAGCGCATTGTAGAAGAACTACCGATATTGAAGGGAAGGGATGCAACAACCTGCTTATATCTCATTGCCTTTTGACAGAGGAAGGATGAGCCCCTTACCCATTAAACAAATGGCTTTGAACTGATGTAGTTTGTCTTTTTAGAGATTTTGAGAGGGAAAAAAAGCTGCTGCTCTAGATAGCAGCTGCTTTACAGTTCCTCTCCAAAAAGAAAGTAGCAGAACATCACTGTTCCTGTCTCTCGTTGGCCATATTTCTGATCAGGGCTGTCAGAATTAGAACCACCTTCTCATATTAATCTTTCCTTGTCCCTTTCACGAAGCTTTCTGCTTTGGTATCATAGCATCTGGTCATACTCCCTCCTGACTTTTGTTTTCTTCATGATTAGCTTCTGATTGCAATCCAGTACACTTTGTACAAATGATCCCTCTGGGGTCCATATTATTCTTCTTTTGTCCTCTGACACGATTCTTTCAGGACTCTTTCTGGCTGTCGTGGTCTTATGCCTCCCTTGATGTATTTTCCACCTAGGCATCCTGCTATGAGTCTCAACACCACACTGGTGCAGGCTTTCTTCTTTTTGCTCTACCTAGACTTCATGCTGTGGGGATCAACCATCCTCAGTGCAGACCAGGTCTGCTGAACATAGCACAACTCCCTTCACACTCTTAGTTCTTCTCATACTGCAACTTATAGCTGGGATTGACTATGGAGGGTTCGCCTTCTGCTTTAAGGTTGATAATGTTAAACATACTCACATGATTAGGATCCACATTGTTGATAATGGACTGATATAGTACCCTGTTTGCAGCACCAGGTTTTGGGGAGAGATGTCAAAGAAGAGTCTCCAGTTCTGTGTTCAGACCTCTTTTTACCACGTGTGGGAGAAGCCAGCCTGCTCAGAATCTGGCTTTCACATGGGGACCGGTTGCCCTCTTAAATACAGCTTAGATTGGAGGAGAGGTCAGTGACACTCTGGCTTCCTCTGTTGAATATTGTATTTTTATACATTTTGCATTACAATAATTACATGCAACATTGTCATTGTTCCATTTTTCCCTAATCTATACATCCAATCATGTAAAACACCTTGATCAATGATGGACAGCCCTGGATTCCCCATGATCTCCTAATGTTTACCAGACATCATTATCATCACTCTTCAGAATCTTACAACATATCCCATAATTTGCATTCCAATGTTAACAGTTATATTCTTTCTCAAACATTTGCCAGACTTGCTTATCTCTAAGGACTCATGTATTCCTTGCTATCCTTTTCAAATTCTGTTACTCTTCTTATTTCCTACTATCCTAATCACAGGAGATACAAAAAGATGCTAATTCCTATTAATTACTACAGCATTCATTATATCAGTTCTTGTATAAAGTTATATATGTAGGTACACCTAATGTTAAAATTCTTTAGCCACGGAGTTGTGAGCAGCTTCTGCCCACCTGATCTTGGAAGGTCTGATAAACACTAGCCCTCTGCCTTCAGCTGCAACTGAAACTTGAATTTACATTCCTTCTATAAGTCTGTTTTAAACAGAAGATTGCTTTGAAATTGAAATTTATTGACACTAAATTTTTTTTAACTTAATGAGGTGACATCTATAGGTGACATCTATTCAAATTCCATTAATAAGACTGAAACTCCAATCACTTTCACCACTCAATTAGTTTGTCTAAACTCCTAAGGTTTTACAGCGAATCTAATTCTCCTTTTATCTTATCATTTGTCTTTGATTATTATAGGATCATATATTCTTTCCAAACTACAAACTTCAGGTTGTTTATCAGACTGCCTCTTACAGACATGTACAGCTGAGGGTTTGTACTTAATCCCTATATATGAATTTGTAAGAATCTTTTATTCTGCAAGGACTCTCAAAGCTACCATTATCCCAACTTATGATCCCACTTTAATTCTGAACTCAGCAAGCCAATTCTGTATTTGCAGCTAAAATTCGTTTCCACCATATTTATGCTAACTAAAGTTTCATGAGCAGCTATCTTGTGCTACCTCTAGCCGTGGGTTGCCCCAATGAGTTTTCATGTAAGAAGACATAACAGTTCACAATACAGAACTGGAGTGAAACATAAAGATTTGATTATACAAGGATGTTTTCTCCAGATTTTAACTGCTGCAAAGCACGAGAATAAATGAGACTTTGTTTTGCTATGTGTTATAAGATCATTCCAATTGTGTTCTAACCTTGAATAACTTGTTTTATTTCTGCTTTTGTATAACAAATTTCTGTTTTATTGTACAGAAGATGTTCAGCCTTGTCTATATTGTTGAATGGTCACCACATTTAAATTTTTAAAATAAGATCTGTCAAGCCAGGATTCTTTCTGGGATCTAATTTGTTCAGTATTACCTTCAGCTACAATCATAACGGTAACAAAATAGTGATGTGTATCATGATGTAACAGTGTCATGAATTTGAGAAGAGAGACTGAATGATCTGTAAAGAAATGCATTGAACTAAAAATATGGAAGGCAATATTGTGTAAATGAAGGAGTTTTAAATAAGCATACTAGATTCATTCATAGGTGTAGGGAAACCTCCATGTAGAAATGGCCAAGCTACCCGAAGAGAGATTTGAATGGTATTTAAAGTAGAACTATACTACAATTGGCAATAAACACTTAAGTTCTGAACAAGTGTCTTTGAACTTGAAGCATTAACTGTTTTCTTCTCTACAGATGCTGTCAGACTTGCTGAGATTCCCCAGCAATTTGGTTTTATTTCAGATTTGAGCATCCACAATATCTCACTATTATAACAGTGCGCACACAGCACATGTTCTATGCTCCCAATGCTTAATCTGTCATATTATCAAGGGGTTTGTATATTCAAAATTGCAGCTGAGCTAATCTGTGAGCCACTTGAATGCCATTATTCTGCAGTTGGCCAGCCACATCATTGAGAAGACCAAAGAAGGAAGCAGGAAATTAGCAACCTGTAATGCATTTCCTGAGTTTGCTATCTGAGTTTACTATCTGAGGTTGCACCTCAAATAAATGAACATTTTTACAACCATGTTGCAGGTGGCTGAAAGTTAAATGATCTGTGATTTCAGCAGAACTGGTGACATTCATTTTATTTCCAGCTAAAACCAAAAAGAAAGTGACTGTAAATGGCTGTAGATTAATTGGCTGCTTTCTGCACTTGCATTCTATACCTTATTCCTAGTGGAAATGAATTACATTCTGCCTTAAATTACTGTTCTTCAGTCAAGAACATTTTAACATTTTTAAAAGTGTACATTCAGCAGCCTCCATTTAACAACTGAACAATTAAAAGAATTCCTATTCTAATGCCTTTTAAAGATCACAGCACAAAGGATGGAATTTTTAAGTAGTTTTTGCTGGGGTACTATAACTTTTAGCATGCTGTCTTTATTGATTCATCTTTCTGTTTCAGATGAGATTTGCCAGCCTCCAGTTGAGCTGCTTGTCGTAAAGCCTGATGCAGATCGAGCAAATCCTAAATTGGGTGTTGGGATGTTGGCCTTCAGTCCTGACAATCGTTTCTTAGCAACCAGAAATGGTATATTAATATGACCAATACGGCGGGTTAAAGGATAGGCTGGTCTCCAACTATCCGAAAGTAGAGTGTTGCTGTGAAACCTTTTCATGAGCCAAAATGCAAAAAGTGAAGAAGCATTAATTTAAATGTGAGAAATTTCACCTCTTCTCGTAAAAGCAAAAATCCTCTTCTGTTTTCTTTTGGTTCATGAACAGGTACTCGTATAAGACTTTTGTAAAAGCAAACTTTCGAAAGGTGGGGGATACCTGTAGCTTATTGATGTTTGGACCTCAGTCCACGATGTGGACTGTTTGAGTTTGAGTTACTTTCTAGATTAGATTTTGATTAGTTCTGTTATTGCAGGCAAGATGATATGAACCACACCAAGGAAGTTAAAAATCACACAACAGGTTATAGTCCAATAGGTTTATTTAGAAGCACTTGCTTTCAGAGTGCTGCTGTGATGCCACCTTTTTTTATATAAAACCTTAAGTTATTTTGAGAATATGACCTTAAGGAGGTCTGGGATTTACATATTAATGAACCGAAACCTGCAACCCATTCTAAAAGATCAAAGATTTATCAGTAATCTAGGTTTGTTCAATGTATCATTTCAGTTGCATGACACTGTTATTTTTTGCTTTAAATTCTGTCTCTTATGGTCCTGCTTTACAGCTACCTGATAAAGCAGTGCTCCGAAAGCTACTGCTTCCAAGTAAACCTGTTGGACTATAACCTGGTGGTGTGTGATTTTTAACTTTGTCCACCCCAGTCTAACACCAGCTCCTCCACATTATGCACACCAAGGAACTAATACATGAAATGGTAATGTGATGAAGGTGAGCACCGGGATCAGCGAGCTAAATGTTTAAGATTTAGCATCCCTGAGGGAGCCAGGTGGAGGGCAGGCACCTCCTTAGTAAGAAAGGCTAACAGAATCATCCTTGGGCTATTTTACTGTGCCTCCTTTTATTTCAGTGTTTGTTACTGTGCTTGAAATTTCATGTACAGAGTTTGATGTCTGCCAGTTTTGTTGATAAGATCAATGTAGTTCATTTTCCATGTATTTTTTCAGGCTAGTCTCTTGTTCCTCTGTGCTGCACTTCTTTGGTAGTTGTGAATTTGGAACACTAAGTGTCATGTTTCCTATGACAGACATTCATAGTAAACATATAACAGAAATACATCTTTTTTTTTTATCGTCACACCACATTCACGAGAAGAGATGCTTTCTGAAGATTTTGTGAACTACTGATAACAGTTACATACTATTAAACATTTGCTTTCCACTTTGTGTAATGAGCTCAGCACAATCTGTTATTGATGTCAAAACTATTTCAACTAACCAGTTTGGTTGAATATTTTTTGCAAAGCTTGGGCTGCTCTTTAAGGGGCAAGTAATAAATAAAGTTGCCATTACAGTGGCACTTAGCTCTAGCCACTCCCATAACTGTCCCCTGTGACCATATCCAATATACTAATCATTAATATGGGGATTTTTGGTGTTTACTTTCTCTCCAAATCCATGTGGTCTTTCCTGATGTTTCTTGGAGTTATGAAATCCTAAAGAATGGAAAGGAATTTAATTTGCTGAATAAGAAACACAATTCTGTTATCACACTTTCTTCTCTCTTTCAGATAATCTGCCAAACACTGTGTGGATATGGGATGTTCAAAAGTTGAAGCAGTATGTAGTTTTGGAACAACTGTCTGCAGTGAAATCTTTCCAGTGGGATCCATGCAGGACCCGTCTTGCTATCTGTACGGGCAGCAATAAAGTGTACCTTTGGTCTCCAGCCGGGTGCTTGACTGTGCAAATTCCAGCTGAAGGTAAGGTGAAGAAAACTAAGGGTTAATAACGTGAGGATTGCAGTTCATATTTTCCTAACTGCTAGTCAGAAATGGAACTGGCTTTTGTGAAGAATTTAAGTTGCAGTTCTGCTTTCTGACTTCTAATGTCTGAATTCCATTGTCCTTTTCTGCAGGTAGTTTCCAGGTTTTGTCATTGCACTGGCATCCCAATGGAGAGTCTATAATGCTACTGAGTAAAGATCAAATGTGTGTTTGTTATTTAGATACTGCAGATGAAAGTTAAACATATTACCTACCTCTAGAGTTTGAGGGATCAAGTACGCCAGTGTCTGACTGTAATATGAAAGATACAACTACAATCCATTCCTGTTGACGGCAAGCAAGCATTGTAGGCCAACTGCAGCAATATGAAATACTGAAGTGTTTTTCCTATCATATAGAAATGTGAAAACAAATTTGAAAAATTTACTTTCACAGTCATTAAGTGGAACGATTCAGTAGCAAAATCATTTTCACAAAAATGTGCTCAGGTTTTATTCTACAGAATTTTTTAATTGATTCTTTATTGAAGTACTCTGTTTTTGGAAATATTTTAATACTCCTGTCTGTTCAGTTCCTTGTAATTGATCCATGCTTCCTATAATTAAGATACATCTGAGAAATTACTTTTGGAAAAGTGTCCAGCCACCCATCAGTTTTGAAATAGAGGAATAGAACCAGAGATAGTTTACAAAAATATTTGAAGTTCTATATATAGTTGCCTCTAAATTTTGCTGTGTTCAACATCCTAACATGCAATTAAATGAAGATTTTTAAAAGTCCTCAAACACATCTTCAAAAGTATTTCGTTAAGTCATATTTTGGAATGTCTCAGACAAATGGCAGGCATTGTATGAATGTCTTACTTAAGATGACATGATTCCAGGAGTATTATTTGAAGTTCCATATAATTTTATCAAAATCTAAGAGGTAATTATTAATTTTTTCTGTTGCTGCTCTGTGCATTTGTTTGCACAAGATCTGTGGCTGTCCAAAACTTTTAACTGGAGAATTCTATTAGCAACATAATTGGATCTGTTGCTGTGAAATTTTATGATGTTAATTGTCCAATTAATTTGTTTATTATTGCAAAAACATTGACACTATGGATCATGATTTTCTTTGATCCATGTAATCTTTAAAATTTATGCCTTAAATGCATACTTCTGTAAATGTTTTAAAAAGCCCCATCAAATTACAAAACCCTTTCTTTACATGGGCAGTCCTTATTACTGAAATGTGACATTGAGTATTCATAAATATTTGTAGCATTTGATTTATGGTAGATTTTTCTAATAAAATTGGTCTTTATATTTTTGTTGTTGTATATTGTAGGCAAACTGTGTTGCAATGAAGTAACTTAGGAAGAGATTAAAAAGTTGATGTGCTGCATTTTGGATTTATTCCAGAGTTCTCAATCTCATTGTGTGGAATACAAATGCATTACATTCCCCTTCTGACAAACATTTTATCATAGGAATGGCTGATTTTTTTTGACAGCTTCAGTATGTGCTATGTCTTTGTAAGCATTGTGTCTTAGCTTATTTGTTTAAAATCAGATCCCAGACAATAGAGACCATTTAGCCCATTGGGTCTACAGCGATCCTCCAAAGAGCATCTGACTCGGACTCACTCCCTACCCCTACCCCCTACATTTACCATGGCTAATCCAACTAATGTACACGTTGCTGGAGACTGTGGGACAATTTTTAGCATGGCTATGGACCTAAACTGCGCATCTTTGGACATTTGTTCAGTATTGACCTGAATTTAAACTTCTGCATAAAAATGATCATAATGCACTACAAATAATTGAGTCCAAAATGTTAAATTCCATGTTTTTCAAATAGCTTTCTTTTGTATTAAATTGGTCATGAGAACAGTTATAGTGCAGACTTTTGCTATAAACCAAAGATAGAAACTACACATCCCCATAAAAGTTATCATTTGGCTTTCAGAGTAGGGGATTCTTCTATAAAAGTTTGTCCTTATCCTACCGTAAACCCTCGGTAGATTAGACACAGTTTTCCAAACTTCCTTTTGACAAGGTTAATTATCAAATCACTTGCTCTTAATTCTCTAAAGGATTTACATGTATTTGGGACTGATTAGGCATAGTCAGCATGGCTTTGTGTGTTGGAAATCATATCTCACAAACTTGATTGAGTTTTTAAAAAAGTAACAAAGAGGATTGATGAAGGCAGGGCGGTGGTCGTGATCTATATGGACTTCAGTAAGGCGGTTGACAAGGTTCCCCATGGGAGACTGGCTAGCAAAGTGAGATCTCATGGAATACAGGGAGAACTAGCCATTTGGATACAGAACTGGCTCAAAGGTAGAAGGCAGAGGGTGGTGGGGTGTTGCTTCTCAGACTGGAGGCCTGTGACCAATAGAGTGCAACAAGGATTGGTGCTGTCTCTACTACTTTTCATCATTTACATAAATGATTTGGATGTGAGCATAAGAGGTATAGTTAGTAAAATTGCAGATAACACCAAAATTGGAGGTGTAGTGGACAGTGAAGAAGGTTACCTCAGTTTACAATGGGATAATGATCAGATGGGCCAATGGACTGAGGTGTAGCAGATAGAGTTTAATTTAGATAATTTTGGGAAAACAAATCTTAACAGGACTTATACTCTTAATGGTAAGGTCCTAGGGAGTGTTGCTGAACAAAGATCCTGGTTCATACTTCCTTTGTAAGTAGAGTTGCAGGTAGGTAGGGTAGTGAAGAAGGCCTTTGATATGCTTTCCTTTATTGGTCAGAGTATTGAGTACTGCTTTTGGAATAATGTGTGCAGTTCTGGTCTCCTCCCTATCGGAAGGGTGTTGTGAAACTTGAAAGGGTTCAAAAAGATTTACAAGGATGTTGCCAGCGCTGGAGGATTTGAGCGAATCAAGAACTAGAGGGCATCAGTTTAGGATTAGAGGGGAAGGATATAAAAGGGAGCTAAGGAGCAACCTTTTCACACAGAGGGTGGTACGTATATGGAATGAGCTGCCAGAGGACACTGGTACAATTGCAGCATTTAAAAGGCAACTGGATGTGCATGTGAATCGGAAGGGTCTAGAGGGATATGGGCCAAGTGCTGGCAAATGGGACTAGATTAGGTTAGGATATCTGGTCAGCATGGATGAGTTGGACCGAAGGGTCTGTTTCTGTACTGTACTTCTCTATGACTCTCGTGCTTTTAATTGTTTCAAGTGGTCCTTCAAGTATGCCAGCAAATCAAGGTATCATTCACACACCTCAGGTACGGAAGCAGCGTACTTCCGAATGTAGTAAGGCCGAGACAGTGTTCAAGCTTGGACCAAAAGTGATAACGTTCATGCCACACAAATGTCAAGCAATGACCATCTCTAACAAGAAAAAAAATCTAATCATTGAATTAACATCATGGGGGTTACCATTGACCATAACCAACCAAATGCAGTAACAGGTAACGTAAATCCTGACCACTGTCTCCAAAGTCAGGCATGTAATGAAATAGTCTTTACTTGCCTGGAACATATTTAGTCTGAATAACATTATTCAACATTTGGAGCTAATGTGTCTTTGTTTAAGTCGGGATGAAAGGAGGAGCCTAGGAACTATAGACCTGTGAGTCCAACTTTGGGGATGGGTAAGTTGTTGGAAGTGGTTCTGAAAGTTAGGATTTATATGCATTTGAAGTGGGAAGGCATCATTAGGGATAGTCAGCATGGTGTGTGAGGGAAATCATGTCTGTCAAACTTGATTGAGTTTTTTGTGGAAGTAGCTAAGAAGATTGTTGTGTACAAAGCAGTAGATGTTTACTTGGACTTTAGTAAAGCCTTTGACAAGGTTCCACATTGGAGGTTAATTAGTAAAGTTAGGTCATATGGGATTCAGGGTGAGCTTGCCCATTGGCTGCAAAATTGGCTTAACAGTAGGAGACAGTGTGATGGTGGAGGCCTGTATTACCAGTGGTGTTCCACAGGGATCGATACAGGGTCCGGTTTTGTCATTTTATATAAATGATTTTAGGCGCGCGTATAAAAGGCATAATTAGTTTGTAAGTGACAGATTGGTGGGTATACTGGACAGTGAAGAGGTTTATCTAAGATATCTAACAGATCTTGATCAACTTGGTCAATGAGCTGAAAGGACAGATGGAGTTTAATTTTGATAAATGTGAAGTATTACATTTTGGTAAAACAAAGGCAAGATCCCAACAATTAAAAGTAGGGCTTTGGACAATATTGTAGGAGAGACCCAGAGGTCCAGGTGCATAATTGTTTGAAGTTTGCATCACCATACAAGGTGGTTAAGGGGGTGCTTTGCATGCTTGCCTTCATTGCGCAGAACTTTTGAATATAGGAGTTGAGATGTTGTTTTGAGGTTGTACAGGAACTTGATGAGGCCTCTTCTGGAGTACTGTACCCAGTTCTGGTCTTCAGTTATTGAAAAAATATTAAGCTGGAGAGGGTTCAGAAGAGATTTCCGAGGATATTGCCAGGATTGGAGGGTTTGGCTTATAAGGAGAGGCTAGATAGGTTGGTCTTTTTTTCACTGGAATATAGGTGGTTGAGAGGTGACTTTTTATAGAGATTTTTAAAATCATGAGAGGCACAGATAAGGTGCTTAATTTTAAGGTGAGAAGAGAAAGATTTAAAAAAGACATGGGCAATGTTTTTTAGTAGTTCATGTATGGAATGAATTTCCAGAGGAAGTGGTGGATGCAGATACAGGTACGTTGTATAAAAGACATTTTAGATAAGTACAGGAATAAGATGTCTGGAGGGATATGGACCAAGTCCATAGTGGGATTAGTTTAGTTTGGAATTCTGTTTCGTATGGACTGGTTGGACCAAACATTTGCTTCCATGCTGTATGACTGACTCTATAAATATATAAACAACATAGTCTGACTGAGTAGTCTACCGATATTTCCTTAGCTATGTGTTGATGAAACATGCAAATATTTCTTTACAGATCTGTTTTGTAAGAAATCAGGGAATGCCAACTTCAGCAATACAGTCTTCCAAGCATTTGAGTTGGGCAGGAATCTACCTGTTTTACGGCTTTAATCTTTCCTGTTGTCTGTGGAGAATTTGGTTGAACCAGAGGCACATCTGGGGAACTCTAATTTGATTGGGTTCAATTTGGTGCTTTTCCAACATGTATTCTATTTCTGATTTCACTTTGATTTGTTTCTCTGAACCTAAATGCTAAGGATGCTGCTTCGTAGGGCAGGATTCTTCTTTGTTCATGTCATGTATGGTCTGTCCCTCCAGACTTTTAATTAAAACATCCTTTTTAGGTTTTTTATTCAGTATTTAACTATATAAAAGCATTGTCTAAGCTCTCTAATATGTCAGCATTAGCTAACCAGATAGGAAGTTCCATTTGAGTTTGTGGGCCTCCCTTCTAACTCATCCTCTGCTGTCCTTTTTTTTTCATCCTCCAAGCAAAGGTATTGCTTCAACGTATGTTCCAGGCCATTTTTCCTAGTGATCTGTCAATCAAATCCTGTTATCTTGTAGATCACCATACAATGCTTTAAGGTTCACCTTTAAAGATGGTAATACTAACACTGCTAATCCCCTGGTTGAAATGTTCAGGTCTTGGTATGCTTGCCACCCCAATTCTTGTGAAGCTCAAATACTCCTCAGCCACTTGGCTGGCTTCCATGAACTGCTCACAGAGCTCTAACCTGGAGAATTCATCCCTTTTTTTTATCTTGGTTTGAGGACCTCATTCTCAGTTCTATATAAACCTTGCCAAAGCTAGATCCATTAAGAGAATTTTCAGATGGCATACAAAATAAATTCCAGCCCTTAATAGTCATGAATATTCCTATGACTGGTACAATCATTGAGGGTCTCTTGTTCCAAAGCTTATGTCTGTGGGTTGTCTATATACAGACTAAACTTTTTAAAAGGGTGGAACTTTAATTTGACCATACTGTCCCTTGGCAGTCTGAAAAAGTACTGGATTAACTTCCCTATTACAATTACCTTAGCAGTAATTGTTCAATGGCATAGCATCTGAAAACTATGTAATCTTGTCCATTGTAATAAATAAAGGTCCTGCACAGCTTTAACCAGTTCCTCAACTGCTGTGGGTATTTAAGATGCCAGGTCTAATTGCAGATTTTTCCTACAATTTAGCATGTCTGACACATTTATCAAAACTGTACCACCTATTCCTTTGAAGACCTGGTCAGTAAAATGTTCTCCTGTGCACACTTGGGTATCATGATATTTGAGAGAAAGTGAGGGCTGCAGATGCTGGAGATCAGAGCTGAAAATGTGTTGCCGGAAAAGCGCAGCAGGTCAGGCAGCATCCAAGGAACAGGAGAATCGACGTTTCGGGCATAAGCCCTTTATTATCTAGTAAATCATTGCTCTTTACAAATCAACGTCAGGATTTTTTTCTTTTAATCATAGAATTCTGCAATGGGGAATTGTGGTGTTCATTAACACAAATGGATCAGTGTCTGGGCTAGGGTGAAAAGTATGGAGATCCCTATCCAAGCATCTATGAGTGTAAAGTGCAGAAGCATGACCACAATCATTGAATCTGAATAGTTAGCTTGGGGTGTGTTAATAAAGCTCTTAAATTCAACATTCACATGTCTTCAAACTTAGAAAATAAATTGTTACCATAAGTTTGCCTACTTAAACATTTTTATTAGCATTTGTAATGGCTTTAAACAACAAACAGAAAAATGCCTGCAAAACAATGGATTACACTTATCACTACGTTTTAACATAGTCTAAGCATTTTTTTTCATTCATCCCCAGTTTCTGGATTTGCTAAGCATGTTTCATGTAACATTTAAAAACAATCCTGTGGTACACAGCCTTTATCAAATACTAACACCGGAGCTACCTGTGCTTATTTCCATCATCTTTGTGGACTTCAAGATTAAAATGTATTGAATTCTTATTGGAGAGTGAGATGGAGGTTTCTCTCTGTCCTGCACTAATACGCTTTAAACCCCTGCTGCTCATTTTGAAGTCACTTGGCAGGAGCAGGATGTATCCCAGTAAAGTTAAAGCACATATTCTCTTAACCTTTCAATGGGATACCTTTTTTTTTGAAGGGAAGATACTTTTAGTAAAGTAATAAACTTTACTGGTAATTGACGAAGTCATTTTGGAACAAATCTACCAGCCAGACAGGACCAGAGGCCAGATTGGAGAAGGCTGTTCTGTTACCTGATCCCAGTCAAATTTTTAAATACTATTAGGTTTTGTGGTCACTTATGACTTATATCAGATATTTGAATTTAAATTCATGACTTATAGTGGAAATGGAACTTTTGGCATCTCAAGGTGGTAGTTCAGAACCATTACAGCTCCATTACCACACCCTGACTTATTATCATCAATCAGCATTTAAAATGAGTAAGAAACTCCAACACATGATAATGCTTTAATCATACAGTTCCAACAACCTGTTATGAAATGGAACCAGCTTCCTGATAATGCATTACACATTTCTGGATTACAGTCAAGATACAGACTCATGTTTGTTGTGTAGTTATTTTACCTCAAGAATGAAGCACTGTTACAAATTAAAATTGTTGGTAAATAACTAATTCCAGTACTACTGTTCAATTGTGGTCAGCTGGTGGTTTCAATCAACTGAACTATAGTTCATATTTCAAAAGAATGGAATGTTCACAACCCAAAGTTTTGAAAGAATCTTAACTGAATTTAGAAGTGTTTTCAGTATTTGCACAGACTTATTAAAAGTACCACACATTGTCAATTTGAATAAATACACAGAGCAAAGACATTCAATTATATACACAACTAAAAAGTACAAATAAGCTAGTCAATACATGGCTTGTCAAACTAAGCAAGATATTTCAATTAAAATTTTAGCCATTTGCAATGGCAGCCATATTTGTTTACAGTTTTCACTTATTTTCAAAACAATCATGCTGTTCCCAATTTAAAAAGTGACCAAGTACAGAACACCTTATTGCATAAAATAATATTTTAAATTACAAATTCCAATTGTTGACGAATAAACACCAGCTAACTTCATAGAGGTCAGGCAAGAGGCTGCAAATATTCTGCCTCCGGTGTTTTATATTCCATAGTTTACTTTCAAATAACAAATACATTTCCTCAAGTGTAAGGTATACGGGGATGGAAGATAGTCTGTAAAGTTAATTTTATAATTAATGAGAATTCTGTCTTAATCCATCTGGAAATTGTTATTCAACAGAAGGCACCAGGAAAATAAGAGGTCAAATTGCTGTAAACTGGGATTGTGCTGATTGTATGTAAAATTCCAGCTTAAAGATCTGTGGCTGTTACTTTTAGGTTGACAATTTTGCCTGTACCACCCATCCTGGGTTTTCATTATAGCATCACAGCCATTTTTATTCAACAAAGTTATTTGCAACTCCATAAGAGTTATTAGACTGCATTAATGGCAGTAATCTGTAAAGGTGCTATAGTAACATCACACCTGGCTGTCATTTCAAACCTGTAACCATTGGTAACTGCATATAGTAGCTGTCTGCATGCCCCTGGAAGTAGTGACTAAAGTCAGTTTACTTTCAACTCCCAATTTTATAGCTGCTTCATGCTTAACTGAGAATCCCCTCACTAGGACAACTATTAGAAAAGATACTCCTATTATCTACAGTGAATGTGAATCCAAGATTCCATCATTTCTCAGAAAAAGAAACTGTCTCTGCTATATTTGAAGGTGAAAAATAGTTAGTTTAATGGCTCACTTTAAGAGTATAGATTTTAATTTTCTCCCAGTGGAAATAACAGGATACCACTCCTCCAACATGCCCTGTTTCTGTGAGGTTTCAAAAGCAGAAATGCTGAGGCATGGGAAGCACATCCATTAGAAATAACATCTACAATGCAAGCAGGACACAGTACTCATTTTCCAGATTGTAATGTTATATTTTCTTGTAAATAATATGAATAATTCTGAAGCAATTTGTTTTTAAAAAATGACACTGTACCACATGCTGCAGTGTATATAATGTGCTCTCAGGATAGAATGCAACCTTGCCTGATATATCCAACTCCATGATAAAATGCACCCAAACTACCCAGTTCCTGACTGAAGTTTAGATTAATAGAAGTTCAAAGGTGCAGAAAAGGCAATGTAAAATACCATAAAGGTAGAGGATGATCCTACCAACGTGGCACACCAAAGCTTAAAACCTTTTGGTTTAAAAGCCAATTGTCCCTCTTGACATTGAATAGCCCAGCTTGGCTTCATTGTTAATGAAGGACATTAGACCAATATAGGTCTGGATGAGAAGGGGCCGCTCCAGGATCAGTACTCCATTGGCCCGGCCTGGTAGTGGTGCCTCTTTGTGAGCTTTCTTCACAGCTTGGATTAATTGGGTCTTAAAATTCTCAAGCTGAAATTTAATAAAGAGAATATCATAGGATAAGCAACAGTAAAAATCAACTTGTTTTAAAAAATTCTGATAATGCAGTCAGTGTATACTGGAAATTTAAAAGCAATTTAGAAACTTATTAAACAAACCCAAAATCCAAAAGATTCATTTTGCACCAGATCAATTACCCCATGAGTACTCAATTGCATATTGACACTGTACATTAAGCAAGCTAAAGACAAACCTCCAATAGACATGCAGGTGTTCTGTGATCAATTAACAATAGAACATTTTGTTCAGATTGATCTCACTGAAAAGGGTTAATATAGCATAAACATGTCCAGGCAAGCACAGGAAGTGGGTGAACACCAACAGGCTTATGTGTTCTCAGGATAGAATGCAATCTTGTTTGATACATCCAACTCCATGATAATATATGCCTAAAACTGCCCAGTTCCTGATTGTAGTTTGGATTAGTAGAAATTGAAAGGTTTAAAAAAAAAAGCAATGCAAAATACCATAAAGATGAGAAAGATCCTACCAATGTAGCAGAGCCTGGTTCCATACTGTAGGGATACTATGATTCTACTATGATTCCTAGTGCAGTACAGCTATGTCTGGGCAAGCTAAAGGAGTGGGGAAACCCTGTCCATTAGGCTAGGTAAGCAAACAAGAACACAGAATGGTCCAACTCTGACCAAGAGAGGATATTGTGTCAATGTATTGTACAAGTTTGGATATAATTTCTTGTGTAATTGGTGCATCATGTGAATACTGCAACCTATTGTATTTTGATAATCTAAAATATGCTGAAACTTTGTTCCAGGAGTCAGAAAAAAGATGTTGCTCTGTCCCTTGGTTCCCCTGCATATGTTTGAATGAAGGAGATTGGTAAAACCCCAGACTGAGTTATGTTGGCTTCTGGTTCTGGACTATATGACAATGGCATGAGGATACATTTAAGGGAAAGCCAGATAAGCATAAGAATGTGAAAGGATCAGAAGGATGTGCTGATAGGCTTTAGATGAAGAAATGGCAGGATCTTCATGTGGAGTGTAAATACCTGTATGGACCAGTTGGGCCAAATAGCGTATATAATTTTTTTCAAAGCAAGCCTTTCACCAGTGACCTTTTATTAGTCATGGAGTTATAACATGGAAACCAGTCTCTAGGATCTTGATGCCAAATTACAATGCTCAAGTGATAAATCATGCAAAATACATATAGGAAATGACACTGGCAGAAGATACCATAGCATGCAAAATCACTAGGAGAAAGTGAGGACTGCAGATGCTGAGATCAGAGCTTAAAAATGTGCTGCTGGAAAAGCGCAGCAGGTCAGGCAGCATCCAAGGAGGAGAATTGACGTTTCAGGCATAAACCCTTCTTGCCCGAAATGTCAATTCTCCTTCTCCTTGGATGCTGCCTGACCTGCTGCGCTTTTCCAGCAACACATTTTTAAGCATGCAAAATCATTGTCTACTTATTGATTAGCAGGCTAAATGCTTCTTACCTGGCAGAGGGATGCAATCTTCTCATCTGCATTTGCCATAGGATGTTCAGTGAAGGTGGCATATGGCATGTCAGTGGACCATGGATTCCAGCGGTTAATAAAGGAAGGTCTATCCTGCTTGTCCCACTGAATGCGAATCCCATGGCCCTCCCTCCTATGGAAACAAACTAGGCAAATGACACCTCCACAAAGAGTTAATGTGTCTTTTGAAAGCAATATTTGCAGTTTATACAAAAGAGCAAAAGTCAGCTCATTATTCAACAGCAGTTGGAAGACATGATTCCAACACTGTCAAACAAATCAATAGATACTGGCAGGGAAGGACTCTGAAAGAACAAAGTGAGAAAGACACAGATCAGATGGCACCTACATGGAGGAAACAGATTAATGTTCCAAATTCAGGCTTTCCCTTGGAAGGACAAGTTTCAAAGTAACTCACTCAATCTTGTATTACAGACAGTAACGGTCTACTTTATTTGCTCTTGAAGTGGGTAGAGTTGGTAAAGCTACATTTGCCTTTCCCAAAGTTAGCGCTTAGGGACTCCAGTGAAGAAAATCAAAAAAGTCACTTGCCATTAAAACTCAACCAGTGTGGAATATGATTTACATTTTCAAAACATTGTACTCTGTGTATTCACAAACATTTCAAAGCACTTTACAACCAAAGTACTACTTCTTGAAGTGTTGTAGGAAGCATGGCAGCCAGTTTGTAAATAGCAACTCCCACAATTAGCAGTTACCGGATAATCAGATATTAATGGTGGTTTCTGAGCAATACAAATTGGCTGGGGTCCTAGGAATAACTTGCCTATAACTACTTCAGATTACTGCCATTGAATCTTGCATTTTCACTTCAGGGAGCAGACATGGCTTCAGCTTATTAGATCCAAACGACAGCATTTCTGACAATGCAGCACACTCAGTTTTGCACAATCAACACAATTGATTTTTGTGCTGAAACTTCTGTCGTGCGATTTGAATCCAGAACCATGTGACTTAGAGGCAAGGGGGCTATGAATGAGATATTGCTATTCAGATTCTCAGAATGGTTACAGTACATGAGGTCATTTGGCTCATCGTGTCTGCAATGGTTTTCCAAATGAGCCACTTAGTGCCATTCTCCTACCTTCTTCCCATAACACTGCGTGAAAATTCGGACTCAATTTCTAGACTGCTTGTTCAGTTCTTTCATCAGTAGACTATTACACAATATTTGAACCTGCTGTGTATTTCAGCATTTTTGCTTTATTTGACTTAGTTTTTGTGTTCATATGGAGCTCATGCTCTAGGATTCTGCAAAATTTGTTATGAATTTACGTATAAACTTGCAGATAGAAATTGCAATACAAACAGGGCATTCAGTCCAGCTTCCTCCCACCTTAATTAATTGCATCCTTTCAGCATTTCCTTCTATTCTATTCTCCCTACATATTTACTGAGCTTCTCCTTTCATTTGTGTAATTTGCTTCATCACTCTTTAGATACAAACACTTCACCTAAATTCCTCATTGGATTCATTAATGACTATTTTCCAAACGTGACACCCAGTTTCATTACAACTCCAACTGTATTAGTTCAGAATTCAATGTGCAAACACCACAAGATCAGTGTGAAATACACTGGATAAACGAAGTACTCACTTATTCAGAGATTTTGGAGGAAAGAGAAACTCTCCAACAGAAATGGTATCCACTGCGTTGAGTGAAATTCGAATAACCTGTCGGCAGATGAGGTTGATGAAGTCATACTTACAAAGGAGCAGAGATCGCTCAGTGATCAATACCAGACGTTCCTTCTCGTTATTCCAATGGTCAATCCTGTAATGGAGAAGAATTCATGTTCATTAAAAAAAAGTACAAATAAATCTAAAATATACTTCACATCAATTTTTTTTATCCTGCCCTATGATTTCTCCCTTCTTCTGAAGGCATCACATCCTTTTGGAATACAGCTTTAATTTTCCCCAGGGCCACACCACTGCCAAAACTAGCCCCATCTTTATTTGGTACACATCAATATATATACGTGTGTACACATTTATTGCAGATACACTACAGTTAGGCCTGCTAATAATTTGTCTATAAACCAGTGAGAAAATGCACAACAGTATACTTCATTTTCGACATCTGGATAGGACAACTAACCAATAAAACTCAGTCCATTGCAACATTACCATCAACATATATTTACATTAGCACTTTTAATGCAATAAAACATTCCAAAACCTTAACAGGAGCATAATCAAAGAAAATTTGATACTGAGCCTCATTAAAGAAATATTACAGCGAATGAACTAGAAAAGTAGAAAGAAAGGCAAAGACTTAAGAACATAGATGCAGAGGAGGCCATTCAACCAGAAGTCTGTCCTGCCACTCAATACAATCACGCTGATTGAACACTCCAAAACCTTTTATCTACCCAATCCCATAACCCTGTTGCAAATAGTGTGGTTCAGCCACAATTCAACCTTTTTTCCAAATGGAAAATTCATTACAAAACATGAAAAGTACAGAAAATCCAATAGAAATAAACTTTTCTCCACACACCGTGTTCCATTCAGAGTTGTCTCAATACAATTTCAACACTGCATTGCAAATGTAAGTTCCGCATGAGCCTACAGCCCTTGGTGTACTATGGCTGAAATGCCTTAAACAGTGCCCTTTCCATATGGCTCCTCTGTGACAGCTCCCTTAAGTTTTACTGCATCCCTCTGATCTACAATTCTCAGTCGAGAACAATTCTTTGTATTGGAAGACCTCAGATTTCAGGCAAACTGAAGTACATCCTTCACAGAGTTGATGATCCTTCAGACCTTACTAATGTTCATCCCAGTGTACGTTTCTGAAAACAGCTAACTGAACATGGAGTCTTGCATCATGGAGCTGTTTGGAATTACTTTAATCAGATGGACAGACCAGTGGTAGTTGGAATTTAATCCTGATAAATGTCAGGTGATCCACTTTGGAAGGAGGAATAATACAAGGGAGTACACAAACAGTGACAAGACATAGAAAGCTCAGAGGAACAAAGGGATCTTACAGTGCTTATCCTCAGATCCCTGAAGATGACAGGAAAATTAATAGGGGTAATTAAGAAGGAATATGGGATGCTTGCTTTTATCAATCATGGCATAGCTTTTAAGAGCAAGGATGTCATGTTGGTGATGTATGGGACGTTGGTTAGATTACAGCTGGAGTCCTATGTGCAGTTCTGGTCATCACACTCCAGGAAGCATGTGATTGCACTGGAGGGGATGCAAAGATGATTTGCCAGCAAGTTGCCTGGAATGGAAAATTTCAGTTGTGAAGAGAAGCTGGGTAAGCTCAGGTTGCTTTCTTTGCAGCAGAGAAGGTTGAGGGGGAACCTGATTGAGGTGTATGCTTCCTACTTACTGATTCAAAGACATGATTGAAATAGTTGCCAGCAATGTCTGCATGTTAAGATTTGTTTCAAATAAGCAACTTGCCCCAAATGGCGAGAAGATAAATTAGTCAGCTCAGGTTTGACATCACCCTAACTCACTGCAATAGCCAGCTAAGACCTTGCAACATCATCTTAACTGAAGGATGGCAATAATGTGAGGTTCACAACTAAGCTTTGCTTACTTGATTAGACGTTGTTTCCTCAACTGACCATGCTGACACTTGCCATTAAGTCATTGCATTGCAACTCCTTTTGAAATCCACCCAGTAGCATTAGGTCTAACTGAATGAGCAAATATACAATGGTCATTCAATATCCCATTTCAATACTATGAAAATAAATCAAATTAAGACGCTGTGTATAATTTGAAAATACTGCTCATGTTTTCGCCACTGGATGGTACCATCTCACTTACTAGATTTTGGGTCTTACTCTAATCCTCTTGAAGATACATTTAACAGCAAACTCTAAGTCACATTTTCTTTCAGCAACTGACTCTTTGGATTGAATGTTAACTTCTGGACAACTGCATTTGGTAGTTGGAATTAACTGTTTAATGTAACAATACTGGGTGACAGCATGACCTCGCAACCATACACTGCAGTACATTATATTAGTGAAAAGACCATAAAATCCTTCACTTACTCAGTTAGTAGCCACACACTCTGCACGCCTCCATCTTCAGTTGGCATGGCAATAGATCGAATATCAGAAACAGCCCGTTCAATGGTCCCAGGCTAAAGGGAGGAGAGAATGTTAACTGCAAGAAACCGTCAAGATGAATTTTAACAAGAAATTACATGTTCTTTGATAGTCTCACAATTAATCTAATTCAGTTAAAATCCATCAACTTCTTTATAGTCTATCCAACAGCAACTTAAGCTTGGAACAAAAAGCATTGAATCCGAGCCCAGAAACCTATGAATGAAGGTTGAAGAAATAGGAAATGCTAGCAAGCTAGCTGACTGAATGGGAGAATGGGTGGATATCACAGCCAATGTCAAGCTCCCCAGTTAATTCAACTTGAATTACATTAGCCACTTCTTTTGCCTGACCCATCATTTTCAGAATAACACTTCAACTTTTTTTGACCCTCAGAATATTTACCCTCTTTCCAACTTGAGCATCACCTGCAAGTTTGGGGCTCATCCTTTAGGACCAACACGTGACATCAACATTGATGTCAGTTATACAAAATTGTTCTGACATTTGAACCGTTCAGGATAGCATTACTTACCACCAATCATTGAGCAACTGACTTTAGCTCTAGTGTTGTGTCCTCTCTAACTAGGTTTTTAAACCAATTTGCTCCATTTTTCCTTATTCAATACCCTTCAATCCTCCACGATAATCAACTCTGCTATACTGTGATGAAACTTCATGATGTATTATTATTAGCTGACTAAGGTTTACAGCAGGTGGTGAGAGAACCAAGAGGGAAAATCTACTTGACCTGGATCTCACCAATCCAACTGTCACAGCTGCATCCATCTGACAATACAAGGAGTGTCCACTGCAGAGTCTCTATGGAGACAAAGGTCTTCGCACTAAGGGTATCTTTCATTGTTTTGTGTGACACTACCAACATGCTAAAATGAGACAACTGGTCTAGCAACTCAAAACTCATCCATTAAGTTGCCATCAAAGCAATAGGATTATATTCAAACACAATTTGCAATCAGCCCAGCACACTCCCTAACTTTACTACTATCAAGTTGGGAGGTCAACCTTGGTTCCATAAAGTGTGCAGAAAGACATGTCGAAAGCAGCACTCGGCGTTTCTAAAGAAGTGTCAATCTGGTGAAGCTATGACACAGGAACTACTTACATGCCAAAAGCAGAAACATCATTCATTACAGAGGTAAAAACAATGACTCCAGATTCTGGATTAGTGGTGCTGGAAGAGCACAGCAGTTCAGGCAGCATCCAAGGAGCTTCGAAATCGACGTTTCGGGCAAAAGCCCTTCAGAGGGCTAAGTGATATCAGAACCAACAGGTCAGACCCAAACCCTCCAATCCTTCCATATCCAGTCAGGACTATATGTGAATAATTAAATAATTAACAGGAGGTAGAGGTTTCACCAATATCGGCATCTCAAACACGTAGGATTTCAACCCAGGCATCCTGGCTGTGACGTAGGGACACTACTACACCAGAAGAGTCCCTAGTTCTTCAACATAGTGTCCTAGCCCCAACCATCTTTAGCTGCTGCAATGACTGTATCTTAGTATAGTCAGAAGTGGGGATGTTCACTGAGTGTTGAACATTTTTCAATCATCAAAGCATGCAGATAAATTTGCCAGAAATATATGAGGGTGTAAAGGGTTAAATTGTGTCCATAAATTTGACGTGCATTTCCTTGAACACAGAAATGATCGTGGTGTTTACAATTTAAGACCATAAGAAACAGATCCAACATGGTTGATAGGAAGAAAATATTTACTCAGTTGAGATTATTATGAATGAGGGGATATAAACACAGAACTAGGCCATTCAAAAAAAATTTCTCACAGAAAAGGTTAGTAGAAATTTGGAAATCTTCCTAAAAGCCATGGAGAATTAGAGCTGTCAAGATGGAGAAAGGTTTTTCATGGATGTGTGTGTAAAATAAACAGAACAAAAGACTGTAAACAAAATTAAGGTATACCACCCATGATCTAACTGATTGGCAAAGTAAGGCCAAGGGATTCCTTAGTAAAAGCAAACCAGTATGCAGCTTTCCCACAGCTCACTAACATGCTTGAGATCCCAAACTAACTGCGGGCAGCTGGTGTGTGTATTTTTAATCAATCTATTCAGATATGTTATGACATGTCTCGGGCACATTGACTTGAAAACGGACCTTCTAATCCAGTGATAGGGACACTTTCACTGCTCCACAAGAGCCCTGGGCAGCAGATATACACCATATACATTTTCTTTTAAACTGGTACTCCATTCCGCCCCCCCCCCCGCACCCTCCATCTCTCCATTTGGCTCCAATTAACACTTCCTACCTGAAATTAAATACTGTGATTAGGATAAAAGTGAAAAGGATCTGAGCATCCAGTGACAAGCTCTGCATAACATTAATTAATAATTCAATAAGCATTTAGCATCTTCTTTCCTTTATCTTTGCACCATCTAATACCAATTCATTGACATCTCTCTGGGTGGGAATCTCTCTTTAAAAATATTTTACAATAACTCTCAGATAGAAATAATAGACCATCTTATTTCAAATATATGGCAGGCTGATATTAAACAGAGCAACACTGATATCTGTAGGTTGAAGGTTGCCTGTTTCTTCTGGTCAGTCAAGTGAACCTCTTTGCTCTGTCCAAAATTTGGAGTTTGGAGTTAATTTTGTGTAGTCAGTGGCAGATACAAATAGACAGAAGATATATATTAGATAGATAAAATTTGTGCGAAGATTTGTAGCTCGGGTGCTCGTTGTTGTGGTTCTGTTCGCCGAGCTGGAAGTTTTTGTTGCAAACGTTTCGTCCCCTGGCTAGATAAAATAGATTTGAATCAATACAATCTGATGTTCAAATACAATCTGATGTTCAAAAACAAAGTAGAAAGGTAATTGGTTATGATTCTGACAGTTATTTGGATAGATTTAGAAGACTGCACAGTTATTCAAATAGTGTAACAGTCATGCTACTGAACGAGTAACCCAGAGTTCCAGACTAATAATTTAGCACAACTCCAAATCTCAGCATTTTAAGAAATCACTTAAAAACATCTGGAAACAAAACACTGGTATCAGTAAGAGTGACCACGAAATTGCTAGCCTGTCCAAATTCCAGTCCCACACAAATATAGTTGAGTTCTGAAGTAGTATGACGAATCCTCCAAATTGCATCAAAATTCTAAGAGACCCCCACTTCCTGAGGGACAACCAACAATGAACAGTAAATAACAAATTTGCCAGTGAATATAACATAGAAAAATAATTATTAAAATGTATCAATACACACCTGAATAAATTTTAATAATTGATGAGGCATAGAGATATCAACATTAAACGGTGGATATAACAACAGTTAAGTAAACATCGATTTAAAACAGAAATTAAACGATTAAGATTGACATAAACAGATGAACAGAAGTTTAAAAAGGAAACAGCTACGAATACAGTCGATACTTATGGAATTAGATAAATATATGAACACAAATAAATAGGAATATGTACAAATATTCAAACAGATAAACATAAAGAGATTTCAATCTCCAGGTAATCCAATGGCCTGGCAGGCGGATAGGAAGAGCCGAGAAGCTCTCAGCCCTTACCCTGAACACGAAGTAGTCCTTGATCTTGGCCTGCAGAGTAGGATCCTTCACACTGAACGGTGTCAGGGTCTCGGTCCGTGCTGGGGGCACCGTGCTCTCCGAGCCCCTAACGGCGCCCGCCACAGGCTGTGAGGCTGGTGGCTCGCTACCTGCGGGACATCCGGCTGAGAAACCCGAGCCCGCGATGCCGTCGGTGGGAAGCACCGCCACCTCCGTCTCCACCGAATCATCCATCTGCAGCATGGCGACAAAAAGGAGCTAGGCCCCGGCTGAAGCGATCGGGGAGGGGGTGGGGGGGCGGATGACAGATTGGAGCTGTTCGGGGCGGGGCTTGGAGGCAGGGTCTGAAACACTGGGGCGGGGTTTGGAACACAAGGGCGGAGTCTGGAACACAGGGGCGGAGTCTGGAACACAGGGGCGGAGACTGGCGCGCTGGAGCGTGGCCTCGTGCTCAATGCCGAGTTTTTGAACACCTGGGCGGGGTTTGGAGCAGAGGGGCGGAGTTTGGAGTGTGGCCTCGTGCTCAGGGAGAGGAACACTGGGGGCGGGGTTTGGAGCACGGGGGAAGTCAGGAGCGCTGGAGCGTGGCCTCATGCTTGGGCGGATGGTGGGGAGAGGGATCACCAGAGCGGAGTTTGGAGCGTGGCCTCGTGCTCAGGGCGGGATTTGGAACACCGATGGGCGGGGTTTGGAGCAAAGGGGCGGAGTCTGGAGCGATGGAGCGTGGCCTCGTGCTCGGGGGTGGGTTTGGAACATCGGGGGGCGGGGTTTGGAGCAAAGGAGTGGAATCTGGAGCGTGGCCTCGTGCTCGGGGGTGGGTTTGGAACATCGGGGGGCGGGGTTTGGAGCACAGGGGCGGAGTCTGGAGCGCCACTGCGTGGTCTGGTGCTCAGGGACGGATATAGGGAACAGGGCGAAATCTGGAACTCGGGACCGACGTCTGGAGTACGGGGGCGGGGCTTAGATCAGAGGGCGGATTCTGACGTGCAGGGGCGGGGTTTGATGCCTGGGGGCGGCGCCTTAGGGTCCATGGGCGGGGCTTGATGTCCTCAGCGGACGAGGCGGGGAGGTAACCGTTGGCTGGGCCAAGGGATGCAGTTGGAGAGGGGCAGGAGATGGGGATGTACATGATCGTGGGGTCAGACTCCAGCCAGAGAATTCAGGTGTTTGGAGCGGTGCATTGGGAAAAAAGTTTAAATTAGATCAAAAAAGGTCACTGGACTCCAATAGATGCTGCCAGATCTGTGGGTTATCATCAGCAAGTTCTATTTTTGTTTGTTTCTGGTTGGTATTTGATGGGTCTGAGAGTTATTAAGATGATGGTCACACCCTCTGCCATTTTTGATATCAGAATGGGAAAGGGACTGGAGGATTTCTGAAAGTTTGGAAAACGAATTGGGTTCAGTGACTCCGAGTTTGGACTGGTTGTGGCTTTGGCAAGAAACTGCTATTGGGGTTTGGATTGATGGTCGGCCAGAGGCAGAAAAGGCCTGGGTAACAAGACAGTTGTTATATTGTGTGAGGAACTGTTCACCATCGGTGAAAGTAGGGATGGAGCAGAAAGTGGAAAAAGTGCAGGATTATTAAACTAAAGATGAAACAATTATTTTTGAATGTGCCAAATCTAGAGTGTTTTGGGTGGGTGGGGTGAGTACAACTCATACCCAGGAGCCCAAAACGTATGTATTTCCTGACACTGCAGCTAATCAACAGTGAAAAAGATTACCAGGAATGGGGATTGAAGACACAATTGAAGTTCTGTCCTGTCTACTGGACAGAGTAGAATCAGTTTTCTGGGTGAATTAATCAAATTAGTCATTTCAACCAAACTCTCCTACATAGCTGAGGGAAGACCTGAATTTACACAATGCTGACAAATATATAATTGAAGTGATTAGCAGGGAGAATGACGTTTTGACTGTCAAGGCTGAATGTGCTGAAGCTAACTGATATGAAGCAACATACTGCTGCTCCTGAAGAGATCAGGTAATTTGGCATTGATTGATGATTGAAGACTTTAGTTCATTTGAATAATTTAGTATTGTGCTGAGGAATGAAGTTATCACTGAAACCAGTTACAGGTAGGAAGATCCCACATACAACAACAATAATATGGCATAGATTTAGTGATGTTGTTTGAAAGAAAAATAGTGACCAGGACACTGGGACAAATTTAATTTCTTGTTTTCAAGTAGAGTCATGGACCTCTTCTTTCCACTTGAGAGGGCAGACAAGATTTTGTTTTAATGTCTCATACAACAAAGCTTGCCTTTGACCGTGTTGAACGCTTGATCAGATTTTCAGTAGAGCTACAAACGTTAATCTACCAAAAAAAAGCTTAAACAGTTTAGAAGTTAAGAATGGGAAGGGAATGTCAGTGTAACGTCCTCATCTAAAAGTCATGATGTGGAGGTGCTGGTGTTGGAGTGGGGTCGACAAAGTCGGAAGCACTTCACCTGACAAAGGAGCAGCACTCTGAAAGCTTGTAATTTAAAATAAATATGTTGTTCTAACCTGGTATCATGCGACATCCAACTTTGTTCACCTACAAGTGACGAGGGAGGATATTGAAATGTGGGTTCAAACAGAAATTGGATATATTTTTGGACAAAGAAAAAATTGCAGTGCATAGAAAGGATGTGATTGGTGAGATTAAAAAGTACTTTATGGCCTTTTGATGTTCTTAAAATTAATTCTTGAGTTAAAGGTCCTAATATATTCTTTGCATTGAAAACATTTTCAATGGGCAGTAGGTACAATACCACTCCCATGCTGACACCAGGGGGCAGTAAATCCTGTGCAAGTCATTAAAACTACATGAAAAGTAAAGAACTTTGCAAGAACAAGAACTTTACTGTGCCTCCTTCATTACCAGACTCATGCTGAAGGCATGATTCTTGCTGGTAAAGGCAATAAATAGAAGGCAATAAGAGGAAAGTTGTCAGATTGACAGGTACTTGTAAACTTATGTCCTAAATTAGAACATATTGTAAAATAACTGACTTTTAAATGTTTGTATTTTGAAACTTAAAATGTGATGTCTGAAGTCTGAGTGACACTGGATATAAGTCTTTTATGTTTGCATGGAGTGTATACAGTAACGAAAATTGACAAGCGCTGATAGTATCTTACACATTATTTCTTAGTCCTGAGTTGTAGAATTGGAGCAAGTTCACAAGCAAGTTGTGCCAACATTTCCTGATATTGCATCTAATTAGCCAATGGAGCCAGGCCTAGTTCCAATTCCAAGTCTTATGTTGGAAACTGGATTTCATTGTTTTCAACAAGAAAGATTTACATTAAAAATAATGGTAATAAACATGGTAGAACCATAGAAATGATTTAGCACAGAAGAGGGCCATTGAGCTCACCTTGTCCATGTCAATACAAAGATACCCAGATGCCCTTTCTAAACCCATCTTCCTGCACATGGCCCACAGTCTTACAGTTAGCAGCACTTAAGTTGCAGATCCAGGTACTTTTTGAAAGAGTTTAGGGTCCTTGCCTCCATCACCAACTCAGGCTGTGAATTTCAGACACCTACCACCCTCTACGTAAAAAAAGATTTTCCTCATGTCACCTCTAATCCTTCTGCCACTTTGCCTGAATCTATGATCTCTCTGCCAAGGGAAGCAGGTTACTCCTATCTACTCTATCCCTACCCCTCACAATTTTGCATACTTCAATCATGTCACCCCCAAGCCTTCCCTCTTCAAAGGAAAACAACCCCAACTTCTCCAATCTCTCCTCGAAGCTACAATTCTTCAGCCTTGGCAAAATTCTAGTAAAACTTCTCTGTACTCTCTCCAGAACAAATATGTCCTTTCTGTAATGTAGTGACCAGAACTGCACACAATACTCCAGTTGTGGCCTCACCAGTCTCTTACACAGTTTTATTATTAGATTGTTTTGTATTCTACACCTCTACCAAGGAAGGAGAGCATTCCATAGCTATCTCTACAAACTTACCTATCTGCATTCCTACCATTAGAGACCTGTGCACGTGCATGCCAAGGTCCCTTGCTTAACTTACCCCTCTCAGTATGTTCCTGTATATTGTGTATTTCCTTCTAATGTTTGACCTCCCTAAGTGCATTAACTCATAATTATCATTGTTGAATTCCATCTGTCACTTTCCTGCCCACTCCACGAACCAATCGATTTCATTTTGGAGCTTACATCTATCCTACATGGACAATTTTTGTGTCATCTACAAATTTCCCAATTGTGCCTCCTACATTCAAGTCTAAATTGTTAAATGTATAAAACAAACAGAAGGGGTCCCAACACTGAGTCCTATGGAACACTACTTGGAACAGCTTTCCATTCACAAGGGCAGTCATTGACCATTACCCTTGATTTACAAAGCCAATTTTGGATCCAGTTCAACATATTACCCTGTATTCCATGGGTTTTACTTTTTTGATGAGTCTGTTATGTGGAACCTTGTCAAATGCCTTAATAAAATCCATGTCGACAACATCAACTGCACTACCCTCACTGATCTTCCTGTCACTTCCTCAAAGAATTCAATTAAATTTCTAAGGCATGATCTTCCCTTAACAAAACCTGGCAACTATTCCTGACTAGTCCATGCCTTTCTGAGGAGCAGCTTATCCGATCACTCAGGATTGATTCTCATAATTTGCCCACCATTGAAGTAAGACAAAGTGGCCTATAATTATTTGACATTTCCTTTAGTACCCTTTTTAAACAATGGAACTATATTTGCATGTCTCCACCTCACCTGTATGGTGTTAAACCAGATCAATTTTTGTTAACATTTTTACTAACTGAGATTAAACTGAACACATTCCTTGGTGATAGTGTGCATTTAGTATTATACAAAACTACTCCATGGATCAGAAAGGAGGGAAAGAGGAAGAAAGACAGTCTTCCATTTGCAAAGTGCTTTATCTAATTTCTTATGCTTCTTGTACAATAGGATGGATGTTTCCGCCTATGTCTATCATAAGAAAGCAGGTAAAGGGTTAAATTCAAAGTGGAAAAACTTGCCGCCATACTTTCAGTGAATTCCCTCTCTCGAATACTTTACCTGTTCAGTTTCCTGAGTCATTTAAGACACCATTCAGAAGGGTTTCAAAAGTACAAGTGAATTGAAGTCCTATAATGGAATTCAGACAGATGTAACCTGGGAAATGTTCTTCCAACAACCATCCACTACTTACATTATCTGAGGCACCAATAACAAACACATGTTCCCACCATGGCATCAGGAAGCAGCATTTGTAATGCCCAGCTAGATTGCAGAATCAGCTTTGTGCACATTTGGTATCAAGCAACTGTCATGATACAAAGATCTACAACATTCCTTCCAATATTTGACCTTTACAGAAGTGTGAAAGTGTGGCTGCTGGGTACAACAATTATCTTGTACACGTATGGCTTTTACCACTCTCGAACACGGATACAATCAAAGCTGTGGACCACCAGGATCATCATTGAGCAAACCATTAAGCATGCTAAACAGAGGTTCAGCTGTCTGAAAAAATCTTAGGACCCCGTTCAATTAGCATCAAAAGGGGTTTTCCTCATCAGGGTGGTGTCCCTTAAATCCAACATAGCCCCACCATGCAGATTGGCTTGCATTTAAGGGAGACAGATCACCGAATCTGGCAATTCCCATTGTACAATGAGGATAAACAGGAAGGCAAGGAGACATCAACAGGAAGAGGAGGGCATCTGAATGCTGCATGGCAAGAGTTAGGAGAGTAAAGCTAACTGTCAAGTGATTCCAGGCACCTGCTCATTCACCTGTCCAAGCAGATGCAAAACCTATCCTTATTGCAGTAATTTTTACCTCCTTCATTCTTTCAATATTTCAGGAGTAAAGAACATTGAAATCATATGCTGAACTTCTGTATCAATGCCATGCAGACTCAGAAGCTGTTACTGAACTACACTGTTGATCAAATTCTAAATGGGAATGAATATGATTCCCAATGGAATAGTTTAGTTTCTATTTATTTATCACACAAGTGTCAATTCATAGTGTCTCTCATGGGAAGTTTTACACAGTGCTTCCCTAGTGACATGAGGAGTACAAAAAGCTGAACTCCAGTGAGGTGAGAGTGACTATCCTTGACATCAAGGCAACACCTGTCTGAGTGTGGTATTATGGAGTTCCATCAAAACTGTAGTCAATGTGAATCAGGAAAACCCTCAATGTCTTGGAGTCATACCTTACACTAAGAAGATGATTGTCATTTTTGAAGGTCAATTGTGTCAGTCCCAGGATATTGCTGCAAGTATTCTGCATGGTAGATTATTGATAACAAACCAATTCAGAGATGTTGTAACACACCTTTGATGCAGGTAGGACCTGAACCGAGGCCTCCTGACACTACTACCGTATCACAAGAGCTCTTGAATTTTGCAGGGTGGTGTCCTCCACCCAACAATCTTCAGCTGCTTCATCAACGACCACTATTTAGGGATAATTGGGATAATCAGTGGCAAATTCATGACACACAATTGCTAGACAATGATCATTTTCATCAAGAGAAAATCTGTCTCCCCTTGACAGTCAGAGGTGTATTACTATAACTGTATGTCTCACTATCAGCATCCTGAGAGTTACCATTGACAAGACAGTGAACTGGACTGGTTATACAAATATTGTGCTACAAGGTCAGGTTGGAGGCTGGGATTTCTGTGGTGAGTAACTGCCCTCCTGACTTCCCAAAGCCTGGCTACCATGTAGAATGTGCAAATCAGGAGTGTGTTGGAATAATTTCCATTTGCCTGGAAAAAATGTAGCTCCATCAATACTCAAGAAATTTAATACCATCCACGACAAAGCAGGCTACTGGCATCCCATTCAACATCATCATCATTTACTCCTGTCACCACCGCCGCTCAGTTGCAGAAGTGTGTACCATCTCCAAATGACTGCAACAACTCACCCACACTCCTTCAAAAGCATCTTCCACCATCAGTGACTAATCTGCAGTGGATCGCAGCCCTTCGATCCGCCTTAAATTCCATGCTTAAGCATACAGCCAGGAAGGAACTTTCCTATGCGAAGCAAAGGTTGTTTGAGCATGGTGATAGGCCAGTAAGTATTTGGCATTTCTGGTCAGGACAAAGAATGCCTCCCAATCTATTGCTTTCATTAGGGAAGGGAATGGAACTCCTACTTGTCATGCTAAAAAGATCAATATGGCATTTCAGAGGTTCTATTCTGAACTGTATCAGTCTGAATGTTGTGAGGATAGATGGGATAAAATGGAGTCCTTTTTTAGGAACTTGGATCTTCCTGCTGTGTCTGCTGAGCAGGCTTCTCTCTTTAGTGCTCCTAAGGTAAGAGTGGTGGTACAGGAGGTGGTGAGGCAACTTCAAAGTGGAAAGGTGCCTGGCCCTGATGGTCTTCCTTGTGAGCTTTGTAAAGAATTTGTAAACATACTGTCAGGATCAATTCTAGACATGTATAACTATTCATATATTTGTGATTGCCTCCTGCCATCTTTCAGAGAGGTGAATATCTCTCTTATCCTCAAGAAAGGGAAGGCTCTGGAGGACTGTGCATCTTAAACTCTGATTATAACATTTTGTCTAAGACTTTGGCATTGAGTTTGGAAGGGGTGTTGCCCTCTATTGTTAAAGAAAATCAGGTGGGCTCTATAAAAGGTCGCAGATCCTCTAATAATGATAGGAGGTTGTTTAACATGATTCAAGTATGCCAGCAGCGAGTGGTTCAAGGGTGGGTGGTCTCTTTGGATGCAGAGAAGGCATTTGATCGGATGGAATGGCAGTATCCCTTTTATACTTGGGAGTGGTTTGGCCTGGGTGCAGTGTTTACTCGATGGGTAAGGGTCCTTTATGGTGATCCTCTGGCAGTGGTTCTCACCAATGGTAGAAGGTCTGACAATTTTAACATTGGTAGGGACAGTCTGCAATGCTGTCCCCTTTCACCTTTGGATGTCACATTGGTGATTGAGTGGTTGGCAGAGGCCACTCATAGGGACCCTAATATAGCTGCCCCAAAGTTGGGGCCAAAGGTGCATAAGATTACACTATATGGGGATGATCTTCTTATTTTTCTTTCGAACCTGGAAGTCTCGGTGCCCTGTTTGATACGATGCATTAATTTATTTGGTTCTTTCTCAGGTTACAAGATCAATTTTTCACAGTTGGAGGCTACACCTATCCGGGGGGCGGGGGGGGAGGAAGTCTTAGGGGAATACCTGATGTAGAAGGTGGGTTCCCCTTTAGCTGCGTACAGGAAGGTTTTCTTTACTTGGGCCTCTCTGTTACCCCTAGCTTTGATCAGTTATTCAAGGCTAATTTTGTTCATTTGTTTGACAACATTAAACAAGACCTTCAAAGATTGGGGGGGCCTTCCAATATCATGGCTGGGTCTTGTCGCTCATATCAAAATGAATGTTCTTCCTTGCTTATTGTACCCTTTGAGGATGGTCCCTTTGCTCTTTCTTAGGCAAACATTTTGGAAATTGAATGGCTGGTTCAGTTCTTTTATTTGGTGCTATAAGTGGCCCCTTATAAGCTTGCAAAACTGCAGTTGCCCCAGGGATTGGGGAGAGTGGACCTCCCTGACATAACAAGATATCAATTAAGCTCCCTCCTATCTTTTGTAAGTGACTGGGCCTGTGGAGACTCAGTGTCGACATAGTTGGACTTTGAGGCCTCCCAGATGAAGTGTCCTCTTATCAACCTGTTGTTCTTAGACAAAATGAAGACAGTTGGGGAATATTACCGTAATCCAATAGTTACTAATGCAGTCAAAGCATGGAGGGTAATGAGTCAGATGGAGGGTAATATGTCTAAAACATCTTTTCTTACTCCCGTATTTGGCATGCCGGGTTTCCGGCCAGGGACAATGGATCCTGGGTTTAAACTTTGGGCGGATAGGGGAGTCTTTTGTTTGGTGATCTGTTTGAGGGTGAAACGTTGATGTCATTTGATCAAATAACTTGGAAATATGGATTGTCAAATAGGAACCACTTGTTTCTTTCAGTTTTGAGACTTTTTGGAATGGAGACTATGCTCTTGACTGAGTGTTATAGATGTGATAGGGAAAGGAGGGTGTATCAGGCCAAGAGCACTCTTTCAATGAGTACTGTCTATCATTTGTTGGAGAGAGGTTCCTCGGGTGACATCAAGTGTTTATGTGAGGTCTGGGAGAGAGAGTTAGGAGTTGAGATTACTTCAGAAACATGGGAGGACATTTGTGAGAATGCAAGGAGGATTTCAATATGTAATAATTCCCATGCTATGCAGTTAAAGATTCTTCATAGGGCTCATCTGGCCCCAGATCTTCTTGCAAAATTTAAGCAGGTAACATCTTCACTGTGCCCCAAATGGAAAATAAGTACGGGTATCCTCACTCATTATCTGAGGTCCTGCCATAGGCTCCCTGTGTATTGGAGCACTGTGGCATGAGTAATAGAGAGGGTCTTGGGGACTGAAGTCCAGGTGGACCCGGTCTCTTTGCTCTTGGGTTTGCCAAAGTTACCTTCCTTAGGTGTACATGTGAAAAACCTTTTTAACATTATCACTTTTTATGCGAGGTAAAACATTCTGATGTGCTGGGTGTCGGAGAACCCCCCCGGGTTTGTCAGGGTGGCAAAAGTTAATTATGGGACACATTTCTTTAGACTTTGTTACAAATATGGTGCACCAGAAGTCAGACCTTTACAAGACATGGCAACCTCTCTTGAATTATTTGGAAGTAGATCTGTCCACCGTTTTGATTTGGGCTTTTGTCTAGTCATGATGGTTTAGTCTGATAAACCTAATGCCATGAGAGGAAGAATTTTGAACAAATGTGGGTTTAATAATTGATACTCTTGAAGGTTGAGAGCTATGGTCTTGTTGTGCTGAGTGACATTATTTATTGATTGATTTGTAATAAGTGTAGTTTTGATTACTTTTGTAGAGTAGTATAGTAACTGGTTTATTGTTTATTGTTTTTGATGTTATGCTATATTTTCATATTTTTGTAACTTTCTAATTTTGTAAAAAAAAATTTCAATAAAAATGTTTTAAAAAAGCACATTCCAAACCCAAGACCTCTACAATCTAGAAGGACACAGCAAAAAACCCCTGAGTATACCAGCACCTGTAAGTGCCACTCCAAATCATACACTACCCTGACTTGGAACTATATTGTTATTTCTTCACTGTAACTGGTTCAAATCCCAGAACTCCCTCCCTAACAACACTATGGATGTACCTACACTACACTCAATGCAGTAGTTCAAGAAGGCAGCTCACCACTACTTTCTTGAGAATGATTAGGGATGGGCAATAAATGCAGCGCTAGCCTGTGATGCCCAAGTCCTGCAGGAAAAGAAAAGAACAATAATAAACATGTTAGAAATGTTTTTGTCTTTATTGGAAGCACTGACCAAAATAGAACTGCATAAAGCGCCTACAGTACTGTGGCACACAGGAAATGAGCATTGCTGGCAGTGATGCCATAAAGTAGATCATGATTTTGAGTAATGGGAGACCACTGAATTCTTAAAGTCACCTGTGTATGTTTTGTTGCTGAATGCATGACCATTGGAACTTTGGACTTAAAGGCTCAACCTTGAAGTTGCCTGAATATTCTCCGTGGACAAACAATTTGGTGCAAAGACCTTTGTTTTAGATTTAGAAAAGAAATAATTTCTTATGAGTCCTGATGAAGGGTCCTGCTTGAAACATTGATTCTCCTGCTCCTCTGATGCTGCTTGACCTGTTAAGTTTTTTCCAGTCCCACACTTTATTGCATCTGCAGTCCTCACTAACTCCAAATAATTTCAATTATACTATTTTTCCACTATTTTTCTCATTTCCCATAAGGTACAGATTATTGTTGGGTTGCTGGTGAAAGGATGCAAGTCAGCCATTTGGCTATATGACTTTTATAGATGATGGTAGTTTCTTCACCATTGAACCTATATCTTGTTCGCTGAGTACGATTTCTATAAGGAAACAGCAGGAATACTGGCTGATTTTTCCATCTCTATGCTGTTTCCTTAGACTCCAAACTTTTAGACCAGTTATAATTCCAGACTGCTGTCCCCAGTTGAGCTTAGGTTAACCTGGCTCAGATAGATGTTGGTAGTGTCCCTACCTCTGGGCCAGAAGGTCCAGGTTCAAGGCTTATCTGCTGCAGTGGTGTGTAATAACATCTCTAAACAGTTTGTTTAGAAAATATCTAGGGGCTGGAAATGTATGATACCAGTGGTAAGTATACTCTTATGGATGGTTGTGTGTGAACATTTTCAGGCTGGGCTCTGATGCTTCCCTTTGTCAAAAAGCTGCTGATGTTTACTCAGCTCTTTTCCAAGAGATGATCAAATCCTTGTGATCATATAGAGAATATGCCTGTTTTTAATGAACAGTTGAGCAATGGGATATATAGAAATACTCTGCTGGAGTGACAGGTTCCAAGTACTCCTCTTGTCTGCAATAAGAAGATTTGCATTTATGTTGCATCTTTCAGGACCTCAGGAAATGCTAATTATGGCCAATGAGATGTAAACTATACTACCCCTTGCAACTTGAACTCTCTGCAACCTTTAACATAGTTCATCACAATATACTCCTCCATTGCCTTTCTGTCTCCATCCAGTGGGGGATTTATACCCTTACTTGGTGTTAACTAATCACAGTCAGAGTATCAATTGTAAAGGCTTCTCTTCCTGGTCTCCCACTATTATCAATCCATTACTCCTCCTATTCAGAATCTACACATTGCACCTCAGCAATATTATCTGGAAGCACAGCAGGTCTCACCAACTTATTTCTTAACTTGTCCATTACTGTGCTTCTACTTTGCTTTTCCCTTTAAGGTGTTCATAAACCCCACATCTTTGACCAAGTTTTGAGGCATCTGATTTAATGCTTCCTTATGCAGCACTTGTGAAGCATCTTGGGAGTTTTATTTCTGTTTGAGGTGCTATAGGTGGTATATTTGTTGATTCTGGCTGAATTACAGGACTCTGCTGGGCATGAAGGCCTTTATCTCAGTCCAGTGGTAAATCTGGATAGTGAATGTTCACAGGTATTCACCTCTGGAGGGCATCATAGCCAAGCCTAATTCTACATTGCAACAGTGATAATTCTTAAAGTAAAAAAATGCTTCATTGGTTGTAAAACACTGAGACATTCTGAGATAGTGCAAAAAAAAACACAGCACGTGTTAGTATGCCTTCTTTTACTATGGCTCAAAATGTTTATTTGTGCTGTGCGCAAGGATGATGTATGTGTAGATACTAGGTGAAGACAGGATTAAATTTGCAATGATTAACACCCTGTGTTGAATAGTTACACTTTGTACACGAGAAATGGCCAGTGGATGAAGCACAAGAAGGTAGCTATTGCCTTGTGAAACCAGACCTTAGAATGACCCAGTGTCTGCAGGAGAATACAGCTGTCAACTCCCATTAGTCATCGAGTTTTATGGCCTTTCAGCCCATCACTGTTTATGATAGTCATAATGCACGTATCTATTCATTGTTTTATCTGGAGTATAAAGTGAGAGTTTGAAACTGGATTTCTGTTGAAGTTTGGAAGAAAACCTACCTTCCATGTGTTTGGCCTTTGTTCATGCTGCCTTCACCCATTATCCCTTATTGACAAGTCCCATTGACAATGGCCATGATGTTCCAGCTCCTCCTTTAATACAAGTGGAAAAATCAGATTCTGTAGCCGATAGGTGATAAATCTGTGTGTATATGTATCCACTCCAGCAGATAGCCTGTCTCTATTGGTTGTTGCTTTGTAACTTTATTTTTCTTTTTGGCTTACAATCAAGATGACAGGATTAAAGAAGAATCAAGTACAAAATGTTGTTGATGCTGGATATCAGGAAAAATACAAAATCAGAATCTTTAGTTACAACAATCTAGGGCTGTTTGCCTTAAAGAGAAAGTTGTAGAGGAGATTTGATAAGAGTGTTTAAAATCATGATTGGTGTGGACAAAGTGCATAGAAGGGATATTATTCAAGTTGGCAGAAGGATCAAGACCTAGAGTATGCTGACATAAGGTGTTTGGCAAAGAACACACTGTAATTGAGGAAAAGCTTTAAACACATAATATGATTAGGATCTGGAACAACTCTAGAGTGTGTTGGAAGCAGACTCTGATTTTCGAAGTGGATTTAGATAAGCACCTGAAACACAAACGGCAGGGGAATGGGACCAGCCCTTGTATAAAGCAGATGCAGACTTGATAAGCCAAATGGCTCCTTTTGTCCTGTAAACATTGTGTTTCTGTGAAAATGGTGGAAACACTCAGTAGGTCAGGCAGCATCCCTGGAAAGAGAAGTGGGTAAACTTTTCGGATGTGACTTTTCATTAGAACTGGAAGATGTCAGAGATGAGAATTTTAAGCAAGTACAAAAGGTTGGGGGAGGGGCGGATAGTTCCGGTACAGGGAAGAAGAAAAACAGGAGGATCTGTGGAGAGACGTTTTTGATGAAAGTGATAATAATGCAAGGTAACAATTTGTAGTGATGATAGGATAACTCTAAACAAAATACTGGTTGAGAGATGCACCTACCACAATTATATTTGGTCCCTTAATGGTTTTTTTGTGGTTTATTTTAACTTTCAGTCTTATACCCACGTGGGTTTTCCCAGAAATGCACTTTGTTTTAATCCAGTGTAATTACATAAACCAATTTAAAGGCACCTGTATTGGGCTGAATCGTCCTTCCTCCTCAGATTTCACTAATTTTAAGTGAGGTTTGGGTTTGGGGAGGCGTAGAGGAGGGGGAGTGACGGGGGTGGAATTTGTCGACTGGCTGAAGGGGGTGCGTCTGATTGAAAACCACTCCCCCAGCGTGGATGCGAGTCGGATGGGCTACAGTGCTGGATGTATTTTAGTTACTGCAGCTTAGCAGAATCAGGCTTGTGTGTGAGAATATTTATCTATCCTTGACATCTTTCCATTTGAGCTGTTGCAAAATCACAGTGACGATCGAAGTTGCATCTTTAATGGTTGATCGTCTAAGGGTATTTTGAATTAAATATCCCTGCTACCAATGATCCGAGAATGCTGAATCTGTTAAAATTGTCTATTTAGCCTTTTTTTAAAGAATTGTGAGCGGTTTTTAATGAAAGGAAAACAAAAAAACCCCACAAAATCAACATTCCGTAAAGTTTCAGAAAAAAAAATTGAATTCCTCTGAAAAGGTGTGTGTGAGATCTGGCCTGAAGTTTACACTGAGTAGCAACTGAATATTTTTGTTTTCGTCGTTTGGGAACATTTTGCAATTCTGTATGTTCCCGAGCAGAAGGAACCGGCATTTTAACAGTCTGTTTAAAATTGAGATACAAGTGCCATAAACTGCACGCCAAAAACAATGGACCAAGTGTCAGCGAGTGTCTGCATGTTGTTCGTTACTGTGACCTCAGCTATGAGTTCGGGAACACTCCAGAGTCACATGTAAGTACCGATTTTAAATCTGACAATATTTCACAACTCTTGCTGGCTTAAATGTTTTCAGGAATCTTCACATTTATATTTACCAGTCTGATTTGAATATTGATATGCTCCTTTTAAGTGTGTGAGTCGGAGAGTGGTCGTTTCTTATTAAAACAGTAATGCTGGTTAATTGCTGATCAGAAACATAGTCTAAAACTATGTTTAATACGATTGGAACATGCGGTAGGGGCCGGGGAGGAGGCGATGGATTCGGTCCTGGTGAATTTCGGCCAATTATTTTATGGTTTCATAGAATTATAGAGCACAGGTGGCCATTCGGTCCATTATGCACGTGCCGGCGGTTCGAAAATGCCATCCATTTAGACCCTGACCTTTCTCCCAATGCCGTATGTTCAAGAATCCCCTTCAGGAAAGTTAATGAAGCAAATTAGTAACCTTCTGAAGAAGTTCCTCGGTAGCTACTTGTGTTACATTTTCCCCCGATATTTTGTGACGTTTTCTATGAAGGGTTTTTTTTAAAGGCATGTTTCTAATTCTTCGATACTTCTGTTTTTGAATGAAATTACTTTGACTCCAGTTGTCTGTCCTCTTCAGAATGTGCTATTCCTCTCTCGGATCTTCAAAATGCTCTCCTGTGTTTTGCCCAAATGGCCATTCTCCACTGTCAGTTGAGTGAGGGCAGGATATATAACCGTGGGGAGTTCATCCCAGCCAAACTCACCCTCTGCAGGAGTTGTAACCCAGACTGTAAACGGGATGTGCAAATATGCGGCACGTCGAACAGCAATGAAAGGAATAATAAATGATGGTTTGACATTTTGTCAGTTTTTGTTTTTAAAAAGAATTATTGAAAATATGCTTTTTAACCAGTTGATTTAACATCAAATTTGACTGGGAGTATCATTGTGTAGCAAAGTATAGGGTCCTCAGAACGAACCTTATTCGTGAGATCCCGAGACAGCAAACGCCTCTCCTGGTAGCATTTGGGGGTTGCAGAGAGCATCTGACTGGACACCTAAAACAAGAATTATCTGAACTGACAAAGTAATAGGCGGACGTAGGATCCACTTCCTCCAGACCAAAGGGGTAGCCATGGGCACCCGTATGGGCCTCAGCTATGCCTGTCTCTTTGTTGGCTACGTAGAACAGTCCATCTTCCGTAATTACACAGGCACCACTTCCCACCTCTTCCTCCGCGACATTGATGACTGCATTGGCGCCACCTCATCTCCCGCAAGGAGGTTGAGCAATTCATCAACTTCACCAACACATTCCACCCTGACCTTAAATTTACCTGGACCATCTCTGACACCTCCCTCCCCTTCCTGGACCTCTCCATCTCCATTAGTGACGACCGACTTGACACTGACATTTTTTACAAACCCACCGACTCCCACAGCCACCTGGATTACACCTCTTCCCACCCTACCTCTTGCAAAAATACCATCCCGTATTTCCAATTCCTCCGCCTCCACTGTATCTGCTCCCAGGAGGACCAGTTCCACCACAGCACACACCAGATGGCCTCCTTCTTTAGAGACCATAATTTCCCTTCCCATGTGGTTAAAGGTGCCCTCCAACGCATCTCGTCCACATCCCGCCCCTCCGCCCTCAGACCCCACCCCTCCAACTGTAACAGGGACAGAATGCCCCTGGTGCTCACCTTCCACCCTACCAACCTTCGCATAAACCAAATCATCCACCGACATTTCTGCCACCTCCAAAAAGACCCCACCACAGGGATATATTTCCCTCCCCACCCCTTTCCGCCTTCCGCAAAGACGGTTCCCTCCGTGACTACCTGGTCAGGTCCACACCCCCCGACAACCCACCCTCCCATCCTGGCACTTTCCCCTGCCACCGCAGGAACTGTAAAACCTGTGCCCACACCTCCTCCCTCACCTCCATCCAAGGCTCTAAAGGAGCCTTCCACATCCATCAAAGCTTTACTTGCATGTCCACCAATATCATTTATTGTATTCGTTGCTCCCGATGCGGTCTCCTCTACATTGGGGAGACTGGGCGCCTCCTAGCAGAGCGCTTTAGGGTACATCTCCGGGACACCCGCACCAATCAACTACACTGCCCTGTGGCCCAACATTTCAACTCCCCCTCCCACTCTGTCGAGGACATGGAGGTCCTGGGCCTCCTTCACCGCCGCTCCCTCACCACCAGACGCCTGGAGGAAGAATGCCTCATCTTCCGCCTCGGAACACTTCAACCCTAGGGCATCAATGTGGACTTCAACATTTTCCTCATTTCCCCTTCCCCCACCTCATCCTAGTTCCAAACTTCCAGCTCAGCATTGTCCCCATGACTTGTCCTACCTGCCTATCTTCTTTTCCACCTATCCACTCCAGCTCCTCGGATGCTGCCTGAACTGCTTTGCCCTTCCAGCACCACTAATCCAGAATCTGGTTTCCAGCATCTGCAGTCATTGTTTTTACCTAATAGGCGGATGTAGTAGATTCTGGATTAGTGGTGCTGGAAGAGCACAGCAGTTCAGGCAGCATCCAAGGAGCTTCGAAATCGACGTTTCGGGCAAAAGTCCTTCATCAGGAATAAAGGCAGTGAGCCTGAAGCGTGGAGAGATAAGCTAGAGGAGAGTGGGGGTGGGGAGAAAGTAGCATAGACTACAATGGGTGAGTGGGGGAAGGGATGAAGGTGATAGGTCAGGGAGGAGAGGGTGGAATGGATAGGTGGAAAAGGAGATAGGCAGGTAGGACAAGTCTGGACAAGTCATGGGGACAGTGCTGAGCTGGACGTTTAGAACTAGGATGAGGTGGGGGAAGGGGAAATGAGGAAACTGTTGAAGTCCACATTGATGCCCTGGGGTTGAAGTGTTCCAAGGCGGAAGATGAGGCATTCTTCCTCCAGGTGTCTGGTGGCGAGGGAGCGGCAGTGAAGGAGGCCCAGGACCTTCATGTCCTCGGCAGAGTGGGAGGGGGAGTTGAAACGTTGGGCCACAGGGCGGTGTGGTTGATTGGTGCAGGTATCCCGGAGATGTTCCCTAAAGCGCTCTGCTAGGAGGTGCCCAGTGTCCCCAATGTAGAGGAGACCGCATCGGGAGCAACGAATACAATAAATGATATTGGTGGACGTGCAAGTAAAACTTTGATGGATGTGGAAGGCTCCTTTAGGGCCTTGGATAGAGATGAGGGAGGAGGTGTGGGCGCAGGTTTTACAGTTCCTGCGGTGGCAGGGGAAAGTGCCACGATGGGAGGGTGGGTTGTAGGGGGGTGTGGACCTGACCAGGTAGTCACGGAGGGAACGGTCTTTGCGGAAGGCGGAAAGGAGTGGGGAGAGAAATATATTCCTGGTGGTGGGGTCTGTTTGGAGGTGGCGGAAATGTCGGTGGATGATTTGGTTTATGCGAAGGTTGGTAGTGTGAGCACCAGGGGCGTTCTGTCCCTGTTACAGTTGGAGGGGTGGGGTCTGAGGGCGGAGGTGCGGGATGTAGACGAGATGCGTTGGAGGGCACCTTTAACCACATGGGAAGGGAAATTATGGTCTCTAAAGAAGGAGGCCATCTGGTGTGTTCTGTGGTGGAACTGGTCCTCCTGGGAGCAGATACGGCGGAGGAATTGGGAATACGGGATGGTATTTTTGCAAGAGGTAGAGTGGGAAGAGGTGTAATCCAGGTAGCTGTGGGAGTCGGTGGGTTTGTAAAACATGTCAGTGTCAAGTCGGTCATCATTAATGGAGATGGAGAGGTCCAGGAAGGGGAGGGAGGTGTCAGAGATGGTCCAGGTAAATTTAAGGTCAGGGTGGAATGTGTTGGTGAAGTTGATGAATTGCTCAACCTCCTCACGGGAGCACAAGGTGGCGCCAATGCAGTCATCAATGTAGCGGAGGAAGAGGTGGGGAGTGGTGCCGATGTAATTACGGAAGATGGACTGTTCTACGTAGCCAACAAAGAGACAGGCATAGCTGGGGCCCATACGTGTGCCCATGGCTACCCCTTTGGTCTGGAGGAAGTGGGAGGATTCAAAGGAGAAATTGTTACGGGTGAGGATCAGTTCGGCCAAACGAATGAGTGTCGGTGGAAGGGTACTGTTGGGGACGTCTGGAGAGGAAAACACGGAGGGCTTGGAGACCCTGGTCATGGCGGATGGAGGTGTGGAGGGATTGGATATCCATGGTGAAGATGATGCGTTGGGGGCCGGGGAAACGGAAGTCTTGGAGGAGGTGGAGGGCGTGGGTGATGTCTCGAACATATGTGGGGAGTTCCTGGACTGGGGGGATAGGACAGTGTCGAGTTAGGTAGAGATGAGTTCAGCGGGGCAGGAGCATGCTGAGACAATGGGTCGGCCAGGGTGGTCAGGCTTGTGGATCTTGGGAAGGAGGTAGAACTGGGCAGTGCGGGGTTCCCGGACTATGAGGTTGGAAGCTGTGGGTGGGAGATCTCCTGAGGTGATGAGGTTCTGTATGGTCTGGGAGATGATGGTTTGGTGATGGGGGGTGGGGTCATGGTCGAGGGAGCAGTAGGAAGAGGTGTCCTCGAGTTGACATTTGGCTTCAGCAGTGTAAAGGTCATTGCGCCAGACTACCACTGCGCCCTCTTTATCCGCTGGCTTGATGGTGAGGTTGGGATTGGAGCAGAGGGATTGGAGTCCGCTGGCTTGATGGTGAGGTTGGGATTGGAGCAGAGGGCTCCTGTCAACATTTCGAAAAGAAAACTCAATTTTCTTGATTAATATTTATCCCCCAATCAACACCTTAAATCAGATAATATATTTGGTTTCACAGTATTATTGTGGAATCTTGCTGTGCGTCGATTGACTGCAGTTATACCTGGGTTACCGTAAAGAGACCAGCAAGAGGCTAGTTTACCTACCTGATTTGAGATAAAAGGGATTAGTAATGGACTGGAACTCAGTAGCTCAAGTTAATGTTCTGCTATTTTGTGCAGAGGAAAAAGATTATTGCATCTGTCAGACTTGTAACTCAATACAACAGACGCATCAAGTATATGCAGAGGCTTGGCAACAAATATATTGGGTTGACACAGTGAACTTGGACTGTAACATAAATATCGTGTGAACCATTATTATTTGTTTTCAAATGGATCCAAAAGAGTTTCCTCTTCACTATCTGGTGTAAAATATTTTGTAATTTTTATTCCTCCCGCCCCACCTGTGTATTTCCACATTACAGTTCATGGAATAAGATCCCATGTAAATCTAATGTGCAGATCAAATCAGGTGAGGAAGGGAATGAATGAGAAACAGGAAAACATTCTCTGAACCATGAGTAAAATTGACAGTAATCACACATTTTAAAGTTGATTTGTTAGGTGAGAGTTCACAAAAATGCAACTTTCTCATTGATTTTTGCTTTAAAAAAAAGGAATTCCAGGCCTTGCTGCTCAATGCAGTGCATCTGTGGTGGGGTCGCACTGTGAAACATCACCATAAAAACAGGGTGAAAATTTTTTGCCTCTATTTTGATGGTCAAGTTACCCTTTCTATTTTGCTAAGTTAAAAAACGCACAACACCAGGTTATAATCCAAAAGGTTTATTTAGAAGCACTAGCTTTCAGAAGCTAGTGCTTCCAAATAAACCTCTTGGACTATAACCTGGTGTTGTGTGATTTTTAACTTTGTTCACCCCAGTCCAACACCGGCTCTTCCACACCATTTCTATTTTGCATTTGCAGCCTTCTAATATAGAAAACATACAAATGATTTAGAGAGGTAGAGCAGGCTATAAATAGTGCATAGGAGAAATTGAGGATTGTAGATGCTGGAGATCAAAGTAGAAGAGTGTGGTGCTGGATCAGGCACAATCTGAGGGGCAGGAGAATCGACGTTTCAGGCATAAGCCCTTCATCAGGAATGAGATTTGTGGGCCAAGGGGGCTGAGAGACAAATGGGAGGGAAGTGGTGCTGGGGTGAAGGTAGCTGGGAATGCGATAGGTGGATGAAGATGGGGGTGAAAGTGATGGGTTGAAGAAGAGGGTGGAGCAAATAGGTGGGAAGGAAGATGGACAGGTAGGACCGTTCAAGAGAGCAGTGCCTAGTTGGAAGGTTGGGACTGGGATAAGGTGGTGGGCAGGGGAATTGGGGAACTGGTGAAATTCACATTGATCCCATGTCGTTGGAGGATCCCCATGTGGAAGATGAGATGTTCTTCCTCCAGGCATCGGGTGGCTAGGGTTTGGCAATGGAGAAGCCCTAGAACCTCCATGTCCTTGGCGGACTGGAAGGGAGGGTTAAAATGTTCAGCCACAGGATGGTGGGGTTGGTTAGTGCAGATGTCCCAGAGATTTTCTCTGAAACAATCCGCAGGTCGGCATCCTGTCTCCCCAATGTAGTGGACAAAGTTAAAAATCAAATAACACCAGGTTATAGTCCAACAGGTTTAATTGGAAGCACCAGCTTTCGGAGCGCCGCTCCTTCATCAGGTGGTTGCCTGATGTGTGTGGAAGCACAGGTAAATTTATATTGGATGTGGAAGGATCCTTTGGGGCCTTGGACAGAGGTAAGGAGGGAGGTATGGGTGCAGGTTTTGCACTTCTTATGATGGCAGGGGAAGGTGCCAGGAGGGGAGGGTGGATTGGTGAGAGGAGTGGACCTGAGAAGGGAGTGGTGGAGAGAACAGTCTCTCCAAAATGCAGATAGGGGTAGGGAGGGAAATATATCTCTAGTGGTGGAGCCTGGTTGTAGATGGCAGAAGTGGAAGAGGATGATGCAGTGTATCCAGAGGTTGGTGGGGTGAAATAGTGCATGTGTTCAAACTGTTCCCATATTTATGGACAATGTTACCAAAGAGCTGCTTATTGAACAGGAAGGGACCAAAGTAAGTTCATTAGATGAATCCTGACATTCCAATGTTGAAGTGGCGAGAATAGCTATTGCTGGCGATGCTTTCAACGTCTCTCTCTTTGTTGATCTCAGAGTTGCTATGGCGACACGTAGTTTAGCAAACATGTTGTGGTCTGGACCGAAGGATAATAATGGTAGAAGCTCAAATTCTTTTTCTATCATGTGGCTGACCAGGGAAAATCTCCTGTTTTTACCACCACCCATTAGTGTATATTGGAAGGATTTAGAAGTTGATAATTAACCTATTTGGCCTTGTTATAATTGGCCTTAGCCATAAGGTCATGTATTGGGACATGACCCTGGAGATATTGGCTCAGAGGCAGGAATGCACCACAAGACCCCGTATTTTGTCAGGAGAGAATGTTAAGGGATATCGAGCTAAGTTGGGTAGATGGAATTAAAATATTGATCAACATAGCTTTATTTGAATGCAGATCAAGGTTGAGGAACTGAATGGGCCAATTGTGTTCCTATATTTGTTAGATATCCAAGTGTAAATCCAAATAAAGGCAATTCTATCAAACTGGGGCACAGATGCGAGGCATTGGAGGAGTATGTTGTTGCTAGTTAAATTGGACTGCAGGGTGGTCAAGGACGAGAAGGAACAATACATAACAATCATAGTCACAAAATTAATGTAATTCATAACTTCTGTTAAGCCTTTGGTCCTCTGGGGATTAGAAGCATTATGACAGCAAGTTGCTAAGTAATCAGACATGAATCTGAGTAACAACAGCACATTCAAAGTCCTTGGAGAGGAATAATGGTGGATGATAAGATAGGAATTCCTGAGAATGTAGGTTTTTGGATGGGGAGTGACAATTGTGATTTTGAAATGGTGAGGGTTAGTGCTTCAGCAGAGGTATATAAATTAGTACTGAGGAGGATAACCAAATTAATACTTGGAATGAGTGGATAGCCTTATGAGGAAAGGTTAGACAGCCTAGGTCTGGAGTTTAGAAGAATCAGAAGTGACTTAATTGAAGCATAACATTCTGAGTACTTGACTGGGTGGGTGTTTCCTCATGTGGGAGAATCCAGAACTAGGGGTCATACATTTAAAAAAAAACTGAATGGGTAATCTATTTAAAATAGAGATGATGAAATATTTTTTGAGGATTGAGAGTCCTTGGAATTTGATTCCTCAAAAGAGTGTTGGTGTAGAATATTTAAATATTTGTAAAGCAGTAATAGATAGAGTTCATTACCAAGGGGATGAAAGATCATTGGGACTATGCCGGAATGTAAAGCTGAGGTCAAATCAGATCAGCTATGATGTCTTTGAATGGTGGAGCAGCCTCAAAGGGCTGAGTGGCCTATTCCGTTTTCTTGTTCTATTTAGAATTGGTCGTGCCTTTTTGTGTTCTAACACTAGAGGGTACATTTCCTACACAGTTTCAGTGTCTGCTGCTGCATTAAAATTAACAAGGTGGCTTGACACATACTAACAATGTTGTGCAGTGTTTAACAAACTGCAATACTCACTGAATGATGATATATAATCAGGAAGATTCAATAAATGTAATCTCCAAGTTCCAGTGAACTCAGAGACTGTGGAGAATTTATTTTCTTGGATTATGGCAAGTGAATTGCAGTGTTGTGTAGATGTTTGACACGTTCAGTTGCAGCCACTTTTATAACTTGAATTCATTGCAGAGCTTTAAAATTGTGAACAGTAAAAATCTATTCTGATAAGTAAGGGGAGGGTCAATTCATTGTGGTGTATTCTGTTTTTCAGATAACTGAAAGATGCACTTTGTGTATAATCTGTGAGAATTTCTTAATCTCGTGCACTCAGTGTGAAAAATTGACCTTTGTAACCTGAACCAAGATAAATTCCTTAGATGTCTTTATTTAACTTACATATTTCTGAAAAATTACATTGTTTCACTTACACTTGATGATCCAAAAATGTCTCACAAGGAATTGCCATGTCAACTCCGCTGGGAGATTAAATGCCTCCTTATTATTCTCAACAGCTCACTCTCTCTGAGTAGATAGTTGTTGAGGGCTATTAGCGGAAGTCTCAGTTTTGTTGCCTAGTTTGATTTTTGGAGATGAGATTAGAAAATCTAAGAAATGGCTGAAGGAAAACAAGGTCTGGTGGCTGTGAATGATCAGTATTCAAAGGGTTAATCACCTCTCGTTGAGGGTTCCTACTGCAGATCTGTTGACCAGGTACATATTAGTATAACATGTAATGCTGCCACATTCCTGCTGATTCTTCCCCCAGTCTTCTTGCCTATGATATCATGTTCACTACAGATTTAATGCTTGAATTTGGGAAGTCACTAGCAAGCTCTTCTTAGCCAACTAGAGTAACTTGAGCAGCCTGTTGAGACTTGACATAGAAGCAAACTATGAAGATGAAAGTGTTGAGACTTGGATGGAATGTTAGGTTTCTTACTCAGGACTCTGTTGCTCCTCGCCCTAATTGTTGTCTGGGATTCCTGATAGTTTTGGGAAATCAGGTGGAGCAATTGTTTGTGCTGGTAGTTAACACGTTTTCTACCAGGAGAAAGTGAGGACTGCAGATGCTGGAGTTCAGAGTCGAGAGTGGGGTGCTGGAAAAACACAGTGGGTCAGGCAGCATCCGAGGAGCAGGAGAATCTATGTTTAGGGCAAGAGCGCTTCATCAGGAATGAGCTCTTGCCCGCAACATTGACTCACCTGCTCCTCGGATGCTGCCTGACCTGCTGTGTTTTTCCAGCACCTCACTCTCAACACTTTCTACTATTCAGCCCAACTGATCCAGACCAATGGTTATGCTAAATACGAGTGTCCTCCCAACCTTCTTTATTTGACCTTTTCAGCTTGCCCTCTTTTCTGTCAGGTACTTATATACGAAGATCTGCATTTTAACCACTCTCTGGCAAACCATTTCTTTTGAATTCCCTATTAGATTTATGAGAACCTATCTTGTATTGACAATTCTAATTTTAATGATTGCCTATCAAAGAGGCATTTACTTCTGAATGGAATGCAGAATGTAATTCTGATGCAGGTTTGATTTTTGAATCGGATGTAAGCCTGACCAAAAATATTTACTTTTAAACACCTTAGTGCTCAGGTAGACAAATTCCAGATGCTCTGTCTATTTTCTAATCAATGTTAGGAAAGCACATAGCCTGCAGGAGAGGATCTGCATTTCAGGAATTCCAACTTGAACTCTAATTATAGAGATTGGCGTCTTGAGATGAATCAAGTGTAGAACTGGCTGGCATGAGATCACACAGTTCTAAAAGTGAGATAAGCTTGATAGACTAATGGTTTTAAATTTGTTCCTATAACCTTTTTGTTGAAAATGAGCTGTGCTGCTGCCATGTCCGATGCTCACGCTTTCAAATCCTCAGCCAAGTGCCCATTGTCATGTGTGTGTGAATGACACCAGTTTATTTGACTGTGGAGAGACATTCCAACCTGTTAGTCATCCAGAATTCAAATGTGAATCTCCCAGAATGTATTGTTGAATAAGATAATGGGCCAGATCTTGACTTTATGCTGTAAAGTGGATGATAGCTATTTAGCAGTCTGTTTTGAATGGAATCTTAGTGAAGTTAATACAGGTAAAATTTGATAGATGTAAAATTGACTCACCATTGCCTATTTTATCTTATTAGATGAAGGTGAGGGCCGCAGATGCTGGAGATTAGAGTCAAGATTAGAATGGTACTGGAAAAGTACAGCATCCGAGGAGCAGGAAAATCGATGTTTTCGGCAAAAGCCCTTCATCAGGAATATCTCCCCCCACCCCAAGGAAAAGACTTTGTCTGTTTATCCTATCCACGCCCCTCATGATTTTATAAACCTCTATAAGGTCACCCCTCGGAGGACTCACATTCATCCCCCTCTGTCCACGCATCAATGAATTTAATACACGCCGTGACATCGAACACTTCTTCCGTCGCCTCCGCCTCCGAGCTTACTTTCACAATCAGGAACCCCGCCCACCTCCAACACACTGCATCCACCTGGACACCCCGAGCTGGCCTATTACCTGCCCTCGACCTCTTCTTTTCCAACTGCCGCCGGAACATTAAACGCCTCAACCTGTCTACCCCCTCCCCCACTCCAACCTCTCACCCTCACAACGCGCAGCCCTCCAATCCCTCTGCTCTAATCCCAACCTCACCATCAAGCCAGCAGATAAAGGGGGCGCAGTGGTAGTCTGCGCACTGACCTCTACACCGCTGAAGCCAAACGTCAACTCGAGGACACCTCTTCCTACTGCCCACTCGACCATGACCCCACCCCCCATCACCAAACCATCATCTCCCAGACCATACAGAACCTCATCACCTCAGGAGATCTCCCACCCACAGCTTCCAACCTCATAATCCGGGAACCCAGCACTGCCCGGTTCTACCTCCTTCCCAAGATCCACAAGCCTGACTACCCTGGCCGACCCATTGTCTCAGCATGCTCCTGCCCCACTGAACTTATCTCTACCTACCTTGACACTGTCCTATCCCCCCTAGTCCAGGAACTCCCCACATACGTTCGAGACACCACCCACACCCTCCACCTCCTCCAAGACTTCCGTTTCCCCGGCCCCCAACGCATCATCTTCACCATGGATATCCAATCCCTCTACACCTCCATCCGCCATGACCAGGGCCTCCAAGCCCTCCGTTTTTTCCTCTCCAGACGTCCCCAACAGTACCCTTCCACCGACACTCTCATTCGTTTGGCCGAACTGGTCCTCACCCGTAACAATTTCTCCTTTGAATCCTCCCACTTCCTCCAGACCAAAGGGGTAGCCATGGGCACACGTATGGGCCCCAGCTATGCCTGTCTCTTTGTTGGCGACGTAGAACAGCTGATCTTCTGTAATTACACTGGCACCACTCCCCACCTCTTCCTCCGCTACATTGATGACTGCATTGGCGCCACCTCGTGCTCCCGCGAGGAGGTTGAGCAATTCATCAACTTCACCAACCCATTCCACCCTGACCTTAAATTTACCTGGACCATCTCTGACACCTCCCTCCCCTTCCTGGACCTCTCCATCTCCATTAGTGACGACCGACTTGACACTGACATTTTTTACAAACCCACCGACTCTCACAGCTACCTGGATTACACCTCTTCCCACCCTACCTCTTGCAAAAATGCCATCCCGAATTCCCAATTCCTCCGCCGGATCTGCTCCCAGGAGGACCAGTTCCACCACAGAACACACCAGATGGCCTCCTTCTTTAGAGACTGCAATTTCCCTTCACACGCATCTCGTCCACATTCCGCACCTCCGCCCTCAGACCCCACCCCTCCAACCGTAACAGGGACAGAACGCCCCTGGTGCTCACCTTCCACCCTACAAACCTCCGCATAAACCAAATCATCTGCCGACATTTCCGCCACCTCCAAAAAGACCCCACCACCAGGGATATATTTCTCTCCCCACCCCTTTCCGCCTTCCGCAAAGACCTTTCCCTCCATGACTACCTGGTCAGGTCCACGCCCCCCTACGACCCACTGTCACATCCTGGCACTTTCTCCTGCCACCGCAGGAACTGTAAAACCTGTGCCCACACCTCCTCCCTCACCTCTATCCAAGGCCTTAAAGGAGCCTTCCATATCCATCAAAATTTTACCTGCACATCCACTAATATCATTTATTGTATCTGTTGCTCCAGATGCGGTCTCCTCTACATTGGGGAGACTGGGCGCCTCCTAGCAGAGCGCTTTAGGGAACATCTCCGAGACCGCCGCACCAATCAACCACACCGCCCCGTGGCCCAACATTTCAACTCCCCCTCCCACTCTGCCGAGGACATGGAGGTCCTGGGCCTCCTTCACCGCCGCTCCCTCACCGCCAGACGCCTGGAGGAAGAACGCCTCATCTTCCGCCTCGGAACCCTTCAACCCCAGGGGATCAATGTGGACTTCAACAGTTTCCTCATTTCCCCTTCCCCCACCTCATCCTAGTTTCAAACTTCCAGTCCCCTTGACTTGTCCGGACTTTTCCAACCTGCGTAGCTCCTTTTCCACCTATCCACTCCACCCTCTCCTCCCTGACCTATCACCTTCATCTCCTCCCCCACTCACCCATTGTACTCTATGCTACTCTCTCCCCACCCCCACCCTCCTCTAGCTTATCTCTCCACGCTTCAGGCTCACTGCCTTTATTCCTGATGAAGGGCTTTTGCCCGAAACGTCGATTTTGCTGAAGCTCCTCGATGCTGCCTGAACTGCTGTGCTCTTCCAGCACCATTGATCCAGACTCTGACACCTCAGCCTATTTAGCCTATCCCTATATCTCATTTGAGGTATCCAACCATGGCAACATCCTTGTATATCTTTTATGAACTCTATCAAGTTTCACAACATATTTCCTAGGGAGACCAGAATTGCACGCAGTATTCGAGAAGTGGTCTAACCACTGTACGGTCGCAACATGACCTCCCAACTCCTATACTCAGTTCACTGAACAATAAAGGCAAGCATACCAAATGCCTTCATCACTACCCTGTCTACTGAGGACTTCAGTTTAAAGGAACTATGAACCTGCACTCCAAGGTGCCTTTGTTCAGCAACACTCCCCAGGATGAAGTGTATAAGTCCTACCCTGATTTGCCATTCCAAAATGCAATACCTCACATTTATCTAGAATCATAGAGATGTACAGCATGGAAACAGACCCTTCAGTCCAACTTGTCCATGTCAACCAGATATCCTAAACTAATCTAGTCGCATTTGGCCCCTATCCCTCTAAGCCCTTCCTATTCACATACCCCAAATTAAACTCCATCTGCCACTCCTTGGCCCATTGGCCCATCTGATCAAGATCCTGTTGTTCTCTGCAATAACCTTCTTTGCTGTCCACTACACCTCCAATTTTGGTGTCATCTACAAACTTACTAACCAATACCTCCTATGTTCACTTCCAAATTATTTATATAAATGACGAAAAGCAGTGGACCCAGCACCGATCCTTGTGGCACGCTGCTGGTCACAGGCCTCCAGTCTGAAAAGCAACCCTCCACCACCACCCTGTCCTCTACCTTCAAGCCATTTCTCAAAAACTCATTGTTTTCACTTGTGAGAGCAAGGATGACTGTGGTATATTTTGTTATATTGTTAATGTGGAAAAATTGGGATTGTATCCTCCATGTAGAAATCCAAGAAATGTAGCATTTTCTTTGAGTGCAGAAACCTAAGTGGCCCAGTCATCCTGCAATAGTGAAATTACCCTTTCTTGAATCTACTTCCTGAATCATCCCATGGAGTAAAACATACTTTATTGTCTGAGAGAGAAACATTTGCATCCTGCTGTCTGCAACCAAGAAGGTTGGAGAAGGATTGTGGATTACTGGGTGACCAGCGGGAAGGAACTAACATGGTCTGAGAGTAGTGAGGCTCTGTAATGTATTTCTGGCTGGTGCCTTGGTTGCCAAGTCTCAGTATTACATTCGGTTGGACTGGCTTTTAGGGTAAATTTGCATTAAATTAGAGCTGTACTGTACACCATGGAAACAGACCCTTCGGTCCAACTCGCCCATGCCAATCAGATATCCTAAACAAATCTTGTCCCATTTGTCAGAATATGGCCCCTGTCCCTCTAAACCCTTCCTATTCATCCACCCATCCAGATTGCCTCTTAAATAGTGTAATTGTACCAGCCTTTACTACTTCCTCATTCCATACATGCACCACCCTCTGAATGAAAAGGTTGCCCCTTTGGTCCCTTTTAAATCTTGCTTATCTCACTTTAACTAGGAGAAAGTGGGGACTACAGATGCTCAAAGCTTCGACTCTCCTGCTCCTCAGATGTTCCTGACCAGCTGTGCTTTTCCAGCAGCACACTTTTCGAAATCTCACATTACACTTATGCCCGCTAGTTTTGGACTCCCCCCACTCTGGGGAAAAGAACTTGGCTATTCATCCTATCCAGGCCCCTCATGATTCTATAAACCTCTAAAGGTCACCTCTCAGCCTCTGATGGTCCAGGGAAAATAACTCCAACATCTTCAGCCTCTCCCTACAGCTCAAACCGTCCAATCCTGGCAACATCCTTGTAAATCTTTTCTGAACCCTTTAATGTTTCATAACATCCTACCTACAGCAGGGAGACCAGAATTGCACACAACATTCCAAAAGTGGTCGAACCTATACAGCCATAGCACAACCTCCCAACTCCTATTGTCAATGCACTGCATTGTCAATAAAGGCAAGCATACCAAATACCATCTTCACCATCCTATCTTGGGACTCCACTTTCAAGGAACTATGAACCTGCACTCCAAGATCTCTATGTTCAGCAACACTCCCCAGGACCTTACCATTTAAGTCCTGCCCTGATTTGCCTTTCCAAGATGCAGCACTACACATTTATCTGAATCAGCCATTCTCAATAGGGGTCATATGACCCCCTTATGGGCCCTAGCACATTTGAAGGGGGACACAGACTGAAAACTGTGAGAAGGGAAGCCCCAAGGGTTTATGGGGACCCAGGTAACTGACCCTATGAAATACCCAAGCAACAACCTTCATTGGAGTCAATAGTTTCCTTCCTATTTATAATATCTTTCCAACACACTGTTTGAATTTGGCACACCTGGTAAATTAATTGTTTAAGCTCCTCCCATGCAGCCTCACTTCAGAGACAGTTGAAAATCAGACTGCACCAAGTCAGCGTATTCAATCAAAGGTTCTCGCATCCATTATCGTCATACTTCATTATCTGAAGGTCAGCATGTCTATTTGTTTATGTTGTATCCCTGTTTGAAAGGGGATCCCTGGAACCTGAGAAGAGCTCCCGGGGGGGGACCGCACCAAAAAAATGATTGAGAATCACTGATCTAAATTAAACTCCATCTGCCACTCTTCAACACATTGGCCCATCTGATCAAGGTCCCGTTGTACTCTTCGCTGTCCACTGCACCTTCAATTGACTTTTTCTTCTAAATCAATCTGTTCAGAAATTTTATCACATATTCTGGAATAGATGGAACTTGAATCTGCGCCTGCTGGCTCAGAGATAGGGACGCTGACACTGAAACAGAGTCCTCGTGTTATATTGAAGGTAGCTGTCTTTACAAATAACAGCTAGTTGGTCAATCTTCATCCATAGTTTTGATTGCCTGAAGACATTGCAGAGGAATTTTCTAGCTTCCCTAATCCACACTATTGGTCCTATCTTTTCCTCTGTGACGGTTCAGAAGTGGCTATTCATAGTACATTAGGCATCGTAAGCTATGAGGCCAGCTTGATGGAACAGTTGGTGTGTTTCTGCCCTTCATTGTTGTATGTTTGTCTGAATATAGTTTATGCAATTAAATATTGTTTAACTCTCCTTTGTTTAGGCCCAATGTTTGTGCAGAGAGGGAGGTGATGATGATTGGCCACAGGCAGCCATGTGTTCAGGCCTTCACTCGGATGGTTAAAGTCTGGAAACAAGGGTGTGAAAGACAGAAGTGGTGCGTGGGACAAGAGAGAAGGTATGTAACCACAGTGTTATCATTCAAATCAACAGCTAAATCCAATTAGTTAAATGAACAGAAATTAAAGATTCCAATTCCATTTTGAGCTGGCGCTTGTGGACTGAGTTATGAGTTATAAATTGTTGTTAATGGAAGATTTTTACAGCAGTTTCTTCTCATATTTTTCTGAAGATATTGCCTTATGATAGGATACAGATCCTTCTCCCATTTAGACTATATTTGGGGGCTCTTGTGGCAAAATTGTAGTGTACCTACCTCTGAATCACGAGACCTGGGTTCAAGTCCCACCTGCTGCAGAGGTATGTACATACATCTTTGAACTGGTTGATTATAAAACAATTATAACTGCCCCTCCTCTTTCTATCTCCACTAAGTGTGCTTTGTTTGTGTGGGACTTGTAAAAGTTAGGTGTTAGCAAGATGGTCAGGTAACTAAAACTGATTCTGCCAACATCACACACATTTCCAACAAGGGATCATTGGCAATGTTCCCAGTAAGCTGCCCAGCCAGACAGCAACTCTAGAGTTCTCACACAGACTACTCACACATTAGCTGCTTTAAATTAGCAGATGTACACAGCCATTTTCAAAACATTGATGGGCTGCACACTTGAACGTAGCAGCCATGCAGTACATAGTCCCTCCTCCCTACCTTTTATCCTAGCCTGCTTGGCACACCGTCCTCATGCCCGAAACGTCGATTCTCCTGCTCCTTGGATGCTGCCTGATCTGCTGCACTTTTCCAGCAACACATTTTTCACCTCTATAAAAATGTGTCTCTCTCTATTACTGATAGATCAAGAGTAGAAATATTGGCTGATCTACTGTGCATAGTGGAGGGATGCTGAAGGGTGAAAATATTATGCATAGTTGAGGTTTGTTTATTCTATTGAGGTTGCTCACTCACTGTTCATTTACTTAACCACTGTGCGACTATACCCCTGTCTTACTGATCTAGAAATCCTGAAGGCGTGGATAATGATTGAGTGACATGCATTCAAATGTGGGGGCAAATTTAATTAAATAAATTTCAATTAATAAGTTAGTATTTGTAATAGAGATTGTGGAAGTACATGGGATGGCATAACTGGGAACTACCCTTTGATACTCATATGCAGTCAATGTTTACTTCAGTTTGAGTTATAGAGTCATAGAAATGTACAGCATAGAAACAGACCCTTCGATCCAACTCGTCCATGCCAACCAGATATCCCAACCCAATCTAGTCCCACCTGCCAGAAGGTGGCACATATCCCTCTAAACCTTCCTATTCATTTTAGTGAAAGTGAGGCCTGCAGATGCTGGAGATTAGAGTCGAGAGTGTGGTGCTGGAAAAGCACAGCAGGTCAGGCAGCATCCGAGGAGCAGGAAAATCAATGTTTTGGGCAAAAGACCTTAATTAGAAATGAAGTTGGGAGTCTCGGGAGTGGAGAGATAAATGGGAGGGGGTGGAGCTGGGGGGGAAGGTAGCTGAGAGTGCAATAGGTGGATGGAGATGGGGTAAAGGTGATGGGTCGGACAGGAGGGTGGAACGGGTAGGTGGGAAGGAAGATGGACAGGTGACCAGTTTCCTCTTTTCCCCTCCCCCCATCCCTCCCCCCACCTTATCCCAGTTCCAACCTTCCAGCTCAGCACCGTCCTCATGACCAGTCCCACCTGTCCATCTTCCTTCCCACCTATCCACTCCACCCTCCTCTCCAACCTATCACCTCTACCCCCACATCCATTCACCTATTGCGCTCTCAGCTACCTCCCCCCCCAGCCTCACCCCCCTCCCATCGATCTGTCCACCCCTGAGGCTCTCAGCCTCATTCCTGATGAAGGGCTTTTGCCTGAAACGTCAGTTTTCCTACTCCTCGGATGCTGTCTGACCTTCTGTGCTTTTTCAGCACCACACTCCCTTCCTATTTAAATGCCTTTTAAATGTTGCAAATGTACCAGCTTCCACCACTTCCTCTGGCAGCTCATTCCAGACACATACCATCCTCTGTGTCAAAACGTTGTCCCTTAGGTCTCTTTTATATCTTTCTCCTCTCACCGTAAACCTATGCCCTCCAGTTCTGGACTCCCCCACCCCAGGGAAAAGACTTTGTCTATTTATCCTATCCATGCCCCTCATGATTTTATAAACCTTTATAAGGTCGTCCTTCAGCCTCCAATGCTCCAGTCTATTCAGCCTCTCCCTCCAGCTCAAATCCTCCAAACCAGGCAACATCCTTATAAATCTTTTCTGAACCCTTTCAAGTTTTACAACATCCTTCTGATAGGAAGGAGACCAGAATTGTATGCAATATTCCAAAAGTGGCTTAACCAATATCCTGTACAGCCGCAACATGACCTCCCGACTCCTTTACTCAGTACTTTGACCAATAAAATAAACCATACCAAACACCTTCTTCACTATCCTATCTACCTGTGACTCTACTTTCAAGGAGCTATGAACCTGCACTTCAAGGTCTCTTTGTTCAGCAACACTCCCTAGGACCTTACCATTAAGTGTATAAGTCCTGCTAAGATTTGCTTTCCCAAAATGCAACATTTATCTAAATTAAACTCCATCTGCCACTTCTCAGCCCATCAGCCCATCTAATCAAGATCCCGTTGTAATCAGAAGTAACCTTCCTCGCTGTCCCATTTCTCCAATCAACTCTGCTGTGAAAGAGAAAAATCAATGTTTGATTAGATTAGATTCCCTACAGTGAGGAAACAGGCCCTTCGGCCCAACCAGTCCACACCGACCCTCCGGTGAGTAACCCTCCCAGACCCATTTTCCTCTGACTAATGCACCTAACACTATGGGCAATTTAGCATGGCCAATTCACCTGACCTGCACATCTTTGGACTGTGGGAGGAAACCGGAGCACCCGTAGGAAACCCACGCTGACACATTGAGAATGTGCAAACTCCATACAGACAGTCGCTTGAGGCTGGAATCGAACCTGGGACCCTGGTGATGTGAGGCAGCAGTGCTAACCACTGAGCCACCGTGCCTCAGCAATTTTAATGAACAGTAATCCAATATGCATCCAAAATGGAAATTGATAGGATTTATTAGATGATACCATATTTCAGCGAGTCACTAACTCCACTCATCAGTGGTTCTCCCTTATGCCCCAACTTGGAGCAGAAGAAGAGCATCTGCAGTTTGAAACAAGCCATTTGATTTAACTGACCTTTGTGGATATTTAGTCTCCACACGACTGTATACCCACCCGTCATCTTCTCTGCTTGGTTGCTTCTGCATACCACCGGCATAGATAAAACAAGTTGAATGCTTCCTTCTGTGCCATAACCATTCTATGATTCATTAACCTTCTAGAAAGGTATAATTCTCCACTACAGTCAACAATAACTGTTATAACTATTACTAACTATTAGTTCCAAGACTTCATTGAAAATATGGGATTTGTAAATGCTTGGATTTCTTTTCAGTTAATTGTCAGTTCTGTTTTTATTTATTCAGCAGGAGAGGAGTTAAAAGTCAGCCCTGTCTCCACTAATGGCAGTTCATTGAGTAATACTGCATACATCTGTTTCTGTTGCTATGCATTAGCATTTGTGTACAAACTGTCCCTGTTTACTTGCTTGAATACATTGTCACGACAAACCAGAAAAAATTCTTTCCAGAATGGGTGGGAAACTGCACATACACAGGCCTGGCCAGAGAATTCAGGTGGGCAAATATACTAGATGACCTTTTGTTTGCCTTACTTAAGGAGGAGAAAATGGGCTTTGGTTTCTGCCAACTGCAGTCGACTGACTACTCTGTAAAATAGTCCATATGGATGCTGGATAAGGACAAAGTGCCACAAGAGTTACTCGCTCAGTAGGTAGCACTCTCATCTCTGCAGGCAAAGGTTGTAGTTTCAAATCCACTTTAGGAGTGCAGGAACTATGGCTAAACGTCAATTCTGAGATTGGGGAGTGTGACAGGCATGTTTCTGTAGTTCAGGTAGATGTTACACATTTAATGGCAATACTCAAAGAAGACCAGAGAGTTCTCCTGGGCAACATTCCCACCTCAGCAAATGCCACCAAAAATATATAGTCATTATCTTTGGTGCTATGGCATCCAAGTGTGTTCAAAATAATTGGTGTGTTTGCCCACATTTTTAAAATTGATTCTGAGAACCTCGACCTCAGTGGCATTTAATGCCCATCCTTAGTTGTCAGTTAAAAGTAATAATTTATGAACATGCAGTGTCGTGTTTTGATAAAGAGTTACTTGCTAGACTATTTTAGAGGATGGGTAAGAATGAACAGGAGTAACATATGCACCAAACCAGGTAAGACTGGCAGGTTTTCTTCTCTAACAGATGTTATTAGAGTCATAGAGACGTATATTACGGAAACAGATGCTTCGGTCCAACTCGTCCATGCCAACCAGATATCCCAACCTAATCCACTCCCACTTGCCAGCACCTGGCCCACATCACTCCAAACCCTTCCTATTCATATACCCATCAAGATGCCCTCTAAATGTTACAATTGTATGAGCCTCCATCACTTCCTCTGGCAGCTCATTCCACACACGTAGCACACTCTGCATGAAAATGTTGCCCTTTAGGTCTCTTTTATATCTTTCCCCTCTCATCCTAAACCTATGCCCTCTAGTTCTGGACTCCCTCTCCCCAGGGAAAAGAAATTGTCTATTTACCCTATCCATGCCCCTCATGATTTTATAAACCTTGATAATGTCACCCCTCAGCCTCCGACGCTCCAGGGAAAACAGCCCCAGCCTATTCAGTCTCTCCCTATAGCTCAAATTCTCCAGCGCTGGCAACATCCTTGTAAATCTTTTCTGAACCCTTTCAAGTTTCACATCATCCTTCCGAAAGGAAGGAGACCAGAATTGCACACAATATTCCAAAAGTGGCCTAACCAATGTCCTGTACAGCTATAACATGACCTCCCAACTCCTATACTCAATACTCTGACCAATAAAGGAAAGCATACCAAATGCCTTCTTGACTATCCTATCTACCTGCGACCCTACTTTCAAGGAGCTCTGAACCTTCACTTCAAGGTCTGTTTGATCAGCAACAGTTTCGAGGACCTTACCATTAAGCCGTGCTAAGATTTGCTTTTCAAAATGCAACCCCTCGCATTTATTTGAATTAAACTCCATCTGCCACTCCTTAGCCCATTGGCCCATCGGATCAAAAGATTCCATTGTAATCTGAGGTAACCTTTTTCGCTGTCCACTACACCTCCAATTTTGGTGTCATCTGCAATCTTACTAACATACCTCCTATGTTCATCTGCAAATCATTTATATAAATGATGAAATGTAGTGGGCCCAGCACTGATCCTTGTGGCATACCACTGGTCACAGGCCTCCAGTCTGAAAAGCAACTGTTCACCACCACCCTCTGTCTTCTACCTTAGAGGTAATTCTGTATCCAAATGACATCTAGCACTTCCTCCTCTGTAAAATGGACATTTTACAAGATGTCACCATCTATTTCCTCACATTTTATATCTTCCATATCCTTCTCCACAGTAAACACTGATGCAAAATATTTGTTTAGTATTCTTCCCCGTCTTCTGCGGCTCCACACAAAGACCACCTCGCTGATCTTTGAGAGGCCCTATTCTCTCCCTAGTTACCCATTTGTCCTTAATGTGTTTGTAAATACCCTTTGGATTCTTCTTAACTCTCTTTGCCAAAGCTATCTCATGTCCCCTTTTTTCCCTCCTGATTTCTCTCTTAAGTATACTCCTACTGCCTTTATACTCTTCTAAGGATTCACTTGATCTATCCTATCTATACCTGACTTATGCTTCCTCCTTTTTCTTAACCATACCCTCAATTTCTTTAGTCATCCAGCATTCCCTATACCTACCAGCCTTTACTTTCACCCTAACTGTCTCTGGACTCTCATTATTTTAATTTTAATATCTATCCCCAATCAGCTTTTGAAAATTCTTGCCTAATGCCATCAAAATTAGCCTTCCTCCAATTTAGAACTTCAACCTTTAGATCTGGTCTATCCTTTTCCATCACTATTATAAAACTAATAGAATTATGATCGCTGGTCCCAAAGTGCTCCCCCACTGACTTCTCAGTCACCTGCCCTGCCTTATTTCCCAAGAGTAGGTCAAATTTTGTACCTTCTCTAGTAGGTGCGTCCACATACCGAATCAGAATTTTCCTGTACACACTTAACAAATTCCTCTCCATCTAAGCCCTTAACATTAGGGAAGTCCCAGTCTATGTTTCTTACCGATAAATGAAATCTCCTTACAAATTTGTTTCTCAATTTCCCGCTGACTATTAAGGGATCGATAATACAATCAATAAGGTGATCATCCCTTTCTTATTTCTCAGTTCCACCGAAATAACTTCCCTGAATGTATTTCTGGGAGTATCCTCCCTAAGTACAGCTGTAACGCTATCCCTTATCAAAAGCGCCACTTCCCTCCTCTCTTGTCTTCCTTTCTGTCCTTCCTGTAACATTTGTATCCTGGAACATTAAGCTGCCAGTCCTGTCCATCCCTGAGCCATGTTTCTGCAATTGCTATGATTCCCAGTCCCATGTTCCTAATCATGCCATCAGTTCATCTGCCTTCCCTGTTAGGCCCCTTGCATTGACATAACTGCAGTTTAATTTATTAGTCCTACCTTGTTCTCTGCTTTATCCCTGCCTGCCCTGACTGCCTGACTCGCTTCTTTTCTCAACTGTACCAGTCGAGATTGATCTCTTTCCCCACTATCTCCCTGGGTCCCACCACCCCATCTTACTAATTTAAATCCTCCTGAGCAGCTCTAGCAAATCTCCCTGTCAGTGTATTAATCCCCTTCCAATTCCAGTGCAATCCGTCCTTCTTGGATAGGTCACTTCTACCCCAGAAGATATTCCAATGATCCAAAAATGTGAAACCTTTTCCCATACACCAGCTCCGCAGCCGCACATTCATCTGCTCTATCCTCCTATTCCTACCCTCAGTAGCTCATAGCACTGTGAGTAATCCAGATATTACTACCCTCGAGGACCTCCTTTTTAAAATTGAACTAGTTAGTCATTGTACTTATCCTGCCATAAATTCAATAAAAATTGGAATTAAGAGTTTAATGATGACCATTAAACTGTTGTTGGTTTATTTGTTGAAAAAACACATCTGGTTCACTAATGTAAAAAAAGCTGCTATCCTTACCTGATCTAGCCTACACGTGACTCCAGAGCCACAGCATTGTAGTTGATAATGCCTTCCAGTGCATAACTTGTTGTGTGAAAAAGTCTGAAGCTTTTTGAGATAATAGAGAGGTGTAATAAGATGTGATACAAATTCACATCTTTTCAATCCAAACATTTCTGTGGCAGCATGGTTAGTTGACAGAAAAGTTGATAAGGGATCTGAGAATTACTAAATAAATCTGGTTTTCTTACAGGACTGCATACTATACAGCATACAGACAGGTTTACAGTATGGACTTTAAGGTGGTCTTGAAGTGTTGTCCAGGGTGGATACAACTCAACAATGAAGCTGGATGTCTCTACCGTAAGTTCCCTTTTTGAATATAAACAACAGCTCCACTCAAGGCTGGTCAGTGATGCATCTTGGGTTTCATTAACAGTATCATCAATATTTTTCTGCTGGCTTAAGGATGGCCTTTAGGTGGTCATGTCTGGACAGGGGTACCACTGTGTCTTCATGGCAACAAATGTTGGCATTTACACTGAAGGGTTAACTCCTGTGTTATGAAGTGGTCACCGACTTATGAACATCCGACTTGTGAACATTCATACTCACGATCGCATTCCATACAGGGATGTAATAATATTAATTTTAAAGATCTGACATGTGAACACTTCCTCGTCCTTATGAATGGCTATTTCATATTGTCCTGCATTATGTTTTGACCTGTGAACAGATTTGAATGGAAACTATCTGCAACCAACATTGCACCAGAAGAAATAAAGCACTCACCACTGATGCAAACCATATAAACAATGAGCTGCTGTTCCAAATAGATTACCTATAAGGCCTAACTTGGACAGTTAGTGGGAGAAACAGTTACCTCATTTTCTATATTGTATCTTTAGGTGTGTGCTACACATTTCCAAAAAATAGTTAACTACATTGAGATGCAGCCTAGCTATGCTGAACCCAATTAGCTGGTAGCTGTGGCTCAGTTGCCTTGCCTCTGAGTATATGGTTAGGGTTCAAGTTACGCTGCAGAGATTTGAGCACAAAATCTACATTAACAATTCAGTTCAGTGCAATCATTTGTTAAACTGAGGTCGTCTTAGCTATTTTAGCTGGATATAAAGTTCTCACCGCACAACTCGACAAAGAACAAGAGACTTAGTCAATAATTATCCTTTAACCAATGCCTAAAATCAGACTATCTAGTCATTAATTCGGTGATATTCGTGGGAACATGTATTGGTTCCCAATTTAATTTTGCCTGTTTACGGTACCAATCTGAATTTATGCTCAAGGTTTTTTCAAACCTCCTAATCAGCTTGTCACCTCTGATCTTTGTTTCTCTGTGTGACTGATGTGCTCCTGAAACTTCAGTGACATTCTAATGGAAAGTTGCATTAGTGTGCTGTTCATTCCTCAGAGTAAAGAGCCTAAAGCACAGTCTAATACACAATGCGCAGTAATAGGGAAGATTGATTAACTGAAAGGATTGCAGTTGTTTGAAAGGAAAATGAAAACTTGCATTTTATACTGCATGTTTCAGAAACTTGGGTCATCTCAAAGCACTTTATTGAAGTATTTTATTGAATTGTTGTAATGTAGGAAACATAGTCACAAATTACTTATAGCAGCTCCCACAAATGGTAATATAATAATCAAATAATCAGTAATTTGTTTTTAATGATGTTGGTTGATGGATAGGAGAGATTTTTAACTTCCATCCAAAATAGCTGCACAATTCATAATGTCTGTCTGGAGGTCAGGTAGCTGAAAATCATTCCAAGATCTGATCAACAATATAATTCAAAATAATTTCCACTCATTTGAGCTCCAGTTGGGAGCTCACCACGCTGGAGTGGGCAAGAAATCTGGGAAGGTGAGACTAAAAAAGGCGTGGGATCACATCTTTATCTGTCACTTCAAATTGAACTGCAATTCCAGTCTTTGGAGAACTTCTTATTTTAAGGATCTTTTTTCTGGTGCTCAGTTCTTCTCTTCCACATCTTGCTGGCAGGTTCATCCTTTCTGGCAACAATTCAACAGGAGCCTGTCACTCAAGACATCCAAGGTAGTGGGTTTTGTGCTGTTGGATTCCAAGGGGTAGATGGAAGTTCATCCAGGTGGAATTCTGACTGCAAGAGGAGAATCTTGGCCGAAATCAGTAACAGGAATTAAGAGACAAAAATAATCCAAGGTCTATCTACATTGCATGTTACAGTCCTAGTTGTTACATGATGCAATGGATTTTCTTGACTTTTCAAAACTTCTATATAGCAGCTTTCACAACCTCAGAACATCTTCAAGTATTTGCAGTCCATTAAGAAATTTGGAGTATAGTCATTGTTGAAGTGTTGCAAATTATTTGTGAGCATGCAGTTCCCAGGATCAAGAAGAAGATAATGACCAAATAATCTATTTCAGTTTTTGATTTTGGTTGAGAGGTATTTAATAGGCAGGATTCTAGGGGGGACTTTTTCTGGTCCTCTTTGCCTAGCGTTATGGGATCATTTACATCCACCTGACAAATCGTAAGGCACCTCATTCTACCCAAAGGTAATATTTCTACCAGGGCAAAAGCTCAGGCAGAAACGCACTGGGATGTCAATCTGGGCTTTGTGCTCTGGAGTGGGACTGGAACTCAGGTGAGAGTCATGGCTGACACTTCATAGCAATCAATCTCACATCGATTGGTCTTAGACAGTCTCAAGCATGAAGTGAGAAAAACCCTCAGTAGTGGAGAGTTTGGAAACCAAAGGTCCAGTGTCCCTGTTTTTCCATTCAAAATGCACTTCCCATATCTCATGTCTCAACCATCCTCCATCCCCCATCTCCCACCCCCCAGTAAATGGATCTCATTCTTTTTCATGGCTGACCTTCATACTTAGATAAAAGTCAACCTTTTTTTCTGCTGAGAAAGGTTGTACTCACATCGGGAGTTGACCTCAATTTTTCTCCTCAATTGCAAATTTTACTCACCCAATAAGTCAGTGCATATGATTTAAGCAGATCATGTAGGGCTTGTTGGCAATAAATATGCTGAAATTCTCTGAAATTTAAGACTTGCTCCACCTAGACCGGATCAAATATGACAAGGGATGAACAGAAATGGATCTTGCAACAAAAGAAATGAAATACGAAGTTGGTTTCAAGCTGAAAGTCATAATGTTTGCTTACTAGTTGAATAACTGCTGTTGGGAGAGAATTTTGGTATTAGTGTAAAACTAGTACACCAATAGAAGAAGAAGGAATCTATCTTGAAAAAGATGCCCAACGTCATATACATCAGAAAACATGGAACTGCTACCGGCCAGATCTTCAAAAACATGTGTTGCGTCGGTCCTCAAATTGTTAGAATCGTCATTAGAAATGCAATGAGTATACATATAACTGAGTCAACCATATCATGTTCTGAGTCCAGTAAGATTTGAACAATTTTTGAACAATTTCTGCAGATGCTCCATGAAATGAAAATATCAAGTGTGGCAGTAGAAGACTAAGATTGCTTGTGATAACCGAAGGAAGTCTGTCAGACAGTAACAAAAGTACTTGTACTTGTTGGCCTAGATTATTTGACCTTTGGATCATTGGATGTATGACCCAAGATGTTCATTAGTCCCCACAGCCATGCTGACTCTGTGGGAATTGCTTGGGAAATGTGAACTTCTGGCAGCTGTTCCCCTCTTCCTGTGGTCCTCCCAAAATAACCTCCGAGTCTTCAAACAGCTCTGACATACTCACTTGGACAATTACCTAGGATATGTTTGACAAGAAAATTCTAGTCTAACTCGTGGCTAACTGTGCAACTGAACGCAGTCACTCGAAATTGAAGGCCATCACTCACTCACTGACCCGACCTGCCAAAACATCGATCCTCCTGCTCCTCGGATGCTGCCTGACGTGCTGTGCTTTTCCAGCACCACATTCTCGACTCAGATCTTCAGCATCTGCATCCTCATTTTCTCCTAATCCTGATCCAGCCTCATTAGTTATGTTGTACAAGCTAACCACACTAGCCCCTCTTGAACTGACCAAACTAGCCCCGACTCAACTATCTACGCACCTGCCTGTCATCTCCTCCACTTTCCAATTTACCTGCTTATCTCATGCATCTACCACCCTGCCCATTCATGCATTCATTCACTCACTCATTCACCAACATTCATCCTTTCATCCATTCACAAACATTTGCACTTAAATGTATGGCAGCTGGTATTCTCTCTCCCTCTGCATAAAGTTTTACTGCTACAAGAAAGCTTTGTAATTGAAGTTTTCTCCGTATTTTTGAAGGAGCTTGGATTGGAAAGCCTATCAAAACATGGAACTGTGTCATAAAAAAGTAAGAGCAGAGCAATAACCTGTTGGTGATTGCAGTTTTGCAGAAGATCTGTATCTTTGTCACACTGACATGATTGAAACTCTCACCGTCTTAACTGTGGAAAGGAAATGACAATAAAAAAAAGCTCCAGTGAAAACCACAGAGCATGAGAGGACAAGATTAACGGTAGTACCAGCTGCAAGTCCAGTGGAACAAACTGAAAGCCTATTTCAATTTTTAAACATAAAAACATGCTGAAAATCACGTTTCTTGCAGGAGTTTTTATTCATGTCGACAGTTCTTTATTCTTTATTCAGTTTTTGATCTCCCTACTTTTCCTTTTTCTTACTATTTCCTCACTCTTGCTCCTGGTCTCTCAAATAAATAAATTAATAAGCTGTTTTGTGGAATGCTCACCAGTGATCACTTTTAAGCTGAATATTTTAGGATGCTTACTGTCTGCTGGCAAAGGAGAGCATGTGTAAAGTCTGATGGAATTTGCAAATTTAAGTTGTCTCTGCCTGAAACAGATGATCACACAGTGTGCCCAGTTATAAACCTGGCAAGACCTGTGACCAAGGGGCAGCAAAAGGTTCTTCCCTCATTCCCCTTCCTGCCTTCCAACTGCAGACAGCCTGTTTTTCAAGCAAGAAACAGTTGAAAGTCCATCCCACTGCCTGCAGGAATTACAGAAAGAAAACAGGATATTGGAAAAATAACATGCAAGAGATTGCAGTTGTGGAGATAATGTGTATAACACTGTGTCTGAGCTGTGTTAATAGCCACAGTTGCTAGTTTGCATTTATTTTTTGCCAGGACTTTTCTTCCCCACAACATAACTTGATTTTATTTTTCAAAAGTCAGATGTAATAACATTAAGATAACGTTTAACTTGAGAAATAACTTACCTGTGCATAATATTAAAAAGTCAGAACATTTTGCCCTGAGCAACTTCTGTTTGTTTTACTGAATGGAAAAATTAGCTTGCAAAGGTCAGGGGACATAATAGTATTAACCCATGCAATGACATGTAAACATTAGCCGCAGTTTAGGATGGATTGGGTAGATGAGAAAAGAAAATTATATAGCATCTATCATGAATTCAGGATGTTGAAATGTCTTTACAGTCAGTGAAGTTCTCTTTGTGGTGTGATCCGTATGTAATTGGGTAAATATGGTAACCAAATAAGTGCGCAGCAAGGTTCTGCAAACGGAACCGAGATAAATTATCAGGTTAGTTGTTCTTATTGGTTCTGGTTGTGTAATAAAAGTTTGACATATTAATTAGAGAACTTTATGTTTTCAAGTAGTCATGAAAGATGTTTTTATGTCTACATGAACAAGGAGATGGTGCTAGGGCTTAACATCTTTTCCGAAAATCAGAATCTCCAGTAGTGCAATACTGCCTTAATGCTGCACTGGAAGGTTAATAAGTGTAGATTATTTCCTTGATTCTCTGGATCCACAATCTTCTGATTTGGAGGCAAAGGTTCTATCCATTGAGTAAAGGCTGACCCTTAGGTGACTAAGGCTGAAGAGTGGTTCAGTGAGTCTGTCTGTTCTTTAGTTTAGCAAGTCCAATCTATAATTTTAAATGGGATTCCAGTGTAGCTCTTAGCACAATCAGGATTATTTGATAAGCACTGTCAGATTCTCCCCGAATATCGGTTGGGCTTAGTTTGATTCATTTGTACATGCTAAATGTTTCACTTATTCAAGCACCAGGCCTTGTTCTTAAATGCAAAGGGAATATGTACATTGCATTGCCCTTTCCTTGTTAAAAAGAATGCAGACAGCGGACCCCTGCTGCATCCCCATGACAACACCCTGACCAATCCAAAGTCAACTTACCTGGTTTTAACTTCATCAGTTGACTAAGATTGATGGATATTCAAATTGTATCTCCATGTCAATCGTAGTCAAGTCAATCTGTGTTGTCTTCTCATGCTGTATAATGTTGGTTTTCTTGCATTTCAGTCCTGATGAGCATAAGATGAAAAGCTGCTACATTTAGTCTGCTTTTAGCAATGTTTAAGTATTAATTTGGCATGGACAAGATCTTGTACAGAAGTTGTGTGTTTTTTTTTCCCTTGCCAATGTAAACAAAATTAACACCCAGGAGCTCTTCTCTCCTGGCTGCAGATGGCTACAATCAGTGATAATGAAGAAAATAAGACCCAAACATAATGGACCTCAAGCAAAGCTGTTTTATCATCTGTGGCTCAGTGTTGTAACCTTTGCTGATGAGTTGGAACATTGTAGATTCACGTTCCACTCTGGAAATTTTAAGACGTAATCTAGCCTTGTGCCTCAGTATAGTACTGAGGGAGTGTTAAATGTGCCACCTTCATTAACTGAAGTCCCACTTGCCCTTTACAGTGGACCTAGAAGATACCAAGGAGCTATTTTGAAATGGAACAAGGGAGTCCTAACAGTATTTATCCTTCTACTAATATTGTATTCATAATCAAGAGAGATACTAAATTGTTTTAATAGAATACAATTCAATACAGCGCAGGAACAGACTCTTCGTCCCTCCAAGCCCGTACCGATCCTAATCCTTCTTTAGATCAGTTACTTATTGTCCATGTATTGTTTCTATCTCTCTGCTCACCCCCGTTCATGTGTCTATTAAGATAAGCCTTAAATGTTACTAATGTGTCTGCTTCCACTACTTCCACTGGCAATGAATTCCCGGCACCCACCACCCTCTATGTGAAAAAATTTCTCTGCACTTCTCTCTGTCACCTTGAACCTGTACCCTCTTGTAGTTGACCTTTCCACCCCGGGGGAAAAAAGCCTCTGACTATCCACCCTATCTATGCCTCAATTTTGTAGACCTCTATCAGGTTGTCCTTCAGCTTCCAGCACTTCATCAGAGACTCTCACTGATGATGTTACCTAGTATGGTGAAAAAATGTCTGAAAACAAACCTTGCAGCTCATCGAACTAACTTGCATACTTATCATCATCCCGAGCTATAAATCTTCTCAAAAATTGTTATCCAATCTCTCTACATAACTAAAACCCTCCAGAGCAGGTAATATTCTGGTATATCTTCTCTGCACCTCTCAAAAGCATTCATGACCTTCTGATAGTGCGACAACCAGAACTGCATCCAATATTCCAAATGTGGCCTTACTAAAATTTTGTACATCTGCAACATAAATTTAATTCAATTCAATTCAACTTGCCAACTTTTGTATCCAATACCGTAGCTGATGAAGGCAAGTGTGTTGTATATCTTTTTGATCGTCTTATCCACTTGCATTGCCACTTTCAGAACTCTAGGGACCTATTTGCCCAGATCCTTCTGTACGTCAATGCTGCCAAGGGTTCTGCCATTTATTGTGTAATTCACACCTGAATTTCATTTTCCAAAATACATCACATCACATTTGTCCAGATCAAACTCCACCTGCCATTTCTCTGCCCAAATTGGCAATCTATCCTTATCCCACTGTATTCTTTGACAATCTGCCTCACTAACTACAACTAGCCAATTCAGTGGTGTCAATCACAAACTTGCTAATCACACCACTTACACTTTCCTCCAGATCATTTAGATATATTACAAACAATAAAGGTTCCAGCACTGATCCCTGTGGAACACCACTAGTTACTGATCTCCTTTCTCTCTGTCTTCTATGACCAAGCTTGTTTTGTATCTATCTAGCCAGCTCACTCCAGATCCTATGAGACTCTACCTTCTGTACCAGCCTGCCATAGATAACCTTATCAAATGCTTTACTAAAGTCCATGTAGACCTTATCCTCTGCCCTTCACTCAATAATTTTTGTCACCTCCTAAAATAAACTCAATCAAATTGGTGAGTCATGAATTTCCCCGCAATGCCATTTGCTTCCAAATGCAAATAAATCCTGTCTCTCCATATCTTTTCCAATAGCTTCCCCACCACTGATATCAAGCTAACTGGCCTGCAATTAGAACATAGAACAATACAGTGCAGAACAGGCCCTTTGAGCTCGATGTTGCGCCGACCTGTGAACTATTCTCAGCTCATTTCCCCTACACTATCCCATCATCATCCATGTGCTTATCCAAGGATTAAATCTCCCTAATGTGGCTGAGTTAAGTACATTGACAGGTAGGGCATTCCACGCCCTTACCACTCTGAGTAAAGAATCTGCCTCTGACATCTGTTTTAAATCTATCACCCCTCAATTTGTAGTTATGCCCCCATGTACAAGCTGACCTCATCATCCTAGGAAACGGACTTTCATTGTCTACCCTATCTAATCCTCTGATCATCTTGTATGTCTCTATCAAATCCCCTCTTAGCTTTCTTCTTTCCAATGAGAACAGATCCAAGTCTCTCAGCCTTTCCTTGTAAGACCTTACCTACAGACCAGGCAACCTCCTGGTAAATCACCTCTGCACCTTTTCCAATGCTTCCACATCCATCCTGAAATATGGCGACCAGAACTGTACACAATATTCTAAGTGCGGCCGCACTAGCATTTTGTATAGTTGCAGCATGATATTGCGGCTCCGGAACTCAATCCCTCTACCAATGAAACCCAACACACCATATGCTTTCTTAATGCTGCTGGACATCCACACTACCAAGAATCGTTCCATTGACCCAGTACTCTGCCTTCCTGTTATTCTTCCCAAAGTACATCACCTCACATTTAGCTGCATTGAACTCTATTTGCCACTTCTCAGCCCAATTCTGCAGTTTATCCAAGTGCTCCTGCAACCTGTAACATTCTTCCAAACTGTCCACTACTCCACCGACTTTAGTGTCATCTGCAAATTTACTAATCCATTCACCTATGCCTGCGTCTAAGTCATTTATAAAAATGACAAACAGCAGTGGTCCCAAAACAGATCCTTGTGGCACACCACTAATAACCGGACTCCAGGCTGAATATTTTCCATCGACCACCACTCGATGCCTTTTTTCAGAAAGCCAGTTTCTAATCCAAACTGCTAAATCACCCTCAATCCCATGCCTCTGCATTTTCTCCAACAGCCTACCATGTGGAACTTTATCAAAGGCTTTACTGAATTCCATGTATAACACATCAACTGCCCTACCCTCATTTACATGCTTGGTCACCTTCTCAAAAAACTCAATGAGGTTCGTGAGACACGACCTGCCCTTAACGAAATCATGTTGACTATCTGAAATCAAATGTTGCTTGCTAGATGATTATAAATCTTATCTCTTATAATCCTTCACAAAACCTCTCTTACAACAGAAGTAAGGCTCACTGGTGTATTTTCTGGATTATCTCTGTTTTGCTTCTCAAACAAAGGAACAACATCGGCCATTCTCCAGTCCTTTGGAACTTCACTTGAGGCCATCAGTGTTTACTGTGAAGAATTACATGAAAGATATAGAATGTGAGAAAATAGATGGTGACATCTTGAAAAATGTCCATATAACAGAGGAGGTGGTGCTGGATGTCTTAAAATGCATAAAAGTGGATAAATCCCCAGGAGTTGATCAGGCATACTGTAGAACTCTATGGGAAGCTAGAGAACTGATTGCTGGGTTCATTGCTGAGATATTTGCATCATCGATAGTCGCAGGTGAGGTGCCAGAAGACTGGAGTTTGGCAAATGTGGTGCTACTGTTTAAGAAGGGTGGTAAGGACAAGCCAGGAAACTATAGATCAGTGAGCCTGATGGTGGTGGGCAAGTTGTTGGAGGGAATCCTGAGAGACAGGATTTACATGTATTTGGAAAGGCAAGGATTGATTATGGATAGTCAATATGGCTTTGTGCGTGGGAAATCATGTCTCACAAACTTGATTGAGTTTTTTGATGAAGTAACAAAGAAGATTGATGAGGGCAGAGCAGTAGATGTGATCTATATGGACTTCAGTAAGGCATTCGACAAAGTTCCCCATGGTAGACTAGTTAGCAAGGTTAGATCTCATGGAACACAGGGAGAACTAGCCATTTGGACACAGACCTGGCTCAAAGGTAGTGGGTGGTGATGGAGCGTTGCTTTTCAGATTGGAGGCCTGTGACCAATAGTATGCCACAAGGATCGGTGCTGGGTCCAGAACTTTTTGTTATTTATTTAATGATTTGGATGTGAACATAGCAGATATAGTTAGTAAGTTTGCAGATGACACAAATTGGGGGTGTAGTGGACAGCAAAGGAGGTTACTTCAGATTACAATAGGATCATGATCCGATGTGCCAATGGGCTGAGGAGTGGCAGATGGAGTTTAATTTAGATAAATGCAAGGTGTTGCATTTTGGAAAAGCAAATCAGAACAGGACTTTTTAATTTAATGGTAAAGTTCTAGGGAGTGTTGCTGAACAAAGAGACCTTGGAGTGCAAGTTCATAGCTCCTTGAAAGTGGAGTCGCAGGTAGATAGGATAGTGAAGAAGGCATTTGGCATGGTTTCTTTTATTGGTCAGATCATTTACTATTGGAGTTGGGAGGTCATGTTGTAACTGTACATAAATTAGTTAGGCTTGAAAAGGTTCAGAAAAGATTTACAGTGATATTGCCAGGGTTGGAGGATTTGAGCTATAGGGAGAGGTTGAGTAGACTGGGGCTGTTTTCCCCTGGAGTGTTGGAGGCTGATATTTGACCTTATAGAGGTTTATAAAGTCATGAGGGGCATGGATAGGATAAATGGACAGGGACCTGGGCTGAGGGTGTCCAGAACTAGGCATAGGTTTAGGATGAGAGGGGAAAGATATAAAAGGGATCTAAGGGGTAACGTTTTCACACACAGGGTGGTGGGTGTATGGAATGAGTTGCCAGAGGAAGTGGTGGAGGCTGGTACAATTACAACATTTAAAAGGCAATTGGATGGGTCTATGAATAGGAAGGGTTTAGAGGGGTATGGGCCAAGTGCTAGTAAATGGGAGTAGATTAAGATAGGATAACTGGCCAGCATGGACGAGTTGAACAGAAGGGTCTATTTTCATACTGTACAGCTCTATGACTCTTTGACATTTCATTGCCCCCTTTAGCTCTCCTAACTCTCCTTTTGAGCTCTTCCTTACCTTCTCTATACTCTTCAAGGACTTTGTCTTCACTTGCCTGGACATTAGGCATGCTTTTTCTTGACTAAGCTGATAACTTCCCCTGTTATCCAAGGTTCCCAAACCCTACCATTCCTGGTCTTCATTTTAAAACTATACTTTCCTGTTTGTGTTTTAAAATGATCTTTACTGGATTAGAACATGGCCAGTACATTTAACATCATTCAAATTGACCATAATTTTTGTAGACTTTCAATCAGTAATTACCAGAGCAGAACTCAGATATTATCCTGCTGAAATGCCACACCTTTACAGTGCACAAATCAAACCAGACTAGCAGACCAGCTGTCTGTCTGTCCTAGTTTGAGCAAACAAGAGCTAATTAAACTCATTACACCTGAAGTGGGTCTAATAGTTCAAAATTGCTCTTCATATAAATTAACAGTGGTCATTGCCAGAGAAATAGAAACCAGTTGTTACATAGAAACAATCTCATTAAGTTGAAACTGATTCTGCCAGGAAGTCCATCACATGACCAAAACCCTGGCTTTTGACAAATGGTTAAATTGTAGTTTCTGGATTGCCTTACTTCAGTCTGATAAAGACCTAATTATTTCAAACATTCATCTACTAAGAATCTAATTGATGATACTACTGCCAACCTTCAGGCTTAGCTAAGATAAAAACAATCATTAGCCTTGAAATATTAACTCTGTTTCTCTCTCCACAGATGCTGGTAGACCTGCTGAGTTTCTCTAGCACTTTCTTTTTATTTTGGATCACCAGCATCCACAGTGTATTGCTTTAGTTTTTTGTTAAGCCTGGCTTTTGTCTAAATATTCTGCAAAACCTAGTTCTGGAAGAAATTTTGCAAGCGCTGAAAAATATCTCACTGTACTATCTCCCTGTTATCCTTTAATAAAAGGAATTCTACAACTTCATGCACTTGAATTCAAATGTCGATGGAAAAGAGCATTCATGGACGTTGGCTTACTGGACTGAAGTCAAAATCATGTGAATTAATGTCCACATCTTTGAGTTTTAACTTATTCTTTTTTAAAAATCTTTTCTCTTCCTTGCTTATATCAGGGTGTGTGTTATAATCATTTCCTTGGGTATGAATCAACTGCACCTTTATTTAAATCCTGAAAAGAGCTTGTTACTGTTTTTTTAAATGAACTTAGCAAACAGGGTTTTCAGGGAACACACCATGGCCTATTTAACAATGGAAAAGAAATAGAAACAACACTGGATAGAAGAAGAGGAAAATACAAGTTCAATTAATTTCTCCCTGTTATCCTTTAATACGTCACAGAGTGTCTGGTCACTATGTCGTTGTATGTGGGAACTTACTTGAAATACGCTTTTGAAATTACAGCACTGCTCTTCAAAAAGTACTTCATTGGTTGTAAAGTGTATCTCGAAGTCTTAATAGGTGCTATTCTTCTATTCAAGAGAGGTTGCACATTGAGCTACAACAGGCAAAGCCACACTTGCGTTTTGTGGGTCTCTGCTTGTACAATGCTACCCGAATAAACAGTGTAAAACCAGTTTGCCTCTTGCACTGTGTCAGAAGGAAGTGGCTCAGACACCCTGTGTAAACTCAACCTGACCCTCATACTTCTTGCTTAACACCAAGGATAGAATCAGGAAGGCAGCCGACCAAATCTTTTAACTGGAATTGTTATTGTGACCGGCTGCATTCGACATCTCTATAATTAGATTACTTTAATCACTTTGGCTGTACATTTTGTGGAGTTTGCTTTCCTTCATTCAGACCACTATAATTAACTGCCTTTCATTTTCCCAGACTCAACTTTCCTCACGGATCCCATTAGGAAAATGAATCACTAGCAAAAAAAACTCAGAGGAAAAGAATTTGAAATTGTGTTGATGTTTTGACTCTTTTATTTGCTGATTTTTCTTCTCTTTTCATGGTTACATTTTGTGGTTTGATTGAGGTTTAATGCCTAGAGATAGGGCAGGATAATTATCTTCAGGATTACTCATTGGACTTAAAAGACTTGTGGAAGAGCTGGTCTGAGTACTCGCTCCTTCTTCAGCTAAAATTATTTCTCTTATCCTTGTGGTCCATTTGGCATTGTGAAGAGCAGAATTGGGTGCAGTTCTGCAGTAGAAACAAAATGATGCCAATATGAGTGTGACAGCTTTATTTACTTAGGCTATTTTAAAACTTTTATTTTGCATGTTCTTCCCATAGAGATTTGAGTAATTACATTTATATGAAAATAATTGATGGAAAACTCACCACATTGTACAAAAAAGATTATAGCACAGGAACAGGCCTTTCAGCCCTCCAAGCCTGTGCCGCCACATTTTACTTTTCCATACCAAAACCATCTTTACTTGCAGAATCCATATCCCTCTATTCCCGCCATATTCGTCTTCAAAGCTGCTATTGTGTCTGCTTCCACCAGGCACTTTCTACCCTTTGAATTGAAATATCTGCCTTGCACATCTCTTTAAACTTTCCCCACCCTTGCACCTTGAACCTGTGTCCCCCAGTAATTGACCTCTCTAACCTGGAAAAAAGTCTCATACTTTCCACTTTCTCCATGCTATTCACAATCTTATACACTTTTATTAGGTTGGCACTCAATCTCCTGCATTCTAGTGAAAACAAACTCAGCCTAGCCAACCTTCCTTCATAGCTAAAACCCCCATACCAGGCAACATCCTGGTAAACCTTTTCTGTACCTTCTCCAAAGTATCCACATCCTTTTGGTAGTGCGGTGCCTAGAATTGTATGCAGTATTCCAAGTGGGGCCTAACTAAAGTTTTATAAAGCTGCAGCATAACTTGTCTATCCTTATACTCTATGCCCCTTCCAATGAAGACAAGCATGCCATAGGCCTTTTTTATTACCTTATCTGTCTGCGCTGCCACATTCAGTGATGTATAGACTTGCACACCCAGATCCCTCTGCATATCAATCCTCCTAAAGGTTGTGCCATTCACTGTAATTTCCATCTGTACTTGACCTTCTAAAATGTATCACCTCATGTTTGTCTGGATTAAACCTTATCTGCCATTTTTCTGCCCTTGCCTCCAATTGATCTATATCCTGGAACTTTGCTTCCCTTTCTCTGATTCTCACCAAATGGAGGGACTTCAGTGCCATGACTGGGAGGAGGATGTAACCAATGTGTAGCTTGCATAGGTAGCGAATAATGCTTGTAGCCCATCCATTGATTATAGTGCATCGCCTCACCATTGAAAGCTGTGTCATTCTGTAACTGTAATACTTGCTCTATTGACAGCATTTTTTCAGTGACTGTGATAGAAAATAAATTATAAAATGGATAGCCAACTAGAACGTGCCCAATTCCTTCCATTGGGTTAAGTGAATGTGATCTCCGTTTTTCGCTAAGCATTTCCAATGACTGGAAGCTTCTACGAACAGCTTGTATCTTGTCATATTTCTGCACCATGTCTATCATGATACGTTCATTACATTTTGAGACTTTTCTGAGGAAGAAGCTCAGAGGACTGTGTATTCTCTCAGAAACCCACTACCCTCGGCCAAGGATGGAAGCAGGATGTGGCAGTAATAGCTGATCTCCTTTGTGTAGCACTCAGAGTACTGTAATGGACTTCTTGTGATGAGAAAGTGAAAATTCAACAGAATCACTAGTGATGGCTTTCCATCAATATCCTGCTATGAGATTTATTTGTTTGGATGGTAGATTAGGATGTGCATGAATATTGTTTGGGCAACAGTATGTATTTATGTATTCAATGAGGAGAATTTTAGATTTGATTCGAGTAATCTCTTGATGTTTGCTGTCTGGACTCTAACATGAAGAGTTACCATCTAGTAATTCTAGTAGAATCACCATCTAGTATGTACCCCCCAAATTATAGTACATTCCAGATAGCAGGAAGAGTAATTGTTGCCAAAACTTTTAAAATTTGATTTTTAAAATCCAGAGATTTGCTTCAGGTCATGACTTATTCTTGATCGTAATTTTTATATCCAAATGGCGAAATCCACCATCAAAGAGCTTATAACTGGAGACACAGACTGTGATTGCTTTTATCACTGCAAGAAAAGGCCATATTTCACATAGCGGATGTATTTCTGTCCCATGCATAGGAACCTCTTAAATTTCTTCAAAGAACCTGTGCAAAAATGTTGATTTGTTGGATTTCTATCTTCCGCCTTGTGTGAATGAGCTGTTGTATCTGCAGTGAGCTGTGGGTTATTACTGAATGATGTTACACTGAGCAAGAAAGATTAAATCCTCAGATAGGATGGAGGGTTTCAAAATTCTGTATTTCAACAGGGTCTCATTAGAAGAGGCATTCCAGGTTGAATGCTGTCATTGTGTGAGTTGACTTCCGTGGCTAAGCTTGGCCCAGAGTTTTCAAAGACTAGCTAGTCTTTTTTGTATTTAATAAGGGAGACTCCTGAAATCCTGTCTGTGGCCACAGTTCCTCATGTGTGAATTGATAGCCCCCAAGGCTCAATCCAACACTTTACGCTCAAGTTACTGTTATTGTACTGCATGTGTGATGAATCGGTCAGTAAATCTGTTTCTTTTGTTCATGATTTTCTCCATTTTGAAGCTGCAGCTTTTCTTTAGTTTTGGAATCAAGTTGAATGGGGCATCAACATATTAATTTTTGTTCTTTCCTTCATCTATTTGTCTCATTTGTTTGCTTACTCTTGAGGTTCAAGTTTCTGCCTTCCTATACATGTTGGTGTTGACAACATTATAAGTAGTCTTGACTTTTGTTTTGATCTAACGTTCACACAGGAAGGCGCATCTTCCAGCATTAGATAACAATTTGGTGCTGTCAAGTGTGCAGCCTGGCCTGTTCAGGTCACCTCTAAGAACAAGAAAATGCAGTTTGACCTGGTAATGAAAGAATAGCATATCCCTGACCAGGAACATTGTATGACTTGACTAATAAACTTCTCTTTGATGACTGTGTCTCTTGAACACCTTGTTTATTCCTGTCTATAACTGATGCTGACACTGGTTAAAGCACATTATCTATTTAAACTGATTTTGTAATAGCAAACCAGTATCTATAATCAGAAGCAATTCAGTAACAATGAAATGCTTTGGGATGTTCTGGAGGTATAATACCATGCTATACAAATGAATGCTCTATCAATCCGGGTATGAAGTATGTCAAACTATAGTTTAAATTTATATATTGTTTTAAAGTAAGAAAAGGACATCACATTAAAAAAAAATGCTAAACTATCAACATAATGAATGCTTGGAATGTGGTTAACTCAGTTGGCTGAACAGCTGGTTTACAATGCAGAGTAACACCAGCAGCTCAGGTTCAATTCCTGCACCAGTTGGTGTTACCATGAAGGTCCTGTCTCCTTGACCTCACCCCTTGCTCTTGACATTGTAACCTTCTGGTTAAACTCAGTGTTGATCATCTCTCTCTCTCGCAAGACAGTAGCCCAATGGGATTGTGCTGGCTTTTCCATTCTTAAATTTTTCAGAAGTGAGAGGGTTCAGAAAAGATTTATAAGGATGTTGCCAGGATTTGAGCTACAGGGAGAGGCTCACTAGGCTGAGGCTGTTTTCCCTGGAGCGTCGGAGGCTGAGGTTTATAGAGGTTTATAAAATCATAATATTCATTTAACCATAGGATAAATAGACAAAGTCTTCTCCCTGGGGTGGGAGAGTCCAGAAGGAGATGGTATTGGTTTAGGATGAGAGAGGAAAAATTTAAAAGGGACCTAAGGGACAACTTTTTCACGCAGACAGTTGTGCGTGTATGGAATGAGCTGCCAGAGAAAGTGGTGGAGGCCGGTACAATTACGATATTTAAAAGGCATCTGGATGGGTATATGAATAGGGAGAGTTGTGAGGGTTATGAACAAATGCTGGAAAATGGGACTGGATTAGGTTAGAATATCTGGTCGGCATAGACAAGTTGGACCGAAGGGTCTGCTTCCATGCTGTACATCTCTATGACTCAATAATTGACCTGGGTCCAAGTTCCTGAAGTTTGAAACCCAATCCAATTCACAAGAACAAGTCCTTTTAATACAACACTCACATCACAACATTAATAGTGTATTAACACTTTGGTAATGTATTGAACTCTTAAACAAATTGGCTGTTATATATCTTAGTTACGGATATTGCATTCTGGTAAAAGAAACAAGGACAGGTCTATACAATTAAAAGTAGGATTTGAGTAGTGTTCTAGAACAGAGAGACCCAAGGGTTCCAGTGCATAATTCTTTGAACTTTACACCACATATAGAGAGGCTGGTCAAGAAGGCATTTAGCATGCATGCCTTCATTGCTCGGACCTTTTGAGTATAAGAATTGGGATGTTATTTTGAGATCTTACTGGACTTTGAAGCTGTTCTGGAGTACTGTGTTGAGTTCTGGTTGCCCTGTTGTAGGAAAGATATCATTAATCTGGATAGGGTTCAGAGGATATTTACAGGGTATGTTGTGGGGAATGGAGGGTTTGATTTATAAGTAGAGGTTGATAGGTTGGGATGTTTTTCACTGGAGTATAGGAGGGTGAGGGATGATCTTATAGAGGCTTATTAAATCATTAGGCATATGGATAAAGGGAATGACAAGTATCTTTTCTCGAGAGTGGGGGATTTCAAGACTGGGGACATATTTTTGAGGTTGATAGGAAAAGATTTAAAATAGACATATGGGGAAATTTATTTTACACTGTGTGATTCGTGTGTGGAATGAACTTCGAGGAAATGATGGATGTGGGTATAGTTACAATGTTTAAAAGACATATTGATGTGCAGGCAAGTGGGACATCTTCCTGATGAAGAGCTTAGGCTCGAAATGTCGACTCTCCTGCTCCTCAGATGTGCCTGACTGGCTGTGCTTTTCCAGCACCACACCTTTTGACTCTGATCTCCAGCATCTGCAGTCCTCACTTTCTCCTAATGAATTGATTGGACCAAAGGATCTGTTTCTGTGCTGTATGGCTTTGACTCTAGTGCTAATATCAACCAGACAAGATAATAAGGCACCAAGCACTTTAAGAAAATGTTGAACAATTTAACTGTGTGCTGAATGATATAATAATGCATCAAATATTTTAAGATCACAACAAACATGATACCCCATGGAACACTGCCATATCCTGTTCAATTTATTACTGTATTAACAATATTATAATAATGAATGCTACAGTGCAAACAAGTGTAAGCATTTAAGCACTTTAATATTAAAGTAAACTTTATAATAGTGTATACTAATCATATCAATTGCATGCTAAATATAAAATGGGGAATGAAATAATATATTCAGTACTGAATATCAATACTGCAAGCAGTATTGCCCATTTCAAATCAAATTGATTCAGAAGCAAACATTATAATACCATAACAAAGAGTAGGGGAAGTCTTCCCTGTGTTCTACCCAATATTTATCATAGAGCATAGAACATAGAAGAATACAGCGCAGTACAGGCCCTTCGGCCCTCGATGTTGCGCCGATCCAAGCCCACCTAACCTACACTAGCCCACTATCCTCCATATGCCTATCCAATGCCCGCTTAAATGCCCATAATGAGGGAGAGTCCACCACTGCTACTGGCAGGGCATTCCACGAACTCACGACTCGCTGAGTAAAGAACCTACCCCTAACATCTGTCCTATACCTACCCTCCCCTTAATTTAAAGCTATGCCCCCTTGTAATAGCTGACTCCATACATGGAAAAAGATTCTCACTGTCGACCCTATCTAAACCTCTAATCATCTTGTACACCCCTATCAAGTCACCCCTAAACCTTCTTTTCTCCAATGAAAACAACCTCAAGTGCCTCAGCCTTTCCTCATACGATCTTTCTACCATACCAGGCAACATCCTGGTAAACCTCCTCTGCACCCGTTCCAGTGCCTCCACATCCTTCCTATAGTATGGCGACCAAAACTGCACACAATACTCCAGATGCGGCCGCACCAGAGTCTTATACAACTGCAACATGACCTCAGTACTCCGGACCTCAATTCCTCTACCAATAAAAGCCAGTACGCCATATGCCTTCTTCACCGCACTATTTACCTGGGTGGCAACTTTCAAAGATCCTTCCACTAATCTCAATAAATGCCTATTGTCACAATGTGGTGAATTTCCCACATTACATTTCAATTATTTTATTGGCTGTAAAGCACTTTGGAATAGTGGGTTGTGAAAGGTGCTACATAAATATAGTTTCTGTTTTCTGAGCATGTTTTTTGCTTTTACAGAATAAAACTGTTCCCTGAATGCTAATGTGTTAATGCTAAATTTTTGCCTATACTTTCTGCAAGTTGAATCCAGTTCAACCATTCTGACTGCATTTTAAAAATCTAGATCATTTACAATGTTCCTCCTAACCTGCTGACCATACTGCAAATCCACATTGTACTAAACAGTGAAGCAGCTAACTTTGTTTAATGTGCACAAGTGAAGCCATGCAGCATCTTAAAGGGATTACCAACCAAGGGTCTGTGCACAACAAGCAAAACTTTCAGAGAAATAATGACCAAATTCCATTCCATCTTTCTTGCAACTAAAATTAGTTTAGCTCTTACTTGCTTAAGTTATTCTATAATGCACTGCCTGAAAGGATGTGGGAAGTAGATTCAAAATCTTTGGATAAGCATTTAAAAATAAATATTTGCTGGCCTGTGGAGATGCAGGGAATAAGGCAAATGGAACGGCTATCCACCTTAGGTCTTATTTCATTAGAATTTAGAAGAATGAGGGGTGATCTTTTTGAAACATAAAAGATTCTGAAGGGGCTTGACAGGGTAGGTGTTGAGAAAATGTTTCCATTATCTCAAACTAGGGGACATAGTTACAGAGTAAGGGGATGTTCATTTAAAACTGAGATGTGAAGGAATTTCTTCTCCCAATGAGTATGAATGTCTGGAATTCTCTACAACAGAGAGCTGTAGAAACTAGATCAAAAATTATTTAAAGTGGGGTGGATAGATGTTTGAAATATTGGGGAGTTGAAGGCTATGATCAGCTGGTGCAAAAGAGGAGTTAAGGTCTGGAGCAGATCAACCATGATCTTGTTGAATGGTGAGGCAGAATGCTCTACTCCTACTTCTTTTTCGTAGGTTCTTATGTAGTTTCATAGCTGTTTCAGAGAGCAGGCACAAGTATAATGGAGTAATTTGGCTGACTGCGCTGTGATTCTCCTTATAACTTGTGACATCTCCTTATAACTTGACACATAAGAATTATTCTTGTCAGACTCCTTTAGACCTTCAATAATGTGTCACTGTCCTGTTGCCCACAAAAACAGAATCTAACTCATTCCTCTTCTGTGCCTGCAGTAGCCAACCCCTCGATTATTTTTGCATGTTCCATTTAATGCCTTTCCACAACTATATAGGAGATTCTGAGGTGGTTCACAGCCACAGATTTTGGAAGTAAGTTCTTCACAAACACTAATGAAATAAATAAGCAGATACCCTACATTGTGGTAGTGTTTGTTGTGGGAGAAATATTGGAAACAAAACTGCAGAAGCAGGAAACCCTCACCTTTGGAATTCTAATCAATTCCCTGTTAATCCTGCAGATGGTGAGTGGAACACATCAGGTAAACAGCACAAATAGCTATTCTCAATCATTTCTTCAGGTGTTCCCTGGAATTTCCCTGTGGTAATTTGCCCAGTTGGGAAATAATAGTCCCACAGTAGAATATCAGGGTTCCAAATGTTACTCTATCCACAACATTGTGATAAATCCACTGTTGTATATTTTTAATGGGAAAGTAGAGAACATTGTGAAATGATTTCCAAGCGATTGGTTTTAAAATAAAACCTTGCCTAATAAACCCTGTTCGCTCACAGTAACCAGTTGCTATTGCCACCAGAGACTTTCATTACTAATGAGCTTTTAGATTGGCATCACCATTTCTATAAATAGCAAAATCTGATTGGCATCCAGGCATGGATGAATTGCTTTTAAGTTCAAATTCCCAATTAGCATTGTTTTGAATTTTAAAGGAAATGCAGTGCAGGCTTTTATAGGAACTGGTGCAGGAGAACTGGATGGAATTCAGGATTAGTGCACAACTTCTCTCCAGTTAAAGGATTTAGAGGGATATGGGCCAAGTGCTCGCAAATGGGACTAGATTAATTTAGAATATCTAGTTAGCATGGACAAGTTGGACTGAAGGGTCTGTTTCTGTGCTGTACATCTCTGTGACTCTATAACTCTAAATCTAACCCAAATTGATGATACCAAAGGAAGAATTGTTCTCTTCTGGTGTGCACCAGAATGTGTAAGTAGCGTAGTTCAGAAAGTCATCACTTTGATGCCTTTGAGGTTGAATGCTATTCATTCAGTACTGAGAACTTGGTTAAATTGCACAGCACTTTCAAAGAACTAGTAGTGACATGATAGCTCAAATTCCTTTTTCTGTGTTGTGTGATTCTATGTGTTTTTCTGTGTGTGTCATTCTCAACCCTAAAACTCTAACCAACCTAAGCTTCACCATAACCAGGTAGGAGCAAATTACTGTAGGTGGTGGAATCTGTACTGAAAACAAAAAATGTTAAAAATCACAGTGGGTCAGGCAGCATCCATGGAGAGAGAGCAAGCTAACATTGAGTCTAGATGTCTCTTCGTCAGAGCTAACATGAGGTGTGGAGGGGACAGCATTTATGCAATAGTGGGGAGTGGAGTGCTGTGGGAGAAAGGGTGTTGATATTGCAGATTAAGTGATCAGAATGAGAGAATGGCAGGACAATGGTGGACAGACAGTCCAACTGGAGTGGGGGAAAGGGAGAGAGGACATGGTGACAGAGAATGTAACAAGTAAAACTAAAAGAAAAGGAAGGAATGGGAGTGGATTTCAGCATAACCATGGTACAGTAAACAACCTTGGGAATCAAAAATCTGTGTTTCTCATTCATTCTTAGGATCGGAGTGTCATTTGTAAAGGTGGGCTTTATTGTCCATTCCTTGTTTCCCCTGAAGGTGCTGAATCTTTTTTTAAAGAATCTTAGGAGTAGTGGCTCCATCAATTGCAAATTTTTACTTTGTAGCCTTCAGTGAATCTGAGTTCTGTAGTCTAAACTTCACAGTTCATTCTTCAATTCAGGACGCCCCTTAGATTACTTACAGTGTGGAAACAGGCCCTTCAGCCCAACAAGTCGACACCGACCCGCCGAAGCGCACCCACCCAGACCCATTCCCCTATATTTACCCCTGCACCTAACACTACAGGCAATTTAGCATGTCCTCTTTAATGCTGAAGGCACTGGCATCCTAAAATTTATCCCCCTACCTAGCCATAAAAATAGATTTTCTGATCTTTATCATATAGTTGTGGGGTCATGACAATCACTTTAGAAATGCAAATTATTTCCTCTTTTCTTTCGTTGTGAGCAAAAAGATACAGGGGCTTTTAATGAAATCACTGTGACATACTGGAATTATCATGGGTTCAGGATTCCCACATAGTGCAGCATCAGCTCTTAAGAGCTGCTGGATGTTCCTGTTGTTTAGGGCCCTCTTACCCAGTTTGTTGTTTGTGCAGAATATCTTGTTAACTTTCATCTTTTCCTTTCTGAAGTGTGGAAAATTGGAAAAAGAACAATTTGCATTTGTATTGCACCTATAATGTAATAAAATATCCCTCTTCCAGGGTAGGTAATCCAAGATGGAGGACGGGAAAAATTTCTGGCTGTAAGAGCTGCTCCTTTTTTTTTGAGGTATTTTAGGTGTTGGAAGTGATTTCCTCGAATTCCAAGAGCAGCAATTACTGTTTTACATGCTGTTGCATTGTTTTGGAACTTTGGAAAAAAAAGGCAAAACAACAGCAGTTTAAAAGGGAGAAGAGCAGACAAAGGAAGCACATGGTGAGGACAGTGCAAGAGAGAGAGAGAGAGAACCTGCACAGTTACCACCTTTGCTGTTTGAATTCATGTATCGCTGGACATCGGAGTGCATCTGGGAAAATTAACAAACAGTGAAATTCACAACTAATCTTGGAGGAACTGTTGGGTGATGTTCACAGCACAGAATCAGATCAGTTAATTGTTGTTTTAAGTCTGTCCAAGAGAAAGGCTGCAGTAGTGGGTACAGTGGATTCTTTCTTGATTATATGTTTTTGGAGATAAGTCTCTTGATTAAAGTTAAAATATAAGCCATAGCTATTAGTTTAACCTGGGGCAGTGTTTGTAGAGGAATAAGACTGTTATTTTCTGGGTCTGTAGATTGTGAAGGAGCAAAAATGACATTTGCAGTGATATGTACTTCTTGTCAGATGTGGGAGTTTAAAGAGAGTTTAAGGGTTACTGCGGATTATATCTGCCATAAATGCTGTTGGATGTAAATCTTATCAGATCAGGTGGATCAGTTGGAGAAACAGATAGAAGCGATGAGGAATTTGCAACAGCAACAGTATGTGGTGGATGGCAGTTATAGGAAGGGGGGAAAGTCTCAGATACAGTCACATAGATGGGTTAACTCCAGGAAGTGTGAGAGAGGTCGGCACCTAGGGCACGAGTCTTTTGTGGATATACCCATTTCAAACAGGTATGCTGTTTTGGAAAATGTAGGGGGTGATGGATTGTCAGGGGAACGTAGCACGAACAGCCAAGTTTCTGGTATTGAGATTGGCTCTAATGCAACGAGGGGTACGTCGGGTTCCAAGAGATCAATTGTGTTAGGGGATTCCGTAGTCAGACGTACAGACAGATATTTCTGTGACCAGCAGAGTAAAAGCAGAATGGTGTGTTGTTTCCCTGGTGCCAGGATCAAGGATGTCTCAGAGAGGGGGAGAGGGGCCAGCAGGAGGCCATTGTCCACATTGGAACCAACGACATTGGAAGGGAAAAGGTTGAGACTCTGGACGGAGATTACAGAGAGTTAGGCAGAAATTTAAAAAGGAGGTCCTCAAGGGTAGTAATATCTGGATTACTCCCAGTGCTACGAGCTAGTGAGGGCAGGAATAGGAGGATAGAGCAGATGAATGCATGGCTGAGGAGCTGGTGTATGGGAGAAGGATTACAATTTTTGGATCATTGGAATCTCTTCTTGGGTAGACGTGACCTGTACAAGAAGGACGGGTTGCACCTAAATTGGAAGGGGACTAATATACTGGCAGGGAAATTTGCTAGAACTGCTTGGGAGGATTTAAACTCATAATGTGGGGGGTGGGTGGGACCCAAGGAAATAGTGAGGAAAGAGATTGATCTGAGATGGGTACAGCTGAGAACAGAAGTGAGTCAAACAGTCAGGGCAGGCAGGGACAAGGTAGGACTAATAAATTAAACTGCAGTTATTTCAATGCAAGTGGCCTAGGATATCATAGCAATTACGGAAACATGGCTCAGGAATGGGCAGGACTGGCAGCTTAATGTTCCAGGATACAAATACTACAGGAAGGATAGAAAGGGAAGCAAGAGAGGAGGGGGGAGTGGCATTTTTGATAAGGGATAGCTTTACAGCTGTGCTGAGGGAGGATGTTCCTGGAAATACTTCCAAGGATGTTATTTGGGTGGAACTGAGAAATAAGAAAGGGATGATCTCCTTATTGGGATTGTATCATAGACCTCCAGTAGTCAGAGGAAAATTGAGAAACAAACTTGTAAGGAGATCTCAGCTATCTGTAAGAATAATAGGGTAGTTATAGTAAGGGATTTTAACATTCCAAACATCGACTGGGACTGCCATAGTGTTAAAGGTTTAGATGGAGAGGAATTTCTTAAGTGTGTACAAGACAATTTTCTGATTCAGTATGTGGATGTACCTACTAGAGAAGGTGCAAAACTTGACCTACTCTTGGGAAATAAGGCAGGGCAGGTGACTGAGGTGTCAGTGGGGGAGCACTTTGGGGCCAGCGACCATAATTCTATTCGTTTTAAAATAGTGATGGAAAAGGATAGACCAGATCTAAAAGTTGAAGTTCTAAATTGGAGAAAGGCCAATTTTGACGGTGTTAGGCAAGAACTTTCAAAAGCTGATTGGAGGCAGATGTTCGCAGGTAAAGGGACGGCTGGAAAATGGGAAGCCTTCAGGAATGCGATAACAAGAATCCAAAGAAAGTATATTCCTGCCAGGGTGAAAGGGAAGGCTGGTAGGTGTAGGGAATGCTGGATGACTAAAGAAATTGAGGGTTTGGTTAAGAAAAAAAAGGAAGAATATGTCAGGTATAGACAGGATAGATTGAGTGAATCCTTAGAAGAGAATAAAGAAAGTAGGAGTATACTTAAGAGGGAAATCAGGAGGGCAAAACAGAGACATGAGATAGCTTTGGCAAATAGAATTAAGGAGAATCCAAAGGGTTTTTACAAATATATTCAGGACAAAAGGATAACTAGGGAGAGAATAGGGCCCCTCAAAGATCAGCAAGGCGGCCTTTGTGTGGAACCACAGAAAATGGGGGAGATACTAAATGAATATTTTGCATCAGTATTTACTGTGGAAAAGGATGTGGAAGATATAGACTGTAGGGAAATAGATGGTGACATCTTGCAAAATGTCCAGGTTACAGAGGAGGAAGTGTTGGATGTCTTGAAACGGTTAAAAGTGGATAAATACCCAGGACCTGATCAGGTGTACCCGAGAACTCTATGGGAAGCTAGAGAAGTGATTGCTGGGCCTCTTGCTGAGATATTTGTATTATCGATAGTTGGCAAACGTGGTGCCACTGTTTAAGAAGGACGGTAAAGACAAGCCAGGGAACTATAGACCGGTGAGCCTGACCTCAGTGGTGGGCAAGTTGTTGGAGGGAATCCTGAGGGACAGGATGTACATGTATTTGGAAAGGCAAGGACTGATTCGGGATAGTCAACATGGCTTTGTGCGTGGGAAATTATGTCTCACAAACTTGATTGAGTTTTTTGAAGAAGTAATAAATGCGAGGTGCTGCATTTTGGGAAAGTAAATCTTAGCAGGACTTATACACTTAATGGTAAGGTCCTAGGGAGCGTTGCTGAACAACGAGACCTTGGAGTGCAGGTTCAGAGCTCCTTGAAAGTGGAGTTGCAGGTAGATAGGATAGTGAAGAAGGCGTTTGGTATGCTTTCTTTTATTGGTCAGAGTATTGAGTACAGGAGCTGGGAGTTCACGTTGCGGCTGTACAGGACATTGGTTAGGCCACTGTTGGAATATTGCATGCAATTCTGGTCTCCTTCCTATCGGAAAGATATTTGTGAAACTTGAAAGGGCTCAGAAAAGATTTACAAGGATGTTGCCAGGGTTGGAGGATCTGAGCTACAGGAAGAGGCTGAACAGGCTGGGGCTGTTTTCCCTGGAGCGTCAGATGGGTATATGAATAGGAAGGGTTTGGAGGGATATGGGCCAGGTGCTGGCAGGTGGGACTAGATTGGGTTGGGATATCTGATCGGTATGGACAGGTTAGACCGAAGGGTCTGTTTCCATGCTGTACATCTCTATGACTCTATGAGTGATTAGCAACCAAAATTTGAAACTGAACACAAAAAGAAATATCAAGACATGTCACCAAATGCTTGGCCAGAAAGAGAGGTTTTAAAGCAGAAGAAAAAAGTCGATAAACTGAATATGATGGGGGTAGGTAGCTGAGGGTACATTTGTCAATGATGCATCAATGAAAATTGGGAATGTGAACGAAAATAGAAATATTAGATTAGATTCCCTCTGCAACACTAAGGACAATTTAGCATGACCAGTTCATCTGACCTGCACATCTTTGGACTGTGGAGGAAACCAGAGCACCCAGAAGAAACCCACACAGACACTGGGAGAATGTGCAAACTCCACACAGACAGTTGCCGAAGGTTGGAATTGAACACAGGTCCCTGGCACTGTGAGGCAACAGTGCTAACCACTGAGCCACCATGCTGCCCCTAATAGAGGAACTCCAAGAAATTAGGAAGAGATTAAAACAAGAAGGATTCAAATTCTAAAGAAAACTAAGCAAACCAGGGTCTGACTCATTTTATTGGTCCAGTGAATTGAAAAATTGATGCCAAATCAGCATTCATGTTGACCAACACAGCAACCATGATGTGAGGATGTTTTGGACTGGGGTGGACAAAGACAGAAGTCACACGACACCAGGTTATAGACCAACAGGTAAATGCTTCACCCTGATGAAGGAGCAGCACTCCAAAAGCTTGTGATTTTAAACAAATCTATTGAACTATAACCTGGTGTCTTGTGACTTCTGACTAATACAGTGGCTTTCTTAGGGTCTGGGGATCAGTCTGTCTTCCTGCACACCCTTGACTGGGAGAAAAATATTGAAGGAAATGGAGGCAGATTCTGCCCGGGTCTTTGCTCAGGCTGGAATAAGTCATTTTTTGGGTTAATTCAGTGTGTGCCTTCGAGGGAGCTCTGGCCAATATATCACATTGTTTGGATGTTTGTCAACTTAAGGCTTGGCTTCCAGTCAAAACTCTATCCAAAGGATCCGAACCAATCACTTGCTGCTGTCCTTTGCTTCCGGCCACTGAGGTTCCTCATTGCGAAAATAATTTGGAAGGAAACAGCCTTGGAAGGATGTCAGTTTTGTGAACATGGTTTAGCTTGAATATTATATATTGCTGTCATACAATACAGAACTGCAACAGTAATATATTTACCAGATGTCTTACTTTAACCCTGAGTCTGACTGCTGTCGTTAGAGCAGGTCTGTCTATTAAAGACCAAGTCTTGTCACAAGGCTGGGAATTAAACAAGTTTGAGTTGTTTGAACATTCCGTATGATTTTGTTGCCTTTGTTCGGAGAAAATTCCTCTGTGCCTTCACCTATACCAACCTCTGTAACCTCATCCACCTTTACAGTCCTCTGAGATAGATGTGATCCTTCAACTCTAGCCTTTTGAGTATCCTTGATTTTAATCACTCCACAATCACTGTCCCTAATAACAATAGTAGTCATGATTTAGAGATGCTGGTGTTGGACTGGGGTGTACAAAGTTAAAAATCACACAACACCAGGCTATAGTCCAACAGGTTTAATCGGAAGCACACTAGCTTTCGGAGCACTGCTCTGACAACCACCTGATGAAGGAGCGATGCTCCGAAAGCTAGTGTGCTTCCGATTAAACCTGTTGGACTATAACCCGGTGTTGTGTAATTTTTAACTTTGTCCCTAATAACAGCTGTGTAGGCACCAATGTCTGACATTTCTTCTCCAAATATTTCCACAAACTCCCTCCCTCACCTTTAAATGACAACCTACCCCCTTGATAAAGTTTTGTTCAGCTGCACTAAATAGGCTAGATTTTGTGGTCATTGACAAAGCAATAACACTCACCACTGATCTCAATGAAAATTGTCAGCAGTGGTCTTAATTATTCTTGTGGTACTAACTACCCTTTTCTCAATAGTGGTTAAATCTAAAGCCAAGTCAAAAGGATCTCCAGGTGAGAAACAGCAGTTAACAAGAAGCAGAATAAGCAGTCAATCACATTTGATCCATTCTAACAGACAGTTAACCAGAATGTTATAAGCAATTTATCCATCACTATTCATTTCAATTTTCAGGTAGTGAAAGAAATTATTATGATTGGATTAAGGTAGAAGTTAAAATAAATTGGTGTTACATTCTGTAGTTAGTGTTAGCACCATTACTCCTATTACAAAATTTGGTCTATACGTTGTTGTCTGACTAGGTGTCATATGCTACTGTAAAGTATTTTGGGATTTTTCAGTCTGTTAAAGGTGCTATATAAATGAAAGTTGTTCTTGGCTGTTGTGGTGTAAATGTTCCAACTGGTGCAGTTGCTAACTGAGCCTCAAAGACCCTTGTTCTAAATCATACTTTGCACAGTTAAAAATAACAAAATGTAATTGCTTTAGAGTGTGTTTCAAAACTGCTTTGTAGAAAATGTACTCCTGTATGATGATTTTATGAGTGTATCAAAATATTTTGCTCTCAATGTTGCCTCATACAACGAATAAGTCCTTTGCCTAATCCTATTTATTTAGCTTTTTTAAACATGGGGTAGGGATTATGACTCAGTGCTGACTTGTTAATTCTCAGCATTCTTTAAAATCAAAGTTTCTTTCCCACTGATTTGCGTGGACTTTGGGTTCCATGGACAGTGGCTTTCCTCTCATATTTTAATCTAGAGATCTTTACATATGAGCCTTGAGTTGTTAATGTGAGCAGGCTTTGTGGCCACTGTGGGCAACACAGCTGATGCTTGCCATGTTATTTGGCATGGTACTGGATAGATATCAGGTGCTGAGGAGCCCTGAACAGCAGGCAGGCACCAAACAAGGACCAGGAACAGAGCAACATTGGGAGCAGATGCCCACTGGATTGGGATCAGGAGCAAGAAACCAGGCTGATGTTTCCTCCCTTTAGCTCTGTGGTGCCAAAACATTTTAATAACTGACATCTGAGACTAGGTAGCTGGCATGGTTCTCCCTTGTATTGTATGACTTCATTTTATTTTGTGATGTACTTGATCAAATGAATCATCAAAAGATGTTGGAAGGAACTAACTCAGGGGGAATATAATACATGTAATGTGGCTATTTTAAAGAGATGTAAAGCCAGAACCTTAGATGAATGTGTGAATGATGGCATGAAAACTGTACACTCAAATAATTTATCTTATTTAGTGTCAACAGTCAAAGTGTCACTTGCTGAGCATTTCAGTTCGGTGTTGTGGCCCAACTGAAGATAATTCTCAACAATTGCTTGGACTTTTTATGAAATGATAAACTAAGGTCTGCCTGCCAATTGAGGTGAATATAAAAGATTGAGAAATAGCAGTTCTCCCAATGTCCAATATTCTAACAAAATTTGTCTTATAATGAAAGAATTCACATTTATGTAGCTTCTTTCATGAGCTTAGAGTACAGTGTAATTTTTTAATGGTAGGAACTATTTAAATGTACAAACCACAACATTTTTTTGTAATCAGCAATATTCCACAAACAATATCATCATATTGGCCAGACAATCTGTTTTAGTGATATTAGTTGAGCAATAAATATGAGAGGAGAACATCTTTGCTCTTCTTTGAAATAATGTCATGGGATCTTTTATATTCACCTGAGGGGGCAGATGAGGCCTGTGTCACATTGAAATATGGCACCTCCAACAGTGCAATACTTTTTCTGTTAGGTGTATCGGCCATACTAAATTACCCATTGTGTTCAGGCTGTGTAGGCTAGGTGGATTAGCCATGGGAAATGTGGGCTTATGGGGATAGGATTGGGGAGGCTGTTTCTGGTTGCCTGTCTAGGATGGCACGGTGGCTCAGTGGTTAGTACTGCTGCCTCACAGCGCCAGGGACCTGGGTTCGATTCCAGCCTTGGGTGACTGCGTGGGTTTCCTTCGGATGCTCTGGTTTCCTCCCACAATCCAAATCCAAAGATGTGCCGGTCAGGTGAATTGGCCATGCTAAATTGCCCATAGTGTGACGTACATTAGTTGGGTAAATAGACGAATGGGTCTGGGTGGGTCACTGTTAACTTGTTGGGCCGAAGGGCCTGTTTCCATACTGTAGGGAATCAAATCATTGGTTGGCTGGACAGCTGGTGCAGAATTGATGGGCTGAATGGCCTCTTTCCACATTGTAGGGATTCTATGAATTGGAATATCACCTTTCATATTGCATTCAAGTCTCTGGAGTGAAACTTGAACCACAACATTCTGGATCAGTGGTGAGAATTTCACCCACTGAGCCACAGCTTACACCACATAGCTAATAAACGTCACCGCTAAGATTAATAATTTAAATTTACCCCACTACGTTAACTGTCCGTGTTAAATACTGAGAACTGTAAATTATTTACATTATGGAGGCCTATCCAGACAACACAACCTTCTCATCACTCAGATTGGTTGGTCACGCATTTTACACCACAATTCTACTTTTGCTCCCTGGACTGAATTTGCTGTCTGCTGGTGGGAGTCTTCATTCTCTCACAGCTGTTGAGTTCCTCATTCCTTAGTGCATGTCCATAGTGCTAACATTAGCACAGCTGCTCTTTGGCATAGATTTGGGAGTAAGAGATTGTTGAAGATGCAATGAAGTTGAATTTAATACTAGGCATGTTATTGTATGAGGTCTTATGTCTATTTTAATTCTGTTGTTCCGATTAAAGTATCAGTTACTTTGAAATGTTTGGAAGTGGGGTGTGTAAAGCATAAATGAATTTAAACAGAAGGGAAATACAGACAAGAAGATATTGTCAGAAACACATAGCAACACTTAGCAACTGGAGAACATTTCCCTCCCAAATTTGGCAAGCACACAGGAATGCCAGGTGTTGGAAATGGGAGTTGTCTTACTGATGTAATAAAGTAGGTGGAGTACTCTTCTGACATGGGGATCAAATCTGTGGAAAAATGCAGAAAGCTTTAACCTGCATCCAAATCTGTGCAGTGCTGCCCTTGGGTTCCTTTACAATCTCTAATATCCTCCAAATTGATCATGAAAATGCATATGTTAGGGGAAAAAAGTGCAAACTCATTCAGGGCTATTTGTCATGTTCAACCTGATTATTATATGAGTACTCCATGCAGCCTTCAATGTTGCAATGTGTAGCCAGCCACTAGGGTGTCATTATCCTTCTAGAGACGCCAACAATATCCACACCCCCTGCTTGCATTCAGTTCATATGTTAACAAAACTGACTGCTGATGGTTTCAACATCTGTCACTTTCCATGCGGCATCTGCTTTGCTTTCGACATTTCTAGATTGGATGCTTTTGACAGCAATCTGTTTTTCTAAAATAAACATTTATCAGGTTCTGGACACAAGGAATTTCACCTAAATGGCACCTTTATTAGTGACACTCACTGTTTAGGCTGCATCCAAAATAGGACGATTGGCCTGGTGCTCAGACTAACTTTGCTGAGGGTAGCCCAATTTAGTAGAAGGGCCCTAAAATAGTTGTTACGCTCTTATTAAGGGACATAATGACAAAATAATCTTTCCCAAAACATTGTTTTCTCACTGAGGCTCCACCTGGTGCAGTGCCAGTAGAAAATGGATGGTGTATACTTGCAAGGAAGGGTTGGATTGTTTCCTAATGTTTCGACATACTCAGTTAATCCTTCTGTTTGGATCGAAGTGCAGTCATGTATGAATGTCCTTCCTTCAGCCATGTGACTTTCGCCATGACATGCGCACACACTGCAGACAGCCATCTTACAGCCACTTCAATAAAGACTCCAGATTGCTGCATTACAAACATAGACATAGGCAAAAGTGAAGCTGAGATTAAACTGAGAAAGAGCTATAAAAAAGCACAGCTACAGACAGATATACAGACACAGGAATATTCAGAGCTGCAAAAGCTGCTATGAGCAACTGAAATACGCAAACAAAGAACAAATAAAATAGTCCATAGATGAAACACCGGGTGAGTGAAAAATGGCTTTGGCTTTTCCTCTCCTAACTTCACTTAAAATTAACAATGATATGAAGCAAAACTGGCACTTTTTCCATGTGGAATGACACAATTATGAAATAATGACAGATCTGTGTCACAAGCCAGAGCAGCTACTTGTTACAACAGTCTTATGACTTGAAAAGAGACCGTTTCAAACAGTATTCCATCCTGAAATTCTCTGAAGAAACAAACTGCAGAAATTAGATTAGATTACATTACTGTGTGGAAACAGGCCCTTCGGCCCAACAAGTCCACACCGACCCGCCGAAGTGCAACCCACCCATACCCCTACATTTACCCCTTACCTAACACTACGGGCAATTTAGCATGGGCAATTTAGCATGGCCAATTCACCTTACCTGCACATCTTTGGACTGTGTGAGGAAACCGGAGCACCCGGAGGAAACCCACACAGACACGGGGAGAACGTGCAAACTCCACACAGTCAGTCGCCTGAGAAATGTTGAAGATGGACTTTGAAACCCAAGTGAATGTAACTTTTGAATGGTACTTTTAAAATATCAGGGCCAATGTGAAAAAGCATCTATTGATCAATATGTGATCTCATGAACTCAGCACACAAAATCCTGTGAGTTTGTGTAACTAAAAATGATCTAATTAAAGGCAGGATTGTATTAGACATAAGAGCTCCTGTAGTGGGAGCATGTTTACTGAGAGATGAGAAGCTGACTGTCAGGAAAACACTTGACATGCAGAAATTCCGAGGTTGTAAATCAGCAGCTGGAATGTATTCATAGCAGAACAGACTAGGTCTTGCAATGTGTTGATAGATACTCCAGGCGCAATGGGCATAATGATCACACAGAAAGGGCAAAGAGAGAAGTGACCCAGCATGAGGAAAGCAATATTTCTAATGTAAGAAACTAAATCATTTTACACACAAGTGTATCATTAGAATAAAACACATCAAGCAAGTATAAATGGCCACTGCAGAGTTATCAGCAGAGGATTCTGATCATTCCTTCCACACAATACAATAGCTAGTTCATTTTGATCAATATGTGACACATGGTTCGTGACTGTTGGAAGAAGGATTGCAGAAGGAGTACATCAGGTTAACAAAGTATCAGATTGACACTGCCACATTGTGCAACAGGATGAACTTTTCACAGCAGCCCCTTGAACAGATTCTCTATATTTGAAGTGAAGAATCAAATTGTATCTTTCGTAGAGTACAGCGCAGTGTAACTTCCCTGAAACTGCCTCGTGGAACAAGATTATATCATGAATTTAATTGCGGGTGTTGAACACGTCTAACCGTTAGCTCACTTAACATGTCTCATCTTTGAATGGGAAAGGTCATAGGTTTTAGCCCCACTCCAGAACACCAGCCCATTAACAAAGTTGACACCGCAGTACAGTGCTGCAAGAAAGCTATATTGTCAGAAGTACCATCTTTCAGATGAAATACAGGGAGTTCAAGCCTCATTTCAACATATATTGGGTTCAGTGAAGAGCTGCAAGATATTCAACCCAAATGTTTAATCATTTTCTCAGATGTAAAAAAAAAATTGCTTGACACTGATATCCTGGTCAATACTCATCCCTAAACCAAAACCAGATTACCTGCTTGTAGTGCTGAACATTTTAACTTACGGCTTTATTTTTCTACTTCTGCAACTAAGATTTTGTACTAGGTATTTTGTACCTAAAATGGTGCTATGTGTGGCAACATTGTACACTTTTCACTGTACCCTTGTATCCCATATTTGGGTACATGTGACAATAAAATCTAAATCTAAATCTAAATCTGATGCAGCAGAGCTGTATGCCAGCTCCAATCTGCTCCATTACTGCAGTGCTTTATTCTCATTCTAACCATTCCATCCCTGACCCATCAGAAACATTCTCCAGTTTTCACACTTTACATCAATGACTCTATAGAACATTATTCCAAATTTAATCCATTCTATCACTGACCCTGCAAGGCCATATTCTGGTTCTAGCCTATTCTACCATTAACTCAAACAATCTTTGATTTGAAACTGACTGTTAAAAGACAATTGGGGACGTGTTCTATTTTTCAGTACTGACACATACCATCAGATAGCATAACATTAAAAAATCACAGAAGAATACCACTGCAGGAGAGAAGTCCCCCTCACATTCCAGGCTTTGTGCCTTACTATTTAGCATTCATCACAGTACGAGGCCCTATCACAATGCTGTAGTGAGAACAATTAAATGTCATTTTATTAGTCAGAAAAGCAACCTGTGACAGTCTGTTATTCATTGACATTGTAGCAGAAGGAATTTGTAGGAACATGCCCTAGAAAGGTCTCAGGACTCAAAATATGGAGGTGTGAAATTTCAAACATTACTGAGCCTCCTTTTGTGTATTTCAATGTCCTTAGCAGATTTTGAAACACATATGTTTCTTGTCACTCCACATCTGGGAAACTGATTCCCCAAACATTTCTATCGTTAAGATTGCAGAATGGATTTAAACAAATGCAACAAAACCAAAGCAAATTCTTTAATTTTCAGCTGTTATTGCATGAACATTAAATATTGTATTCACCAAGTGCTAAAATGTCAAAATCAAAGTAAACCCATGATAGCGAAATAGCAAATTCCTTTCATTCCTCTCAAACTGTAAGCCTGATAAGGATGGGTTTATTAGCTCTTACACATTGGGGGATGGGGGTTGCACATGCAGTCTATTGCACTGTGCCTTGGTGAAGACCAGGAGCAAGATGCTGGGTTTCCTTCTTAGTGCCTCAACAACTTCAGTTCTAAGTGTAAATGCTGTGCAGCTCACAAACCAAGATCATTCCAGGCCTCCATATGGAGCCAAGACTGAATTGACTATTATATTGTCCTTGGGCTAGGGCAGTGGCTTACACTGATTTTTTGGTTGATAAGAACACATATATTAACATATTATGAGAATGGAAAAAGATGGGAGGTTTGCACATTTCCTGGATTGTAGAGAGTTTACCTGTAGAGACTTTTTGGAGCTGAAAGTCAAAAGAACTGAGGATTGTCTGCTATTTACAAAACGGACAATAATTTTGGAAATGAAAATTTTTAAAAAGAGATAAGAAAATTGTCAAGACCTATTTATTGAATAACAAAGTCAGCACCGAACTCTGTTGGGCAGGGGCTCAAAGCAGTTAATGTTTTAAACTTTGGCGTTATTTACTGAAATCGAGGAACATATGCAGTACGTTCTGGAGAAATGATTGCATATGCACGAGTGAATAAGATTTGAAAAGTGTTCCTGTGTGTGTTTTCGTCTTCAGAGTCATGTCTGCAGCTTTTTGGATTGATGTCACTTTTAGTTACATTTTTGAATATTATTTGAATGTTAATAATTAAAGTAATTTTTAATAATTAAAAATCAGGCATCAGTTTTTGACAAAAGAACACTGGATTTGAAACATTAACTCTGTTTTTCTCTCAACAAATGCTGAAACTTTATTGCTGGAACAGCACAGCAGGTCAGGCAGCATCCAGGGAACAGGAGATTCGACGTTTCGGGCACAGGCCCTTCTTCAGGAATGAGCAGAGAGTGTTCAGCAGGAGAAGATAAAAGGTAGGGAGGAGGGACTTGGAGGAGGGGAGTTGGAAATGTGATAGGTGGAAAGAGGTCAAGGTGAGGGTGATAGGTCGGAGTAGGGTGGAGGCGGAGAGGTCAAGAAGAAGACTGCAGGTCAGGAAGGCGGTGCCGGGCTGGAAGGATCCGGCTGAGACAAGGTGGGGGGAGGGGGGATGAAGAAACTGGTGAAGTCCAAGTTCATCCCCTGCGGTTGGAGGGTTCCCAGTCGGAAGATAAGACGCTCCTCCTCCGACCGTCGGGTTGTTGTGGTTTGGCGGTGGATGAGTCCAATGACCTGCATATCCTCGGTGGAGTGGGAGGGGGAGTTGAAATGCTGTGCCACAGGTTGGTTGGGTTGGTTCGTCCGGGTGGCCCAGAGGTGCTCCCTGAATCGCTCCGCAAGTAGGCGGCCTGTCTCCCCAATATAGAGGAGGCCACACCGGCTGCAGCGGATGCAGTAGATGATGTGGGTGGAGGTGCAGGTGAATCTGTGGCGGATATGGAAGTTTCCCTTGGGGCCTTGGAGAGAAGTGAGGGGGGAGGTGTGGGCGCAAGTGTTGCACCTCCTGCGGTTGCAAGGGAAGGTGCCGGGAGTGGTGGTTGGGTCGGTGGGGGGTGTGGATCTGACAAGGGAGTCGCGGAGGGAGTGGTCTCTACGGAAAGCTGATAGGGGAGGGGAGGGAAATATATCCTTGGTGCTGGGGTCTGTTTGGAGGTGGCGGAAGTGACGGCGGATGATGCGCTGTACATGGAGATTGGTGGGGTGGTAGGTGAGGACCAGTGGGGTTCTGTCCTGGTGGCGGTTGGAGGGGCGGGGCTCAAGGGCGGAGGAGCGGGAAGTGGAGGAGATGCGGTGGAGGGCACCGTCGACCACGTCGGGGGGGAAATTGCGGTCCTTGAAGAAGGAGGCCATCTGTGTTGTACGTATTTTGAACTGGTCCTCCTGGGAGCAGATGCGGCGGAGACGAAGGAATTGGGAGAATGGGATGGCGTTTTTACAGGGGGCAGGATGGGAGGAGGTGTAGTCCAGGTAGCTGTGGGAGTCGGTAGGTTTGTAGTAGATGCATCATCCGCCGTCACTTCCGCCACCTCCAAACAGACCCCAGCACCAAGGATATATTTCCCTCCCCTCCCCTATCAGCTTTCCGTAGAGACCACTCCCTCCGCGACTCCCTTGTCAGATCCACACCCCCCACCGACCCAACCACCACTCCCGGCACCTTCCCTTGCAACCGCAGGAGGTGCAACACTTGCGCCCACACCTCCCCCCTCACTTCTCTCCAAGGCCCCAAGGGAAACTTCCATATCCGCCACAGATTCACCTGCACCTCCACCCACATCATCTACTGCATCCGCTGCAGCCGGTGTGGCCTCCTCTATATTGGGGAGACAGGCCGCCTACTTGCGGAGCGATTCAGGGAGCACCTCTGGGCCACCCGGACGAACCAACCCAACCAACCTGTGGCACAGCATTTCAACTCCCCCTCCCACTCCACCGAGGATATGCAGGTCATTGGACTCATCCACCGCCAAACCACAACAACCCGACGGTCGGAGGAGGAGCGTCTTATCTTCCGACTGGGAACCCTCCAACCGCAGGGGATGAACTTGGACTTCACCAGTTTCTTCATCCCCCCTCCCCCCACCTTGTCTCAGCCGGATCCTTCCAGCCCGGCACCGCCTTCCTGACCTGCAGTCTTCTTCTTGACCTCTCCGCCTCCACCCTACTCCGACCTATCACCCTCACCTTGACCTCTTTCCACCTATCACATTTCCAACTCCCCTCCTCCAAGTCCCTCCTCCCTACCTTTTATCTTCTCCTGCTGAACACTCTCTGCTCATTCCTGAAGAAGGGCCTGTGCCCGAAACGTCGAATCTCCTGTTCCCTGGATGCTGCCTGACCTGCTGTGCTGTTCCAGCAATAAAGTTTCAACTTTGATCTCCAGCATCTGCAGACCTCACTTTCTTCTCAACAAATGCTGCCAGACCTGCTGTGTTTCTCCAACACACTTTGTGTTTTTATTTAAATTGTTTTTGAGTTTATTGAAGGAGCCTGATGATGAAGTAAAACATTTACACAACTCATGGAATTAGGGGGACCTGATTTTGGCGCATTTCTGTCAGAGTCACAACTTTGTTAAGGAACCCTAGATTACATTGAGAAACGTTCTCTCCAACGTTCTCTCCACCCCTAGCATTGTACATATATATGAAAGCAATGTGAAACTATTGCACAAATTATTACTTTTCTTAAATACAAGAACAGTACCTTTTGAGAAATTGAAGAAATTTGTACAAATTTTAAACTACCTGAAACTTGCACACAATGCTTGGAGGATCTTGGGTTCCAAGATATATTGACCAAAAATTGCTTGTCTAAGGTAACCATATAAACTACACAAAGAGTTCCTGTCCCAGATTGACATGTGCCAGCCCCTACTGGAGAGTACATGGATGGCAAGTGAGCAGTTCATGGCTGTTTTACTCTCATAGCAACAGGAACCGTCAGGTTCTGGTACTGCTAAGTCCCCTAAAACGTGTTTAAACAGGGTAAGTTATGAAATTGATAATTTGCAGACTATTAGGAGGACTGAAAGCCTGAGGTTGAGATGCAAGGGGGTGCCCTCGACTGTACTGCTGTAGAAGTTAGGGCCTTTGGGAGAAAATACATGGAAGAAAAGCGCAATAAAAATAGCATGATATGCAAACAAATTAAGTGAATTGAAACATGGTTCTTGTTAAAGCTTTCTTAAATAAGCAACAAAAAGTGGCAATTGTCTAAAGCTGTTATAGTCTAGATCTCTGAGCTCGTTAAAGCGATACTGAGTGCCACATTATATTAGGTTCAATGTAATAAATCTGTCCAGCTCTATTGAGCTCAAGGGTACAATTCATTAAACTAGCTATAAATCCAATTGACTACAGTCGCATACGCCAAAATGCACATGCCTCCCCCAGCTCTGCTAAGTGACATCCTCTGACAATAAAGGTACCTCTGTTCCTGCACTGATTGCATTGCATGTGAATGCTTATGACATTCTATGCTGTGGCCAAGTAAGTGGGAAAAATACATTTTAAATGATAGATTAATCCAAATCTTGTATAAAGGAAATCAAGAAAAATCTTCAAACTATAGTCTCTTGCCCCGGCCTTACCAACTGCTCTACCTATCATCTCTTTAGCAATGAGGGCCTCTCTAAACCAGTTTTCTCCAATCTCCTCAGGTAAATCCCCTATCATGCTGCCCAGGTTCACAGATGACCATCAGTAATGCAAACCAAACTAGTGTGAGATCAATGCTCCGCATTCCTGAACCATACACGCTGGGGTATGTTTAAGGAGTATATTGATCCTCTCAGACATATCGCCTGAGCCATCTGTGGTTCTGTCGGTAGCACTAATGCATGCAAAGATCAAGGAGTTCACATTCTCCCTGGAGTCTTAAGCAGGTACTTAAGCAGTGCAGTACTTAAATTGAGGCCCATCTACCCTCTCAGCTGGGTGTAAATGATCCTATGTTGTTATTTTGATGAAAAGCAGGGGTGTCCTCCTCAGCATACTTAGCAAGAAATGCTAGTCAAAAGCATAAAAGTTGTAGTGAGGTGCTGTCGAAGTCAAGATAGGCCTCGCTGGACTTCTTATCTTAAAAATGTGTTGCTGGAAAAGTGCAGCAGGTCAGGCAGCATCAAAGGAGAAGGAGAATCGACGTTTCGGGCATAAGCCCTTCTTCAGGGGGCTTATGCCCGAAACGTCGATTCTCCTTCTCCTTTGATGCTGCCTGACCTGCTGCACTTTGCCAGCAACACATTTTTAAGCTCTGATCTCCAGCATCTGCAGTCCTCACTTTCTCCTCGCTGGACTTCTTGTCCAATTCTGCCACAAATCCCACTGTAGCCTCTGTTGCTCAAACTCCTATGAGGTTCTGCATGAAATCTCTCTCTCTCTCTCTGATTGTTGAAAGAAAGTCGCCACATCCATTAAACAAAAATGGGAAAACACCTCTGATCAATCGGAACATCTAGGTGTGAACATGAACTGTACAATCCTATAATTCACTGAGCTTACAACCTTTCAGAAAATAAACTACTGATAACATTTTATGACATGAAAAAGTATGAACAGGGAGGTTCCTGTTCCTATTTCTTCTGGTCTTATGGTCTTCCAGTCAAAGGCCACAGTTGACCAGGAAACTGGAAACTCCACCAGTGAATCTGTAGAATGCAGAATCTCCAAACACACTGTTCAACTGCCAGAGTTATCACAAAAAGGAATCTTGTAACTTAACTGCAACATTTCACCATCTACTCTTCTTGGTCAAACCAAAAGCAGATTTGCACGTATTTTCAAGTTTGTTTTACCTTCTCATTTCTAATCTGGAATTACATATTGCATTTTATTTTTCCTCATGTTTCAGTAGTTAATAAACCTTAAGTTTATCAGAAAATCCTGATTAAATTAGCTCCTTTTAAAACATAAATATGTTGGAATTAGGAAAGATATCCATCCACTCGTGAAGGGATTCTTTGTATTTAGTTAATCTTGTTGTGACTTTGACTTGAATGAAAAATGGGAGCCAGTTCCTCCCTCCTCACCATCATGACAAACTGACTAACCTCTTTTGACAACTCACGGTAACAAACTTCAACCCCATAACTTTCTCACTCAGAATTGAGAGTGCTATTCCCATTCAGCTGAACCTTGGAAAGTTTACTGTCTTCCTTTAGACTGTTAAAGCTTTGTTTTTTTTCTCCTTAAATGGAGGTTGTATGCAAGACCTCAGATGCTAATTGCTGTTTCTTAAACCACATAACAATGACCTTTAACACATACTGGTATTGATACAAACAAACAATAGTTGCCTCTGGAGTTGTAGTAGCTGAGTGAATATCTACTTGTGTGATTGCTGTGATTTCTATTTGCTTCATGCTAGATCATCCAAAGAAAGGAAATTGAAATTTGTACATTTTATATCATGTTTTTCTGTTGTCTTGTTTAATGCAGGCAATGTTTCTGTTTGGATTCTACTAACATGTATTTCAGTTTTAATGGGTAGCAGTTCCTCTGTGGCAGGAAGGGAAAGGAAAGGAGTAGGAAGAGAGTGGGAAAAGGTTCTATAATGCTGATATATAACCAAACAAAGCATGAGATACATGATCATTTGTTTAAAATAGGAGCTGCCCTGCAAGCTTTGGTTTAGAGTTAGGTAGTAGTACAAGGGGTGACATTGTGTTTCAGTGGCTGTGTGGGTAACAGCTCTTTAGTGCTGGTAGTGCTGTTTTGAAGAGCAGAAAGAAAATCCGAAAACAATGCTGGAAATGCTTAGCCGGTCAGGCCGCATCCAGTGGAGGAAGAAAAACAGAAGCATTAGCATTTCAGCTGTGGACACTTTGTCTAAGAACTTTGATAACACACTAACATGTTTGCTTTCTTCAGAATAGCTAACTGACTTAGTCAGCATTTACAATGTATTTTGCTTTTGTTTCAGGTTTGCAACATTTACACAATTTTACTTCTTGAAGAGCAGGATTGCAAATTGCAAACCCATATAAAATATTTTTGTCAAGACGTAATTTCTGGTGTGACCTTTGATGAGGCACAGTTTCATTTTCCAAAACTTTTCAGCTCAGTGACCCAGTCAGCTTGAGCTCTGTTGGCACCATCTTACGTTCGGGGCTTTCTCAGACTATGGGCTGCACAGATACAATAAACATAGGAACAGGAGGTGCCTGTTCAATTCCTTAAGCCTAAACCACCATTCAATTAATTTCTTGTTGATTTTTACTTAACTGTATTTACCCAATTTTCGTCCATTTCCCTGCATGCACTCACTCAACAAAATGCCATCTATTCCAGTTTTGAAAGCTTTGATTGTCCCAGCATTCACACTTTTAGAGGAAAGATTTCACAGTTTTATTAACCTTTATATGAAGATGCTTTATGACTTTTCTCCAGGATGGCTTAGCTCTGATTTTACATCTGTATTTGTGTGTTCTATCCTTCTTTGAAGGAAATTGTTTCTCTCTACCCCCCCTGTGGAATTTTTTCAATATTTCAAATGCCCCAGTTTTCCATACTCGAAGATATAGAAGTCTAATTTACTTTTTAATGTATCTAAGTGCTGTTTGGCTATATGCATGGCCATATGTTACACACTTGTGTGAAGGTTTTGATGGGACTGTTTGTGTTTTATGCTTTTGTGCATCTGCATGTATTTACAAGTGGGCACATGTGTTTGTACAAGTGTTGCATTTACATGTATGATTGTGTATCTATTTGTGTGTGTGGTAATATCCCACCGTGTACAAGGTGTATGATAAATCTAAGCAATATACCTGTGCAGTTGAAAAATGCAAGGCAAATAGGCGACCTCAATATGTAGTTTAAAAGTTGATTTCTTTCTCCTTTGGGCCTAAAGGGAATCAAAGGATAGTGGGGAAATGTGGAATCAGAAGCTCAGTTGCCACCATCTCCTTCAGATTCACTACTCCACAATATGACTGCTATCTCATTAAGCAATGTGTCTTGTGCATTGAAATGTCTTTGCAATCTCCAATTCTGTTTAGCAGGGCAATGATTGATCGTGAGTTTCTTGCTACTTTTCTAGACACCCAGTTGCACGATTAACATGATACAATTTGGACTAGCTTTCCAATTCTGTGCTGCCAGCAGGGACCTCAACTGCTTGAATCTCAAGGTCATAAAATGACCCATTGCTCTTCTACTGGTATTAGAGAACAGGCTAAAAATATCAGTGAAGTTTAACAGATTGAAATCAGTACAGACTGTGAAGGCCATGGTCCAAGTTCAATGATCTTTGCTTGTGAAGGAGTAAGGGTGCTACAATTGGAACCAGACTGGGGCAGTGTAAATAATCATTACCTATAACTACTTCTGTATGTGTCTTGGAAGTAATTCATGGTTAGTGTACAACCGAGCTTTATTCTATCCAATTCCAGGAACCCATTCCAGGCTGTACTTCTGCAAAGAAGGAGCAAATTACTGTCGATGCTGGAATCTGTATTGAAAGCAAAAATGCTAGACATCACAGCAGGTCAGGCAGCATCCATGGAGAGAGAGTCAGCTAAAGGTTCGAGTCTGGATGACTCTTCATCATTGCTTGTACTTCTGCAAGGAAATGTTTGATGGGCCAGAATAGAGTATGCTTAAGCTTTATTTAACCTATGCTAGGAAAGTTTGATGGGACAATTTAGTGGAAGTTTTAGTATGTGTCTAACCCACATGTGACCTTGGAATGACTGCTGAACAGTAATGCTGCTCTAGTCCAGAGGTATGAACTTTTAAGACCAACTGCAATTCAAAGTGGAGCTTAATTTCTATTTTGTAGAAATGCTGTAATAATCGTCTTGTTTTTAAAATATTGAAACAGAAATTAGGAACACAAACGATCCATTCGGCCCTTTGAGCCAGTCCCACCATTTATTATGATCATGGCTGATCATCTACTCTAATCCCACATTTCCCCTCTATCCTTCGATCCCTTTAGCCCCAAGTACTATATCTTTCTTTAAATTATTCAGTGTTTTGACCTTGACTGCTTTTTGTGGTTATGAATTCCACAGGGTTCACCACTGTCTGGGTGAAGAAATTTATCTTCATCTCGGTCCAAAGTGGTTTAGCCTATATCTTTTTGTCTGTGACCTCTGGTTCTGGATTGACTCTGAAGCCAGAGATTTTGCAGTAGCTTTTGACAGTTTCAGCCTGCTTTGTGTTGCTATTCCAATGGAAATTGTATGCTTTATTGGAAACCAAGTCTCCAGAAACTGTGCCAAACACAGTTAAGGGATTGACATTGTTGTATGGAGACGGAGAAGGTCAGCAGCTAAAAATAGCCAAAATTGCACCAAGTGATTTATTGACAGTGATTTAATTGGATGAATGTGGTGAGGGCACGGGGGGTCTGAAGTGAGAAAAATATGAGCTGTCTTTGATATGACCGAGAGATATTTTGGCCAGAGCAGATTGAACTGTAATTGGAAACATTTCTATTTTGAAATTATTCATTTTTTCCTACAATGGCCAATAGGTAGAATAGTAGTAACACTAAAATTGTCATTTAATAAGTGATCCCTTTCTCCTGTCTTAAACCTCCAACATTAAAATGGCAAGTCTGGCTTTCTCTCTTGTTCAGCCATGCTTGTAAGTACACTTGTTCTACATATTCAACAATTGGAAAGGCCATTTGGCCCATCATGCCTTACCAAGACTTTGGAAGAGCTTGCAAATTAATCCCATTGCACTCTTTTCTTTCCCTACACTCCTGCATAGTTTACCTTGTTTGTATTTCTCCGTGGAATGTAGGTGTTGCTGACAAGACCAATGTTACATCCAATTACATTCCCATTACACCAGTATCTCCTCCTATTTATACATCCAGTTGCATTTTGAAATTTATTTTAGGAATATAGGAGCAGGAGTAGGCCATTCAACCCCTCAAACTTACTCTGCCATTCTAGATCATGGCTGATCATCTACATCGATGCCACATTACCACACTATTCCCATATCCCTTAATGGCATTAGTCACTGCAAATCTGTCAATCTCTGTCTTGAACTGAGCTTCCACAGCACTCTAGAGTAGAGAATTCCAAAGATTCACCACACTCTGAGTGAAGAGGTTCCTCTTCATCTCAATCTTAACTAGCTTGCCTTTATAGAGTCACAGAGTTGTATAGCATGGAAACAGACCCTTTGGTCCAACTGATCCAGATATCCTAAATGAATCTGGCCCAGGTTTAATTCTGAGACAATGTCAACCTCTGCAACTCCTCTGTCTATCCCTTTTGAGTTTTGGAAGTTTCTATAAGATCACTTCTCCTTATTCTAAATTCCAGAGATTATAGGTCTAGTCCTCTCAACTTCTCCTCATAGACCAGTAAAACCATGCCAGCAATCAGCCTGGTGAACTTCCTTTGTATTCTTTATGGCAAGTATATATCCTTCCTTAGACAATGGACAACTGCACACAATAATCCAGTGTTCTACACAACTAAAGTAAGACTTCTTTGCTGCTGAACTCAAATCATCTTGCAATTGAGGCTAACATACCATTTGAGTTCCTATTTGCTTGTTGATAGAGTCTCCTTAGATTAGATTCCTTACTGTATGGAAACAGGCCCTTCGGCCCAACAAGCCCAGACTGACCCTCTGAAGACCTATCCCCTACCCTATATTTATCCCTGAATAATGCACCTAACACTATGGCCAATTTAGCACAGCCAATTCACCTGACCAGCACATTTTTGGATTGTGGGAGGAAACCCAAGTGTACACGAGGAGAATGTGTAAACGCCACACAGACAGTCACCCAAGGCAGGAATTGAACCCGGGTTCCTGGAGCTATGAGGTAGCAGTGCTAACCACTGAGCCACCGTGCCACACCTTTTGTTACCCTTTCAGACATTGCATTTCAGATCATACCTAAAGTAACTCCACAAAGGCCAGTATCCTGTCACCAAGGTCACCCTTTATTTACAAGTGCATTGTACTTGAGACAGATCAAGCTCCCTCAGAGCCAACTCTCAGACTGAACAGGAAGCCTGATACTCCTGTTTTCACCTGTCAGCCAGGGCTCCCTGATTAGTCCAGGTTAACAGCCTCAATCAGGAAACTCATATTCTAAGAGGTACATCTGGTTGACCTCATTGCAATCACCACACTTGTTCCCTTCTAAGTCTGGGGAGTAGGCCTGTTCTTTTTCTTGTAGCCTTTCCTTGGCTGTTTTTTTGCACCAGATCCAGGGCAGTTTGTACCAGCGTATATGGGCCACCTCTTGCACCTGGAGTATTTTGGAAGAATCCGTAGGTAAGGATATTAGTGAGAGTGGGTCATGTCATTTGTGGCTAGTTGATTTACAAATCTTCTCAAAATTCTCTATATTTTAGTCTGTTAGCTTTTTAATGTTAAGCTTGGTGCACTCAACTGGTAGGTGAGAGCAGATTTATGAAGAACAATTGCTGACTGTCTCCATGTTAACATTATCTCTAAGATTGTTAGGGAATGATACGGATACTGATGAGTTTCTTATTCCATTATTTACAGGCTTTCACAGGAATTATTCTATTATTATCAATAACTACTATATACAATGACAGCTTCTATTAATAATAATTTTTCATATCCTGAATATGTGGTAGAATGAATTGCCAGAGAATTCACTGCGTCATATGTTTTGAACTCAGTGGAATCAGCTGGCCCAAGACTTGTCAAATTCTGAAGAACCCATTATAACACAACTCGCTCTGTACCTCTTTCACTCTGGCGTTTAAGAATCCACCATATGTTTCAATGTATTACCTCATTCAAGTAGCTGGACTTTTTTTTTAACAAGAATGACTCCATAAACTGTGCTTTTACAAGGCTGAGGTAACGGTTTGATTGCCTTTTCTTATTAGATAAAAGATTATTTGACTGGAATCCTCTTAACTGAACATTAACAAAATGTCATATTTTGCTTTATAATACTCCCATGAAGCACTTTAGGATGTCTTATTATGTTAAAATTGCTATACAAATATAAGTTGTTGTTATTGCCAAACAAAGTTAATAAAAAGTTCCTTAGAAGATATTTTTACCTCCTGCGACTGCCTTCCACAATTCCAGCCAATGCAAACTTCTGAGGAAGACAAAATAAAGGTTAAAAAATTGTGACCAATTCGAAGAAAAATTCTCAGAAACTCGTCTCATTTCCCTCTGGTAATTAAGCAAATTCCAGAAGAATTATGTTTAGCCACCACTGGGCGAATAACTCATTAATAAACCCCTCTAACTCCCTCCTCCCTTAGGAATGTCTCAACTTTCCATAAGGAGCTGCTCAGTAATTTTAGTTCATCTTCTTCTATTCTTTGCAACCTTGATAATGTCTTGAACTGTGGCGTTGAACCTTCACTCTCATGTTGCATGATGTGGGGGGCGTTTAACCATTCGCTCTGGTGGGGGCCTTGACCTCTCTCACTTAAGACCTTTTACACTTGAGGGTCTTGGTGAATTTTGGTCCTTCACCCAAGTTATTCAGTAAGTCTTTTGAAAAAAAACTGAAATGGTAACTGCAGTTTGTCTGATTTTGCAGTTGGCTTATTTACAATAAGCCATAGCAACATGTTCACCTGAGGTAGCAGCAAACTATTTTCAGCCTCAAATCTGAACTGACAGGTGTTTAAAGGGGGAAAACTGGACAAGGTATTAATAGGAATAGGACAAGAAAGGAGACTAGCAGAACTCGCAGTGGAGTTAAAAGGGGGTGAGAGAGTTCTCTCGACTGGGCACTTGTGATTTAGGAAAACAGTAAGCTCAAATACCGAGGTCAGTCAAGAATACAGGGAAGCAAACTGAAGCAGGTGAAATTAGGGTTAGATACCGCACCACAAACTGACGTTGATTGTGAATTTATGACCCAAATGGAGTAATTGTTACAGGTAAATGATAAAAGAAAAATAGTTTACAGAAACCAGCCTGCTTTCATCGAGTTTAAGCCAAGTGGGTGCTGTTCACATTTGCCTTTTGTGATTAATGGGAGGTCTCTCTCTCTCTATCTCTCTCTGACCTACAGCCATTTGCAGTTATGGTGTATGCTTTAATGGTGGCAAGTGTATTGAGGGAATGTCACAGTTGTGCCACTGCCCACAGGGTTTCCAAGGTCCTCGTTGCCAGTATGGTGAGTAGCCATTTTATGTTCCTGTTCCTTTTCACATGTTAGATATGTAGTTTTTTAATGTTGGCAGGGCTGTGGGAGGGAAGGTAACAGAGAGAATTTACTGAAGATGGTACGTCAGAATTTTAAACAATGTTGAAAATTATGGATCAGTGGATAACTTGCAGCAAGCTGTAAGAGATGGATATTATGTGCAATTGGTTGGCTGATTCAACCAACCAGGTAATCATCATGTTTGGACTGTGAGCTATTAATCATGGGAGTGTTAAAATAAGAACAGAAGTCAGTCATTCAGCCCCTCTAGCCTGTTTCGTCATTCAGTTAGATTATGGTCGATTTGAATCTCGACTCCAGTTATCTGCCGTGATTCTGTAATCCGGAGCAAAATGCTTTCAGTCTTAGTTTCGAAAATTTCAGGTGACCACCCCCCTCGCCTCTCCTTTCATCATTTCCCATTGCCTCAAAAGCTTTCTAAGGGAGAAAGTTCCAAATTTCAATTCACTTTGGGATGCACGTGAAGAACTGCACCCTGACATTACCCTAATAATAGAGACAAGCTTTTTCCCAGGTTGAACGATTCAATAACGAGAGGTCATGCTTTCAAGGTGAGAGGTGGAAAGTTTAAGGGGGAATACACGTGGCAAGTACTTCACACAGAGGGTGGTGGGCGTTTGGAATGCGTTGCCAGCAGAGGTGGTAGAGGCAGGCACGATAGATTCATTTAAGATGTGTCTGGACAGATGCATAAGTAGGTGGGGAGCAGAGGGATACAGATGCTTAGGAATTGACTGACAGGCTTAGACAGTACATTTGGATCGGCTCAGGCTTGGAGGGCCGAAGGGCCTGTTCCTGGGTTGTAAATTTTCTTTGTTCTTTGTTATTTAAATGGAAAAACTCAAATGTTAATGTTATGTTTCCATGTTTTAAACTGCCTTCACTGTTATGTCTTTTTGTAGAAGTTACCACTTTCTTACTGGGACAGGGAGAGGTGTGTTCATTTTCCCTTGGTTGTAGATGTTTCAGGATGGAAATAAACTAAAATCCAAATAGTGTGAGAACGGAAAGGATGGGGGGGGGGTCAAAATTATCCAGATGTGCTGTGAATGGAACAACATTTTCTGGAATTCAATCCCCGCTCTTTTATCATTTAGGAGTGGCTAATGGAGTTTAATTTAGGTAAATGTGAGGTGCTGCATTTTGGAAAGACAAATGAAGGCAATGAGTACCTCCAGACTTTTTGTTCACAAAACCACTTTGAAATTCCATCCCAGTGTATCTTGGCCATAGAGAGCATGTTTTCAACCCATGGCCCCTGCTGGATTGGCAGACTTAAGCTTGAACATCGAAAGGACACCACAGCTATCTGCAGTACCCCTGAACTGCCCTGCCCAACGCATTAACAATAGAACTTATGGTCATGATCCTATCCTCCCATTTCATATAATTGAAACAGCCTATCTAACTGGTTTGCTTTCAGTATCACCACATGTTAAAAACTTTACCTATTTCCTTGCTAAATCCAGCCAAGCCCAAGACAAGATATCCAACAATGAAACGCCCATTCTGTTGTCGTGGCTCTGCAGTGCTACGAAATTAAGTAGCCTCAATAATCATCGCCCCATCCCTCCCCCTCACCAGAAACAATATTTTATAGGCAGTTAGTGTATTAGTGTATTAGTAAAGAGTGTATTAGTACTCCCTACCTTCCCCTGAGGATTTCAGCCATTTCCTAAGAATTGCATCCCAACAATGTAGCAGAGATTAAAAAGAAGTGGCCAGCTGACAATCTCTGCTGGAGAAGTAAATGATTTGGTGCACTCAGAAAGTGGAAGTAGGTACAAGATACACAGTCAGCTACTAACATCAGACATATTGTAACTAAACCAGCTGGTAACATAAGACATGCCATAACCAGACATAACACCTATAAGGTAAGGCACACTATAACATACAAATCTATCAGATGCCTGACATGACCCCATAATCAAACTGCAGCAATACTTGGGGGGGGGGGCCCTATTTAATCAACAGTATTATGTCCTAAAATTAAAAATCACACAACACCAGATTATAGTCAACAGGCTTATTTGGAAGCACTAACTGTTGAAGTGCTGCTTCTTTATCAGGTGCTTCCAAATAAACCTGTTGGTCTATAACTTGGTATTGTGTGATTTTTAACTATCACCTAAAATCTCTTTGTTCATGCCATTTATTCTACAGTTTGCAGACTGGTAAACTGTAATAACTGTATGGACCATTAATCTCCTTTGCTAACCCCCTAATGGCTTTGAGTGCTGACAATTGTTATGGACGAGGCCAGATCACCCAAAACATTCTTAAGCAGGCAGCCCAGGCCATAACTTTGCAATTTGTTTCGGTAAGTGTACAGTGAAAATTACCCAGAGTAAGTTAGCTAGGTTGACTACCAGGTTTCAAAACAGACAAAAATTAAATCACAAAGTTACATAATGAAACACAAAGCACAGAATAAATAGCCCCTATAGAACCCAGTCAATCCAAACTCGACTTAATTATGCTGTTCTGAATGTACATGACAGTCCCAATAAGCAACCCCCCCTCTAAAAAAGAGTAAAAAAATGAAACAAATGCTTATAGGTTGAAGTTAGAAGGGCAGAAGGAGAGAGAGAGAGCCTGTTTCCACACAGCTGAACTCCTAACTAGTTCTGGACTGAACTGCCCAGCTAGAGAGCAGACCACTCCCCTTTCATTGTAGAGGTCACTTCTAAAACATGATCACTTTGGCCTGCAGTCTCATCTGTTTACATTTAAACAAAAGGTGTCTCAAAATCCTTTCTCACCTCTGTACCAAACTAGCCACCATGGAGCCGGGAGAGTTTTATGACGCCTCTGAGAAAAACCGAGAACATAGTATTCGTGAGAAAAGGAACAGCTTTTAGAAAAAAAGGGACCAGCTTTGTGACACCTCTGCCCTTAAAGAAAATGAACCATCAATATCAAAAGATGGCTTCATTTTTAAAACTCTTCAGAAACAAACTGGTTAGTAATCTAAAACACACTATACACATACAAACGCTATACTAACTATACACATACAAACATGTACAATCACGTGCAATTTCAGACTGTGATGCACCTGCCACCGAACGTCCCGTATCTTTACATGCACAATTGTCAAAATGATTGGCTGCAACAACAAGCTCTACCTAAATAGTTTGTCCTTAAAATTTTTCTGCAAGTGTCAATGGGTTATGATCAGTGTATATGATTGTCACAGATGCATTGCTGGAAATATAAGCACTGAAATGTTGTAATGCCAACACCAAGCTCAAAGTCTCTTTCTCTGCCGTTCAATATTTCTGTTGATGAGCGTTCAACTTCCTGGGAAAATCCCAATGGGTCTTTCTATCTCCTCATCATCCTTCTGCAGGAGCACTGCACTGACACCCATGTCACTGGCTTTGATAGCCACCCTGAAAGGCTTCATGTAATCCGATGTGGCTAATACTGGGACAGTGGCTAACACAGTTTTTAGACTGTCAAATGCCTTTTGAAGGTCCGCTGTCCACTGAAACCTTTTGCCCTCTTTTAACAATTCGGTGAGTGGAGCAGCCACACTGCTAAAGTTCGGCACAAACTTTTGGTAAAATCTACTCAATCCCAGGAACTGTAATACTGCTTTTTCTCGTCGACGGTGTGGTAAATTCCCCAATTATTTTTGATTTCGCATTCCGTGGGCCCATTTGTCCATGTCCAATAACATGGCCCAGGAAGGTGTCTTGGCCTTTGGCAAATTCACTTTTAGCTAGGTTTACCACCAAACCTGCCTTCCGAAGTCCATCGACCAAGTCCGATAAATGCTGTTCCATGAGTGACTAAAAACCACCAGGTCATCAATGTATACCACACAATTGGGTAAATCAGTAATTCCCTTATTAGTTAGTCTCTGAAATGTGGCTGGAGTGTTTTTCATACCAAACGACATGACTTTAAACTGATATAGTCCATTTGGCGTTACGAAAGCCAAAATTGCCTTTGCTCTCTCTGACACAGATGCGTGTCAGTAGCCTCTGAGCAAGTCCAACTTAGAAATGTAACTTGCCTGTCCCACTTTTTTGACACAGTCCTCCAACTGTGGAATTGGATATGTATCAGTCTTTGTCATGGCGTTGACTTTGCGATAGTCTACACATAACTGTTGGGTACCATCTGGCTTTGGCACCATGACTATGGGTGAGCTCCAGTCACTGTAACTCACTTTGTTTGTGCCATATCAGAGCATGCACTGTATCTCCTTCTGAACCCGTGCCAACTTTAGATAGTTATACCTGTAAGGATGTTGCTTAATCGGAACAGCATCTCCTATATCTACATCGTGCACAATTAGGTTAATATTTCCCACTTTATATCTGCATATCTTCCCATATGATAGTAATAACTCTTTCAGGTCATTTTGATTTTCTTGTGGAAGGTAACTCAATACTTTATTCCATTTTTTGACAACTTCCTCATTGTCCAATTTGATTTGAGGAATGTCCAATTCAGAACCCTCTGAACTTGATTTTTCCTTCTGTGCTGTAATCATTAACACCTTCTCCTCTTGCTTTCCTTCCCTATCAAAATACCTTTTGAGCATATTCACATGAGACACTGTGACATTTCTCCTGTCTGGAGTCCTTATCACGTAGTTCACCTCACTCAATTTGATAAGGTCCACTAAACCTGGCTTTTAAAGGCTTACTTGTTACTAGAAGTAACACCAATACCTTATTTCCAATGGCAAAATTGCAAATTTGTGATTTCTTATCCGCTTCCTGTTTCATTATATTCTGCGATACTTTTAAATGCTGTCCAGCTAACTCTCCAGCTCTATTTAATCATTCTCTAAAATTTGACACATAGTCCAAATGAATGGTCTCTGAATTCTGACTTATTAGTTTTTCCTTAATCAAGTTTAACAGTGCTTTTACTTCATGCCCAAAAATTAATTCAAATGGACTAAATTTGGTCAATTCATTTGGTGCATCTCTGATTGTAAAAAGTACAAACAGAACTCTCTTATCCCAGTCATCTGGATAATCCGGACTATAAGCCCTCAACATGGTCTTTAGTGTTTGATGCCCTCCCACTAGCACTCCCTGCATTTCTGGATGGTACACAGTAGAGTTGAATTGCTTTATTCCCAGGTTACCCATAACCTCCTTGAATAGTTTGGATGTGAAGTTGATCCTTGATCTGACTTGATCGCTACTGGTAGTCAGTATCTTGTAAAAAAAATTAAGTAATTTTCCTACAACCCTTTTAGCTGTGATGTTGGTAATGGGATTGCCTCTGGAAATCTAGCCGACACATCCATTATTGTTAATAAATACTTATTCCCACTTTTTTGTTTGAGGTAGGAGACCTATGCAATCAATCAAAACTCTTGTAAAACGTTCCTCAAATGCTAGAATAGATTTTAAAGATGCAAGTTTTATTACTGCCTGTGGTTTTCCGATTAGCTGACATGTATGACAGTTCAACTACATCCGTGTGTAGTCCAGGCCAGTAAAAATGTCTTTGTATTTTAGCCTGTGATCTTCACCTCTAAATTACCTCCAAGTGGTAGCTCATGCCCCACTTGCAGCACCTCCTTTCTATACCTTACTGGCAAAACAATTTGATGAATCTCTGCCCATTTCCCATCTGCTTGAATATGTGATGGTCTCCATTTCCTCATTAAGACACCATTTGTTAAGTAATAACACACAGTGATGTATTCACTGCCCTCTGTATATGCCATTTGGTATAACTGTTTTAAATTCTCATCTTTCTGCTGTAACTCAATATGTGTAGCAAAGCTAAAGATGTTTACCTAGTTGCTCCTGCACTGTCCCACTTACTTGATCAAAAAAAACTCAGATAAAGCAATGTCAGCTTCCTTATCTGTGCCTTTTGATGTCTCCTGCTTCAACCTGTGCCTCTGTGATCTTGTGATCACACAATCTGGGAAAATTCCTGGATAAACATCCTTCATTTCTTCAGTTGCCTGTGTCTCCACTGGCTTTTCAACTAGAATAGGCAGAATGCCTCCTGTGAGTTAGCTATATCATTTGCAGGGATAAATTGTATTCCTGCATCTGAGAGTTTGTCCTGTACCCCTACCACAAATTCCCCACCGTTCTCTGGACTCTCTAGCCTTACTATACATAATTGAGCACTTTTTGTATCTCCATGAATTCCTGTTACCAGTACTTTTTCTGGCGATAGTCTCTCAGGAGTACATATCTCCTCATCCTTCAGCATTACAGACTGAGAGGGTCCTGTGTCCCTTAATATTGTAACCACTTTACCTGCTACTCCTGGCCTATGTAAATAAACCTTACCCTTGCATGTACATTTTTTAAGCAGATCTGGCACCTCCTCCTTAATCAACCTCTGATCATCTTGTACACTCTGAGGCAGTCGTCTAACTTCCCTTGTGCTTTTTGTTACTTGTCCAACAGAACTCCCAGGCTTGTCCGGTTTTCCTACATCTGGCTTTCTCCTGGCCCACCAACACTGATTTCATGTGACCCACTCTATTACAGTGAAAATACTGGAGCTTCATAACTTCTTTCTCCCCCTCAAGGGTTTCTTTTTTACCCTGTGGTAAGTTATCCCTATGATCTTCACTGAGATCCACCTTTCCCTTTCCACCTGAGGATTTCTCTTCGCTCCAATTTCTATCTCTCATTGATTGTAGTTGATTCTGGAAGTCAAACCATCTTTTATGGACCAGCTCATAATCATCAGCCACTTCAGCTGCTAACCTTGTCGTTTTAACTCTCTGCTCTTCCACATGAGTTTGCACTACTTCCTCACTAAAGTTACCTTCAGCTTTTATCTCCAGCCTTTTAAGCTGACTTCCCTTTTTAAGTGTCAGTTTTTGAAGTTCAAAAGCTCTCTCTTTTCTTTCTCTTCTGCTGCTCTCTCTTTTTCCCTCACTTCTGCTTTTAATCGTAACTCAAACTGAATCATTTCTGCTGTCCTTTTCCTTATCTCTCACCTTTAACTCAAGCTGCTTCATTTACAAGCCATCTCTACAGTATCCTTAAGATTCTGATGGTGTATCCAGCAAGTTTAAATGCTGAGCTACTGCTGTAATTATCTCTCCTTTCCTCACAGAAGCAAGCAGGTCCAATCCCAGCTGGTCTGCTAATTCCTGCAGTTTGGTCTTATTCACCTTTTGTAAAACTTCCAAAATCACCGCATCCACTTCCAGAAAGCTTTTGGCAGCTGGAAGAGTCATTTCTATCCCAAGCTTTGTCTACCCAACCAAACCAACACCCAAAATAAAGACACTAGCACCGAACACTCGCTGTTTAAATCCCAAATGAGCTCCCAGTCTGTTATGGACGAGGCCAGACCACACAAAACATTCTTAAGCAGGCGGCCCAGGCCATAACTTTGCAATTTGTTTCGGTAAGTGTACAGTGAAAATTACCCAGAATACGTTAGCTAGGTTCACTGCCAGGTTTTAAAACAGACAAAACTTTATTCACAAAATTGCACAATGAAACATAAAGAACAGAATAAAGAACCCCTACAGAACTCAGTCTATCCAAACTAGACTTTATTATACCGTTCTGAATATACACAGCAGCTCCAATAAGCAAACCCTCTTAAAACACAGTAAAAATGGAACCAATGCTTATAGGTTGAAGTTAGAAGGGCAGAAGGAGAGAGAGAGTCTGTTTCCACACAGCTGAACTCCTAACTAGTTCTGGACTGGCACTCCCCTTTCATTGTAGGGGTCACTTCTAAAGCATGACCACTTTGGCCTGAAGTCTCATCTGTTTACATTTAAACAAAATAATCTAATCTAATCTAATCTAATCTAAAAAAAAAAGGCCTCTCAAAATCCTTTTTCATTTCTGTACCAAACTAGCCACTCAGAGCCCGGAGAGTTTTATGACTCCTCTGAAATAAACAAAAAACACAGTATCCTTGAGAAAAGAAACAGCTTTTAGAAAAAAGGGACCAGCTTTGTAACTCAACTGTCACTACAAGGGACTGTTAAAAGTTAACCATGTTAGTGTGTAGAATTGGAGCCACTATAGACTAGGTCACAGCTTTCCTTCCCTAAAGGACATGAGGAGGTACAGTGGCTCAGTGATCAGCACTGCTGCCTTACAGCACCAGGGACCTGGATTCACTTCCCGTATTGGTGACTGTGCAAACTCCACACAGACAATCTCCCCATGCCTGCGTGGGCTTTCTCCGGGTGCTCCGGTTTCCTCCCACAGTCCAAAGATGTGCAGGTTAGGTGAATTGGCCATGCTAAATTGCCCATAGTGTCAGGTGCATTAGTCAGGGGTAAATGTGGGGTAGGGGAATGGGTCTGGGTGGGTTGCTCTTCGGAGGGTCAGTATGGACTTGTTGGGCTGAAGGGCCTGTTTCCATACTGTAGAAAATCTAATCTAATCATTAGTGAACCACTTCTGTGACTGTCTGATAGCTACATGGTCACTCTTACTGATCCTTATTTCCAGGTTTGTTTAATGAAATCTTATATAAAATTACATCATGTAAGCAAAGAAAGAGCCAGTTTATGCTCTTTTCAAGTCTTCTCCCTTTTCCCTCATAAACTTGTCTAACCTCAATTTAAACGCAATTTCACTGCTTGCCTCAACCATGCTCCATGGTAGCTGATTCCCTATTCTCACCATCCTCTGTGAGGAATCCATCCTCTATTTTATATCTTGACGGTTATTTTATATAGGTGGCTTCTAACTTTGCTTGTTCCCAGAGTGGAAACACCTATTCTGCATCTATGCTATTCAAATGCTTTCATAATCTTGAGAACATTCATTTGGTCACTTTTCTTGAGAGAAAAGAAACCCAGAAATGTTTTTTCCTGAAGATATAACATCACATTCCTGATAGTATACTTGTAAATCCTTCTTGCATTCACCCAGTGCTCTGTATCATTTTTTATAATATGGTGGCCACAGTTGTACATTGCATTTATGATTAGATTAGATTACTTACAGTGTGGAAACAGGCCCTTCGGTCCAACAAGTCCACACCGCCCCACCGACACCCACCCATACCCCTACCCCTACATTTACCCCTTACCTAACACTACGGGCAATTTAGTATAGCCAATTCACCTGGCCCTGCACATCTTTGGACTGTGGGAGGAAACCGGAGCACCCGGAGGAAACCCACGCAGACACGGGGAGAATGTGCAAACTCCACACAGTCAGTCGCCTGAGGCGGGAAATGAACCCGGGTCTCTGGCGCTGTGAGGCAGCAGTGCTAACCACTGTGCCACCGTTAAGCCATGTGGCTTAACCAAGATTTGGTACAAGTTTAACATAACTTCTGTTTGGACTGAATTGAAATTCTCAAAATATCAAAACATAGAACATAGAACAATACAGCACAGAACAGGCCCTTCGGCCCACAATGTTGTGCCGAACATTTGTCCTAGCTTAAGCACCTATCCGTGTACGTATCCAATTGCCGTTTAAAGGTCACCAATGATTTTGACTCTGCCACTCCCACAGGCAGTGCATTCCATGCCCCCACCACTCTCTGGGTAAAGAACCTACCCCTGACATCCCCCCTATACCTTCCACCCTTCACCTTAAATTTATGTCCCCTTGTAACACTCTGTTGTACCCGGGGAAAAAGTCTCTGACTGTCTACTCTATCTATTCCCCTGATCATCTTATAAACCTCCATCAAGTCACCCCTCATCCTTCTCCGTTCCAATGAGAAAAGGCCTAGCACTCTCAACCTATCCTCATACGACCTATTCTCCATTCCAGGCAACATCCTGGTAAATCTCCTCTGCACCCTCTCCAAAGCTTCCACATCTTTCCTAAAATAAGGCGACCAGAACTGCACACAGTACTCCAAATGTGGCCTTACCAAGGTACTATATAGCTGCAACATCACCTCATGACTCTTGAATTCAATCCCTCTGCTAGTGAACGCTAATACACTATAGGCCTTCTTACAAGCTCCATCCAGCTGAGTGGCAACTTTCAAAGATCTATGATCATAGACCCCAAGATCCCTCTGCTCCTCCACCTTACTAAAAACTCTACCGTTAACCCTGTATTCCGCATTCTTATTTGTCCTTCCAAAATGGACAACCTCACACTTGACAGGGTTGAACTCCATCTGCCACTCCTCAGCCCAGCTCTGCATCATACCTAAGTCCCTTTGCAGCCGACAACAGTCCTCCTCACTATCCACAACTCCACCAATCTTCGTATCGTCTGCAAATTTACTGACCCACCCTTCGACTCCCTCTTCCAAGTCATTAATAAAAATTACAAACAGCAGAGGACCCAGAACTGATCCCTGCGGAACTCCACTTGTAACTGGGCTCCAGGCTGAATATTTACCATCTACCACCATTCTCTGACTTCGACCGTTTAGCCAGTTCTCTATCCAACTGGCCAAACTTCCCACTAACCCATGCCTCCTGACTTTCCGCATAAGCCTACCATGGGGAACCTTATCAAATGCCTTACTAAAATCCATGTACACTACATCCACTGCTCTACCCTCATCCACATGCTTGGTCACCTCCTCAAAGAATTCAATAAGAAGACCTACCCCTCACAAATCCATGCTGGCTGTCCCTAATCAAGCAGTGTCTTTCCAGATACTCATAAATCCCAGATACTCAAAAACATTTTGCCCTTTGAACCCAGTGTCTCTTAATAATCATTTTAATTAAAGTGACCTATATATGACTGTCTGTGATCCAGCAAAACTGGAAACCTGGACTTAATACATTGCATTTGTGACTTTTTTATTGCTAATTTAGGCATCATTCTCCTTTTGAGGGACCAAGCATTTGGTTCAGTCAGAGGCATCTCACAAGAGAAGGAATGAGCTTTTCTTCTCTTAAAGACAAAATATGTATGTCTCAAAGTTATCAACAGGTCTGAAAATGCCACAATCCTACTCTTTGAACTTGTTACAATTCCCTTTAAGCTAGTGTGCCTGGTTGGGGTCATAATCATGCAGCAAATTATCAGGTTAGTGCTAATGGGTTAAGTAAGAGTTTGCTTCAATTGTTTTAAATGAAAGGATTTAACTATGGACTTTCAAGCCTTTGAATTGTGTCCTTCACAGCCGAATTTATTGTGATTAAACCACCTTAATTTCTTCAGTACAAATACTCATTCAAAGGCTAACAGTCCTCACTGCTTTATTTTCTCTGTTATCTTCTTTCTTTCCCCTTTGCTCACTTTTCTCAGATTGGAGAGTCTTCCCTCCCCCCATAGATACCTACTCTCATATTCTAACAATAACATTTCCAATATTCGCTTGGCTGGTGTCGCATGTTCCAACTCATACAACCTCTTCCAAAGCTTTCATCTTTGTGTTCAAATCATATGAAGGCAGCCTACAGATCTTTACGTGGGTGATGGAATTTTGAGTGAGATGAGTTCAGCAGTTTAAAATAAACTGACAAAGAATGGGTCAAAATAAATAGATTTGAACCTAATCAGCCTGGCAGAAAATGGACAGAATAGGATTAGACACTAATTTTACACCCCATTGATTTTAATCCTCCCCACCTTACTCTTCTTTGTCTTTTGATATCTCTTGATTGTATTCTCTATTAAATTGACATTTGACCTAGTCGCATGCATTTCCCAATGGGCTGTTTAGGCGAAGATTAACCTCTTAATTTCACCACATTATGGATGCAGAAAGGAGAATGTAATTTGCTATTTTTGACCTTTGGAAACAGATGGTATTCAGGCACTGCATCGGCAGTCAGTCATTACTTCAACACTTTGCACGAAAAGAAACAATAGGGTGGAATTGTTACAACATTGGACCAGAACCTCGAAATATTTATAGACACATTTTGCATTTAATGCCAAAGATTTTCTTAAAAGAAAGGACTGCTACAGAAAAAAAACATTGCAGATGTAAATTGAGTAGCCATCTGACAAAGTTGTGTGTGAAGCTAGTGGAATGTTGCACCTGTAATGAGTCAGTCTGAAATTTTCCTGACAAGATTGTGAGGGGACTGACTATCCCAAGCCTCAATAGAAAGCTAACTCTTGCAGCTGTGTCTTTTTTACCATCCAGGAACACATTTAAAGGAAGGGTTAAAACTGATTGCAACATTAGTTTTTGTGTGTGTCTCTGTTGGAACAGAGTGCTGTGAGGACCACAGCTTTGCGTACAGCCATTTTAAGCATGCTTACACTGCAGATGAAACAAAATGGGAAGATTTTGTCTCCCTCTAAGTATTGCCAGCCAATTCAAAAGGAACCAGCATGATTCAATCAATCAAGCAACTTCAATCAATCTACAAACCCACAATCTTGAGACCAACTGCTTAACTGCCAACATTACTGCTACCAGTCCCATCCAGTAAAGGCTACAATATCTACAGTTTGCACTTCATGAACAATTCAAAGACTGATCTGCATTTTGATAAAATTCTATCTTTTTGGATTCACCTCTTATGGCTGCTCAGTATGAATGTGTGTTGAATTATGGTTTCTTCATGTTTTGTAATTGCTAAGCTCACTGTCTTTGTTAGTTGAAGGAAGCCTATTAAAATTTTTTATTTATCTTTAAAACGTAAGTTCATTTGGGTTCAGGAGAAAAGTAAGCTTAATCTTATTGCCAAAGAGAGCTAGTTCATCTCTCCACACCCGGGAGCTTAACGATTTGGGATATTCTGTCAGGAACTGTAACAAATTGGGGAAAGCCGCCTTGGTTGTAACAAAATAAATACCATCTGCTCATTGAAGACATTTGGTAGAAGAACTGAGAGAGATACTGTGATAGACCGTCTGAATGGTGTCTAAACCACCATTAACTGATTCACATTCACATTAAGTTCATGAAACCTTCAATTAGCCTCAAACTCACTGCTCTCCTTTGAGCTGAGATGCACAGATTGGCAAGACTGCAGCATTGACAACAAGTAAACAGAATTGTGAAACAACTAGGGAAAAGAAAATCTGAATTGTGTTCTTAGAATTCAGGAACATTTAGCATTTGTACAGATCAATTTCACTCTCTCCATCCATGTTTTTGCAACTTCATTGGCATCTGGAATGTGTAGGAAATTTGAGCCTTTCTGTTTTCTGATTGCTGGTGTGACTGTGTCATTATATCACGAAAACTCAGACCCGTGCACTGGAGTCCCCTTTCTTCAAGCTCTGCTTGAAGCCCTCTGCTCCCTGTGGCTATATAATTAACTTACAGGCAAGCCTCAACATCCCTGTCCTGAACTCTGGGATATCCAGCTGTCTTTCATTACCTCCATTGAACAGACAACGGAGAGCCCAGTACCCTCTATTATACAGATTCACCGACTCAAACTCAAAGCCAAGGGTCCGTCATTTCTTCAGGCCATTTCTCATGAGGCATCTGTTGTAGGATGATACAGCACGGAAGGGAACCATTCGGCCTTTTGTATCTGTGCCTGTTCTTTGAGAGAGCTTTCCATTCAGTTCTAATCACTTGCTCATGCCCCATACTCTGATAGTTTTTTCCTTTTCAAGTATATATCCGATACCCTTTTGAAAGTTATTAATTACTCTGCTTCCTTTGCCTTTAAGGCAGTTCATTCCCAGATCATACCAATTCGCTGTGTTAAAAAAAATCTTCATCTCCTCCAGGTTCTTTTGCCAAATATCATAAATCACCATCCTCTGGTTGCTGCCAGTTCAGTCCATTTCTTCTCCTCATTAAAGCCTTGCAATGTTGAAATCAAAGCTCACTTTACAGTGACAAATGTTCTTTTCTGATAACTGAAAAATTATGGAACGATCTGCCTAATGTTCTTCTTCTTTTTCGCTTCTAAGCTCCACTTGCTTTTGAAAGTCAAGTTCAGTGTTTCTGACCGATGCATGAGAGCACAGGTACATTGTTAGCTCTCTTTATCCTTATTTTGCTCTGAAGTGTTATTACCTTCTGCAGTGTCTTTAAACATACAAACAACTTGCATTTATATAACAACTTTTAAAGTAAAAATATTCCCAAGATACTAGAGCAGGTAAACAGAATCTTGATTAATGAGGTAGGTTTTAAGGCACATCTTAAAAAGGTAAGAAAGCTACCAAGGCAAAGAGGTTCAGGGAGAGAATTCCACTACTTGGAGTCTTGGCAGCTGAAGGCATGGCTGCTACTGGTAAAGTAATCAAAGTCTTGAGTTCGGAGCCAACTATAGTATCATTCCTTGGACAGAAATGTGTGTTGACCACATCTAGGCAGGCTGCCCTTTGCACTTGCATTCTCATCCTGTGAAGCTTTCTTGCGAGAGCAGTAACATATAAGTTTTAAGCCTCATTCTAACATATCCGTTATCCAGCATTCTGGGAGTAAGGAATTCTTATATAATGATCAGATATAGATACTGCTGTTCCGTAATGTAGATACTTTAAACCACAAACCCACTTGGGACATTATACTAGGACACAGGAGCCTAGAACAGAGTTAGACAAAATCTAACCACTAATCTTGACATTCAATGGTATTATGATTGCTGAATCTCCTACTGTCAATATCCTGAGGGCTACCTTTGACCAGAAACTGAACTAGACCAGCTATATAAGTACTGTAGCTACAAGTGCATGTCAGAGACTAGGAATTCTGTGGGGAGTAACTCACCTCCTGACATCACAATGCCTATCCACCTCCTACAAGGCACCAGGTAATTCAAGGGGCACCAGATAATTCAAGGGTGTGATGGAATATAGAATATTCCCCAATTACCTGGATGGGTAAAGCTCCAACAACACACAAGAAACTCAATGTCATACAAGACAAAGCAGCCCACTTGATTTGCATCCTATCCATTACCTTAAACATTCATTCCCTCCAACACTGACACACAGTAAGTATTATCTATAAGATGCATTGTAGAAATTCAGCAAAGCTCCTTTGACAGCACTTTCCAAACCCATGGTCTTTCCACCTAGAAGGATAAGGTCCACACCACATAAGGACACAAGCACCTGTAAGTACCCCTCCAAACTGCACACCATTCTAATGTGAACTGTATTGCTATTCTTTCAGTGTAACTGGACATAATCCAGGACTGCCATGGTTCAAGAAGGCAACTAATGACCACCTTCTCAAAGCCAGTTCGGCATGGGTAATAACTGTTCGTCTAGCCAGCAATGCCCACAACCTCTGAACAAAATATTAAAAAGTTCACATAGGTTTGTTAACATATGAACCCACAAATATGGATTATAAGGTCACATAGCACTGGCTATCATACCTGTGTGCTAGCTCTTTCACAGAGATTTACTGACATGAACCAACATAACCACTCAGTAATTATGGACAGCCAGACACTGAAAGTGGGACCTCTAATAAATACAGTATAGACTTGCATAGACATTAGCATAGACACAGCAAGATAGGGAGATAATTATATAAATAAACGATCATTACACAGGCAAGAGTAAATAAGTACTTATGGCAGATGAACATAGCTGAATAACTTAATATTCTTTTTAAAAAAAAACTGAAAGTATACTGAAACTTATACAAAAAAAGGACCGATGTGATTATATGATCACTTTTGATCATCCATGTACTCATGTATACACACAATGTGCATTTCAAAAGCTTTGTATTTAAAGACTATTTGTAATGTAATAGCACTGTTGGAATACCTACACTACATGGAGTTTAATAAGTTGTTTCACCACCAACTTCCCAAGGGCAGTTATGAATGGGGAACAAATGATGCCCTAGGCCAGTGAAGCTTGTTTTCAATAATATGTTAGAATTACAACACAGTGAGCCTTTAGCTCAATGGTAGATTCATATTTATGTCAGAGTTTGAATTAGGGATGCCTGAAGCACAAGTATTTCAAATGAGAATAAAATGTATTTAGCAAAACCCTAGGTCTTGGTTTACCTACATAACATTTGAAAGGTGGGGAAGCAATAAGTGTATTTACTTCTCCACCTCTTTTGAATGATTTATCATAATTGTCCAAAGAAATGTTGGTTTTTACGTGACTTTTACACAACATTTTCAGTCTGGAAGACTTAGGCAACCACTTCATGGAAAGGACAAACCCGCCTGAAAGATAGCATTCCATTAAAGACGATGACAGCAAAGACTCCAAGAATCTAAGGCAATTAATGTTAAACTTCTGATGATGACAGGAATGTATCAGTAATTGTGGAGGGGAAATATTTTCATGAGGGTATTTGTCTCTTGGATGGGGGAGCTGACAGAAGATGTAATTCATGCAAGCTAAAGGGACACAGCTGTTGTACAAGGATTGCAAAGTTGAATTGACTGAAGCAAGAATTTGTGGAACGTAAAGTGTTCTCACTGATTCCCACTGCATCAGAGCCCTTATTTTCATACTCAAGTGTGAGAACTAATTCCCAAATTTAACCCTTCAAAGTAAACTCAGAATACTGTTTCTCAGCCAAACCATGGTAGAAAAATAATGAGTGGACAGGATCAGGCGTGCAAAAAATGAAGGCGAAGTATTTCTTTTGCACTGTAGCATTCATTATTTAATTGGCTGAGATCGCTGCAGCAAGCCTGGTATTGTCAGGGTGAGCTACTATGATTGGTGTTTACAATGAACGTTATATTGTACACACCCATGAGCAGGGTGTTATCAGTTAGACTTTTCTAGAAAGGTTTTGCAAATAAAACAAAACAGTGTTTAGTGTAAGAAGAACAGACTCAATAAATCTGTCACTAGATTAAATAGACTGTCAGCATGAGTATCACATGCAGCTGCTACCAATTGCAAGGAAGGGTAGACAGATTCAACTCAGAAGCAGTAAGATGCTGCAATGGGTGATGGTCAGGTAGGGATTGTGGAAAGACAGGTTCAAATGGACTGAAGGACCTTCTCCAGTCAAACTTGTCTTTGAAATGGTATCAGCACAAGTGAAATAGCAAAAGGGAGCAAAACTAATCACAGTCTCACTTCAATATAGGTAGCTGTGTTTATTTAAAGTATTAGTCATAAACAAATGAATGTATATCACTGAAAACAAGTAAAAGTATGTGGGCTGCCATTCACCATGATTATCCTGGATTCTCCATGACACTGTTTCAGGCAAATGTGGGTGAAAAATCAGGGAGATATTTTCAAAAAATACATATTTTCTCATTTTCTTCTAACAAATTTATTTGAAGTGGAGATGAGATAAAAGGCTGTTTGACTAACAGTCAAAAAATCAACTGATGAATCGACATGGACATTGCTCCCTTTCCAGTTGGTATGGGTAAGGCGGGGGGGGGGGGGGGGGGGCGGAATTCAAAGGGATGGATGTGTGAAATAATCAATGACTGAAGCCTTGGAGCTGGGATGAAAGGAATACAAAGAAATTTGCAAAAATGCAGCCAATACAGAGGAACCTCGATTATCCGAATATCAATTATCTGAAATTGTCTGAAGAAGATCTCAAGGTCCCAATAGAAACATTACATCAAAGAGGTGTTTCCAATACTGATCGCGTCTTTTGTTACAATAATTAAAAATGAATTCGGCTTACTGAAATGCTGCTAACTAAGAACAGTCCTGGACATCAACAGGAGCCCAGGCACTGTCTCCAATTCTGACTACGTGTATGCTCTCTCTCCCCCAACACTTTCCTTGGAGTTCTACACAGTGCTGTACCCTAGACCCCACTTCCCCAGATAATCTCTCCAACATTGTTTTATACAGGGCAAAGATGGAACTTGTCAAAAAGTTACAGTAAAATGTGCGTGTGTGTGGCTGCATGTGTGTGCTATTTTGAGACTCACCCCCCAAATGCAACAGGAGTTTACTGTTGGTTGGTGAGCAGTCCAGCTGCTCTGGAGGAGGGGCGTGGGGGCTGATGGGGGGGGGCGCACATGGTGGGGGTTGTTGGGGTGTGCATGTGCATGTGGCGGCTGGGTTGGATAGAGGTGTGGGGTTGGACAGGGGCGGGGGGTGGTTCGGGTGTCGGCGGGGGAGGGGGGTGGTCTTGCGCGCATTGTGCTGCTGCCTAGTCTCCAAGAATGGGGAGCAGACTTAGCAAATGCTCGCTGTGTCAATCCCATTGAACTGATGGGGAGCGGGAGACTTCAGCAGTCCTGCAGGACCCTTACACACAAGTGTGTGTCTGCTCAGAAACAAACCTTGAGAGGGAGCAAGGCAGGCAGAGCGAGGAAACAGGAAACATCAGGAAACTCCTAGCCCCAGAGGGGAGGCATTGAATCAATTAACCGAATAATCAATTATCCGAATGAAATACTACCCGCCCATCTTGTTCGGATAATCGAGGTTCCTCTGTACTCGTAAAAAACGTATGCTCTTATTTTTGTTTAATTTTTGGTTATGGATTGAATGGAAAAAGGATTGATTCAACACAGAACTGAGGAAAGAATTTCTGTACGTTTAAAATCAGGCTACTATATCTCATTGTGGGCCGTGTTTACATTTTTGATTTGTAGGTAATGGGGGCAAGTTTGAAAGGAGACAGTGTAACTTCAGGGCGTATGTACAAACCAACACTCGGCCAGCAACAAGCAGTTGATTGGCTTGTAGAGTTATGACCAGTCATGGATCCCTAAGGTCATCAGCCTTATAACAACCCTAATTGTTTTCTGAGTAGCTAAACAGCTTGGAGGTGAAATTGATACAGTTAAAATCCTTCAAATCTCTGAAAGGGGAGGTGGTGTCTCTTTCTCACTCCAGTAAAATACTTGAAGCTAAAGAATACCAGCCTTCTTTCTCCCACACATTGCTGTAAGCTGTTGTCTTTAAGTCAGAGACTTTATAATTTGTGAATCAGTTGGTCTGTGCCTCCTGTAACATAGTGAATAAACCTAAAGAAGAAGGTCAGAGAATTGAAGAACTTGAGAAACTAAAGGAACTCCCAATCAAATCTTGAGATCTGGTAATATTGAATTATGTTCCCAGTGATTTTCCCCTCCAGCCATAACACCACATTTACTTGTCTGTCTGTATGTATATGGAGAGGGGTTTTTAGAAATAGTTTAGAGTTTTAACTAATAGAGTTATAAATCAGTAATTCATAATTGTTTATTTGTAGTTAGAATCTTTTAATCTCCAATAAATAATATTTCTTGTTAGGTAGAAAAACCTGGCCCATGTTTTCTGTTAACCTGAGTCTATCAAACAGGGAACTGGGAACTCTGTGTGATAACATTTTTAAGTTTTATGATGACTCCAGCAATAGTAAGGCTTAATATCCAGCCTGATACCCCAGTGAGGCGTGACATAGTTGATAACCCAATCATGCAAGGACCATTGGTGGCTATGATGAAAATATCAGGTACCAAAGAGCTTCAAAGCTGCTCACAGGAGTCTAGCAGCGCTACCCTTAGTATTTCATTGAGTGATTCAACCATTTGATATCTGACTGACCCATTGAATCTGGCTAGTCCCAGTGTTGATTCCTAGTCTAGTAACTGTGTTAGATCTCAGCCAGGATGGTAGTGGGCAGGTGGAGTGTCTCCATTCTCTAGCCAATTGTGTGAATGCTGAAACAGGATTTACTGGACTGTGATTTTCTTGATAAAACCTGTCACCTCTTCAACTTCCTTTCCTCCTTTTAAAATCCTGATTCAATCCCATATCTTCAGCCAATTTTTTGGCCATCCTTCCTCTTTATTTAGATCAGGATTCAGGTTATTTATCCTGTGCTCTGGGAAGGGCCCATTTTAGTGCTGTAAATTCATCCTGTTTTCAAATAAAAAATACACAAATATTTAGCTGAGATTATACACCATCCCTCAGTTGCACACAGATTTTGAAACATGGAGAGGTTTGAAGGGAAGGCTACAACTTGTTATATGCAGAGTACACATCAGCTACCTTTCCAGGCATCACTGGAGAATGACCCCAGTGACCTATTCACACATTATATTTTGAGGTAAATGCAGTTCATTTTACTCCTGCTAAATATTCAGCTAGTTTAAAGCCACTTTGAAATCTATCACATCAAACAATTCTTACACCACATTTCACAGCACCGTTGCCATCTAATCACCTCATTCAGCTCTTTGGAAGTTAAAAGGGATGACCTTTGACCCTTAACACTCCTTCCTCACGGGGAGGGGGCAAGTCTAATAAAACAAGACTGACAAAGGCCTAGAGAGGATTGATGTCAATGTGCAGCCCTTTCATTGGCCTGCCTGTCAAATCTAATAACTAAAAATCAGCAGAGCCCTGGGAAGGTAGGATTGATCAGGTCAAGCAGCTGAAAAAAGAAAGCAAGATACGTGCAACAAGAGGAATGAGGCTGACATAAATAGATGAGGTGAAGGGGAATATCACCTAGACTCACCTAACCTCCAGACTGGTGGATGATAAAATACATAGCTCCATTAAAACCATGTTTCTTTCAAGGTTTTGTTTATCGGCTTTAAGGAAGTTTCATTAAATCAGGTAATAGAGAATATCTTTTCTTTCCATTTGACTAGGTAGGCAGTCTATTGTGAAATTAGACATATTGGACTGCCAATAGCATGTGTCTGGGGTTAGGGTAGTTGGAGGGAAGTAGTCATGTGATGAAACCTCCAGGAATTCAAGGACTAAAAGTGGACAATCCTAAACACTCCTGAAGAATGTGCTCCTTCGTGTCACGATATGGCTGTGTAGTCATACTAGACCTGAGTTTCCGGCCTCCAAGAAAGAGTTGCTACGAAGCTTCACAGCTTCAATACAACAGTCTCAAAACCACAGTTGCTAATATTATGAGGACCTCCAAAATGAGCAATTGATGAGAAAGATTGGGGAAATTAGTGTGATTACTGTGGTCACTCATACTGGTGTGTGTGGAGGAAAGTGAGGAGATTAGATTCCCTACAGTGTGGAAACAGTAGGGAATTCCTACAGCCCTTCAGCCCAACAAGTCCACACTGACCTTCTGAAGAGTAACCCACCCAGACCCATTCCCCTACCTTGTATTTAGCCCCGAATAATATACCTAACACTATGGGCAATTTTAGCATGACCAATTCACCATTCAGCACATCTTTGGACCGTGGGAGGAAACTGGAGCACCCGGAGGAAACCCACGTAGACACGGAGAGAATGCGCAAACTCCACACCGACAGTCACCCGAGGCTGGAATTGAACCTGGGTCCCTGGATGTACTAACGAACTGAGAAGGCAGATCAGATGGCATACAGGGTTAGTGGTTTGTGAGGCTGAGGGGTAGAACATGAGTGATGAAAGGTGTTACAGACAATAGTGGAAGTGAAGCAGCAAGCATCTTAATGAGAGGAGGGTGCAGTGGCAGAGATAAAGTGTATATGAGGCAGCAGAGAGAAGAGTGTGGCAGAGCAGTGAAAGCCAGTGACCTTTTTGCTGCCTTGCTGGCTGAACTTCCATCCCCTGGGAGCAGCACTACCTCAGATGGTGCCTTCAGATCAGGCTGGCAGAGTCCAGTGGTGTAGCCTTTTCAGCCAGTCTTCACCTATGCACCACTTTGTCTACCGTCGGTCAATCCAAGTCCCTGTTGGAAAATCACAGGATTGCCCTTCTCTGACATGTTCAGAAATTCATCCTTGACTAATCAGAGCACGTTTGGAATGCCACTGCTCATCCAGGTGCACTGTAGCATTTTAAAGATGATGTAGGCGTAAGGGAATCCGATATTTAGGAAGATGTCCTCTGAGTGGCAAGTTATTCTGGAAAGATCATGTGACAAGATGGAACTGAAATTGGATATGAATGACACATAGGGGTGTAGTCATGAGGTACCAATGAGGTAAATTGGTGAGATAAAGCAAGAGAACTCACTCGGCATCCTGACTTAGCCAAAAAAAACGTAAGATCCAGCCTGAAGTCTTTGTCTCCGGAGATTCTTTATATTGTCAACAAAGGGCAAAAATAGTTCATATTTGTCTCATAGTAATAAAAAGAAGATCGAGGCAGGCTGTCTGCAGTTTTCACCCAGGACACTACAGAGTTGGCCAGGCCCTCTACCTTCACACAGTCTGGACACCCCTCTTCTCTGCACATTGGAAGATCAAGCTGTGAAGAATCAACTTGCCTCTGGCACGAGAACCTTAAGCATGTCTGGCCTGTCTAGACACGTGACCCCAGAGTCTGTCCAGCAGACTTTCAGGGCCATCACAGCAGGTTCCCTGCACCACTACTGTGGAACCAGGGAGTGCACTCAGACATAGTGGGAGGGAGAGAAAGAAGTAAACATATTGAGGACACTTTGATTGCATGGGTGAAGAATGCTACCTTGTCATTTGACTTTGAATTTCATTCATCTGCTTTTGAGTCTCCCTGTCTAAGTGCTCAACGCATTGTCACACAATCCCACAGCAGTTCATGGGCATGCAAGAGGCTTCATGGGTTGAGATTTTCAATGTGAACCTACCGCAGAGTTAAAGGTAAAAGTCACTATAGTCTTATCAGGTCATAGGGCTGCTCTCTCATTAGTGGTAGCCAACTGGTTTAATTTGAGGCACACCATACTGCAGGCTGGAGAGAGGTCAAAAAGCAGAGTCCTTCATGGTAACCTCAGCTGGTGTGGAAATTGAACCCATGCTGTTGGCATCACTTTGCATTGCAAACCAGCCATCCAGCCAACTAAGCTAATCAAACTATAGTACAACAGCCCAGACACATGGTATTGAGTGCTGTTGACATCTTTAGCCCTCTTGGATGAAGATATCTAATGTTTGGATCCCTCTGTGTGCATATGTGTTGTCCCACAGTGGCTGTGCTAGAGAGCTGTGATCAAGCAGGTAGCCGTTAAGTGAGATGGTTCTCAGACAGCAAGTGAACAGCCCCGAGCTGCAGCCTTGTCCAGTGTTGGGCTGGCTGCCTGTCACTGTGAGCAAAGTGTCCACACTGCAGGTTTTCAATGCAAGCTGCTGGTTCACCCTTCGGTGCAGGTCTGTGCTTCTAGAGCACAATACCAGTGCAAACCAGAAGCACTAGGATGGTTGTGATAGCCTGATGTGTCAGATGCCAGTGTCTATGGAGGAGGAGTGAGTGTGGCTGGTGCCTGACTTGTGGTTCGGTTGCAGCCAATATGAAGGTCATTTGGAGCAAATGGCAATCTGAATCTGGGAGGTAGGTGCTGTAGCTTCCTTATTGGGATTTCCTGACATCCAGCTTGTTTGCTGAGTTTGGCAAGGTAGGAGTGTGAGTATTGAAGAGACAAGTTATGGCATTATCAAGGTGTTTAACAATCAATAATGACCGTCAATCAACATCAGCCCTGCTGCCTAGCAGAAATTTCATCACGCTGCTTGTGGGAAGCATAAGATGGAACAAGATGTTCTTGACTTTGAGATGGGCCTTTCCACATACGTTACCCAATTCTATTACACATCTTGTCACAGGCCACATTGCTAATACTGCCTGGCACAAGAGGATCAGAAAGAAAGAGCTTTTTCCTTCTATAATTTCCTAAAGGACATAGGAGCATATGGGGCCTGAGATTGGTGATGTCAATGCCTGGACCAAAGCTGCTAGAAAATCATTTGTTGAAGTCTAGTAATTAGGAAGTTGACACTAAAGGGTTCAGGAGTTCAAATTCCAACCTCAGCTGATATTGCAGCTAAGTCCTCTTGCCTCTGAGTTAGACTGCCATTGGCAGTGCTACATTGTTGAAGCTCTCATCAATTGAATAAGGCATTAAATTTGTCCTGTCTGCCCTCTTAATGATTGTCAAAGATCCAAAGGCATAATTGGAGACAAACTGATGAGGCTGATTATTATCCTTTAGTCAACATCACTAAAAAAAATTATTATTCATTTCTTATAACTATTTGTGGGATCTAGATTTGTGCAAATTGGCTGCCGAATGTTCCCAACTTATAACAATTACTACACTTCAAAAATACTTCATTAGGTGTAAAGTACTTTGGGACACTGAGGTTGTGAAGTTTGCATGTCTTTCTATCCTAAAGTCTGAGTTTTTGGACAACATTCAAAACTCATTCAGCTCCTTTCACTTTACCATCACAGGAAAGTCTGTCAGAATTTCTTTCAGCACAGCAACAGGAAAAAAAAAGGTGAAATGTCAATTCATTGTTTTTTTTCAATGGAAGCAAGGAATAAGTTGGAGTTAGCAGTTGAGTCAGGTTGGAAAGAGGGCATGTCACTCCTCAACCTTCCTGATTTGGCTGCAGTCCTTGACGGACTAAATTACAAGGATGATGAAGTCTCAGATGGTTGTAGTGCTGGAGGAGATTACAGGTAAAATGACAGAGATTAGGCTTCCTGGAGAGGTTGGTAACTGCATTCCATATCATTAGGGGGATTTAACAGTTGTTTATATTTACTGTGAACAGAATATTTGAACACCAGTTAATATTAGGTACTATAGCATGAAACGTTGCAGATTTTTGTACTCTCACTTTCCATCGAACTTTCAAAGCTACCCAGATCCCAGCACTGAAGTACATGAGATAAGTTAGGACATACTGACTTTCTTCCACATCGGATGTGAGTTTGATGAGATTGATGTATTTCAGGGGAATCTGATACTTGCTGGAAATGTCAGAGAGGTTGGATCGCTGCTGGATTTCTGAGCAACGTCAAAATAAGTGTCCCAGAGTGAAAATAACCCTTAGAAATTGAGACTAATATTGACCTAAATACATTAGCAAAATGACAGCTGTGTCCTGTCAGGAAGAAAGAATCTAGCAGCCTATTTACTGGTAGCACAGCAGTAATATCACTGGGCCAGTAATCTAGAGACAATGCACTAGGTGACGCAAGTTGAAATTCCATTGTAACAGCTAAAGCAATTTAAATTCAATTAATTGATATATCTGGAATAAAGTGAAAATCTCAAGACTGGATTGTTGGTAAAAACCCATTTGATTCATAATATCATTCAGGGGAAGAAAACTATTGTCCTTATCAGGTCCAACCTACATGTGACTCTGGGTCTTATGTGTTTAACTCTTAATTGATCCCTAAAGTGGCTTGAGGGCAATAATGGATGAGTTATATATGTTGACTTTGTCAGCGACACTCACATTTCAAGAATGATTTTTTTAAAAAATTGTTTTGCAAATTCAGAAAAGTGTTGCTATGGGAGGAGGATTAAAAACTAGTGGAATACAAATAATTGAAAACTTATAAATTCAAATGGGAGCTAAAGCTGTAACTGAAGAGGAGGTTTTGAAAAGCGCATTAAGGCAGACTGAGGTGGTGAGGTGGGTGGATCTTGGCATCAAATGCTGGACACAGAGTGGCAGAAAGAGCAATCTGTTTCGTAAAAGCAGAAGATGTGAGTAGGTACATGTTAGAGACCTTCAGGTTAAAATGAGGTGTTTGTATTTATGATAGAGGGGACCCTGTTCTACTTCAGGCCAGTTACACTACAGAGTCTGCATTAAAGCTCAGCAGCTTCACTATTGCTTTCTTGCAAACTGTATGGTGTGAAATCTTCCAAGCTCATAAAAGCACAGTAAGACCAGTTCAACCTGATGGAAGCTGGAATTCACTTACACCCAATTTAGAAATACAATCATGCATTGAATTTTCAAATGAAGACAAAAATAAGGAACAAGAAAAGACTAATCCTTTGAGGATACAGGTTCAAATCCCACTACATCTGCTGATAGAATTTGAATTAAATTAATAATTCTGGAATTGAAAGCCAGTTTCAGCAATGGTGACCACAAAATCATTGCTAATTGTCATGAAAATCTATCTGGTTCACTAAGAGTTTTTAGGGAAGCAAATATGTTATCCTGATCTGATCTGGCCTGCATGTGACTCCAGACCCACAGGAATGTGGTTGACTCTCAGTGGACCTTGAAATGACCTTTTAGGGATGGGCATTGAATAGTTGATATTGAACCCCAAGAAATCTCCAATAAACATAAGGGATTAGAGAGAGCTTCAGTAGAGGTACTCAAACATACAAGAGATTTTGATAGAGTAATTATTGAAACATTGTTTTCACTGATAGAAATTCCAATAACCAGAGGATTGAATATTTCTGACAAATGGTCAGCAACTAAGTTGGATTTTTCTTTTACATGATAATAATTATATGGGATGCTCCAGCTAAAAGATATACTCGAAAAGGAAATGGAAGAAAATACAGGGTAATTGGGAAAAGGAGGGGAGCAGAATTAATTGGATAGCTGTTTTGAAAGAGCCACCACAGCTTCAAAGGGCTGATTGGTCTCCCTTTGTGATGTGGGATTCTAAGATGCTGGAAACACTCAACAGGTTGGCCAATATCTGTGGAGAAAAAAACAAATTAATGTTTTAAATATAATCGTTATGTAGCTTCTTTTGGATTTCAATTTTGTTGTTTATGTTTATGTATTAGACAGCTAACAAACAGGCTTTATAACATCGGTGTTTGATGTCAGCGATGAGAACTCTAACCACAAGAGATGGCTCTACACAATTTCAAACAGTTCAGTCAACCTGTGAGGACAACAGTCTGTGAAGGGATAGCATACCCTGGATCACTTCCTGCAGGAGCTAGCCTGGAAGCCAATACATGTATAGGAAAATCATCTAAGTATCACACAATGCATGTATATTACTTTTATAGAGGCAAATCTGTCGGTGCGAGGATACTGAGCAGGTCTTAATCAGGGGGCTAAAATAGAACTGAGTTTAGTTCCAGAGAGAACTTGAAACATGGAAACAAATTGCAGACTCTGCACTTCTCAGTGTTTATCTTGCTTTGTGGAATGTACCAGCCCAGTTAATGAGGTTCACTTGATCTTCAGAACTTGCCACATCTACAGGAACCATGGTTCAAGTTTATTTTATTTTTAGTTCAATTTCCATCCTCGCCCTGAGAAAATGAGCACAACATTTATTGAAAGCATGTCAATATAGCTCATACAGAACGAAAACTGTAAGTGAAGTTTTGGCATGATTTTATGGAGTTGGGTGCACGCAACCAAATTTAAGTTGCATCTCTGACATATTGAAAAATAAATCCTGCTGGAGTATTATCAAACCAACTTTGACATGGAACTAAATAAGAAGCTGTACCCACATTTTCAGAACTATCTTCAGCTGGTCAGGCACTAGCTCTGGAATTCTTCTCCTTAATAACTTCCACCTCTCTATCACGGCCTTCTTTTGAGGCATCGCTCAAAACCAACCTCTTTTTGTTCAGCAAGAGTTGGTGCCTTTACTGATATCTACTTTTCATTGATCAGTCAAAGTTTCCCACTAAAGAAAGAGATTTGCATTTACATTGTGCTTTTCACCATCACTAGACATCTCAAAGTGCTTTATACCCATTGAAGCCAGTGTTTGAAGTTTAGTCATTTGTACTGTGGGAAATGTATCAGTGAATATGTGCCCACCATATTCCCTCCCACAACATTGTGATCATGGTAATCTAATCTGTTTTTTTGTGATGTTGATTGAGGGATAAATATCATCCAGGATGCTGGAGATTGACTATCTGCTCTTCATCTAAATACTGCTTTGATAACTCTCATGTCTGCTCGGATGAACAATTGAGGCCTTGGATTGACATCTCATCTGTCAACTCTGCTTTAGTGCTGTTCTGGAGTGTCAACTTTTATTTTTTATGTTCAAGCCCTGGTTTTGGACTTAAGCCCCTAATAGGTGATGGAAATGTCTCAACATTTCACTAGAGTTTAAATGTGCTGTAAAAGTGCAAGTTGGTGTTCAAAACTCGATTTACGTATATCGCTCATAGTGTTGGTATGAAGGGCAAAATTACATTAAAGGGTCACTGACTGGATGAGATTTATAAGTTGCATATTCCAGCTTGTGTGTGGTTCTGTTCTTTTATTTCACATTACAGCTGTTTATGCAAACTTTTAAGACACAAGGGAATAGTCATTAGAACGACTCGTTGTTCTTTAGAGAATTTGGAGGTTAAAAGAAAAGTATGAGAGTCAGGAAAAGATTTAATGAATACAAACCATGACAAACCTGAATAGATTAGCTGAGAATTTTACATGGAATTGCCTCACTGAATGAAAGGATTTAAAGTTCTCATCTTTGGCATCTGACTCACTTAACACGGAGGAGTCCAAATGTTTTTGTGTTAATTTTGATCCAAAGAACAGCTATGGACACCAGAAACAATTAAGAAAATGCAAACTGAGACTGGAATTTGGCTCTAGATCATCTAGATGCTCTGGGAGCCAACACTAAGATTAAGGCCAGGTTCAATGCTCATCCATTCCATGGAATTTTTTCCATTTCCTTGAATTTTCCTCACTTATTCACTCTTGCTCTCCCAAAGGCTCAAATTTGGGAATATTCAAGAGGATTAAAAAGTGCATACGGCCCATCAAGCTCTCTCTGTTCTCCCAGCCTTCTAATCCAATATATGTCATGGCCTCACACTAAATCCTTCCCTGCCCAATGATGCTACTCATAACACTATGGCATCCATCATTCCAGAAGTGTCCATATTTCTAGAAAAACCCGAAAGAACTGCAGCTGCTGGAAATATGAAACCAAAACAGAAAGATTTGGGTCCAGTGACCTTTCTTCAGAATCAAAACATTAAGTCTGATTTCTCTCCACAGATGCTGCCAGACCTGCTGAGATTTTCCAGCAATTTCAGTTTTTGTGCCCATATCCTTTGTGGGCCATGATACATATGTGATCCCAGACAAGTGGATAAGCAGGTCACTCAAGAGGAGAAATGTTATAATTCAAATTCAGTATTGGCTTTGCCTGCATTACAAGCATACATTCTAATAGCACAATAGATAGCATTCAAAAGAAGAAACACAATCCACCACAGTCCAATAAAGTCAGTTATAACATCCCTGTTGCAATTAGCTAATGCAACATACACCATAAATTGAATTTGGAAGTGTCCTAGTCTCCACACTCCATTTAAACAATACATTGGTTGAGAAAATTGATTGAATTTCTGAATCCTTATTCATTGAAGCACCAAGCATATGACCTTATGCAGCAATCAAAAGACATTTCATTCAGTGTTTAGCTCCTCAAGATTAAAATAATGGCTGAGATAAAAAATGAGAGCTTGTTTTTATTCAAGCTGAATTGTATAACAAAGTGAACCTCTTAAAAGCATTATGTGGCAGAAGCATGTCATGGGAATGTGAACGAAAGAAGTCGCTGATGCAGCTCATATAGCTCATGCAATTTTTTTGTCTCTTGTGAAATGGATGCCAAATTGCAGCAGACGTACCTTGGTTTGAATTGACGTTCATGTCCAATTTTCAGAGATGGCTCTACCAGCATAATGTTTGCTACGGTGGGAGTATTCCTGGCATTCTTTCAATTTGGTTTTGATATTGGCAATTCTTTAATTTCAAACCTTATAACATCTCTCAGCAACCTCTCTAAGCACTTGCAATGCACAATGAATTTCTTCAAAATGTAACTGGTGAATGAACGGCCAGTTGATTCTCTGAATGCAAGTGCTCATCGGTTGGGTGGTTGAGGTGAGGGGAGAGGGGATGCTTTGTCTGGTGGGGGTGAACATTAGGAAATGTGTGATTTTTCCTTTGGCAGCCAGGTCGTAACATTTTCAGTCTTTATTTTTTAATGCTGACTTATTCCTGGGGCTTGTCTGCGATTTATTGAAAGTGAGAGAGAAAGAGTGAGGGAGGACTTCCAAGTGAAAGGTGTTTCCTGCCAATGTGAGAAAAATACGTCCCATATGAAAGGAATGACACAGGGAGGCCTGAGATACTCTGGCTGTGCTGATGAGATTAAATGCTTTGATGTTTGCATAGAGGTGGGACAACTATGCAGCAGAACTGACTAAAATGTTCACAAAACCAATATCCCATGATTCTGCTTGAGAAGTGGAGTTTTAATTGAGTTGCAGGTGGCTTGGCATGTGTAACTGCCTTTCATATTGTGTTTTCTCTCTCTCTCTCTCTCTTTCTCTTTCTGTTGAAACCTGAACTTTCTTACCAGCATTTCAGGGAAAAGGGCAAGGGAATACTCAAAGTGAAGTTATCACGACAAGCAAATGACACAAAAGCTTGTTGTGCAGACAGAGCATGTAAATGTTTGTCTGAAGTTTCAAAAAAGAAAGGACTTGCATTTAGATTAGATTAGTTTAGATTTCCTATAGTATGGAAACAGGCCCTTTGGCCCAACCAATCCACACTGACCCTCCAAAAAGTAACCACCCAGACCCATTCCCCTACCCTATATTTACCCCTGACTAATGCACCTAACACTGTGGGCAATTTAGCATAGTCAATTAGCATCTTTCATGTTCTCAGGATATCCCAAACACTTTATAATCATTAAATTGCTTATGAGTTGTAGTCACTGTTGTACTATAAGAGACAGAGCAGATAATTTGTACACAGCAAGGGCTCATATTTAGCATTTAAATAACAAGATCAGGCATTATAGATGTTGGTTGGTTGAGGTGGGTCCCACTGGTTGTGGAATGTTTTGTTTACACCTCCATTTTGCTTTAGTCCCCTCCCTGTGTCCCTAACTTTTCATCACTTTTTGGTGTAATTGCATGAGCTTTGCATGTCAATTGGTAATTTAGTTAGGTGATTTAGCTGTGGAAGATAAAGGAGAGAAAAAAAGTATCATGGGTGATTTGGTGAAGGAAGAAACTATTCAGTTGTTCGTGAAATCATCTTTAACAAGAAAGGATGATGGTTGTTAGAAGGCTCTTATGGAGTAGTGGTAGTATCTGAACCTCTGAGCCAGGTGGCCCTAGTTCAAGTCCCAATCTCTTCCAGAGGTGTGTTGTAATATCTCTGAAAAGGTTGATTAGGAAAATGTCTAGATGATTATTGTAAAATGTTGGCTAGAGGACTGGCAAGGGCTCTCTGACAATAGTTGATAAATATTGACAAGAATACTTGCAAAGAACTCTTCTTCAAAAAGTATCAAGGGATTTTTTACCTCCACCTGACAGGGAAGGTGGGACCTTGGCTTAATGTCTCACAGTACTTCAGGTAGTAGTTCAGGATTTGAATGCGGAACTATTTCATAGTTAAAAAGTGTGTTGGTCAACACACTATACAAAATCGGAACAGTCCATGCCATTTGGCTCCCCAAGCTTGCTCCACCATTCAACACAATCATGGCTAATTTGATATTCTCGATGTCCACTTTCCAGCCCTTTCTCCATAACCCTTAATTCTCTTACTGACCAAGAATCTATGTATCTCAGCATTAAACATACAGGAGGACTCTGTTCCAATAACTCTTCGTGGCAAGGAGTTCCAAAGACTCTCAATACTGCAGGAGACTAAATTCGTCCTCATCTTAGCCACCCCTCTATTCTGAGAAAATGCCCTCTGGTCCTACATTCTATCGCCCACCCCCATCAAGGGGGGGGGGAAATATCCTCTCCACATTTACCCTGTCAACCCTGTTAAGAATCCTAAATGTTTCAATGAGATCGCCTCGCATTCTTCTAAACTCCAGTGAGTAGAGTCCCAAACTGTTTAGCCTTTGTTCATAAGACACCTTAATGAGAAACCTTTGGACAGTGGCACGCCCCTCTTGGATAGCTGTCACCTTGCATCAGATGCTTTAAATCCTGAGGCAATTATTCCATTTTTTCACAGAATTAGAAAAGGAAAAGCATCTGTAAAGACCTGGAAGAATGCTTGACTGCATTATCTGAAAGGGAAGTCACTTCAAATATGAAGAGTGGTTTGATGGGAAAACTGCGAGCACATGACAAAACAAAAAAAATGATGAGTACACAGTTTCCTAGCTTCCAAAAAAGTACTGAGCTTCATAGCTGAGGTTGATAGTTGGATAAGGGTATCGTAAGCTGAGGCAAGTAAATGGATTGAAATTCAGACATGATAGAGGCTGATTCGCCTATTCCTGTTCTCATATCCACATAAATACTGGTAATACAGAGACAACATGATCAGCATTAGGTGCAGTGATCACTGGGAAGTTTATGAAAAACTAAGAAAGAGAAGGGTCAGCTGTTTCAATCAATATTTTTCTCCACACAGTGACTGTGGATGAAAATGGATGTAAGTTTAGCTCCGTTGGCTGAACGGTTGGTTAGTGAAACAGTGTAGTCCCAAAAGTGTGAGTTGAATTCATGTCCCAGCTGAGGTTCCCATGAATAACTCTCTTTCTCAAGCTCTCCCCTTGCCTGAGGTGTGGTGGCCCTTAGGTTAAATCGGCAGCAGTCACCTCTCTTTGATGAGCGACAGCCCTGTGGTGTGGTACGACTATGGAAACTTGACTTGAGTGCAAACTAAATGCTGCAGCATAATTAGATCAGAAGAAATAACTGAGCAAATAAAATATATTTAAAAGTTGAGACAAGTGGCTTGGAATGTTGTTGCTTCACTTTGAAATTGAGGGTGTGTGTAGGCTGGAGTGAAACAGATCCAATCTTTCTAATGGAGCCATCAACACTCAACGATTGTTTGTTGTGGTTTGCAAAGGAACTGGAGAATTTGTTACATCCAGCTGCAGTTTGACATGTTTAGCAAAAATCCTGGAATTTCATTACAACTCCCTATCTCCGTAAAGGATTGTTCCACCTTTTAAAATGAGTAATGGCTTATAATCTTCAGGCTCTAGATATCGCAACTTAAGGACATGAATAAAAGAAATCTCCAAAATTGCCATCATTAAAGGAAAAATGTTATCAGAAATTCTGTGACTTTCAAAATATAAACTGCTGATATGGACCAGATGCCAACTTGGTGACATATATCAGGAGATGATTCTAAGTGCGATATATTCACACTGTTAGCTGCTCTGTGCAAAAGCTACACTCCCTGGGATAATTGCTACAGACTTTCTCCTCAAAGAATTTAGTGGAGGTAAAGGGAGAGAATACCAGAGCTTAAGACCAAGACAACTGAAGGCACAGCCATCAAAAATATGGTGATGGAATTCGGGAATGCACTTAACCCTTATTGAGGGGGATCTCAAACCCACTGATCTCTCTGCTTGTCATATTCTCCTAACTCTTCTGTAGCTCTCCAGAACTACGTTCAGTTGTCTTCAATCTATTAACTACATTACCTGTGTCAGAGTTCATCCATGGTAACCTATTTCACACCTTGACTACTTACACACATTTGAATTAAGATCACGAGTAGCAGTGGTGGACTCTCCCTCATTATGGGCATTTAAGCGGGCATTGGATAGGCATATGGAGGATAGTGGGCTAGTGTAGGTTAGGTGGGCTTGGATCGGCGCAACATCGAGGGCCGAAGGGCTTGTACTGCGCTGTATTCTTCTATGTTCTATGTTCTATGAATATGCTTATTAGGCCTTTTAGCCTGCTCCCTCATTCAATGAGATTATAGCTATTCTGACTGTAAACTCAAATTCTGCTTTCCTGATAACCTTTCCCCTCCATGCAAGAGAAGAATGACCTGTTGGGCGAAAAGGTTCCTCCTGAGAAGGAAGTTATGCTAAGCCTTCAAATGCATTTATATTTATTATGCAATGATAGAGGGAATCCTTTATTAATATCTCCGATTTCCTTCCCTTAGAATAACATTTCATTTTAAGATGGAAGAAATCTATTCTCCTTGTTTTAAAACTTTCATTGAAAGCAATCCTTTAAGAATTTCTTCTATAAAGAAGGTTTTTCTGGATTTTGAACACTAGCGAAGAACAAAATGTTATTGTCCTTGCTGCATCTGTAAAAATAGGTTCATAAGCCAAAAATACTCTGAATGGCCTGTTTGATACTGAGGTGGAATCCAGTGCCACGTGGCCTGATTGCTGGCATTGGGGAGTTCAACCTGGAAACCTTTCTTTGATAATAAACCTGAAGCCAAAGCTCCAGAGACCTGTGCCAACAGGCTAATGGACTGAAGCCAAGTCGTGGTGGAATAGAATCTGATCTATGACCATTAATATTTCAAATATAAATATATAATGAGCCATACAAAGTATGAAAGAATTGTACTTGTACAGCATGTTTCTGAACCTCAGGGTCCCCCAAAGACCTTAACAAAACTTTACTTTTGAAGTATTGCCACTGGTGTAGCTCCCACAAACAACAGAGATAAATGTTTTAATGATGTTGGTTGGGGGATAAATATATTGGCAAGAACATTTTGGGGAGAATACCCTTCTCTTTGAATATGGAATCTTTCCACTTGAGAGAGCAGATAGGATCTTGGTCTAATATGTTTTCTAAAAGTTGGCATGCCTGACAGTGCAGCACTCCCTCAGGATAGCACTGGCATGTCTGTCTATATTAGGATTGCCCAAGCTTTTGTATGTTGGGGGGTGGTATTAACAGTTTAAATGTTCTCTCACTTGGGCTGGTGAGCAAGTTTCACAAAAAAAGAAGTTTGCCACGACAGTAAACATAAACCTAATTTTAAGAAACAATTCAGAGGCAATAGATTCATCATTTTCATGAGTAATTCATAAAAATGACGAATGAAATGTAGATAATGAAATATTTTCTTACCCTTTCTATTAAGAAGCAGAGATATTGAGAGGGATAAATGAGATTCTGAGTCCAGGGAAGGCAGTGGGGATCAAAGCTAAGCTTCCCTCAGGAATCCCCATGAAAGTGGGAGTCAGGAGTGTGTTACCTCTCAGCCTGGGCTTTCCTTCGCTAACAATGAGAGGGGGAGAGTGGGTGTGTGGCTGCCTCACACTCTAGTGATTGCGGTGTGATGATACTGTCTGAGACATTGTCTCTCTCATTTTTCCTACCCAATCTATCTTACTTTTCTCCTCTCCCTCTGTCTGTCTTCCTACTGTGACGTTCTCTACCTTCTCCCACTTTGTGTCTCTCATTCCTCTCTTCCACTTGCTTGCTGTTCCCCATGATCCTCTCCACCCATCACTATCATTTTCCATCTCACTCTCACCCCTTTCCCTTTCTCCTTCTCCCAGTACATTTTTCCTCCTGTCTTCCTCTATCTCTCTCTGTCTCCCTTTCTCAAACACACTGTTCCTCTCTGTTTCCTCTATCCTTTCCCTCTTGCTCAACCTTTCCCACACTTTCTCACCCCTTTCTGTTTCTAACACCTATTCCTCACTCTCTCTTTACCTTCCCTCTGTATCTTTCTCTTACCCTTTTCCCTTTCTCCCTCAACACCTTTCTTTCAGTTTTTCTCTCTTGGCCAGTCTTTCTCTATTTCCTCTATTCTCTCCCTCTCTTTCACCCTTTCTTGCACTGTCTAACTCCTTTCTTTCCCTAACATCTATCCATCTCTCTCTCTCTCATTTCTTCCCCTCTCTTTCTCTCTCTTACCCCTTTCCCTATCCCACACTCAATTTTTTTTTTCTGATTTTCTTGTTCTTTTCCCCCTTTCACCCAACATTTTCCCTCTCTTCCTACTTTCCATTTCTCTCTCTCATTCATTCCCCCACCCTCTCCCCCTTTTTTTCACTTGTTTCCCCCTTTCTCTCCTACACGCTTTCCATGCTGTCTCTTTTAGACTACACACTTTAATTTCACTAAAATAATCCATGGACTGTGACCTCAAGAGATTTCCACCAGCACAATTAACCAACAAACATTTCATGTTGAACCCAAAGTGGCCGTGTTCATTTCTCAGACACTTAAATGCAGTCAGAAGTGAACCTTCTGAATAGGAATAGCACTCTGTTGATTCCCATTCCCCACACCTTTCCAACCCATGGACCATTCCTCTCCTCCCCTAGCCAATGTTTCCTTGCAAGCCTCCCAGGCCCAATCCTGTCCACGTTCTACTGCACTCCATGCCTCAGACTAAGTGAAACCTATCATGCTCACTGATCTTCCAAACACTGTCTGGTTCTCTCCCAAATTCACTGCTAATAGGTTCAGTCAGGAGCCAATTGGCAGCAATCACAGGAGCAAAATTGCCTCTAATTGGAGGAGAGGAGAAAGTGAGGTCTGCAGATGCTGGAGATCAAAGTTGAAACTTTATTGCTGGAACAGCACAGCAGGTCAGGCAGCATCCAGGGAACAGGAGATTCGACGTTCCTGAAGAAGGGCCTGTGCCCGAAACGTCGAATCTCCTGTTCCCTGGATGCTGCCTGACCTGCTGTGCTGTTCCAGCAATAAAGTTTCAACTCTAATTGGAGGAGAATCTCCTTTCAAAACCATTTCAGTTACGGTTGTCTGCACTTCAAACAATGGCTTGACAACAACCTCTCATTGAGTCACATTGTGGGCCGTGGGTCACCTGTTGGTCGTACGTGGTCTAGTTTATAGTCGCACGTCAAAATCCAGTAGATGCTGGAAATCAGAAATAAAAACAGAAATTGCTGGAAAAACTCAGCAGGTCTGGCAGTATCTGAGGAGAGAAATCAGAGTTAATGTTTTGGGTTCAGTGACCACTCTTTAGTTCTGATCTTTTCACAGATGCTGCCAGACCTGCTGAGTTTTTCCAGAAATCTCTGTTTTTGGTATACTCACTGAAGATTTCTGCACTGCTGAACAAAGAGCGATGGATTCGTGGTTCCACCCAGCATGTCCCATTGAGTGATAGTTAATGCATCATAGCGCATATACTTCTGAAAGCCAATTGATTCTGGAAAGGAGCAAACCAGATAAAAATGCAGGCTGATTATAAAGTTAAAATCTGGAAAAATCCTCTCTGGCCCTCTTGGAAAGAAATAAAGGAGGAATTTCCATTTACATAACACTTTTCACATCGACAGGATGTCCCATGGTGTTTTGCAGCCATGAAATATATATCTGATCAAAATTAACCCAAGGGAGAAACCGTTCTTATTATGCATTTCTAATATCAAAGGAGAGATTTGGGGAAGTGTTACAGTGCTGGAAATATTTCCAAATTCCCATTATGTATTTCAAGTAATATAAAACTTCATAATCCTGTTACATTTTCATTATGCTTGTGATACTTTATATGCTGTACATCAACAGTAAATTGTGTCAAATCCCTGGCTGATGGGCCTTTTCAGTAAGTCTTGGATCAAGTTGCTTCTTGCTGTGGTCGCTGTGTGCGAGTCTATATTGTGACTGGAAATCTGCAATTGTTTGATATGGATCCAAGATTATCCACTTCAGGTGCCTGAAGCAGCAAAACAGTGATATAAGGAATAGTTTAAAAGACTCCTGCTTCTTTTCATAACATCTATTTAGAATTTAATTAGTGTAGAATAATGCTGGAAGAGCACAAAGTGCCTTTCAAGTGTTGGCAAGACCAAATGCTTTCAGTGCTTTGAGTGAACTTTCAAGCAACCAAATTCGTTCTGTATTAAAAATGTTTTAAGAAAGTGAATGTTGTTTTGCTACAAGGAAGTACTTAGAGCTCTCCACTTGCTCCTCTCCCTGCTCCTCAGATGCTGACTGACCTGCTGTGCTTTTCCAGCACCACACTCTTGAACCACCATCTACCACCTACCAAGAGGATACCACGGTGGCCTAGTGGTTAACACTGCCGCCTCACAGCACCAGGGACCCGGGTTCGATTCCATCCTCAGACGTCTGACTGTGTGGAGTTTGCCGTGTCTGTGTGGGTTTCCTCTGGATGCTCTGTTTCCTCTCACGGTCCAGATTAGGTGGATTGGCCATGCCAAATTGCCATAGTGTCAAAGGATGTGTGGGGTGTGCGGGATTACAGGGATGGAGTGGGTCTGGTTGGGATGCTTTTTGGTGGGTTAGTGGACTAAATGGCCTGCGTCCACAGTGTAGGGATTTTATAATTCTAACCGGTAACTTCAAAGTGGCTATTTTTGAAAAATGTGGAGAGATTGTGAAAGTTGATTAGATGTTTGACTCTTGAAATTCACTGCAACTGAATCCTGACAAACCCAATACATTTGGTCACACAACACATGCAAGAGTGAAAAGAACAGCTCATGTAAGAGATTGGAGCATGTAATGTTGGCTGATACTCCCAGTGCAGTACTGAGGGAGTGCTGTACTGTTGAAGAGGTCATCTTTCAAAATAGTTGCCAGGCAGCACTTGCTCGGAAATAACATTTTCACTGCCGCTCAGTTTGGATTCTTGCACAGCCACTTGGCATATAGCACATTATAAACATGGATAAAAGAGCTGAAATCCAGAGGTAAGTTGAGAGTGACTGCCCTTGACATCAATGCTGCATTTCACTGAGTGTGGCAGTAAGGAGCCCAAGCAAAAGTACTGTCAGTGGGAGTCAGAGGTAAAACTCTCCACTGGTTGGAGTCATACCAGGTACAAAGGAAAATGCTGTTGGTTGTTGGAAGTCAGTCATCTCAGCTCCAGGGAATTTCTGGTGGACTTCCTCCAGGTACTATCCCAGGCCCATTGATACTTCAATAATGGTCTTTCCTCCATCATAAAGTCAGAAGTGTGATGTTTGCTGATGATTGCACAGTGTTCAGCACCATTTGCGACTCCTAATATGTCCAAATGCAGTAAGACCTGGACAATTTCCAGTGGCAATGATCATCTTCAGCTAAAGAGAATCTCACTATCGCCCCTTGACATTTGGTGGCATAACTCCACTATAAACATCCTTGGGGGTTACCATCGACCAGAAATTGAACTGGATTAGCCATTTAAATATTATGGCTACAAATTCAGATTACATGCTAGGAATACTGCAGTGAGTAACGCATCTCCTGACTGGCCAAAGCATGTCAACCACTACAAGGCACAAGTCAGAAGTGTAATGGAATCGTTGGCAATCACTTGCTAATGATTATCAACCTAGGAAATTCTGTGTCTCTGGTCATGGGTTCTGTGGATCCTACTGTGGCTGATGACCTGATCCTTGAGCTGCATCTCCAACCACACATTTGGTAGGTTTTTTCAGGAGGTGGAATTGGTCCTTGGCCTTCAGATTGCCAGCATTGCTTTCTCCAGATCCTTTTCTGTACTCACGTCTGCTGATAGATGATGTCAAAAAAATGCAGGAGCTTCCTCCAAGTCGGTTTCATTTAAACAAGGGTCTCCCATGTGTTGACGTCTATGTTATAATTACTTGAGAGAAGCTTTGAAATGCTTCCTTTGTCCTCCTCTCAATCACGTGCCTTGCTTGAACTGGGCAAAGAAGATTTGTTTTGGCAGTTGGAAGTCAGGCATCCTAAGGACATGGCCAGTCCAGCGAGTTGGTTTCAGATGATCATCGCCTTGATGCTAGTGCTCAAAATTGCTAATGTTAGTATGAATGTCTTCCCATCTGATGTGGAGAATTCATCTCAAACAAGATTGATGGTAATTCTCAAGGGCTTTGAGGTGACATGTATAAGTAGTCTAAGTTTCAGAGTCATGAAGAAGAGTTGGAAGGATGACACCAGGATCTTGGTGTCAGCATAGGTATCATAGCCATTGAAGATTCTCATCCTGAGGTATCTGAAGGTGGAGAGGTAGCTTCCCAGGTAAGGGAAATAATCCATATTTAGGAGGATTTCTGCATCAATCTTAATGGAGGAATGGACTGGAACTTGCCTTGGGGGATGGGTTGCTAAAGGATTTGCAATTGAGGCTGAGACCAGTCCTTCCCTGTGCTTCCACAAATGCATTAAGTAAGGCTTGAAGATTCTCTTTCAAGAGTATGAAGAAGACATTCTCATCCACATACTGAAGTTCCACAAGTGAGGTTGGTATTGTTTTCTTCTTGGATTTAAACTGGTTGAGGTTCAATCCATCCGAGAGACAATGTCCACATCACTGAGGAGCTTGTACTTGACAAGATGAAGAATGGTTGTGATGAAGATGGAGAACAGGGCGGGGGCAATGATATATCCCTGCTTGGCCCCTGTCTCGACCTCAAAAGATTCTGATATATCACCGTTGGTGAGGACCATTGCCAACATCTTGTCGTGAAGGGATGGAGGATGATGATGAATTTCTCTGGGTGGCCCGCCTTTGACAGGGTTTTCCATAGCACCTCCTGGCTGACCAAGTCAAAGCCCTTGGTCAGATCAATGAAGGCCCTGTAAAGTGGTTGCTTTTGTTCCTGCCATTTCTCTTGGAGTTGCCGAGCATTGAAAAACAGGTCCATAGTTCCACAGTTTGGTCGGAAACCAGAGTAGGAGAAGATGCCGAGAGAGGATTTGGGCAATGACCTTCCCAGTGATAGAGAGCAGGGAGGTTCCTCGATAGATCCCACAATCCACTTTGCTTCATTTCCTGAAGACGGTGGCAATGGCAGCGTCTCTGAGATCCGCAGGGATTTCTTTTTTGCTCCAGTTTTTCAGGAACAGTTGATGGTGATGATGGGTGAATTCTGCTCTTCCAAGTTTGAAAGTCTCCACTGGAATTCCATCTACAGCGGCTTTTCCATTCTTCATGTGTCCAGTGGTGGGCTTCAACTTCTGTCACATTTGGTGGCAGTCCAAGATCATCCTTGATGGGGAGTTGGGGTTTTTTTTGCAAAGTGTCCTCATTGATGACTGTACTGTAGGATTCTCTATCTGAGGCTGATATTTTCTACGCCTCTCAAAAAGATTCCACTTCCAAGCATCTTGAGTTGATTCCTGAGTTTTCATTTTCAGAAAAGGTGTAGCCATCACCTTCTTCCCTCAGCTACCCTTTGCCTGCTCTTCAAGTCTCCTGCAGGGCAGTGATATCAATGTTGAAGTGCCTGAGTTCATGGACAACAAGGGCAGTCCTCCAGTCCAAATGATTTGTTGGCATGTTATCCATGAGGCTTCGCACTTTCCAGGTTCTGAGAGTGTGTTTGACTTTGGTTTGGGGACTGCAGTTAGATGAGCCACTGGATGTAGTTCTCCAGCCAGGTTGGTGACAGCATCTTTTCCAGTCCCTTTCCCATCCGGGATGAGCAGAAAGGATCCTGAAGAGGGCTGTTTTGTCATGAAAAAGGCTACTGAAATGCTGTCCTGTTTCTATTCCAAAAGTGAAATGACTGAGTCAGACTCTGCTGCCTACATGCCAGCCCGAAGCTAGGGACTTCCAGATTTCACAATCCTGTCCCCGTCACCTCTCTCTGATCACTGTGGGTCTTGTGTTGAGTGTGGTGGGGGGAGTTGAATTTCCCCAGGTAGATACTTTATTATGGTTCATCTTATAATCTGGGAAGACTATTGCACATCAGCACAGACATGGTCCTTGACAGAAGGTGGATCAGTTTCAATCTCAAGGAAACCGCAGTGGCTGGGAATCTCCCTACAGCTGTAGCCTTCATCTGCTATCACAGTCATTGATATAACACAAATATCTTCCATCTGGATTGCAGCTGAGGGCTTGTGTTGGATTGCACTTTGACTGGTTCCTCCCATCCAACCTTCCCATTATGGGTGACCCTGCCAGGAGGTGGTGGCATCACTCTCAGGATCAATGAATCACTAAAACCTCTCCACTGCAGTGAAGTGGAAATCCACAGAAAGGTGTGATGGAATACTCCCCATTTGTCTGGATGAGTGCAGCTCCAGCAATGCTCAAGAAGCTCAACAACACCCAGGATAAAACAGTCCACTTGATTGGCAACAAATCCACAAATATTCACTACCTCCACCACCAATTGTAGCAATGTAGACTGTCTTCAAAATGGACAGCAGAAATTCATCACGAATCCTTTGCACCTTCAAACCTATGACCACTACCATCTAGAAGGACAAAGGCATCAGATACATGGGAACATCACCACCTTCAGGTTCCCCTCCAGGCCACTCGATGTCCTGACTTTGCCATTCCTTCACAATGTTAAAATCCTAGAATTCCCTCCCTAACAACAATTATAAGTGTACCTGCAACATATGGACTGCAGCAGTTCAAGAAGCCAACTCACCACCTTCTGAAGAGTAGTCAGGCAATGCAGTAAGTGTTGGCCTAGTCAGCAAAGCCTACATTCCAAGAATGTGTAAAAAATGGTAGAAAACATTTTGCTGATGAGGCTGGTCGAGCTTAACAGTCAGCAGGCAGGTTAATCTCCAGGTAAAACGTGATCAACAGTTCTAAATCACACCAAAATGCATGAGATAACCCTTAATAACTTTGTACATTACAGCATCAGAGTGTGTTGAAAACTCTGTTGCTTCTCGGTAAGCAAGTGAGAAGCCACTTTAACTCACTTGAGAAAAGTAAGTGATCATGATTTGTATTCGATCAATAGCAAGCGTGGGAAGGTCAAAGACATATTGTTAAATGCCTGCAAAATCCCTTGTTTAAATTGGGCCACAGACTTCCTTACAGTACTTAAATTGCTAAAAATGCATTCTGAGCTATGATTTGTTGATTCAGGTGTGACTGGTGCAGAAAAGCAAATCACTAAGATTTCTTAGCAATTGCGAATGAAGGCATACATAGACCTAACTCATCAGGATTAGCAGGCAAACATTTGAAAGTCCCCCAAAAGATGTGGACCTCATTAGAAAACCAATTCTGAGTGAGAATAAGCTTCCATATCCATTAACAAGAAATCATGACACTTAGACAGCAACCTATGGAATGCATAGATAATTTCATAAACAGATGCAGAGAAAAGAACATATTATGTGAATTTCCAAATGGAGAATTGTTGATTTGGTGATCACATTCATCTCCATGGACGCTTTCCAAAAAGATTTGCAAAATCATCCAAAGGTTTACAGCATCAAAGAGCTACTAAAGGATGGATGTGAAGTATGAAACAATCCTCACAGGATTCCCATGGAATCCAGAAACTGATGCGGTTCAGGGGCATCACAATCCTGCCTAATTACATATCATTTTTGCCGCCATGCTCAGCACCAGAAGATGCTGCCCTGTATATCTCTGCATTCCACTAAGTGTGCTTCTTTCCCATTACATGAATTTGAGTTTTGAACTCAGTCCATGCCCTTGACTCATCCCAAATTTTAACTTGATTGGGGAATGCAGAGCTTTTTTCTCTCATCTCACCTACCTCTGTCTTATTTCAATCACACCAAAGAGTTATGAAATGAAGCAAAGCTGCACAATGTAATTAAATGGTAATAAACAGAACAAAAATCTGATACAAGGAAGCTCTTTATGGCACTGAGGGGACTACGTAATGGAATCTGTGCCCTTTCCGAGTGGGAAAGGATTGAGCAGCAAACTCTTTCATCCTGTCTTGTTGACATTTCCTCTGAAACTTCAGTTTGAAATTCTGACATTTGGCCAAGTTTAAAAGTCCATGTGAATCCTGTTCACCTTTCACTTCTTTTTCCTGTATGACGACAATCAAACTTGCAATCCTCCCTTAGCTGGCCAAAATATGCAATGCAGCACTTCCAAAAAAGGCCGTAAAAGTACTGGAATTAATTCTGTACAGGGGTATTTCTCTTTTATCTACCTAACTGTCTTTCTGTTCGTCTGTCTATCCGTCTTTCTACCTATCTTCGTTTCTACCTGTCTGCCTGCCTACCTACACACACTTGCCTGCCAATTGTTCACTAACCAGCCTACTAATCTGCCTGCCTACCTGGTTGCAACAACAATCATACTGGACCCAAAACGTTAACTCTGTTTCTCTCCACCAAAGATACTGCTAGACCTGCTGAGTGTTTCCAGCACAATCTAATTTTATTATTACCCACCTGTCCTCTTACCTACCTCTCCTATTACCTCCCTTCTTCTATCTGAACCTTTCTCCTACAGTCTCCCTGCTTCTGTTAACCAGTTGCGCTATTTCTCCATCTCCTCATTCTGTCCCTATGTTGCTTTAGCTCTCCATCATCCATCTCCCTGTTTTCCTCTCTAGCTATCTCTATTTCTGTCTGATGCATGGATCCATCATTCCTCATCCAAGTTCTTTGCCCGGGTTTCTTGCATTTTTTAACATTTAATTTCAAATTGCAAATCCATTAGCTACCTCTTTTAAACACGGTGACCGCTTTTGAACAGAAACTATTCGACTCATTCCCACTCTTTGTCATTTGAAAAATGCTTTTTTAACCCTGACTGTATCAGATTTGATGAAGGGCCAATCCCTGAAATGTTAGCCTCCCTGTTCTAACCTTTTCTGCTCTTATAAATGGTCCTCTGTTTTGTATATGGAACTAGTTGTATGCCATTTTTTTTCATTGAGAGAGAAAGAGGACAGTATTACAGTCTCATGAGCATCATGGACACTTCCTGCACATGAGATCATGCATACCATGATGATGAAGTGAAGCTCCCCAGTCCCTTTAAAATCATTGTCCCCAAAGATTAATAGAAGCCCTCTAGCGAGCAAAGTGAATCAGGAGAGTGGTTTCAGTAGTGAGGTGCTTGAGTGTTTAGAGAGGTCATTCTTTGCAGAAGTGAATCATTGATGCCCAGACTTTATGAGAGAGTAGCTGGGCCAATTAAAAGAATGAGTGAACCTGTATGAGTGCTAGAGAATGTTGAATAGCACCAGAGCATTGCCTTAATTTGGTCATCTTGATGGCTGACTCCCCAAACTGTGTAGCATTATTTGAATTCGAGATGGTTGCACTGACTGCCTCTGCCATTTCTCTCCATAAAGTCTGTACTTTCTCAGAGGTCCTCCTGCCGTCAGATGGTCCCTCTTGGCCCTCAGTTCTAACATTGCACGCTCATCGGAATATGTAGGGTCTCTTCCCACTGCTTGCATCCCTGACTGTGCTATATTCCCTCTGCATTTTTCTGAGAAAGGATGTTGTCTTCTGCAACCTTTCTATATCAGAAGTATATTTTGCTCTGTCCCATTGACAGTGGACCATGAAGGATGGTTTTCCAGCTTGCAGATCACCTTGCAAAGCTGATGAAGATCCTGGGAGGAAATTGCTGTCGTGGCAATTTTGTATTGAAGGTCCTCAGCTCATTTTGTTACCAAACCACCAAAGCAAGAGGAATCCTGACTGACGAGTACAAATTGGATAGTCTTTTATTGAAATAAAAATCAACATTGACTGCATTATTTTGCCTTCTGGTAATTCAATAGTTCTGCTCCCAAGATTATTTAACAGCATTTATAGAGTCATAGAGTTAGAATCCCTTGATCTACACATGCACTACCCTCTGCATGAAAAAGTTTCCTCATGTCCTTTTTAAATCTTTCCCCTCTCACCTTAAACCTGTGGCCTCTAGTTTTGCACTCACCTACACTAGGAAAAAGCCTTGGCTCTTCACCCTATCCTAAGCTTCTAATTATCTTATTAACCTCTCTAAAGTCACCCCTCAGCCTCCAAAGCTCCAGGGAAAAAAACCTCAGCTAATTCAGCCTCTCCCTATAACTCAAACCCTCGAGTCCTGGCAGCATCCTTGTAAATCTTTTCTGCACTCTTGCAAGTTTAACAACATCTCTCCTATAGAAGGGTGACCAGAATTGTACGCAGTATTCTAAAAGTGGCCTCACCAATGTCCTGTGCAGTTGCAACATGACATTCCAACTCCTATACTCAATGTTCTGACCAACGAATGACCCAAGGTGTGCCACAGGTAAGTAACCAGACAATGGTACCAAGCCAAAGAAGGAAATTTTAGGAGCGATAATAAGTTTGGTTAAAACAGGAGATTTAAAGAAGATATTTCAGGTAATTAGAGACGTTCAGAGAAAGGATTTCCAGAGTTTAGAGCCTTTGATGGCTGAAGGCACAGCTGAGGATAGGGTGAAGTAAAGGGAGAGTGGAATGTGTATGAGCTCAGACTTGGAGGAATGGAGGCAGTGTGATTATCCAGCTTTAAAGTTTTGCAATAACTATGGAAAACAGTCTGAGGAGACATATCGTCATTTTACCTTGATTTTAATCTTTTGGCAAGAAAGAGTCTCAATGGTCATTCAATTGGTCAGATCAATTTTTTTTGTTGTTCCCAATATGTGCAGTTTATTGGTGTTAGAAAGTAATTCATTTTATTTAAGCTGAAAGCAGTAAATCAGAATGGTGTAAACAACAAAGGAGTTCCATGTAACCGCAGATTGGGGCGATTCACTCACTCCCAGTCTAATTGTTTATTTTGCAGCAGTGTGGCATCCATGGGTCACATGCATGTTGGTTATGCGTGATTGCACTCCCTTTTTAGTTGATTGAAAAATCTTTTCCTATGCTTTTGGTTGAACCTCAGCCTCACACTCTTGATCTTTGGGTGTGAAACGGGTGGGGGCAAATCAGAGGACCTCCTCATGGATTTGCTCCTGGGCCTGGCCAAATTGGCTGTTCTGGGCGGCACAGTGGCTCAGTGGTTAGCACTGCTGCCTCACAGCGTCAGGATTCCAGGTTCAATTCCAGCCTTGGATGACTGACTGTGTGGAGTTTGCGAGGGTTTCCTCCGGGTGCTCCAGTTTCCTCCCACAGTCGAAAGATGTGCAGTTTAGGTGAATTGGCCATGTTAAATTGCCCATAGTTTTCTAGGTTGTGTAGGTTAAATTCATTAATCGGGGTAAATATAGGGTATGGGGAATGGGTCTGGGTGGGTTACTCTTTGGAGGGTTGGTGTGGACTTGTTGGGCCGAAAAGTCTGTTTCCACAGTGTAGGGATTCTATGATTCTTAACAGGTCCAGGCAGCTGGAGGTCGTTACAGCTGACTGTCTGTCCCTCTTCCACAGCTATATTCATGCCCAGGTGTCCTTGGAGAGAGAACAGTTGGTGTCCATCAATACTCTTGATGCTTTTAGAAGATTATATTTCCTACAATATGGAAGCAGGACCTTTGGCCCAACAGGTCCACACCGACCCTCCGAAGAGCAACACACCTAGACGCATTCCCCTACCCTACCACTCTACATTTGCCCCTGACTAATGCACCTAACCTACACATCCATGAACACGATGGGTGATTTATCATGGCCAATTCACCTAACCTGCACAACTTTGGATTGTGGGAGGAAACTGGAGCACCGGAGAAAACCACGCAGACATGGGGAGCATGTGCAAACTCCACACAGACATTCGCCCGAGATGGGAATTGAACCCGGGTCCCTGGCGCTGTGAGGCAGCAGTACTAACCACTGAGCCACCGTGCTGCCCCCAAAGTGGACCCCACACAGGGGTATTGTGCTTTATCTCCATTTTGCTGTAGTCCCCTTCCCCTCTCCCTACCTAGCCCTCACCTTCTGATGGTTTGCATTGCCATTAATGGGCTTTGCTTGGAAGTATCCAGTTGGCACCATAGTTGATTTACTGGTAGTAGTTAATAGTTAAAAGAAATCACAGTGAATTGGTGATGAGGAAAAAAATTCTGTTCAGTTGTGTGTGATAGCACTTCTGGATATTAAAAAAAGGGGGAATGAGATGAACCCAGCTCCCAAGGATGTGGTCAGCTCCTTGCAATTAGTTCATCGAATATCTAACGATCTGTTCTCTCCACATGTGAATCTTATGAAGGCTAGTGACAAGGAGAAAGGTTTGCAAGTCTGTCAGATGGGAATGAGGGCAGGAGGAAATGAAGACCAATGATAATAATGGAGGATGGAATGTAGGGACAGAGAGGGAATGAGATTGTGCTAAGGACAAGAGCAATAAGGAGAATGGGGAAAGGACAGAGTCAGAGGAACAAAGAAAGCAGGATGAGGTTGGGGGTGAGTGATACGGATGAAGGGGAACGGGGACAGATGTATGCAAAGAGACTTGCCTTGAAGAGATTGGTTTAAAAGTTGATGAGATAGGCCAGGGGATGTGGGAGGATTGTATTGGGATGAGATAGACGGACAGAGGAGAAACAGGTGCCAGAGAGAATTGGGACAGGGTAGAGGGAGACATTGTATTTTAAGCAGAAAGAGAGCAGATGTATAACTGTAACAGACGAATTACTTGATGAGAGTGAATTGGATAAGAAGGTGTTTAAAGACAATAAAGAAGTAAGCGAATAAGCAGAACATTAAAGAGAAATTATGATGTGGCAAGATAGACACAAGATGAAATGATTAAAATGGAATAAAATAAGTAATAACTAATGAATGAATGCAACAGCATGAAGGAAAGTAAGAAATGTGAGATGATAAGCCAGAAAAGCTGAATGAGAGGAATAAAGTGAATGCCCTAACATCAATGAGTCTGGCTGGAAGTAAATATACAGAACTTAATTGGAGCTTTGGATGATTCGAAGAAGAGAAATGAATGAAGAAGGTTTTTAATTCTAAATTAGAGACTGTATATCATTTGAGGCTGGTTTGGCAGCCAAGAATTTTTTTTTTTGAAAACTGTTTGAAGTTTGGAAATAAGGGAGAGGTGTGAATGTTAGCCCCATTTGTAATAGTAATTCTTTCGTAGATAGAAGTTGTTGCAACGAGTGCTAACTGTCAGTCTGGATTGTAGAATGACAGAAGGTGGTATCACGCCTGCTGACTTGCTCTGATACAGCACAAAGCATGGTGTTGTGCCCACGTAACAGCTCATAGCTACATCTCCTTAGGGCTGCTGTCATGACCATGGGATGATTATAGATGTTTTATCTGTTCTCTAATTTGCAGTGAAACATAAGATCACAGAGACGTGGAAGAGATAGAAGTGAGATGGATGTAGAAACTAGGAGTAGAAGTAGGCTCTTTGGCCCTCTGGGCCTGCTCTACCATTCAAAATGAACATGGCTGATGTTATTTCTCAATGCTACAATCCTACATTCACTCCTTATCCCTTGATGCCTTTAATGTCTAAAAATGTATCTGTCTTTTTCTTGAATATAATCAGTGATGCAGGCTTCACAGTCTTCTAGTGGTAGTGAATTCCACCCTCTGAGTGAAGAATGTTTCCTCATCTCAGTTCTAACTGGCCTATTTCATAACCTGAAATCATGACCCTGGTTCTAATTTCCCCATCAGAGGAAACATGTTCCTGCATCTCGTTTGTCCAGCCCTTGTTAGAATTTTATATGTTTCAGTCAGATCCTCTCTCATCCTTCTAAACTCTAGTGAATACGAGCCCAGTCAAACCAAGCTCTCTTCATTTGAAAGAAAGGGGAAGGGGGACAGTGGTAACTAAAGAGGGGTCAGAATACTTGAAAATATGGGAGAAACAGAAATAGGGCATAGCATTAGGGGAGATGAAAGGGGATAGGACAGGAACAGTGATATGAGGTGGGGAAGTGAGATGGGAGAAATGGACATGGATGGTAGAGAGAGAACATAGCAAAAGAAAGGGGATGGGAGATAGCAACAGGCAAAGCAGTCAAGAGACAGGAGAGAAACAGAGGGAAATAGCAACATACAATGGGATTGACAGTTTAAACTGCCATGTTTCAATTTGTCACACAGAATTTGGTTTGCTTTGCTAATTTTCTGATCAATTTTCTGTTATCACTTCTGGCTTATACAAAAGTTGAATTAAGTGTGAAATGCAAACTATACATCTGAAATCTTGCTACTATGAAAACCTATTGTTGTCAGTAATAATCCTTTCTAAAACTGACAATACAGACTAATCCCAAATTACTGTACTGTGAAGACCTCTGATGGGACCAGCGCCAATGTTTACATTTGTCTGGACATCAAACTTGTCAACTCAGAAACACTCTTGAGTGAGATTTCAGTCAGAGGCCACACACCTGGTATATTAAGCCACTCAAGAATTATTAACAGTGACAACATTTTTTTGTTATGTGGATATTAATGCATTGCTTCTTGTCTTATACTTGCTAATCCTTGTCTTTTTGCCATTCCCTCTTTTCTTTGACTCTGATTCTATTTTGCTCTCTGTAATATTCTTCCCTTTGCAATCCTTTCTCTTCTCAATGACAAAGTGAGTGCAGTAAAACTTGGACTGTTCTAGCATTCACAACAGCAGTAGCGTGAATATGCAGAAAGATTTGAAAAATCAAGATTTTTCTGTTACAACTGAGGAAATGTAAAATAAATATTAAAAATTATGAGAGGATGAGACAGTTTAGATAGTGCATTTTTTCCATTGAATGGGAGGACATCTACATAACATGAGATCCATTTTTATGCAAAGGGGTGTGAATCTGGAGATGACTGGAGTTATTAAGTGAAGCAGAGACCACATCAATATTATAGAATTGTTTATAAAGCTGTTTGAAGGAAACAGGAAGAGAGTAGGCACATTAGGGTTACAGCATGTTTGGAAGATAAGCAACAGTACTAACTGGTAGGACTGAATGGCCTTTCTCCATGTTGTATTTTCTTAGTAGAGGACCTTCTCTACCACTATGGCTGCTGGGTAATCCCACTTCCATTGCACTCTGTAGCTTTTTCTGTACCTTCAATGAGAGAAGATAAGAGAAATAGAATTGAGAGGTCTTGATCTGAAAGTGGGTTAACAGCAGTGACCATTTTCATTTGTTTAACACCAAATAGACATTTTGCCTGCTGTAAAATAAAAAAAAAACTCATGTGGAAGCCTGCACCCATTTTTTCCCCACTATAACCCACTGAAAACTGCATTTGATATCTCAAAGTAAATAGAACCAGACATTCAATTATGATTTATCTGGGATAGCTTAAGATGCTTTTAACTGGATTTTGGCATTGGTAGAAATTGGCCAATGGAGCCTTTCTTCCGAGAGACTAGAAATGAGTAATTCTGATCTGACAACAACTTGTTTTTATCCAGCAGCTTTTGATGTAGTATTATGTCCCAAGGCACTGCACAGAATGCTTATAAACAAACTCTTGAAGAGCTAAATTAAGCAATTGTGTCACCCAATACAGGAAATCTCCTCTATTTGGTCATATGCAATTCCCTATAACATCATTGAAACATTTCAAAGTGCTTTACATGAGTTCTTTGTTGTTGCTGTTGCTGTCCTGGCAGCTATTTGCTCACAGCAGGACCTATCCAGCAGCAATTGATGGGAAAGAGCAAGAAGGGTTAAGGCTGACAGTCAGAGAATGATTTTCTGCCTGACAGATGTAACTTGTGTTCCCTCTGAAATGGATAATAATTTTGTAAAGGTTATTACTTCTCTTTACTATTCTGAACTACAAATACCATATTTCCCCAGTGTTTTGAATATGGCCCCATATTGTATCTGTTTTTCCTAGTCTTTAGCTTTTATTAAGCTTAGCTGACTATGAATGACTCTGATCACATGCTAAGTCTTTTGACCTCGAACTCCTGAGCCCCACCAACACAACCAACTTGCCTTTTACTTGTGTCTTCCTATCTGATTGTGGAGACTTTGCTTCCTTCCATTCTTGATGTTAATTAACTTGTTCCTCCCATTCTCCATCTCCCCATTCTCACCCCTGTCCAAACCATACTTACTTGTGGCTCCATTCAGCTGAGATCTAACAATTCTGGAGCATTACCAGAGAAATAACTGCTTTTAGCATTGATGCAATTTCCTTCATCGCTGTCTCAAAAGAGAAGAGACATCCATGCTGACCTTACATGGCTCACCAGTTAGTGACACTCGCATACAATTCACTTGTAATATTTCAGAATATTCCTCTCATTTGAAGATCCAAATCCCATTTGTAATAATGGGCCCTTTTCAGTACTAATAAAAGTTATTGCAACAACTAAAATTTGCTATCCTTATGATATAGGATTGATTTGTAACTTTTCTGGTAAGACTTATGCTAAATATCTATGACTATATTGTCTCCTGATTAGACTTGTGTTCTGTAGTTTACAGACACCATTGTGTGATACTGGAATAAATGATGTGCCTTGTTTCATATAAGATGTTAAAACGAGGCCCTATTCATGCATTCAAGGGGATATAAACTTCGGATGCCCATTGGCGAGTTTTTGTGGAGTCCGATGACCTTTAAAAACGTAATTAAAAACAGATCATCTAACTATTATCTTTTGGTGGAATGTTGCTGTTCCTAACTCCCATTTTCCTTCATCGCTTTGGTGACTAAAATAAAAAAAAAGAATTGTACGGCGAAGTGTTCTTCAATGTCTTGAGGTATGAAAGCTTTATACAGAATATAAATGCACTCTTTCTCTCACAATTTAATGACTTTCCCAACCGTGCTTCTTGGTTGTGTTTGATTTTATTGAATTCATTTTTAGAATTTGTGAAAGGTGAACTCATAAGCTCTGAGTTACTTGTTCAGTGCCATAGTGGTTATGCTTCTGGACATGGTGTTTGGGGTCAGGACAAGGACATTGAGACTGACAATAATGTTCACTGCAGTATGAGTTACTATCATGGCAATCTAAGCTAAGCCCAAGTGCAAGTTTCTGGAGCGGAGAGAATGAGATTTGAAAGAATTTTACTTTAGAGGTTGCTTTCTTCCCCTGTAGCTATCTCTGCCATTTCCATCATATTATTAAGTGAATAAGGTTTGATGATAAAAATAGATGAGGACAACGTGCCTGCTGAACACAACAATCTTCTGAAAAATAATGCTGTCACTTTTTCTAAGAAGTAATGATGTGTAATTTACCAATTTTTAAGATGATACTTCATTATTATTTATTTTTTGAGGATTCATGATTAAAAAACTGTTGAATATGGTTCATTTGGAATGCTGGAAGGATCCCTCAGCCTGTGCTTTTTTTAAAAAGGGATGACCAAAAGGACGTATTAGGACTTTTTTTTAAAGGCACCTCTTAAAAGTCATATTGCTTAAGCTAATTGCTTGGATTCGTTTACCGGAAATCACATGCCTAGGTTCATGGCTTTGTTTTGGATATTGTTTCACATTCAGTTGAGATACAGCCGATAGAGAGAAAAGGAGAGAGAAAATCTACCAAGCTTATCCTCTGCTTTTCTGAGAAAACCCATTTGCTGAGTCCAGTGTAAGACTTGAAAAACTGACACAGCTGTTCTTTTGAAAAGTTTCTGAATTCCTGATAATTTCTAAATGAACTGCTTTTGCAAAGGTCCCATTGACAATTGCCCATGTTTTGTGACACCCATCTATGTGTACCAGAATACTTAATGAAAGTCATCTTGAATATACCATGCTTTATCCTTTTTTCATTCAAGCACTAACAATTATTGGCCAATTTCTTCCTTTCAAAATTAATCCCAACAGAAGGCAAGTACTTTAGTTTTTATAATTGGTGTATGTATGTTGGATTATTTAGAAGGGTAGATTTTTATTTTTATAATTCTAAATGTGTTGATCAGCTTTGCATCTTTGCCGAATACTCTTTTCACAATAAATCAATGATTTGGTTGTTTATTAATGATTTTTTAAACTCTAAACCTAAAATAGATAAAACGTACAGTTGGTCATTTCAGTAACTTGATAAAGATTTTAAATTGATGTCCATGACCAGTGGAGTAATGGAACTAGAGAGGCAGTGAACCCCTCCATCCTAGGTCAGAGCATTATAATTAGAAGCTTCTCTGATCAGCAAAATTAATTTTACTCATTAATTACACCATTATTCATCATAATTTACTGTAGTGGTGGACAGCCTATTTCACTTCAAACCCACCATCTTTACACACATTTCTAATTTACTCCATGCAGTTCCAACTGTAAATCAATATCTACAGTTTACTCATAATTATTGGGATCCATTTTAATTTGTAATGAGTAGTAATTTTAGGATAGAAAGTGAATTAACCTTGTTATTTTCCCATCAGTAACCCTGTAATTTTTGTCAAGCATTTGTTTCATATTTGATACATCTTTGTTCCTCCAATTTTGGCCTCTTGAGTTTAAATGCTTCATTATTATTGCTTTCACCCACCATTGCCCTAAGCACTGGAATTTCTTCCTTGAACCCTCTCACTTTTCTATCTTTCTTTCCTCCTTTAAGCATTTCTTAAAACCTAGTTCTGTGATAAAGCATTTGGTCAACTGCTCTAATATTTCATTCTGCAACTCCATTCCATTTTTTTTAATACTTAATGTGAAGTATCTTACGATGTTTTACTACATTAGAGATGCTACAACTGCAAAACACTAATGTTTTCGCACCTTTGCTTTTGAATCAGGGCTATGATACCTTAGCTATCATTTCATGTTTGCTCAAGATCCCGTAGTTTTGTTTCCAAGAAAAATGGGAAAGTCCTCCTTTGTGACCTAGGCCAACAATTAGCTCTCAACCAATATCACAAAAGTAGGTTGCCTGATCATTTGGCAAATTGCTATTGCTGGAACCTTGCTTTGCATAAATGGGCTATTACATTTCCCATACTTTAAAAATCAGCAATAAAGCACTTTGAGACTTCCAGGAATTCTGAAGGTGCCAAATGAATGAATTTCTTTTGAACAATTGGTGTCATGCCTTAGGAATCCAGCAATTCTCAAGAACAGAAACATGCTAGGAAGCTATGATTGGGTGTATTATTCACCTCCAAGCACAGATCAAAGATCATAACTGTTCACTCATTGTATTGTGGGCCATTAATTTCATTAAGATACACTGAAAGTAACAGAATGGACCTTTTCAATATAAGGGCATGAAATCACAGAATGAATCAGTGTTGCTGAATGGGTGACGTAAGGGCTTTGAGATGGAATCCATGTTGTAGACACTGTCAGCTGAATGACAGGAGGGTGCATCCAGACTGCCTGGATCAACCATTCTTGCTGAGGAGGCTGCTTTCTAATTCATTGCTGTGGGTTATCTGAGTACACTTAGTGATCATTTACATTTTGCTGTACTCTGTTGGCCTGTCTTTCTTCCTATTAGCAATTTGATTAGTGCCCCTGCTGGATGTAGACCTCAATACAGATATAGAAAATGTCATTTAAAATCCTTTTCAAAATCTCATCACCTCCTAATTTTATACTGAGCCATATAGGACAATTGGAGAAGGATAGGGGAAGCACTTTCCCATATCCTGAGAACAAATAAAGGAAAGGTTCAGGCTTGGATCAGAGCCAGTCCTCATTCTGTGCTGACCAGACATTGGTGGAGCAGAGGATGCTGCTCCTGTGTTCTGTGTCCCTAAGCTGCCTGAGGTGTGTTCTTGGGATAGGGTAAAGGGAGCTTTGCATTCAAACTTTAATATGCCTCAGCATGTATGTAGATACAATGTGGTCACTCTGTGGATACAGGAGGCTGAATTTTCACCACAGAGGAGGGAGACAGGAGCTAGGTTTATTTTTGTGTCAATGGAGTTCTGGACCCAAAACATTAACCCTGATTGCTCTCCACAGATGTGCTAGACTTGCTAGCTTTGCTAGCAATTTCTGGTTTTATCTATCTTTGTCTTAAGTACACTTGATGACTTAGTTTCCACAGCCCTCTGTGGTAGTGAGTTCCACAGATTCATCACCCTTTGGCTGAAGAAATTCTTCCTCATCTCAAAACGTTTGTCCCTTCACTCTGAGGCTGTACTGTCGGGTCCTAGTCTCTCCGATTAGTGGAAACACCATCTCTATGTCCACACTGTCCAGGCCAGTCAGTACTCTGTAAGTTTCAATGAGAACCCCCTCATCCTTCTAAGCTCCATCAGATATGACCCAAAGTTCTCAACCGCTCCGCATATGTAAAACCCTTCATCCCCAGGGTCATTCTTGTCAACCTCCTCTGGATCCCGTCCAAGATTAACATGTTCTTCCTTAGATACAAGGCCAAAAACTACTCACAATATTTCAAGTGCAGTCTATCAGAACCTTGTACCTCAGCACTATATCCCTGCTCTTACATTCTCGCCCTCTTGAAGAGAATGCTAACATTATATTTGCCAACTGAACCTGCTTATTAACCTTAAGAGAATCCTGAACTAGGATTCCCAAATTCCTTTGTGCTTCAGATTTTCAAAGCCTTTCTTGATTTAGAAAATAGTCTATGCCTCTTCTTCCCACCAAAGTGGATAGCCTCTCCCTTTCCTACATTGTATTCCATCCACGACTTCTTTGCCTACTCTCTTAGCATGTCTCCTTGACATTGTGCAAGTTCACTGCACCTTCCAGAATAGATATTGTTGAGAGGTCTCGGCCTTGAGGATGGTGAAGCCCTGGAAGGGGACAATTCACTGGGAAGGAATAGAAGTGGGAGGTAAGATAGGAGAAGGCGTTACAAGTAAAGAGTAATGCCAACCTCCCTGTTTTAAAGCCTGATTGAGGATTTTGGGTCTATTTTTGATGGAGCTTTGAAGGATGAAGGGGATTCTCACTGAACTTACAGAGTATTGACTGGCCTGGATAGTGTTGGCATAGAGACGATGTTTCCACTAATAGGAGAGACGAGGACCTCAAATCATTCTGCAGCCTCCTTACCTCCTCCTTAGCAACAATGCCTTCAGTTTCTTTGTCCTGATCGTTAATGTATATCATGAATAGTTGAGGTCCCAGCAGTGACCCCTGCGAAACTCCACTACTCACTAGTTGCAATCCAGAAAAAGACCCCTTTATCCCCACTTTCTGCCTTGTGCCAGCCAGAAAATCTTCTATCTACACCAGTACCTTGCCCCTAACACCATGGGCTGTCATCTTGTTCCACAGATTCTTGTATGGCTCCTTGTCAAAGGCCTCTGGAAGTCCAAATAGGTCACATCCACTGGCTCCCTTTGTCTAACTTGCTCATTATCTCTGCAAACAATTCTAACAGAAATCTAATTTACATGGGAGTGTGTTTTTAATTGATATGGAGGTGTGATTTTTTAATTTAAATCTGGTGAGGAATAGAGATGGAACAAATAAAGTGGCAGACACATTCAGGCACCTTTGGCAGCCGTCACTCAGGTTGCTGGTTGTCTTGAGAGACAGAGAGAGTTTATACTAAATCCTTCCAAATGCAACAGCAAGAAACCAGCGAGGCTGCAACTTTCTTGACATATGATCAAAGACATCTGTGTCCTCGTCTATGCAGATTCTGCGAAATTCTCACCAGGACCTTTGCACTGTCAGGTGACACAAACCCTCCATCAAGGTCAGACAACATTTCAGATTCACAACTAATGAGGCATCGCAGACTCAGAAAACACTTCGCTGTGATTTCTTTTTGTGGCAGAGATTGTTTCTGAATTGTAAAAAAAGAGAGTGCCCCCGAAGAGGTAACATCACAGGCTGGATGTAGCCATAAAAAGGTTATTGCACATCCACTTACAAATAGTTAGTCTTTCTCATGAGAAAAGTTATGCATTTAATTTTTTTACTCTGTTCGCAGGTATTGACATAAAATACTTGCATTTCTCAAAATTTAATTGTATATTTTATCAGAAGCAAATTATTCTGCAAGAGTGGGACTAATTGCCAATCTATGTGCTGATTAGAAGTGTTTTAACACTGCTGTTGAGTGTGAGAGTCCAGCCTTTAATAAATGGAAATCAGGTTGGTGAATTTCAGAGGATAGAATGGAGGTAAACTCTGAACAAACAAATATTTCTGTGTTTCATTGGCTGCTATTGTAAGTACAATGAAAGAAATCCCTTCCCTACAAATCTTCAGTTGGTAACATCATCAGAAAGGTTCAATAAGGTGGTGGACCCTATGCTGAGTAGGCCAGTCTCAGTCAGGGTAGCACAAAGGTGAAAACTGACTGTTGGCTCTATTTATGAACTGGGGAAAGGAAAACGTTACTTAGGTGTTGAACTTTATAGAATGACTCAACATGGAAAATCTGTACAGTACCTACAACATGTCTCTGTGGCACATCTTTGTGTATGAATATTGGAAAGTGTCATCATTAGGAAATATGCAAAATGATGGGAGTATGTGTTTGTAAATATTAGGGAGTGTGTGTGTGCATGGGAGTGTAGGAAAGTGTATGTGATCATATAGGAGTGTGCAAGAGTTTGTGTGAACATTAGTGAGTGCATAACCATTAGGGTGTAAATACAGTTGTATAGGGTCTGAGAGTGTTAATACTACAGAGTGCCATTAACATAAGAACATCAGAAATAGGAGCAGGAGTAGACCGTTTGGCTCTTCAAACCTACCGAACAATTTAATAAGATTATGGTTAACCTGCCCTCAGCTAATTCATCCCCTATGCCAACTCAGTGTAGCCCTCAACATTCTCATATTACAAAAATCTATCGACGTGCCCTTTAAATATTTTCAGTGATCTACCCTCCACAAATCTCAGGGGTAGAAATTCCACACATTCACTATGCTCTGGGAGAAGAAATTCCTTTTCATCTCAGTTTTAAATGAGTGTCCGTTTATTCTGTAATTATGTTTGAGATTTGTCCACTATTGGAAACTCCTTCTTAATATCTAAACTGCCAAGCCCACTCAGAATCTTGTCTATTTCAAGAGGATCACCCCTCATGCTATTAATCTTACCTTATTACATAATACTCAATCTAAAATAGCCAGTTCCCTATGCCAATTTACAGGTGCCTCAGGTAGTAATTCAGAGATCGTTACCTTTCTCTTTCTGCTTCTTAATTTAGCCCCAAGCTGCTTATAATCATTCAGCAGAATTTCTTTCCCAATCCTGACCTAAAAAACAAACCCTGGTGCACTCTACAAATGCACCTTCCACATTACTGTTACCCATCTGTTTTGTCCAGTTAGTATGCAGATTAAAATTGCCCTTGAAAATTGTAATGCCCTTCTTACACACTTTCTTATACTTTGTCCTATAGTGAGGCAACTCATTGGGAACCTATTAACAACTCTCACCTGTGGATCCTTTCCCTTGTTATGCCTCATTTCTACAAAAACTGATTCTACATCATGATCTATTGCATCTTTATCACTATTCGTCAATGCACTGAAACTATCCTTTATTAACAAAACTGCCCACCTCCTTTACCATTTTGCCTAGTCTTCCATAAAGTCAAATATTGAGTTCCCAGTCTTGGTCACCCTGCAACCATGTCTCTAAAACAGCTATCAAGTCATTTATTTATATTTGTGCTGCCAGTCATCTTTATGAAGGCAAATGCTGCATGTGTTGAGATAAAGACCCTTACGTTTTGACTTTTTGCCATTATTATGTACACTGGTTCTAATTTTTGCGGCACTCTTCTGCATTTATTTTCAACTTCTTCCTGACACATAGAGTCATAAAGTCATAGAGATGTACAGCACGGAAACAGAACCTTCGGTCCAACCTGTCCATACCGACCAGATATCCCAACCCAATCTAGTCCCACCTGCCAGCACCCGGCTCATATCCATCCAAACTCTTCCTATTCATATACCCTCCAAATGCCTCTTAAATGTTGCAATTGTACCAGCCTCCACCACATCCTCTGGCAGCTCATTCCGTACACATACTACCCTCTGCGTGGAAAGGTTGCCCCTTAGGTCTCTTTTATATCTTTCCCCTCTCACTCTAAACCTATGCCCTCTAGTTCTGGACTTCCCGACCCAAAGGAAAAGACTTTGTCTATTTATCCTATCCATGCCCCTCATAATTTTGTAAACCTCTATAAGGTCACCACTCAGCCTCCGATGCTCCAGGGAAAACAGCCCCAGCCTGTTCATCCTCTCCCTGTAGCTCAGATCCTCCAACTCTGGCAACATCCTTGTAAATCTTTTCTGAACCCTTTCAAGTTTCACAACATTTTTCCGATAGGAAGGAGACCAGAATTGCATGCAGTATTCTAACAGTGGCCTAACCAATGTCCTGTACAGCCGCAACATGACCTCCCAACTCCTGTACTCAATACTCTGACCGATAAAGGAAAGCATACCAAACGCCTTCTTCACTATTCTATCCGCCTGCGACTCCACTTTCAAGGAGCTATGAACCTGCTCTCCAAGGTCTCTTTGTTCAGCAATACTCCCTAGGGCCTTACCATTAAGTGTATAAGACCTGCTAAGATTTGCTTTCCCAAAATGCAGCACCTCGCATTTATCTGAATTAAACTCCATCTGCTACTTCTCAGTCCATTGGCCCATCTGGTCCAGATCCTGTTGTAATCTGAGGTAACCCTCTTCGCTGTCCACTATACCTCCAATTTTGGTGTCATCTGCAAACTTACTAACTTTACCTCTTATGCTCGCATCCAAATCATTTATGTAAATGACAAAAAGTAGAGGACCCAGCACCGATCCTTGTGGCACTCCACTGGTCACAGGCCTCCAGTCTGAAAAACAACCCTCCACCACCATCCTCTGTCTTCTACCTTTGAGCCAGTTCTGTATCCAAATGGCTAGTTCTCCCAGTATTCCATGAGATCTAATCTTGCTAATCAGTATCCCATGGGGAACCTTGTCGAACGCCTTACTGAAGTCCATATAGATTACATCTACTGCTCTGCCCTCATCAATTTTCTTTGTTACTTCTTCAAAAACCTCAGTCAAGTTTGTGAGACGTGATTTCCCACGCACAAAGCCATGTTGACTATTCCAAAACAGTCCTTGCCTTTCCAAATACATGTACATCCTGTCCTTCAGGATTCCCTCCAACAACTTGCCCATCACCGAGGGCTAACAGGTCTATAGTTCCCTGGCTTGTCTTTACCGCCCTTCTTAAACAGTGGCACCACGTTTGCCAACCTCCAGTCTTCCGGCACCTCACCTGTGACTATCGATGATACAAATATCTCAGCAAGAGTCTCAGCAATCACTTCTCTAGCTTCCCACAGAGTTCTTGGGTACACCTGATCATGTCCTGGGGATTTATCCACTTTTAACCGTTTCAAGACATCCAGCACTTCCTTCCCTGTAATCTGGACATTTTGCAACATGTCACCAGAGTCTATATCTTCCATATCCTTTTCCACAGTAAATACTGATGCAAAATATTCATTTAGTATCTCCCCCATTTTCTGTGGTTCCACACAAAGGCCGCCTTGCTGATCTTTGAGGGGCCCTATTCTCTCCCTAGTTACCCTTTTGTCCTTAATATATTTGTAAAAACCCTTTGGATTCTCTTTAATTCTATTTGCCAATGCTATCTCATGTCCCCGTTTTGCCCTCCTGATTTCCCTCTTAAGTATACTCCTACTTTCTTTATACTCTTCTAAGGATTCACTCGATCTATTCTGACTATACCTGACATAATGCTTCCTTCTTTTTCTTAACCAAACCCTCAATTTCTTTAGTCATCCAGCATTCCCTATACCTACCAGCCTTTCCTTTCACCCTGACTGGAATATACTTTCTCTGGATTCTTGTTCTCTCATTTCTGAAGGCTTCCCATTTTCCAGCCGTCCCTTTACCTGCGAACATCTGCCTCCAATCAGCTTTCGAAAGTTCTTGCCTAATACAATCAAAATTGGCCTTTTTCCAATTTATAACTTCAACTTTTAGATCTTGTCTATCCTTTTCCATCATTATTTTAAAACAAATAGAATTATGGTCGCTGGCCCCAAAGTGCTCCCCCACTGACACCTCAGTCACCTGTCCTACCTTATTTCCCAAGAGTAGGTCTAGTTTTGCAACTTCTCTAGTAGTTACATCCGCATACTGAATCAGAAAATTGTCTTGTACAGACTTAAGAAATTCCTCTCCATCTAAACCTTCAACACTATGGCAGTATCAGTCTATGTTTGGAAAGTTAAAATCTCCTACCATAACTATTCTATTATTCTTACAGATAGCTGAGATCTCCTTACAAGTTTGTTTCTCAATTTCCCTCTGACTATTGGGGGTCTATAATACAATCCCAATAAGATGATCATCCCTTTCTTATTTCTCAGTTCCACCCAAATAACTTCCCTGGATGTATTTCCGGGAATATCCTCCCTCAGCACAGCTGTAATGCCATCCCTTATCAAAAATGCCGCTCCCCCTCCTCTCTTGCCTCCCTTTCTATCCTTCCTGTAGCATTTGTATCCTGGAACATTAAGCTGCCAGTCCTGCCCATCCCTGAGCCATGTTTCTGTAATTGCTATGATATCCCAGTCCCATGTTCCTAACCATGCCCTGAGTTCATCTGCCTTCCCTGTTAGACCCCTTGCATTGGAATAAATGCATTTAATTTATTAGTCCTACCTTGTCCCTGCCTGCCCTGACTGTTTGACTCACTTCTGTTCTCAGCTGTACCCGTCTCAGATCGATCTCTTTCCTCACTATCTCCCTGGGTCCCCCCAACCTTACTAGTTTAAATCCTCCCAAGCAGTTCTAGCAAATTTCCCTGTCAGTATATTAGTCCCCTTCCAATTTAGGTGCAATCCGTAGCTCTTCACTATCCTCTACCTATGCCCTTTCATTTCTTATTGATTTTTGAATATTACCTTCATTTGAACACTTCCCCATCACTGACTATTCTAAAGCCCTACTTATAACTCCATTTATATGATTCCCCAGGCTACTATTTCCAGTATTGTTCAAATGAAGCCTGTCCCAATGGAACAGCTCTCTTTTCCAAATAGTGGGGCCAGTGCCCTATGAGTTGAAATCCATTTCTCTTCTACCAATCTTTGAATCATGCATTTACCTCTCTCGTCTTATTTCGCTATGTTAATTTGCAGGTGGTTTAGCTAGTAATCTGGAGATTGCTCACCTTTCAGTTTTGCTTTCTAATTTCATCTCAAACGGCTCTTAATCACTCAGTAGAACCTCTTTCCTAGTCCTATCTATTTTGTTGGTATCTAGGTGGACCACAACAGGATTCTTTCCTCCCAGCTTATGTTCCTCTCCAGCACAGAAGGGATGTCCTGAACCTTGGCACCAGGTTGACAACACAGTCTTTGGAACTGTATGCCTTTGCTAAAGAGAATAGTATCTATTCCCAAGTATGCTATTCACTCTTGCTACTACATATGTCTTTCTTCCCTTCACTTGAATGGTGCTCTGGACCGTGCTGCTGTGGTCAGTTCACTCATCTGTCCTGCATTCTGTCCCCTCATGAACATCAGGAGCAAGAATTTCATACCTATTGGACAAGAGTGCTTGCTGAGGTTGCTCCAAAGCTAAATTCTGAATCCCTTTACCTACCTCACCTGCAGTCACACTTTCCTGTCCCTGATCTTGAGTCAAATTTGATGTAATCTAAGGGGTGTGACTACCTGTTAAAATAAAGTGTCCCAGCATCTCTCCTTCTCTTTGATATGTCATTGTGTTTGCTGCTTGGACTCTCGCTCACCAACTCTGAACTGAAGTTGCTCGAGCAGCCAACTCTTGATTAATATATGGTTACAGTGGCTTGAATGAGCATCCACCAGCCCCCACATACTATAGCTGCAGCACATCTCCTGCCCAGTCATCTCCACATTATTTATTTAATTTGGATGTTAAATCTTCTTCCTATCTGTACTCTTCAGTTGCAACAACATTTCCTGATTTAAACTACTTGGCTAATCAAAAGGGACATGAAAGAAATACCCACCAATCACCTAACTATTTTCCTGTGACACCACTCTAGCTCTGGCAGAAACAAACAGGTTGAAGAGGTTGGAAGTTTTTATTTCCTCCTGTCTCGAGCCTTCTCTTTTTGAAGCTGCTTTTTCACTCACTCATGTGAAGCTGCCCTTGGCTGTCTCATTTGCACCTTTTCCGAACTTGCTGTTTGTGTTCTCTCAGACTATTTTAGAAGCACAGATTACTCCTTTTTTCTCAGGAACCGCTGACTGTCTCTGGGACCTCCTCTTTTTGACTCTGAAAACTTTATTTGAGGGCCTAGTCTGCTGATATAGTCTGCCTTTTTAAACTCTAACAGCTGCTATGGTGGGATTTGAACTTGTGCCCCAGAGCATTTGCCCAGACCACTGGATTACCTGTCCAGTGACATTGCCAGTCTGCCATTATCTCCCTGCATTATACAACCATTTTGAGGGTGGTGGGTACCTGGAATGCATTGTCAGTGGGCACAATAGCATCATTTAAGATATATCTAGAGAGACATGAATGATCATATGGATTGTGGGCAGAAGTATGTTGGATGTCTTCTCAAAATCTCTGTAACAATGTCTGTCATATTAATGTAAGTTGAACTAGTTGCTAATGTGCAATAAATCATACCTTGTCTAGTTAGTCCAGGAAGTTATTTTTGCACTTAAACAGGATGATGGTGGCAATCATGACCAAGTAGAGTAGTTCATGCAGCTTAGTGAGCAGAAATGTCCATACAATATGTACAGAGGTGAGTCAAAAGTCTTTCAGAGAGGTGATCAAATAATTATGTTTTAAGAGTTCCTTAAAAGGTAAGAGAAGGGGGTGTTTAACGAGAAATTTCAGAGTAGACCCAGGCGACTCAAGGTACAGCTGCCATTGCTGGGTGAAGGGTGATAGAAATAGAATCTGAGAATTGGGATGTTTGGGACATGTATCTCTTGGTAGAACAAAGAAAATTACAGCACAGGAAGGGGCCCTTTGGTCCTCCAAGCCAGTGCTGATCCCGATCCTCTATCTAAACCTGTTGCCTATTTTCTAAGGGTCTGTTTCCCTCTGCTCCCTGCCCATTCATGTCTGTCTAGATATATCTTAAATGACGCTATCGTGCCCACTGGCAATGCATTCCAGGCACTCACCACCCTCCAAGTAAAGAACTTTCCACGCGTATCTCCCTTAAACTTTTCTCCTCTCACTTTGAACTCATGACCCCTAGTAATTGAGACCCCACTCTGGGAAAAAGTCTCTTGCTATCCACCCTGCCTATATCTCTCATGATTTGGTAGACCTCAATCAGTTGCCCCCCCCCTCCAAATCTCTGTCTTTCTAATGAAAATAATCCCACTTTACTCAACCTCTCTTCATAGCTAGCGCTCTCCATACCAGGCAACATTCTGATGAATCTCCTCTGCACCCTCTTCAAAACATCCACATCCTCTTGGTAATGTGGTGACTAGGGCTATACACAGTATTCCAAATGTGGCTGAACCAAAGTCCTATACAACTGTAACGTGACCTGCCAACTCTTGTACTCAATACCCTGTCCAATGAAGGAAAGCATGCCGTATGCCTTGCTGACCACTCTTTTGACCTGTAATGCCGCCTTCAGGGAACACTGGACCTGAACATCCAGATCTGTCTGTACATCAACTTTTCCCAGGACTTTTTCATTTACTGTATAGTTCACTCTTGAATTGGATCTTCCCAAATGCATCACCTCACATTTGCCTGGATTGAATTCCATTTGCCATTTCTCCACCCAATTCTCCAATCTATCTATATTCAGTGGTATTCTCTGACAGTCCCTTTCACTAACTGCTACTCCACCAATCTTAGTGTCATCTGAAAACTTGCTAACCAGACAAGCTGTACTTTCCACCAGATCATTTACGTACATCACAAACAACAGTAGTCCCCACACAAATCCCTGTGGAACATCACTGGCCACAGTTTACATTTTGAGAAACTACCTTCCACCACTACTCTCTGTCTCTTGCTGCTTAGCCAGTTCTTTATCATTCTAGCTAGTACACCCTGGACCCCATTAAACTTCACTTTCTCCATTAACTTACCGTGGGAAAACTTATGAAATGCCTTACTGAAGTCCATGTATACGACATATACGTCCCTTCCCTCATCAATTAACTTTATCTCTTCCTCAAAGAATTTTGTTAAGTTGGTAAGACATGACCTTCCTTGCACAAAACCATGTTGCCTATCACTGATAAGCTCATTTTCTTCCAAATGGGAATAGATCCCATCCCTCTGTATCTTCTCTAGCAGCTTGTCTACCAAGGTCGTCAGGCGCACCGGTCTATAATTACCTGGATTATCCCTGCTACCCTTCTTAAACAAGGGGACAACATGAACAATGCTCCAGAACTCCGAGATCTCACCAAATTTCAAGGATGCTGCAAAGTTATCTGTTAAGGCCCCAGCTATTTTCTCTCTTGCTTTTCTCAGTAACTGGGGATAGATCCCATCTAGACCTGGGGGCACTTGTCCACCATAATGCTTTTTAGATTACTCAACACTTCCTCCCTCCTTATGCCGAGTTGACCTAGAGTAATCAAACATCTATCCCTAACCTCAACATCCATCATGTCCCTCTCCTCAGGGAATACCAATGCAAAGTATTCATTAAGAATCTCATCCATTTCCTCTGACTCCATGCAGAACTTCCCTCCTTTGTCCTTGAGTGAGCCAGCCCTTTCTCTACTTACCCTCTTCTCCTTATGTACAAATAAAAGGCCTTAGGGTTATCCTTAACCTTGTTTACTAAAGATATCTCATGACCCCTTTTAGCCCTCTTAATTCCTCGTTTCAGATTGGTCCAACATTTCCGATATTCTTCCAAAGCTTTGTCTGTCTTCATTCACCTAGGCCTTTTATATGCCTCCTTTACTCTCTTAGCTAGTTTCACAATTTCACCTATCATCCATGGTTTCCTAATTTTGCCATTTCTATCCCTCATTTTCACAGGAACATGTCTCTTCTGCATTCTAATCAACCTCCCTTTAAAAAGCAGAGAATGTTATCGAGATGGGGTGAGGTCGAGCCCACGAGGGATTTAAAGAGAAGTTGAAAAGGTTTTTGAATTTATAGTATTACATGGTGGGCAACCAGGCTAAGTCAGTCAGGACAGGTAGTGCATTGATGTAGAAAGACAGATTTATTAAGACACCAAGTTTAATGATAGCTTTCCCAGGATAAAGCAGTGTTCAGGTCTCTAAGCATGTACATTGTGCAGTAATTGGTAGCTCCCAGTTTTAATACTGGGAAGTGGGTCAGAGTGCCTGTATACAAAATACTAACTTGTCAAAGATGATAGCTTTACATATCTAGATTTGCACAGAGTTCAGCAAGATGGCTAATTAATTCATGTTTATTTTCTTCATTTTGATCCCTGTTGCCAAATCCAAACCCAGACCCAGACCCAGACAGGGGGATGGATAGCATCTGGGATTATGGATCTCAGCTGGTGACAATAAATGTTCCTTTGAAAAACTTTAATAAATGACTAATGGCTCACTTAATTACTAACTGATTTAACTAATAGCTGTCTTAGCTAATAATTGATACTGCCAGATCACAAGACACAGGAGTTTTGTGAGGTTTGGGAGGAGGCAGAGGGAGGATTTCATTCATTTAAATCATGCTTCTGTGGTTCTGACTACATTTTAAAAATTCCCAGATGGCTAGCTAGAAATCAAAATTGACTGGCCCATGGACACTTCATCAAATAATTTCTGTTCAACTCAAATGATCTGAGCCCACACTCCTGAGCCACATGGTTTGTTGTAGTTTAAGTAATCTCACAGGGCTGCCTATATGCATAAAACTTCTGACATAATTTTGGAGAAATGTCGTTCAAATACAGTTGTCTCTCAGCTATCAAAGACTTTCAAACGTTGGGAGCCTTTTATTTATAAAGCCCAATACTTTTTCTAAGCGTGTTGTGATATGTTTCTGTCAAATTTGTTGGATTTTGGTTGCGGTACCACGGAGATGAATGGGCCTAACTAGGTAATCTTGGTTCTTTGTCGCTTCGATATTGTTTTTTTGAAGGTACCTCAGGTACGTCTTTATGTATAATTTGTGATATAACAATAGATGACGAATGCTGTGTGATTTGACTTATTCTGTGGAAATTTAAGTCTGCACAAGTCAAGAGTGGGAGAATTTACCATTTAAGACATTAAGAATTCCCTGCCCAGAAATAGCATTACTAAATTCCAACTATTATTTTGAATAATTTGGGAGAGTAGCACTGGGCTTACTATGAAATTCAAGTCATAAAAAACAAACTTATAATCAATGTCAGCAAGTTCTTGACACAGTAAATGATTGATGTATTGTACGTTTTTCCTAAATGGAATTATGCATGTGTTCTATTTAGTCTCTTAATTCTCTGAAAGTGCTTGCGAATTAGTTCCACATCAGTGCTCTTTCTCCTAGTTGATTAATGTTTAGTTTTTAAGTATTTCCTTTTCAAATGTTGCTTAAAAAAATCCATTTGAAATAATATTAATTCTGCTTCGAACTCCCTTTACGATTGTATAATCAGATCATAACAATTCACTGCATCAAAAAATTCTCTTAATTTCATCCTTGAATTTTTTTTCCTAGTTATCTTAAATCTGTGTACTCTGGTTACCACCCTTTTGCTAGTGGGAACTCCTTTTCCTTATTTATTTTATCAAAGCCCATTAATAGTTCTGAACACCTCGACCAAATTTTCCCTTAATTATCTTGGCTCTGAGGAAAATAATATACATCTCGAGATATCATTACAGCGAATCTCCTCAGCACCTCCTCAGCTTGACATTTTTCTTAATGTGGTGCCATCCAGAATTTGCTAAATAATTTCATTTTATGTGTGTCAGATGGTGAAATTTAGATGGTACAAACTCTCCTACTTTAATGCCAGTGGTAAAATAGCACTGATCAAACATTCAAGACTTTTGGAACTGAACTATGCGAAAATGAAATCTGGACTGCGAACTGATAAAAAATTGAATGGGTTACTCTTTGACCTTTAATATAATATTAAAAAATATTGGGGGCAAACATATGTAAAAAAAAGTTATTGAAACAAACTTATGATAATCAGCTAATATCTGATTGTTTTTACTGTTTTCCACAGGGAATTTTAAATGTTTAAAATATATGCAAGCTATTATAGAATTTTGCACTTGATTCAAAAATAGCAAGAAACTAACGAGCAAATTTACTAGCCCTATGAACTGCAACCAAATAACCCACTATCTCTGAGTTTCTGCTGAGAGATTCTCCCTTAAATGATAGAGTCATAGTCACATAGCATGGGAACAATCTTTTTGGTCCAACTTGTCTATGCCTACCAGGTTTCCTAAACTGAATTGGTCCTATTTGCCTGCATTTGGCCCATATCCCTCTGAACTGTTCCTTCTCATGTACCTGTCCAAATGTCTTTTAAATGTTGTAATTGTACTCATCTCTACTGCTTCCTCTGGCAGTTCGTTCCATTTACGCACCACCCTCTGTGTGAAAGGGTTGCTCCTCAGGTTCCTTTTAAATCTTTCCTTAAACCTATGCCTCTAGTTTTGGATTCCCCTACCCTGTGGAAAAGGCCTTGGTTATTCCCCTTACCTATGCCTGTCATGATTTTATTAACCTCTTTAAGAACATCCCCCAACCACTTCTGCTCCAGGGAAAAAAGTCCCAACCTATCCAGCCTCTCCTTATAATTCAAACAGTAACATCCTTGTAAAGCGTTTCTGCACCCTTTCCAGTTAAATAATATCCTTCCTATAGCTGGGCAACCAGAACCGTACATAGTACGCCAAAAGTGGCCTCACCAATGTCATAGAGTCATAGATATCTTGTACAGCCGCAACATGGTGTCCCATCTGCTATACTTAATGCTCTGACTGATGTTGGCATGCATGTCAAATACCTTCTTCACCACTCTGTCTACCTGTGATGCCACCTTCAGGGAACAATGCATCTGAACTCGCAGGTGACGAACAACAATGGACTCAGCACTGATCCTTGCAGCATGACACTGGTCACAGGTCTCCAGACCAAACAACAACCCTCTGCCACCACCCTCTGTCTTCTACTGTCAAACAAATTTTGTATCCAATTTTCCAGCTCTCCCTGGATTCGTCTGATCTAACTTTACTAACCAGTCTACATATGGAATCTTGTTGAAGGTCTAGCTAAAGTCCATGTTGACAATGTTCACTGCTCTGCCTTCATTTATCTTCTTGGTCACCTCTTCAAAAACTCAATCAAATTTGTGAAACATGATTTCCCACACACAAAGCCATGCTGATTATCCATTATCAGTTCTTGTGTTTCCAAATGCGTGGAGATCTTGTCTCTCAGAATTCCCTCCAACAACTTACCCACCACTGATGTCAGATTCACAGGTCTGTAGTTCTCTGGCTTTTCCTTGCAGCTTTTCTTAAATAACAGCACAACATCAGCCTCCCTCCAGTCTTCCAGCACCTCACCTGTGGCTGTCAAAGATAGAAATTGCTAGGGCCCCCGCAATTCTTTCCCTGCTTCCCACATTGTCCTGGGATATTCTTGATCAGATTCTGGGGATTTATCTACCTTTGTGTTTTGAGACACCTGGCACCTACCCTTCTGTTATGTGGTCTCTTTTCAAGACACCAGTATTTATTTCCCCAAGTTCCCTATTTTCTATGTCTTTCCCCAGAGTAAATAAGTTGCTATAATTACAGCCCAGCTATCAAATTACTTCCACGCCACTCTCACTTCTGGGAGCTGCATGCCGTCAGTTTGTTTGATTTTTGAGAAGGTGAGGTCTAGTTCACCCATTGTCAGAGGGGAATTTCAACACCGCCATCCAATGTTCTTCAACACAGTAGTTGCAAGTTACAGTTCCACTTTGACACATTTCATTTATCTTTCTACTCTAAAGAATGTACACCACTCACTTGTCTTTATCTCAGCTTTGTAATGGATTTTGTCAGGTATGATACCTGACAAGTTCAATGCAGTACAAAAACAGTATAACCCATTAAAGCAGCAGTCTTTCAGATGTTATGACTCCACGCAAAGCTCCCCAGTTTATTATGGATTCTTAAGGAATACCCCCAAACTGTTAAGCTTCTGGGTGGGAAGACTCAATGCCTTTCTTGATTGACACATACCCTCAATTGATTGCAACAAGTTAATTTTAATAAAGCTTCCTGCCCTCTGGATACCTTTCTCTCAATCAAAATGAATTTGTGCTTTATAAGTAGCCAATTTAGCCAGATTTTCTTGAATTAACAAAAAGAGCAAGTTCATGAATTACTATATGCAGGAAGAAATACCAACACACAAATAGAAATAAGGGATGAGTCCAAAAATATAAAATAAAACTAAATGTTATGTGAATCAGTGTGTGAATTGTTCAAGAAGAACAGATACTTGAATGTTGCAGCCGTTGTTGTGGAGGTCACAGGAGCATTGAAGATGATAGTTTAACAGTTAAACAGTGACAGTTAAATTTCATAAAATTTAATTTTGCAGGTTGTTTGAGATTCTTTAGTTCTGGTTCCTTTTGACCATGACTGAATTCCAGAATTCACTGTGAGAGAGAATCTTTTCATGAGTCTGTCTCCTTTAATCTTGTTTGCAGCAGTTTGAGCAAGATAATGTCTTCACCTGCAGTGCAGAGGAACCAGGTCTTTGGCTGTGACCTTCGCACAAGTTAATGCCCAAATCAAAGCTGGTACATGTGAGAGCATTCGGTCTGTTTAATACACTGTAGTACTGTAAAAACTGGCTATCTAACCCTTGTCTATGTGTGTTCTTCAAAGATAAAACAGAAAATGGGTCTGTCGTTTGGGACATAATGCACAGGAGTTGTAAGCCCCTCATAATCTTTCCAGTCACAAGCTATCACACTTCAATCTGTTTTGACTTATCTCCTGCATCTTTTGAAGGGCTTTTTTTTCTTGAAGTTACCTTTGCATCCATTGATGTGAAATACTGTGTGTCTTTCTCTCTCTCTAAATACCTACTTAATTTCCATGTGAATCTATTTTTACCTGTGTTAGTCCTCATTTAAAAAAACACACATTTTGGATTCACAAGTTAAAAATGCCCACAGTACTTCTGGGTTCTGATTTGTGGTCACAATGAAGATATTAAATTGAGGCCCCACATTCCTTCTCAATAAAGATCCCAGGCCACTACTTTGCAGAAGACAGGGAAGTTATTCCCAGTATCCTGACCAATATTTATCATCATTATGTTGTTTATTTTTTGTGGGATTTTGCTGTGTACATTTCATACATTACAAAACTGATAATGCTCCATTTGTACTCATTGGTTTTAAGTGCTTTGAGGTGTCCTGAGTTCAAGTGGGATTTAATTAAATACAAGTTATTTATTTAATGTCATATAGAGAATGAGGCATATGGGACTGCTATGCAGGGAAAAGCATGAACAGAGGAACAGTACTGTGCCAGTTTTCCTGATAGTTAGTAAGTGTATCTTGAGGTGAAGTATTGAACCATATCCCTGAGTTAGCTGAGCTCAGTACTGTCAGTGGAAATAGCAGTTGACTTCATTACAGGGCAAAAGCTTATTCAGTGAAAGGTTTAGTACTTCTCACAATAGCCATTCTTGAGTTTGGCAATCTACTGTAATGTTTCCTATTCATAGAAACTGTATTGAGGCTTGTTTTGTACAAGTCTTTACAGCAATCAAGAGAACTGGCTCAGTTAGAATTTGAAGTGAAATATCAATTGTTAAATTCACTGTGCTACCCTATTCCCCATAGGGCATGATTACAATAACAACTTGCATTTATATTGCATTTTTAATGTAGTAAAATGTTCCTAGCTCCCTTATGGAAAAATAATCAAAAATTGACACGGAACAAGGTAGGAAGGATGACCATATTGCTCCTCAAAGTCAGAGGTTTGAGGCATTACCTTTAAGGAGGAAAAAGTAGGAGGATATTAAAGAGGGAATTCCAAAGTTTGAGACCCTAGCCAATAATTGTTGCCAAAGGCGAAGTGATAACAATCAGGAATGCTGAAGAGATCTGAATCGGAGGAACAAAGATACCTCAGAGGCTTCTAAGGCACAAGGAGACTACAGAGATCATTTGACTTGAGGTCAGGGAGGGATTTAGAAATAAAGATAAAAATTTTACAATTTGACCTGGAATTTGGCCTCTCTGTTTCCATTGCACAGTATCATCCTGTTTGTAATGCGTTTCCACGGTTTGTTTTTCGGTCTGTTTGTCCTCACATCAAAGCAAGAGTCAGGTTGACGTTCTTTACACTGTAGATGGACAATATTTAGCTAATTCCTACCAAAGGACATGGCCAAGTGTGTGACTGAGATGGTGAGGATAAGAGATGTCAGAGCAGTGTCACTGAGAGCCAAAGATTCAAGACAAAGAGATCAAAAACACGCAGCTCTTTCAGTCACCCAGTTGTGGTGGGCTATCAATAATAAAAAAAAAGATATACAGCATGTCTTTTGTATCATCAGACCATCCCAAAGTGTTTTGCATGCCATTGACATTGTAGTTTACAGAGCACAGCAAGATCCCATAAGCAGCAGTGTGATAATACCTAGAGAATCTCATTTTTGGTGATGCTGGCCTAGGGATAAATAAATGACTATAGATGACATAGAGTAATGTTTACTCTGAAAGACAGCACTTCCGATAGCGCAGCCGTATAGAACTGGTAGTCAACTTCAAATTTGTGCTCGATCTCCAGAGCAGGTCTGAAACCCATGAACTACGAACTCAAAGGCGAGAGTATCTGCCTGACCCCTGTCTGATACAGTACTGAGAAGACTTAGACTAATCTTCAAATAAAAACAGGAATTTCTGGAATTACTCAGATAATCTGACAATCTATGGATTATTGTATTAAGTCAAATATGATCTTCCTTTCCCTTTCCTGTCAATCCTGTCCCTTTCCTATTGTGTGGGCTGACTTAAAGACCACACAGTTTACTCTCAAGCTACCATTAAGTAGTTTAGTCAGAGCAGGTCTGTTCTGGTTCAGTATGGCCCACAGTGGAGGGGTACATTAAATGGATTAGCAGCCAGACTGGCATCCAGCCCTCTGCTACTTGACACTATATTAATTTGCTGTTGTAATTTGAAGATTTGCACTGAACTTTTATGTTGAAAGTTTTGCAAGTGGTCTGACTTAATCCTCTTTTAGGAGCAGGATGAAACACATGAAAGTGCTGCACAGCTCCTGTAGCATGGACAAACTTTAAAAACTTCAGAATGGAGTTAGACATTAAATGAAAGTCTCTTTTTAATGTACATCTGTTACAAATTTTACTGCTCTGATCCTGATTGGTCAAGCTGTGGCGGTGCCGGTGTTGGACTGGGGTGGACAAAGTTAAAAGTCACACGACCCCAGGTTATAGTCCAACAGATTTATTTGAAAGTACAAGCTTTCAGAGCACTGCTCCCAATCGAAACCTACATCCCCATTCTAAGTGATTGAGACTTAGCAGCCATCTAGGTTCATTTAATACATTGCATCAGTTGTATGACACTTTGATGTTATTCTATAAATTTTGTGTCCTATGTATCCTGCCCCACTAGCTACCCGACAAAGAAGCAGTACTCCAAAAGCTTGTACTTTCAAGTAAACCTGTTGGACTATAACCTGGTGTTGTGTGATTTTAAACTGATTGGTCAAATGTGCTTGATTGAAGTAAGAATTCATCATTACATTACAATGATCATTACACTTTGACTGTAAAATACTTTTCTGTCTGTCTGTTTTTCTTTCTAGTGTTTACTCTTTCTTTGGTTCGAGATAAAAATACTTGGCCAGAGTGGTACTCTGCATTCCCTCCCTAAACCTCTCCATCTCTCTCTTTTCCTTTCAGACACTTTTCAAACCTACCTCTTTGACCAAATGCTTTGATCATCTTCCCTAATATTCTCCTATTTGGCATGATGGAAAATTCTGTTTGTTAATGCCCCTGTGAAGTGTATTGGACCAAATACCACAGTCAAAAACTGTTATATGATTGTTGTTAGATTGGAGCCATTAGCCCAAGTAATACCAAATGACTGCAAGGTCAGTATTTGGACAGAGCAAAACTGAATGGGCAACTTTAGTCAGATTTATAATGGATGGATATGTGCATCTCTGATTCTGTTTTTGGTTGGTTAGAGAGTGTGATCTGAAAATCTGAAGTGAGAAAATCTCGTGTTTTTTTAAAAGACATGAATTGCACTGCAAAATAAAGATACTTTATGGTTAATTGCTTGATTTCCTGACTTTGAATTAAAAACGGTAGGAATTTCCAATTCTTCTAGTTGAATTCGCAGAACTATAAGAAGTTGGAGTTTAGTCTGAGACTATTGTCTCTATTTCAATCTAATCTAGTGAAGAAAGACAGAGACCGAGGGTTTTTTCCTGTCTGTGAAGGCATCTGAGGGTCTTCCAGAAAATCTGTATCCAGATCCCAATAGATGAATATTGGATAGATTCCTGGAATTTGGTATTTACTGCACAAGCTGAGTGGATAAAGTCCCGGGGAATGACAACATAAAGTTATAATGTCAAGCTTGTAAATTTGGTCAGGATAGGCAGGAAGAGTACTCTGCAGAGCTTGGGGTTGGACAGTGTTGGGCAACATCACAACAACCTGGCAGATGATTGGGGGAAGCTGTTTCTCTGTGGAAAGTACATATTGTACCCCTTGATCTTTTGAAAAACCAAAAGAATGTGAAAAATGCAGCTGAATTACAAATATTTATAAACTTGTTTAACTCAAGCTCTCCCTCCAGACTTTCCTCCTTCTGCTCAGAAACATTGACTAACAGCTGGGTACCATCCTCACTCATGGTGATTTAATCCTGTATCTTGTGGCTATTCATCATCTGCGAGCCCAGACAAAACAGTCAGCATTACAGCTGAAGTGAACCTGCCCTCACTCAACCTTTAAGCAGGTGCCCTTACAGACACGCATCACTGACAAAAGGCAGGATTTTTCTCTCCCTAGAAGTGAGGTAGAGAAAAGGGTAAATAGAGGGGCAGGTTAACACTGGAGATATCCAGCCCTGTCCTTTCAACTTTGTAATCATATTCTATGTGAGAAAGTCCACCATAAATTAAGGCCCTTAAGACCATAAGATTTAAGAGCAGAATTAGGTCATACATTCATAGAGTCACAGAGATGTACAGCATGGAAACAGACCCTTCAGTCCAACTCGTCCATGCCTAACAGATATCCCAACCCAATCGAGTCCCACCTGCCAGCACCCGGACCATATCTCTCAAAACCCTTTCTATTCATATACGCAGCCGGATGCCTTTTAACTGTTGCAATCGTGCTAGCTTCCACCACTTCCTCTCGCAGCTCATCCCATACACGCACTACCCTCTGCGTGAAAAAGTTGCCCCTTAGGTCTCTTTTTTTATATTTTTCTCTTCTCATCCTAAACCTATGCCCTCTAGTTCTGGTTTCCCCCACCCCAGGGAAAAGACTTTGTCTATTTATCCTAGCCATGTCCCTCATGATTTTATTAACCTCTATAAGGTCACCTCTCAGCCTCCGATGCTCCAGGGAAAACTGCCCCAGCCTATTCAACCTCTCCCTACAACTCAAATCCTCCAACCCTGTAAATCTTTTCTGAACCCTTTCAAGTTTCACAACATCCTTCTGATAGGAAGAAGACCAGAATTGTATGCAATATTCCAAAAATGACCTAATCAATGTCCTGTATAGCCGCAAATCCTGTACTCAATACTCTGACCAATAAAGGAAAGTATACCAAGTGCCTTCTTCACTATCCTATCTACCTGCGACTCCACTTTCAAGGAGCTATGAACCTGCACTCCAAGGTCTCTTTGTTCAGTAACGCTCCCTGCTAAATCCTGCTAAGATTTGCTTTCCCAAAATGTAGCACCTCGCACTTATCTAAAGTCCACTTGCCACTTCTCAGCCCATTGACCCATCTGATCAAGATCCTGTTTTAATCTAAGGTAACCTTCTTCGCTGTCCACTACACCTCCAATTTTGGTGCCATCTAACTGTACCTCTTATGCTCACAACCAAATCATTTATATGAATAATGAAAAGTAGTGGACCCAGCACCGATCCTTGTGGCACTCCACTGGTCACAGGCCTCCAGTCTGAAAAACAACCCTCCACCACCAACCTCTGTCTTCTACCTTTGAGCCAGTTCTGTATCCAACTGGCTAGTTCTCCCTGTACTCCATGAAATCTAACCTTGCTAACTAGTCTTCCACGGGGAACCTTGTCAAACGGCTTACTGAAGTCCATATAGATCACGTCCACTGCTCTGCCCTCATCAATCCTCTTTGTTACTTCTTCAGAAAACTCAGTTAATATTTGTGAGACATGATTTCCACACACAAAGGCATGTTGACTATCCCTAATCAGTCCTTGCCTTTCCAAATACATGTACATCCTGTCCCTCAGGATTCCCTCCAAAGACTTGCCCACCAATGACGTCAGGCTGTCTGGTCTATAGTTTCCTGGCTTGTCCTTACCAACCTTCTTAAACAATAGCACCATGTTAGCCAACCTCCAGTCTTCTGGCACCTCACCTGTGACTATCTATGATACAAATATCTCAGCAAGAGGCCCAGCAATCACTTCCCTAGTTTCCCACAGAGTTCTAGGGTATGCCTGATCAGGTGCTGGGGATTTATCCAGTTTAATGTGTTTCAATGCATCCAGTACTTCCTCCTCTGTATTATAGACATTTTTCAAGCTGTCACCATCTATTTCCCTACATTCTATATCTTTCATGTCCTTTTCCACAGTAAACACTGATGCAAAATACCCGTTTAGTATCTCCCCCATCTCCTGGGGTTCCACACAAAGGCCACCTTGCTGATCTTTGAGGGGCCCTATTCTCTCCCTAGTTACCCTTTTGTCCTTAATGTATTTGATAAAAAGGGTAACTAGGGAGAGAATAGGGCTCCTCAGTTCATCGAGTCTACTCTACTATTCAATAATATTTGATATGTTCCTCAATCTCATTCTCCTGTCATCTCCCTTAAACCATTTAACTCTGTCTTAAATACACTCAATTGCTTGGTCTCCACCCCCTTCTGTGGCAATGAGTCCCATAAAATCATTCCCCTCTGACTGAAGAAGTTCTTCCTCATCTCTTTCCTAAAGAAATCCTTTACTCTGAGGATGGACCCTTGAGTCCTCGAGTCTCTCTTACGACTGGAAACATCTTCCCCATATCCACTGTAACCAGGCCTCTCCATATTCTGTAAGTTTCAATGAGATTTCTCCTTCATCCTTCGAAAATCCATTGACTACAAACCCAGAGTCCTCAACCATTTCTCATACGACAAGCCCTTCATCCATGCGATTATTCTGTGAACCTCTTTTGGAGCCCCTCCAACAACAGCACAACCTTCCTTAGAAAGGGGGTTCAAAACTGTTCACAATATTCCAAATTGGTCTAATCATAGGCTTATACAGCCTCAGTAGTACATCTCTGCTTTTGAATTCTTGTCCTCTTGAACGCTAATATTGCATTTGCCTTCCTTGTTCCCAACTGAACCTGCATGTTAACCTTAAGAGAATACTGAACCAGGGCTCCTAAGTCCCTTTGTGCTTAAAGCCTTTCCCCATTTAGACAACAGCCTACACCTCTTATTCTTCCTACCCAAGTGTAAAACCTCACACTTTCCTGCATTATATTTCATCTGCCACTTTGCCTACTCTCCTAGCCTGTCTAGGTCATTCTGTTGCTTCAACATTTCATCATTACAAGTTATTTTACCTTTCTTTGTGTCATCTGCAAAGTTTGCAACAATGCCCTCAGTTCCTCCGTCCAAATCGTTAATATATAGCGTGAATGGTTGCAGTTTCAACATAGATCCCATGGAACTCCACTAGTCACCAGTTGCCATTCTGAAAAAGTCCCTTTTATTCCCACTCTCATCCTTCTGCCACTCAGCCAATCCTCTTTCTATGGCAGCACCTTACCCCTAACACCTTGGGCTCTTACCTTATCTTAAGTGGTCAGTTAATCATCACTCAATGTTTGGCTGTACGGGGAGTGGTAAGGCCACTTTTGGAGTACCATGTACAGTTCTGGTCACCCTGCTATAGGAAGGATAAGTTGGAGTGGGCGCAAAAGAGATTCACAATGATATTGCCAGGACTGAAGGGTTTGACTTATAAGGATAGGCTGGACAGGCTGGGCCATTTTTTATTGGAGCATAGGAGGTTGAGGGGTGACCTCATAGAGGTATATAAAATCATGAGTGGTATAGATAAAATGAGTAGCAATAGTCTTTTTCTAATGGAGGTTCAAAAGTTAGGGCCATATTTTTAAGAGACGAGAAACATTTAAAAGGGATCTGAGGAGCAACGTTTTCACACAGAGGGTAGTTCGTGTGTGGTATGAACTACCAGAGGAAGTGATAGATACGGATACAGTTACAAAATTTAGAAGACATTTGGACAGGTATATGAAAAGGAAAGGTTTTATGGGATACAGGCCAAATTCAAGCAAATGGAACTAGTTTTGTTTGGGAACCTTGGATGAGTTGGACCAAACGATCTGTTTCTGTGCTGTATGACTCTATGATTCTAAGTGGCTGCTTTCTCAACAAGGAAACCTGGACAGTCTGCCTGTGGGGTTGGGTGGGCTGCCATTAGCCTCACTTGAATTGAAATGAATTGAATTTATTGTCACATGCACTGAAGCCCTACCTGCCAACGTAGTTAACCCGACCACATTAGGGAGATTTAAACATTCCTTGGATAAGCACATGGATGATGATGGGATAGTGTAGGGGGATGAGCTGAGAATAGTTCACAGGTCAGCGCAACAATGAGGCCTGTTCTGCACTATATTGATCTATGTTCTATGTTCCAAAAGCTTTGTCTTGCGAGCAATACAGGCAGATCACATAGTTTAGTAACATAGATTAGTAAATAATAGGTAAACAGCGGCAAAAACAAAAACACAGGTACAGGCGAATGTTAAGAGTTTGAGTACATTCAGTATTCTAACAACAGTAGGATAGAAAATGTTTTGAAACTGCCTGATGCGTGTGTTTGAGCTTATATACCTTCTCCCCAATGGTAAAAGTTGTAGGAAAACTTTGCAAGGGTGGCATGGCTCTTTGAGATGCTGGTGGCCTTTCCTTGACAGCGGGCCTGATAGATGGATTCTATAAATGGGAGTTGGCCTTTGTGATTGTCCGGGTTGGGTTCACCACTTTCTGTAACTGTCTCTGTCTTGAATGGTACAGTTGCCATATCAGGTAGTGATATATCCAGAGATGGCGCACCTATAAATGTTAGCAAGGGTATTTGCCATCATGCTAAATTTCCTCAGCTGCCTGAGGAAGAAGAGTCGTTGTTGGGCCTTTGTAACCAATGTGTTCACATGAAGAGTCCAAGAAAGCTTGTTGTAAATGACCACTCCCAGGAGCTTGACACTCTCCACTCATTCTACCTCTGTGCTGTTAACGTGTAGGGGAGCATGAGTAACATGCCGCCGAAAATCAATAATGAGTTCCTTGGTTTTGCTGGCATTGAGAGTGAGGTTGTTTTCAGTGCATCATTTTTCCAGGTCTTACACCTCCCATCTGAGAGTCGACCGACTATGATGGTGTCATCAGCGAACTTGTAAATGGCATTAGTCTGGAGTTTGGTGACGCAGTCATGGGTATACAGTGAGTACTGTAGGGGGCTGAGTATGCCCCCCGGGGGGGCTCCAGTATTAAGTGACGATGAAATATTGTCCCCAGTTTTTACTGATTGTGGCCTGTGAGTCAGGGAACTGAGGATCCAGTTGCAGAGAGTGGGGCTTAGTCTGCGATCACTAAGTTTAGTTATCAGACTTGAGAGGATAATGGTGTTGAAGGCTGAACTGTAGTTATAGCTGTTCTTGGTGTCAAGATGTTCTAGGGAGGAGTGAAGGGCAAGTGATATGGCATCTGACGTGGATCTGTTGGTCAGATAGGCAAATTGGAGTGGGTCAAGAGTAGTGGGGAGACTGGAGTTGATTACTGTCATGACCAACCTTTCAAAGTACTTCATGACCACTGAAGTTAGGACCATTGGGCGGTATCATTGAGACATGCTGCATAGCCTTCTTAGGCACAGGGATGATGTTGGCCCTCTTAAACAGGCTGGGACAGTGGCCTGCTGCAGGGAGAGGTTGAAGATGTCCGAGAAGACCTCTGCCAGTTGATCTGCGCATGCCCTGAATGCACGGCCTGGTACTTTGTCTGGTCCCATTGCTTTCCTTGGATTCACATGAAGGAAAACTGATCTGACCTCTGATGCAGTGACTATTGGGATAGGTTTGTCAGGACTTGTCGGAATAGGTGTTACTCTCCGTCAAAATTCTGCTCAAAGTGAGCGTAGAAGACGTGGAGAGGATCTGGGAGGGAGTGTCATCTTCTGCTATCTTGCACTGTCTCTTGTTAGAGCCTGTGATGTCATTCAGTCCTTGCCACAGTCACCATATTAGCCTTTTGGAGCAATGGTGTCGTGGATTTGGGCAGGGGCGTGATCACTGAAAGACATCATCTTGCCCTTGCCTCCGACTACCCTGACAGCCCTCCCCTTGTAATCCGCACCCCATGGTCTCTCCCAAGTACAACTCACCTGTCCTAGTTTTCATGCTTGCACAGTATTTGCCTCCATTGACTCTGTTCAGCTCCCAGTAGCTGTCAATCCTGATTGGCACTGGTCAGTACTCAAGTGCCTGATTGGTGGTTAAGATTGTGGGTGTTTTCACTAGTGAGGGCATCTGCCACCACACTTCATGCAAAAGAAATGAAATCTCAGCCAGAGAGTGGGAACCGTGGCTTATAGGTTCCATTCTCCAGCTCAAAGCTATCTGTGGTCACATAAACACCCCAATTGCCAGTCGAGCCAACTTGCCATGTACCACAGCTTAGGCCTCAGACATCCTTTGCATTCAGGTCAATGCCTTTTAAGGAACTTTATCCTGTATCCATTTCAGATAATCAGAGGTTGAGTTGGAGTTTTTTTTGAGAGGCAAAGGTGGAGGATTGATGGATTAAAAAAAGATTTACAACCACTCAGAAACACACCACTCAGTTCAGCTGTTTTGAAGTAGTGTCTGTACTTCTCCTGAGCCCTCTCCATCTCTACGTCATCTCACTGTTTCAAAATATCCTTCTATTCTGTTCTCGTATCCCTATATAACCTGCCTTTAAATGCTCCTTTATCATTCTTCTAAATTGCTTCTTGTTTGTGAGTTCCACATTCCACCCACACTCTGAATACAAGGGTTGGTAAAGAATTATTTATTAAAAGTATTTGTGATTATTTATGACTTCTATTTGTCTTTTCTACAAGTAATAATATTCTGTATTGGGCAATTATACAGACACAGAATCATACAGCACAGAAAGAGACCCTTCAATCCAACCCGTCCATGCCACCCATGAATCCCAATCTGACCTAGTCCCATTTGCCATCATTTGGCCCATATCCCTCTAAACCCTTCCTATTCATGTACCCATCCAGATGCCTTTTAAATGTTATAATTGTACCCGCTTCCAGCATTTCCTCTGGTGGCTCATTCCATACATGTATCATCCTCTGTGGGAAAATGTTACCCCTCAGGTCCTTTTTAAATCTTTCCCAATCACCTTAAATCTATGCCCTCTAGTTTTGGACTCCCTCGCCCTAGGAAAACGACTTTGGTTATTCATTCTATCCATTTCCCTCATGATTTTATAAACCTCTATAAGGTCTCTGATGCTGTGCGGAAATAGCCCCAGCCTATTTTACCTCAAACCAAGTCTTATTTGCACATTTTCCAAGTTTAACAACATCCTGCCTATAGAAGGGAGACCAGAATTGTACTCAGTATTCTAAAATTAGCTTCACCAATGTTCTGTACAGCCGCAACATGACATCCCAATTCCTGTACACGATGTCCTGACCAATGAGTTGGAGATGCCGGTGTTGGACTGGGGTGTACAAAGTTAAAAATCACACAACACCAGGTTATAGTCCAACAGGTTTAATTGGAAGCACACTAGCTTTCGGAGCATCACTCCATCAGGTGATAGTGGAGGGCTCAATCCTAACACACAATTTATAGCAAAAATTTACAGTGTAATGTAACTGAAATTATACATTAAAAAATTGATTGTCTGTTGAGTCTTTCATCTGTTTGAATACCATGATAGTTTCACTTCTTTCATGTGTAAATCACAAAACCTTTTTTTTAAAAGTTGCATTCTCAGGTTAGCTGTTAACAATGGGTGATAGCTAGACAATATGTTGAAGGTGTTAACCCCCTGTGTTCTCTGTCTATGCCATGATGTTTAGATTGATTCTAATCTAAAAAGTGAGATAACTGAGTTTTACATGAACTCATGCAGTTTTTGAGCAAAGTCCAATGTAACCCTGCAAGTACAAATTCACCCCACAAAATATATGTGTGCATGTGGGTCTTTATGTGTGTGTGTGTAGTGAGTGTAGTGAGTGTAGAGTGTCTTAAGTCTGTGAGGGGGTGCGTGTGGGAGTGTGTGTGTCTGTAAGGGTGTGTGTGGGTGTCTTTGTGCATGTTTGTGTATATGTGTGTCCGTGTGTATGAAGGCAAGTGTGCCAAATGCCTTCTTCACCACCATGTCCACGTGCGACTCCACTTTCAAGAAACTGTGCACTTGCTTCCCCAGATCTCTTTGTTCAGTAACACTCCCCAGAGTCCTACCGTTAACTGTATAAGACCTGCCCTGATTTGCCATACCAAAATTCAATACCTCACATTTATCTAAATTAAGTTCTATCTGCCATTCCTTGGCTCTTTTGCCCATCTGATCAAAGTCCTGCTGTACTCTGAGATATCTTCACTGTCCATCATGTTGATGTCATCTGCAAACTTACTAATGATACCTCCTATATTCACATCTAAATCGTTTATATAAATGATGACAAGCTGTGGGCCTAGCACCTAGCCCTAGGCTCCAGTCAAAAGCAAAGAGCATATGAACTCATTGTTTGTTATACCCAACAGGAAGGTTTTTCTTCCATTGATGTGCTACTGTAAACACTCAAAATCAGTCTGAGCATGTACTACAACCCGGCTGATTGCTCATCAGTGCTCACCTGACTCACCTCTTAAAGAGTCACGGTCCCAGCATAACATATACAAAGTATAATACATACTGAGTACCAGGGTTGGTTAAGAATTACTCATTGAATTCCTTGGTGAATATATGTGGCTTCTCTACAATTGGTAACATCTTCTCTACATCTACTCTATTAAAGCAATTTATAATTTGAAAGGTATTTATTAGATTATTTTATTGCTCTTCGATGTGGTCCAGCTGGTTGAGGATGAAGCAGCATTTTAATCGTGTGGAACTGCAACCACTGGTTGTTGAGAAGTTACACATATCTGTCCTTCCGTTTTCTAATCTGTTAATATTACTGGACAGAAAAACAGGCTGTAAAAGCCGGTTTTGATCTATACTGTCCCCAAGATTGGTCTCTTGAGAGAATGAGCTGAAAATGTGTTGCTGGAAAAGCGCAGCAGGTCAGGCAGCATCCAGGGAACAGGAGAATCGACGTTTCGGGCATAAGCCCTTCTTCAGGAATCCTGAAGAAGGGCTTATGCCCGAAACGTCGATTCTCCTGTTCCCTGCATGCTGCCTGACCTGCTGCGCTTTTCCAGCAACACATTTTCAGCTCTGATCTCCAGCATCTGCAGATCTCACTTTCTCCTCTTGAGAGAATGCAAGAGGGAAATTGAATCTCTGAATCTTTTGGTCAAAACTGGGTGCATAGAAAAAGTAACTGGGTGCGTAGAAAATGTGCTCACTATAAATTGCAAGTTGCTGCTAATCAATAGATGTTCTAACTGATGTTTTATTGATGTCCCACTTAAGTTGAAAGTTGTCAGCAGTTCAGGGAAGAATTGGTCATCGACCCAGGAGAGTGATTAAAGAGAACTTAAATTACTCCACCTTGTTCTGTAGATGCCCGTCATAACTAACACCACCCAATAGAAGAATAGGTTAAAGAATCAGCTACATTTGGATGGCTGCTGCTGCTGCAGCATGTGGATATATTTCATTCCAAACTCCTCCAACTAAGTATTTGCCAGTGAGCTGCATGACAATTGGAGCTCAGGCCTTGAGTTTCAGATTGTGGCTTCTGTCTGGGATAGAAATACAATACGTTATTGTCATGGTTTACTGGAGTAATGCAACCTGCATTGTGAGCCACTCACTGCAGCTATCCATCTTAGCGGTCAGTTCAATAAAGATAAAGTACTGGACTGTTGTCCTTTGACTTCCTTGAGCTGGGCACCTAATTTAAATGTGACTTTTCAGTGCTGCATTGCTGGTGGTTCCACCACTTCAATGTGATATTGATGCAATGTTAGATCGGTCAGTTAAGAATCCCATGGTGCTATCTGAAGAAGAATTGGAGAGAAACCCTTTGTGTCCTGGTCAATTTTCTTTGCAAAGGCAGAAACATGAGAAAAATACCAGATTGACATTTCTGAGTGTAAAATGGCAGCTATGTTGCTTCCATGGAAAACAGCCGGTGCTCCTAAAGCATTGCAACTGAAGTCCTTTTAGACCTTCCTGAAGGAATAATTATTTTTTGTGTTTGTAAATTGCGTCAGAGGAAAGTCAGGGAGCAACTGAGATGTCACACAACAGGGTCCTGGGATGGAATTTCCTTCAAACACTTCCTGCTCCACTTTGGTCATTTTGCCAGGAACGCAATGGAATTCCAGTGAAAATTCTGAAATTATGATGGCAGCTCAGAAGCAAAGTCCTGAAAGTTTATTCCAATCCTTTGTCTGCTAACCCACACAGGAGGGGGTTGCCATCTCTGCTTGGGTAGATATTTGGAGGCTTCATGCCATGGCTTCCTGCTCCACTGGTCCCACCCAGTCAAACAACCATCTTTTGCTCAGTATTTTTGAAGTTGATGAACAAAAGTGAACGAAGGAAAAAACATACTTTATTTATTTTTCTCCCTGGATTGTTCACAGCAGTGGTCTGGCAATTCATTGGAAATTCCTGGGGACTCCCGACAGTCCTGGAGGGTTGACAATGCCACAGGCCTGAGAAAAGTTTCAACAGAGAGATTAAAAATCTTAATTTTCCTAAAGCCATTACTTTTAGACAGGATTTGATTAAAATCCTGCCCTGAGTCTGTTTGAAATGTGTTTGCAAGTTCTGGCTAACGTACTGTTTTAAGATTCGTGGCTGGTGTTACATGATAACGACATGGTCACATTGGCTGTACTGAATAATGGCACAAACCAGATGTTTAACCCAAGGGCAAACCCTGAATCAAATAACAAAACCCAAAGGTGATGTTTAATGCAAGATGTGATGATCTCACAAACCATATGGAGAGCTGGTGAGAGCCCTGTGTCTCTCCTTTCAGAAAGGCCTGTTGGTGTCTCAGGTATACATTCTTTTTCAATCATGTACGTCCCTAACCACATATGGATAATCCTCATTCCTGATGAAGGGCTCCAGCCCGAAATGTTGATTTTCCTGCTCCTCGGATGCTGCCTGACCTGCTGTGCTTTTCCAGCAACACACTCTCAACTCTGATCTCCAGCATCTGCAGACCTCACTGTCTCCACACATGGATAACTGTCCTGCCCGCATGGAGTGCACCTACATGTAGTGTGTGCTCCCATCCTGTGACAATCTGTCTGCTGTAATGAATGATGCAACTGGGAACAGGAAGTGTGTAGCTTCCTGCAATAAACTACCAGCCTGCAAAGAGACAGTACAAGACAGAATAAATAGTCACTCAGTAAAACGTGGCATTGTTACTGCTCTTGGCTACCAGTAACCGTGGGAACTGTACCTCAGCATTATAGCACCTCCAGGAATTGGGAAGTGAAATTAGAGAAAATTTGGCAGATGGGAAGGGAAGGAATTGGGTGGTGTGATAAATGAGAGGACTGACCTTTTGGCTTGGATTTCTGCCTGAAGTCGCCTTTCTATGTGTGTGAGAGGGATTACCGTTTTGAATTTAGAAACCCAGGAAGAGTAGGTTCCCAAAAGTTATGCAGTTTTTAACTTTTGGATCATTTTCACTATTTTCTCAGCCATTTTCTCACTAACAGACATCCTAGTTGACAGTTTAGAGGCCTATCAGGAAGGGAATCCTGCAACACAAGGCCACTGCTGAGGAAAAGTGAGTAAAGTGGAGATGGACGTGGTTCTGTTTCTGGAAGGGGGTGGTAATGACGATGGCAGATGAAAGGAATTCATTGCTGTTTGGGGTGCCTCATGGTGGTCATTAGGCCCAGTAGTAAGAGTCAGAACTGATGTTGGTCAGTTTTAGGTTCTGACAGTAGTCAGGATAATTGTACCCTTTAAGCAGCCTGAATTTCCTGTGCAGGCTGTGCACACATTTGTTCCTTAAAGTTACTGCACAAGTATAGCTGTGCAAGACAATTTAAAAGAATTGTTCTCTTTATTGAAGATGCTGTATAGTATGAAAAGAAATGAAAGTTCAAGGTATCTCATGGTGATCATTTTCTTCTCTTGTGATGTTGAAGAGGGATAAATATTGACCATGATACTGGGGTGAACTCCTCTGCTCTTCTGTACAGCTTACTTTTCACACACCTGAAGGAACAAAGGGAGGTTGCATCTGAACAACCACACCTTTGATAATGCAGCACTCCTTCAGTATTAACATAGCAGTGTGATCTTGTATTTGCATTCAAGTCTCTGCAGTGGGGCCAGATTTTCATCTTAACTTTTGGAACTGTATGTGGTTCCATTTAGTGACATTATAATCCTAAACATTAGCACACAATACTGCAAAATTTTGGTCTTTAGGTATCATAGGCAGGTGTTGGAGCCATGTCCCTGACGCAACTCTGAGATGGTGAACAAAGTGGGTGGAAGATAAGAATATCTGAAGGTCCATCTCTGTGACTGGGACTCAATCCAGTTCGATTCACAATTGTTAGGCCCTCTAACCCACAACCCATATATCCCCTCACCATCAATTCCAACACCTCCACCCTGCCCAATCAATCCCCTTTATCTGGCCATCTAATCAAACTGTTTTTATTGATTCAGTCATTAGATACCCTATTATAAATGCTTGGCTGATCCCCGAGACCCAGTCATGAATTCAGCCCAAAATGGGGTTGTTTATAAAGTTACAAAGGCTCTCTTGCTTTGTTTAACTGACAGTTTAAAGGTGTTTATTTGTCTTCAAGGTAGACTTCCAATGTATGTTTGTTACTTAGCCAGGTCTTGGGAATAGTTATGCATATTAAAGGTATTCTTGGTTGGGACTTCCACTGACTGTGTTTGATTGACAGTATTATGACCTTTTAAGGGATGGCAATATTTTTTGAAGAAAATTTGTTTTTAGTCTGGTTGTTTTTTAAATTCCATGAACATTTCAAATACATGGAGTCTCCAATTTACATACATCTGACTTACAAACACTTGTACTTCACAAATGCAATCCCATAGAGGGATGTAATTTTAAAGATCTAATATATGAACATTTCCAGTATTTGTGAATAGCTCCTTTTTATTGTCCTGCATTATGTTCCAACTTGCATATGAATTGACTTGTGATCAGACTCAAAAATGGAACCCACTCATAACCTGGGGACTGTCTATACTTGCCAATATTTTAATGTATCTGGTGGATGCTGAAATAGTGTATCAAAGACTCAACAGCTATTGGGAAAATAAAGGAGAGTAGTAATAAACCATAGCTTCTCTTACACGCATTCATATCAGATTCTCCATACTGTAGAATGCATTACAGGATTGTATCCACTGGAGATTGAAAGCTTACACATTGCAAGTGAATTTAATGACCCAACTTAAGGACAGAGCTGAATGATCAATTAATGTATTAATGATACATTTAACTTTTCAAACAGCATCTAATTGTGAGAGTCAAAGTTGGCAAGAGCTTTTAAACTTACTTGTAACAAACTTTCAAATTCCAAAATATACTTTCTGTAGGTATGTAAACTGACTTATTCTGTACCCACAGTTCCCACAGTTTCCAGAAACTCCACTGAAATAGTAGCCTTAGGGAAAATTTAAATTTGGAGCCTTTATTTAAATAGTGAACTCAACATCACTTGAGGGTGGGTCAGGCCATAGACCATCATGTTTCCCAACCTCCGGAGAAAGTGATGAGTGATTTGGATTAGAGGATAAATGTGAAATTATGTCCCAACACACCTCCTGCTTGGTCCTCTTGATGTAGGTTTGTTCGGTATTCAGAGATGTAAATTCAACTCAAGATTTTCTGACTGTGAGGTGAGGATGTTGCACACTTGTGCCAAAGCAAACACAGAATTAAGTTAATTGAATAATGGTGACTTTCTCTGGTCTAAACAATGATGCTATGAAAACATTTACTGATAATTTTAAGCAGAAACTTTATTCTGTAGAGTCATATCTGCAAGGTCCATGCCATTTTACTGCATATTAGGGCTATTGATCTCTCTGAGCAAGCCAGTTTAGTTCTATGTATGACTGAGATTTTGCCACCTTCTGGCATTACTGAAGGAGGCAAGTGAAGAGATTGCTGGGGCCTTGAACAGATCTTTGTATCCTCTTTATACACAGGAGAGGTCCCAGAAGATTATAAAAGAATAGCCAATTTTGTTCTTCTGTTTAAGAAAGGCAACTGGGATAACCTAGGAAATGATAGGCTGGTGCTGGGGCGAGGGGAATTATTGGTGAAGATTTTTAGGGACAGAATTTATTCACATTTGGAAAAGAATGGACTTATTAGGGATAGTCATCATGGCTTCATGTAAGGGAGGCCTTGAGGAAGTGATGAAGATGATTAATGAGGGTAGGATAGTGGATGTTGTCTACATGGAGTTAACTAAAGCATTTGACGAGTCCCTCATGGTAGGCTGGTCCAGAAGATTAAGTCACATGGAATCCATGGTAAGTTAGCAAATTGGATCAAGATTGGCTTGGTTATAGTAGACAGAGGCTAGTTGTGGAGGGTGTTTTGCTATCTAAAGGTCTGTGACCAATAGTGTTCTGCAAGGATCCATGCTGAATTCCTGTTGTTTGTAATTTATATAAATGACTTAGATGAAAATTAAGGTGGTTTGATGAGTAAGTTTGCAGACAACACAAAAATTGGTGAAGTTGTAAATAGTGAGGAAGGTTATCAGAGGATGCAGCAGGATTTTAGATCAGTTGGAAAGTTGGGCAGGGAAATGGCAGATGGAGTTTAATCTAGACAAATGTGGGGTGATGCATTTTTTGAAGTCAAAGGCAAGAGGAATGTATATAGTTAGTGGCAGGGCCCTTAGGAGCATTGATATCCAGAGGGTTCTTAGGCTACAAGTCCATAGCTCCCTGAAAGTGGCAATGTTAGTTGATAAAGTGGTAAAGAAATCATACGGCATGCTTAACTTTACTAGTCAGAGCATTGATTATAAAAGTTGGCAAGTCATGTTTCAGCTTTGTAAAACTTTAGTTAGGCCACTTTGCAGAACTTCATGCAGTTCTGATCACCACACTACAGGAAGGATGTGAAACCTTTGGAGAGGGTGCAGAAGACGTTTACCAGAATTTTGCTTGGATTGGAGTATTTTAGCTCTTATGTGGAGGTTGGACAAACTTGGATAGTTTTTGATAGAGCATCAGATGCTGAGAGGTGACTTGATAGAAGTATATAAAATTATGAGAGGTATGGATAGGGTGGATAGTCAGAGTCTTTTTCCCAGGATGGAAATGTAAACTAGTAGAAGGAATAGGTTTAATGTGAGAGAGGAAACATTTAAAGGAGATGTGCGAGGAACATCTTTAACCCAGAGAGTGGTAGGTGCCTAGAATGTGCAGCCAAGGGAGATGGTAGAAGATGATATTTAGAGGCATTTAGACAGACATATGAACAGGCTGATAATATAGGAATACGGACCATGTGCAGGCAGATAGGATAGTTTAGAATGACGTCATGATTGGCACAGACATAGTGGGCTGAAGGGCCTGTTCCTGCACTGTACTGTTCATTGTTCTATGATGCTTATGGACATGAAACCATGCAAGTGATTCTTTTTTTTTTGTCGCACAAAGCAAGAATTCTGTTCAAGCAACAAAAAGGAGTGGAGTTGACAACAAACTGAGAATGGATTGAACTGCTGATTGGGGAGGCTGATGGATAGCTGACAACCTCACCACTCATTCAGGCAAAATCCAACTGGTGACTGGTTTAAAATGATTGAGATAGCTAGAACAACAGTATGAAGTTAAGTAATTGTTTAACTGAAGGCTTTCTCAAAGTATGGGACGGTGTTTTTGATTGATTTCAGGGAGGAAAAGGGGACATAATACAACCTACAACACAGAAACAAGCTCAACTGGTCTTGGTTGGCATATTTACACTTCACATGAGCTTCCTCCTATACCTCTTCATCTAATCTTATCAGCACATATCCTTCTGTTCTTTTCACCCTGAGTCGGGTCACAATGTTATCATTAAAGCTATGATCTGCAGATTTGAAAATGTATCTCAATTCACTGGGCCTCTATTTTGTGCCTGCTCAGATAAACAGATCTGAATTTGTTGGAAGGCAGCAGAATTTCAGCAGGAAATACCTGGTTCTTGTGGTTGATCAAACTTAAAATTGCTTCCTTCAAAAGGAATAGGCAGAAGGTAAATAATTATTGACACCATATGACGCAGCAACACCAAGAGCATTCCCTAAATCACAAAATGACACAAATCAGATGTTGCCTCTAGTTGTTCGTGTGCTGAGGTCATCCACTGACCTTGCAAGGGGTACCTGTATTAACTTGGTGAACCCCAGTGGCTTTCAAAGAAGACCAAAAAAAATGTGATAAATAATCAAATGCAAAATGGTGCTTGGAAAATTCTTGACAGGAGGTAGTTTGAACATTTCAAGGTGTGCTGGATTATACCCTTTTGCATGGCTGAGCTTTATGTGTTATTTATCTTGGAATTCATATAATTTGGAATGAAATCATCACCAACCCTTAATTCTTACATAATAAACACTTACTTCTTTGACCTGAGATTTTTTCGCTCTGTTTAATTCATCTGTCGGGCTCAAGAAATTAGATTTTATTTTATTCTCCAGTTGAAGATCCTGTACGATTTTAGATTTTAGATTTTATTTTATTCTCCAGTTGAAGATGCTAGCAACTGGAGAATAGCAAGCCTAACTTCGTATAGCATCTTCAACTGGAGGGAAAAAAACAGACTGGCATTCAACGGGCATTCCATATAACTAGATGGTGTAGTTATCTGGAAATCAATAGGTCTTAAAAAGGTATTTCAAGGCGTGGAGAAAGGAAGTGGCAGTAAGATTTGGGAGGGAGTTCCTGAGACTGAGGCAAGCTTTGCTATTGTTGGTAGAGCGATGGATTATTGACAGGAGGTCAACATTCTTCTTTCAACCCTCTTAACAATTCACTTCTAATCATCGTAAATTCCAATCAGGCCAGCATTTATACCTTAAGCCACAACATCAATAGCAGATCAAATGTTTACTGAATCTTTGTGTGTGCAAATGTCTATTATATTTATCCATGTAATAACACTCATTTCACTTCAGAGCAATTCAACCAAGTTTGGTGCCTTTCTTTGTGCCATCATATTAAAGATTATCTTGCTGACAAAGCCTGTGACAAATTAGACATTTAATTTGGTAACAAATGCATACATGAAGAACAATTTGCCTTGGTTATAAACAGTCCTTGGAGAAGCTTGAGGATATGGAGGTGCTGGGCCTCCTTCACCACCGCTCCCTCACCACCAGACGCCTGGAGGAAGAACGCCTCATCTTCCGCCTTGGAACACTTCAACCCCGGGGCATCAATGTGGATTTCAACAGCTTCCTCATTTCCCCTTCCCCCACCTCATCCTAGTTTCTAACCTCCAGCAACATGATCCCCTTGACTTGTCCGGACTTGTCCGACCTGCCCAGCTCCTTTTCCACCTATCCACTCCACCCTCTCCTCCCTGACCTATCACCTTCATCTCCTCCCCCACTGACCTATTGTACTCTATGCTACTCTATCCCCACCCCCACCCTCCTCTAGCTTATCTCTCCACGCTTCAGGCTCTCTGCCTTTATTCCTGATTAAAGGCTTTTGCCCGAAACGTCGATTTCGAAGCTCCTCGGATGCTGCCTGAATTGCTGTGCTCTTCCAGCACCACTGATCCAGAATTATTATGGTTCCAGTTGATATACCTCAAGTTGTCACGGTCCCAGAAAAAGAGGGATAAACTAGCTCCTTCAGTATTCACTCACCTGCCACAGTTGGTTGTGACAATATTAATTTAGAAAGAACATTTCCCTTGTAGATGCCTTGCTCGTGGTGTACATTAATTTATATTTTAAAAAGAGCCGATTGAATGCAGTTTTCTTGGGTTTATGAAGGAGTGAGTTTATTAGTCACTAAAAGTGAGGAAACATAATAGCACATCATATGTACAGACAGATTAGAAATGAGAGGTGAGTCCCAAAAAAAGTTAAAATAGATGAATGGATCAGTCTCTGAGTTCCACAAAGAGTAAATAATGGGAGATTGTGACTGTTACATTCGGTGATGCTGGTGGCGCTGACATTACCAGGTGAGCAGTTGATTTGAGATACTTGGCTGTACAGGTACGCTGCAAGTCCTTTTTCTTATTTCCTTTCAACTGTTGCTTCACTTGCTTTCTGGCTTCCTGCAAGGAAGTAGAGCCCTTTTTATTTAACCTGCAGTACAACAGTGACTCAAAGTTTTCTTAGCTCTGACCTTCACAGCACACACCTTCACCCATTACTACATAGACCAGATTGAAAATTACTTCTATCCCCTGTTTTTGTGCATTTTTGTCTCTCAACCAGGCTGCATTTTTCTATAACAAAAGCAGAAATTGTTGGAAAGCCTCCACAGGTCTGGCAGCGTCTGTGGAGAGAAATCAGAGTTAATTCTGATTTCTCTCCATAGATGCTGCCAGACCTGCTGCGCTTTTCCTGGAAATTCTGCTTTTGTTTCTGATTTCAAGCATCCTCAGTTCTTTCGGTTTTTATTTTGTGTTTTTTTCCTATCATGTCAGAGGCAACACAGTAGATTATTATTCAGTTTTCAGTGCATTTCTCCCTTTTGAAGCCCTTCTCTTTGAAGCTTTTTTGACACCCATCAGGTGTGATATTCCAGGATCTCCCTTGAGGCTGAGGATAATCCACACAGGCCTTCCAAATAGTCACTGATAATACATTGCTTAGAATTTACATTATCATTAAAATTTAAACGTATCCATAGGTAATTCAGGATTACGATTCATGGTCATGATAATATAGTACGTTCAATGTAGTAAAATATTCCAAGGTGCTTCACAGAGAGATTATCAACTAAATTTGATGCAGAGCTATGGTGCCAAATGATCAAAAGGGATGTTCTAAGGTGCAACTTAAAGGAGGAGAGAGTGCTGGAGAGATTTAGGGAGGGAATTCTAGAGTAATAGGCTAAGGTAACTGAAACTATGGCTTCTTGTGATGACACATAGGAGAATAAGGATATACACAAAGCGAGAACTGAAGGAGTGCAGATATCTCAAATGGTCATAGAGCTGGAGGAAATGTAATACTCATACAGAATAACCAGCACATTCTGTTTTCACACCATTCTTTGTTCAGAAATGACTTGAGTCAGACATCATCAAGTATAAGTTCATATGGAACCTGACATGAGAGACAGGAATCAGAGTTGATGGAGTTCCATTGATGTATCTGAATTGTTTTCATAGGCCTCTGTTTGTTTATGGGCTGTGTCCAGCTGGTGAAATTTGTAGCATCAATTGTGCCATGAACAGTTTCCATCAGTGGTAGAACACCAAAGGCTTTCACAGTTTTACAGTAGACAAGGCAGGCAGCAAACATTCAAGAATAAGATTCTGTTAGATGATGGAGACATTGCAGAATTAAGACAGATTCTTTGAATAACCTCCACCAGTTTTCACAGATGAGAGGATTCTAATGAGATTTTCCCCAAATTTCTCATCCTTTCATAGAAAACACTGAATTATGGCCACTAGTTTCAACTGAGTGGGAGTTGGACAAGCAGAGTTCATAATGGCTTTCCCCTCTCTGAGTTAGCAAACATGAAGCCTGGGTTTCATTTACATTCCCAACCCATCCCTCATCCCCAAGTCCATACCGCTGGCTCTTTCCAACAAATTAGGGTGTACAGGACAATGGAAGGTAACCCAGAATTCAAAATCTGAGTACCAGGTCTCTTCTTGCCATGACTTGAGGTCTTCCACTCCAGTTGGATATTTCCTGGAGATTTTATCACATGACTTCCAGTCTTCAGCTTATGCACAGCCTGTGCTCCCTGCCGTTGTTGCCAAACATGTTTATCCTCATGGGGACCCACCTTACTAGAGCCAAATAGATGCATGATTACTGACTGAATTATCATTCACTCAGTCAACAGCCTTTCCCCTATATCTTTAAAATTAATAACTAGAAGTTTTCAAAGAAAACATTTCTAATGCCATATGATTTGAAACCTGCAGTTTCAGAAGCAGGATCACTGCCACTGAACTGAAGGCTCACTCACTGCCGAACCGGATCAGCTCACATCCCACATATTGGAGTTGAGTTCACTGTATAGCTCAGTACATTAGTAACCAATTTATCAAATGGCAAATCATTGTAAAACATAAATGACAGTGTCACACAGCCAAATATCTGGAAGTGTAAAAATATTATGGGGTTTACAATGTTTAACTCGATTGTAGATAATGTGTAGCCACAATGCTTTCTCTTTTCACATATTTCCATTGCTGCTGGGGATACACTTTAGCTAAGTGAACCCAGATGATTTGTTGGAAAGGAGAGAGTTGTGACTTGGTTACTGCTAATGAGCAGCTGGTTTTACCCATGTGAAGTTGGTAAGTTTCTGATACTTGAAGGTATATTCTTTCCAAAATTAGACGTGATCTGTTTCTATAACACATATTTTAGCTGGGATTTGGGACAATGCATTTATTGCAAATATACATTTAGCAAAAAGCCAACAAGATTCAGAATAAGCTCCTATGGATATTTTGCCAGGCTGCATAAATGCTTTTAAATACAGTAGTAATGATAATATTTTACAGGGTTTTGTTTTAAAGTGATTTAATGGTCAGGTACAAAACTCTGGGGATGTGGAGTGAGAGGAAGAGAGATAACTGAACCATGGCACATGGATTAAGCCAGTCCCTGCTCCAAAGCCACCAGTCACATCCCCATTGTCCTTAAGCCATTGCAGTGAGCTGGTCTTCAACAAGCCTTATTGAAGCTTGGTTTCTCTTGCTTCATTATGTTGAGGCCCAATTGGGCAGTGTTGGGAGAGCATCTGGCCTTATACTTCAGGAACTGAGAATGCACCATGCATTATGCATTCCATGCTTTAACCTGTGTATCCAGGGGTGGCATGCCTGAGTTCCCAGGGCACGAATTGTGCCCTTATTTCCTGTTATAAATTCCAATGACCACATTTACAAATTGAATGCTGCTTCTGCAAATGTAAATGACACAACTTGCAAATTCTGAAACTCAGTCTAACATGCAGTTAGGAGTTTTCAGATAGAGTAAATGTGCGATGAATGTTTAACAGGCTCTCTGAATACAACAGCAAAAATGTACTGACGTCATTTTGACTTGATGCAAGAGTGTTAGATTGGAAAAGGAAATAAGTCAGGTGAGCTGTAAAAGAGACTGTAAGTTCATTGTCACACACCTTTGAGTATCTGCGCAAAGTTAAATTTATCTCCATTATTGTCAGAAGGTTCAGCATGACCTTGTGCTGAATTCATAAGGTGAACTTTACTGAACAATTGTATTCCAGCAATGTTAAAATGAAAGTAGGTAATTACGTGGATTCTCAAGGTACATTTCAGTAGACTAGTCAGGGAATAAAATCGTCTATACCATGAAAATGGGAGAATGCCACATTTGTGGGCGGCATGGTGGCACAGTGTTAGCACTGCTGCCTCACAGCGCCTGAGACCCGGGTTCAATACCCGACTCAGGCGACTGACTGTGTGGAGTTTGCACGTTCTCCCTGTGTCTGCGTGGGTTTCCTCCGGGTGCTCCGGTTTCCTCCCATAGTCACAAAGATGTGCAGGTCAGGTGAATTGGCCATGCTAAATTGCCCGTAGTATTAGGTAAGGGGTAAATGTAGGGGTATGGGTGGGTTGCGCTTCGGCGGGTCGGTGTGGACTTGTTGGGCCGAAGGGCCTGTTTCCACACTGTAATCTAATCTAATCTAATCTATTCCAAAATTAATGAGCAGCTAATGGAAATAGAAAATCTTGTTTTCTGAAACGTGGCATTCGAAATATGTGATTATATGAGGGAGAATGACTCTGTATGAGTGTAGTTTGGGAGCAGCAATAAGAAGGATGTTTAAAGGAGCAATATTGCTGAACGCTGGCTGATCAGTCACAATCTAGTGAAACCAAAATAGGCTTAAGGGAGCTGAATGGCTAATTGGTTGCATTGACCTGTTCTCACTGTCAGTAAAAGGGATAAATGTAGACTGGAGATGTTGGGGGATAAGACATGTTTCTTCTTAACCCACGCAGTGTGGTGATTAAACTGATCTGGCTCAACGTGCACTTTGTGATCTGTCACTCATTAGTAAAGCTTGGGAGACAGAGCTTTACCATCCCAAATAGTGGGTTTGCTGATGGGTTTTGTGCAGCAGAGCTTGGAAGGTGAAACTCTTGACTGAGATCAAGTGTTTAGCTTATTGAACTAGACAAGGAATGATCTGAAGAATGTTTCCTATGAACCGCTGCCAAGTTCTAGAGATAAGGTCATAGAATAAAGTGATGTAGACTGTGAATCTTGGTGTCCTCTTAAAGTCCACTCCAGTTCTGTGCCCTGTCCCCAGCATTGTCTTAGCATCCTAGTTCTTCAGAATTTTAATCCCAATTTAGTTGATTTCTTCCAGTACTAGTGGTTTAGTGAAAACATGAAAGTCCATTTAAAATGTGGCTGCAGACAATGATTAAATGTGACTGCAACATTTTCAGAATATCAGACTGAAAAGGATACTGCATCTTGAGAATAACCTTTTCCAAAGCTCCTGATTCATTACTGAAGCAACACATACCGTGTGCTGCATTGGTTTGTGAAAAGGACAGAGGAAGTTTTAAAACAGCCAAGTTGAGAGATGTCAGTGGAATTTGTGCGCTTTGGCAGGCCCACTGTTGGCATTAATGCGGTACTTACTAATGGGGCAGATTTGTCTTCAAAATAAGACATTAGCTCAAGATCTCATTGACCTTCTCAGGTAAATGCAAACGGTTCCTCTTTATTGAAAATAACAGCTGACAAGTTCATTCCAGTGTCCTGGCTATTTTTTACCCCTCAAGCAACAGCACCAAAATAAAGTTTGAGTACTGCTGATAAAAGACATATATTTTGTTTTGCACTCATTAGAGTAATTCACAAGAAGTACCAATGTAAAAGGAAAACACATTTTCTATTGTATGAGAAGAGAGTGCTGATTGGTTGGTAAGTGACTGTGATTGGTAGAGGTATCTCCACGGAAATGCTCTAGTTAAGTGATGACCAACAGTTAACCGTCAGGTTTTGTTCAAATTTAGACCAGGCAGGTTGATTCTGAATTTCAAGTCATTGCCCTACGAAATGAATCTGAGAATGGCTGCCCACCACTGGCATACAATGGCAGCAGTGTGAACTACCGACAAGAACAATACCTCACCAAGGCTCCTTAGACAGCACCTTCCAAAGCTGCAGCCCCTCCCACATAAAAGGATAAGGGTAACAGGTACAGTGGAGCCTCGATTATCAGGCATTTGATTAACTGAATTTCAGATTATCCAAACATGATCGCAAGGTCCTCATGCTTGGCTAACTGTGTTATCCGACATTCGATTATCCGGCATTCAATTATCTGAACAAAATACTTGTCTCTATCCTTTGGATAATCGAGGTTCCTCTGTAAATGGGAATGCTACCACCTCCGAGTTCCCCCCCAAGCCACACACCATCCTAACTTGGAATTATATTGCCTTTCCTTCGGTGGCACGGTGGCACAGTGGTTAGCACTGCTGCCTCACAGAGCCAAAGACCCGGGTTCAATTCCCACCTCACTGTGTGGAGTTTGCACATTCTCCCAGTGTCTGCGTGGGTGTACTCTGGTTTCCTCCCACAATCCAAAGATGTGCAAGTTAGGTGAATTGGCCATGCTAAATTGCCCGTAGTGTTAGGTGAAGGGGTAAATGTAGGGGAATGGGTCTGGGTGGGTTGCGCTTCGGCGGGTCGGTGTGGACTTGTTGGGGCGAAGGGCCTGCTTCCACACTGTAAGTAATCTAATCTAATCACTATTGCTGGAATTCCCTCCTTAACAGCACTGTGGGTGTTCATTAACCATTTGGACTGTAGCAATTCAAGAAGGCAGCTCACTACCATCTTCTCAAGGACAATTAGGAATGGTCAACACCTGTAATCGTTTTCTAGCCAGCAACTCACAAATCCAATGAATGAATAAACCAAAATTAATAGATCCCTCAAAATACTCTTAATGATAAATCACATAATGTGCCCTTTTATAACAATAGAAGCATTACTTCATTCAGTGCACAATGTATTATTCTGAGGTGGAGCTATGTTTAATGTTGCTGCGTCTTTAATGTGAATACTCTAAAGTCACCTCGAGCTTAATTGTTGGAAGGAGAAGTTTGCAACTTCCCATTTGGTAATTAATTCCCAGCTTTGGGTCATTTGGTAAACATCCCTCAACAATTAAGCTTTAACTGACCTCAGCATGAAATAACTGACCTTCTTTTGGCATGGGGAAATGTGATGCCTCACATCTGATGGACATGCATGTCATTGTTTTTTCTATCTGATTACTGAATGATAAACTGAAACTGGAAAGTAGCTCATGATTTCGTTAGCAACTGTGCCCATCAGAAGCTCTACCAGATTGACAAGGAAAGTAGAATCAGTTTGAATTAAAGAATAAATATGTTGGGTCTTTTGGAGCTCAGCCAAGATGTATGTACAGTAACACTCAATATTGTTCTAATTAGAAACAGTTTCTCACTACACTGAGTGTTGCCATTGTTTCTCTCAATTAATTATTATAAATTGATGTTGATCCAGAAGGGATTTGGGGATACTGATTAAAGGCCAGTTCGAGGTTGTTGCTGTACTTGTACGTTCTACTTAGTTTAGTCTTGTGCAAAGTGTTCATCATTTCAGCTCAAGTTTGTGCATACTAACAATGTTTGGATATGCACTCCCACTGTATTGAACATATACTAACCATTGTGAACTCTCACTAATACAGCATGAGAGCACACCAAACAGTGTGAATCTCTCTCATACTACCAAGTGTAAAAACATTTGTCAGCACACAATAATCCAATGTAAGCACATAATAAACAACAGACACACTAACGAATGTGAGAACACTAATATAGTGTGAGAACACAACGGTTGGTTTGAACACATAACAACTGGAAGGAAAACACATCAACATGCTGTAAATACAGTAATCCATTGTGGGGAAAATACAATCCAATATGACAACGCCAGCAATATCTGAGAACAGAATTGTCAAAGTGAACACAAATGAACCACTGTGAGGACACGATTTTCTGCACAGAGTGAATGCACATTGGGTTTAGTTCCACAAGTGTTAATAGCCGTTCAACACCTTACCCAATGGACCATTAGTTATGTGTAATTACAGGCAGCAATTGTGGGATGGTCATTATCTGGTCTGACCCTACATGTGACTCCAGACCCATCGCAATGTGGTTGACTCTTAATTGTTCTCTGACAAAGATCTAGCAAGCCACTCGGCTGTATCAAGCTGCTAAAAAGTTTAAACAAAGGATTGAAACTAAATAGACCATCAGGCATCAACCTAGGCACTAGAAGTGACAACGCCAGTGACATCCATATCCCATAAATTAGTTTTAAAACTACTGTCTTCTTTGTGCCTATTTGGAAACTACAGTGACGCATGACATTAATGGCACAGTAGTTGTTGCTGTGCTCGGATTTTTAGCGGCAGGAGTGAAGAATGCCTGTCAGTTGCTGCCTGTCCCAATGATTATTGCTCCTCACATTGACAATTCCTTAAATATCTTAATAAAGTGACACTATTTGCATTGTTCCACCTAATTTAAATCCCTCATCCTGTGATCACAACTTAAGACTTCACTTTTTCATTTATAACAAATAGACATTTAATCCCACAAGAAAGGAGATTCAAATTGACACTTTGACCTCAAGACTATCCGTTCAAACATGCAGAGCTAATCTTGAATATTTAATCACTGGTTACTCAGATCTTTTGCACCCTTGTCACATTGAGATTTTGTACTCATTAACATAGGCAGCCCTGCTTTGTCATACAATGGCAGGGTTCTTGGGTGGAGTGTTTGTGGTTGCTGTGCAGTTGCCAGGACATATGAAACACAGTCTGAGCTCACTTTGTCTTATCCTTTCACATTCCTCTGGACTCAGCTCTTCTGTGTTAGAATTTATAGACAGCTGTCCTCACCCTCCCAACATCACTGTCTATTTGCACCATTCTATACTAATGCCACCATCTATTAACCCTATTGCCTACCAACTCCACTCTGTACCCACACCCCTCCAACCATCAGCTCTCCCTATCAGCTTCACTGCCCACAAATGCTTTTCTCTACCCATACTCTCCCCTTCAGCTCCTAGAGCAGTACCCTGTCCTAACATGACACCATCCCGATTGCACAATTCAGCCTACCCCCATCCCTGTCTAACTTGCAAACTTCTTCACCTTCCCTACCCAAACCCTTCCATAGTCCATGCCCCTCCCTACCCATTCACTACTTCAGAACTAGTAAATTAATTTTGGATGTCCTGAAGTTGTGAATGTGCTGTAGACATGGAAATCTTTTTTTCTTCTTGACAGTAAGAGGTTCAAATGCATTTCTTAAGAATCACTCTGCTGTATCTCATTGAACACAGATGTGTGGATCCATACTTTGCCATATGGAGAGAAGCATACGTTGGTGAAATTTGGCTTCAGTGTAGTGCAAAACAGGTTATGGCAAGTACTACACAATGCTTAGCCACATGGGATCTTTGCCCCACTGTGGTTTGAGTAGGTCCAGAACAGCTGAAAACTGGCCCACAAGTTGAATCCTCACACAGATCTCGAGGTAGCCAAAGAGGAAACCAGAGGTGTTACGTATGTATCAGAAATTAAATCCAGGAGGACAAAGCAGGTTGGTCAGCATTGAAAGAGACATAGTTATTTGTAGCCTATAGGCTCACTGAGTTTCTTTAAATAAAGCCGCCATTGTCTTACCAGACCATTGGGTTGCTCTCTTCTAAGAGAGAGACAAATGGTGGTGGTTTAATCAGAGGGTCACCACACCTCAGGTCAGCAGAGAGGTTGAGGAGCAAGTTCTTCATGGTAACTTCAGCTGGTCTGGGAATTGAACCCAGGTCTTAGGGAGTGTTGCTGAACAAAGAGACCTTGGAGCGCAGGTTCATACTTCCTTGAAAGTGGAGTCATGGGTAGATAGGAGAGGGAAGAAGGCGTTTGGTATGCTTTCCTTTATTGGCCATAGTATTGAGTACAGGGGTTGAGAGGTCATGTTGCGGCTGTATAGGACATTGGTTAGGCCACTGTTGGAATATTGTGTGCAATTCTGGTCTCCTCCTTACCGGAAAGATGTTGTGAACTTGAAAGGGTTCAGAAAAGATTTACAAGGATGTTGCCAGGGTTGGAGGTTTTGAGCAAGAGGGAGAGGTTGAATAGGCTGGAGCTGTTTTCCCTAGAGAGTCTGAGGCTGAGGAGCGAACTTTATAGAGTTTATAAAATCATTAGGGGCATGGATAGAATAAACAGACAAAGTCTTTTCCCTGGGGTAGTGGAGACCAGAACTAGAGGGCATAGGTTTAGGGTGAGAGGGGAAAGATATAAAAGGGACCTAAGGGGCAATCTTTTCACTCAGAAGGTGGTATGTGTATGGAATGAGCTGCTAGAGGATGTGGTGGAGGCTGGTACAATTGCAACATTTAAGAGGCATCTGGATGGGTATATGAATAGGAAGGGTTTGGAGGGATATGGGCCGGGTGTTGGCAGGTGGGACTAGATTGGGTTGGGATATCTGGTTGGCATGGATGAGTTGGACTGAAGGGTCTGTTTCCATGTTGTACATCTCAATGACTGTATGTTGGCATCACTCTGCAAATTAGCTGTCCAGCCAACTGAGCTAAACCGACCCCTCTCCTTAAATAGTCCCATACTTAAGATGTACTGATAGGTTAAGGTAGAGGCAGATGCAGTGGAACTTAATTTGTGCCTGATCCAGAAATCAATGACCTCAGCTGCTTTTCTAGGATTAAAGTATCTTGAATAATTGTATTGGGTTCTTAGCCATGAAATGTAGGGAATCTACAGGTGATAGGGCTAGAATAGTTGAGAAATGGCTCCAGAAATCAGTGACGAATTTGCCTGAAGTTTAAACATGGTTTCAAGATAAATTTTCTTTTCAGCAACACTGACTGCACATTGAAATGCAGTAGTGCTGCTTTGTAAATTTTTCATGGTGGTGGTTTAACAACCTCAGATACAAAGAATTTGGGGCAGCACGGTGGCTCAGCGGTTAGCATTGCAGCCACAAACACCAGGACCTGGATTCGATTCCTGCTTCAGGTGACTGCCTGGGTGGAGTTTGCACATTCTCCCAGTGTCTGCGTGGGTTTCCTCCAGGTGCTCTGGTTTCCTCCCACAGTCCAAGGATGTGCAGGTCAGGTGAATTGGCCATGCTAAATTGCCCGTAGTATTGGGCGCATTAGTCAGGGGTAAAGGTAAGGGGGGAGGGTTGGTGTGAACTTGTTGGGCCAAATGGCCTGTTTGCACACTATAGGAAATCTTCAAAGTTTGGGAGAAGATTTGTAGCTCGGGTGCTCGTTGTTGTGGTTCTGTTCGCCGAGCTGGGAATTTGTGTTGCAGAAGTTTCGTCCTCTATCAAGGTGACATCCTCAGTGCTTGGGAGCCTCCTGTGAAGCGCTTCTGTGATCTTTCCTCCGGCATTTGTAGTGGTTTGAATCTGTCGCTTCCGGTTGTCAGTTCCAGCTGTCCGTTGCAGTGGTCGGTATATTGGGTCCAGGTCGATGTGCTTATTGATTGAATCTGTGGATGAGTGCCATGCCTCTAGGAATTCCCTGGCTGTTCTCTGTTTGGCTTGTCCTATAATAGTAGTGTTGTCCCAGTCAAATTCATATTGCTTGTCACCTGCGTGTGTGGCTACTAAGGATAGCTGGTCTAATCTAATCTAAAAGAACAGAACAAGGTGAAAATGACAGAAGAAGCTTTCTCTGACTTATTTCTGTTATTTTGGGTGGGGATGAGTCAAGAGCCCAGTATCACACTCAGAGTGAAACTGCAACAGCAAATCTAACAGACTAGTTCCCCAAACAACTTTTTTTTTGTTAACTAACCGAGTGTTGGGCAGAATACTTTCCCTCCAGATTTCAAGGCTGTGCTGACCTCTTGTGACCACTGGTTGTAAGTGTAAGAATCTGCAGTGAAAAACTATCCTTTCTCCTGATTCTGTTCCACAACCACTTGATGAAGAAGCAGTGCTTCGAAAGCTAGTGCTTCCAAATAAACCTGTTGGACTATAACCTGGTGTGTGATTTTTAACTTTTCTCATGTGGTTTAGTATTACATTCAGGATGAATAGTGGGTTTGGGAAGCTGCAGTATTGGTTTCCTCCCTGGAATTGCCAATGGGCTCAAGCTCCTGGCTTTGCCATGATTGGTTTGTAAAGGTGAATATGATCATCAGAGAAGTTGAGCACATCGAGTCATAGGGTCATACAACATGGAAACAGACCCCTCGGTGGAACTGGTCCATGCTGACCAAATGTCCCAAACTAATCTAGTTCCATGTGCCAGTCTTTGGCCCATATCCCTCTCAACCTTTCCTATTCATGTATCTGTCTGAATATCTTTTAAATGTTGTAGCTGTACCTGTGTCCACCACTTCCTCTGGCAGTTATTCCACATACAAACCACCCTCTGTGTGAAAATGTTGCCCCTCAGGTCCCTTTTAAGTCTTTCTCCGCTCACCTTAAAATTACACCCTCTAGTTTTGAACTCTCCTACCCTTTTCTATTCACCTTATCTATGCCCCTCATTTTATGAACTTCTATAAGATCACCCCTCAACTTCCTACACTCCAGTGAAAAAAGTCCCAGCCTCTCCTTATATCTCAAACCATCCAGTCCTGGCAACATCCTGATAAATCTTTTCTGCACCCTGTCTACCTGTGACGCAGCTTTCAAAGAACTATGTATCAAAACCCCGAGGTCTCTGTGTTCGACAACACTACCCAGAGTCTGACCATTAACTGTATAAGTTCTGCCCTTGTTTGTTTACCAAAATGCAACACTTCACATTTTTCCAAATTAAACTCCACCTGCCAATCCTCAGCCTATTGGCCCAATTGATCAAGTTCCCTTGATAATCTTAGAAGACCTTCTTCACTGTCCCATGTACCACCAATTTTGGGGTGTCATTCGCAAACTTACTAACCACGCTTCCTAAATTCTCACCCAAGTTGATTATGTAAGTGACAAACAACAGTGGACCCAGCACCACTCACTGAGGAACACTGCTGGCCACAAACCTGTGTGGGCGGCGCGGTGGCACAGTGGTTAGCACTGCTGCCTCACAGCACCAGAGACCCGGGTTCAATTCCTACCTCAGGCGACTGACTGTGTGGAGTTTGCACGTTCTCCCCGTGTCTGCGTGGGTTTCCTCTGGGTGCTCCGGTTTCCTCCCACAGTCCAAAAATGTGCGGGTTACATGAATTGGCCATGCTAAATTGCCCGTAGAGTTAGGTGAAAGGGTAAATGTAGGGGAATGGGTCTGGGTGGGTTGCACTTTGGCAGGTTGGTGTGGACTTGTTGGGCCCAAGGGCCTGTTTCCACACTGTAAGTAATCTAATCTAACTTCCAGTCTGAAAAACAATCCTCCACCACTACCATCTGTCTCCTACTATCAAGCCAATTTTGTATCCAATTGGCAAACACTTCCTGAATCCCATGTAACCTAACTTTACTAATCAGTCTACCATGCAGAACCTTGTCAAAGGCTTTACTAAAATTGAAGTAAAGCTTTGACTAACTGCTCTGCACTCATCAATCTTTTTGGTCATGTCCGTAAAAACTCAATAAAGTTTTATGAGCTACAATTTACCACAAAGCTATGCTGACTATCCCTAATCAGTCCTTGCCACTCGAAATGCATATAAATCCTACCTCTCAGAATTCCCTCCAACAGTTTCCTGATGTCGCCAATCTATAGTTCCAGGCTTGTCCTTACAGCCTTTCTTAAACAAAGGCACATTAGCCACCCTCCAGTCTTCTGGCACCACACCCATGGCTGTGATACAAATATCTCTGCCAGGGTCCCTGCAATTTTTTTCCTAGCTTCTCACAATGTCCTGGGATACACTCGGTCAGGTGCTGGAGATTTATCCATCTTTATGTTTTTTAAGACCTTTAGCACCACCTCCTCTGTAATGTGGACTGTTTTCAAGACATAAGTAATATTTCCCCGAGTTCTCTAGCCTCGATGTCTTTCTCCACAGTAAATACTGATGCAAAGTACTTGTTTAGTATCTCCTGCATCTCCTGTGGTTCCATACACAGACGACCTTGTTGATCTTTAATGGTCCTTGTGGTCTCCCTAGTTGCTCTTTGGCTCTTAGTGCATTTGTAGAGTCACTTCAGATTATCCTGAACCAAGGTTCTCTTATATCTCTTTTTTGAACCTCCTGACCTCTCTCAAGAATGCCCCTACACCCCTTATACTTTTAAAGAGATTGGTCTTGACCCTAGTATTCTATACCTAACATATGCCTCCTCCTTATTTTTGACCAGAGCATCAGTATCTTTATTCATCCACTGTTTCCTACTCCTACCAGCCTTACTCTTCATTCTAACAGGAACATACTGCCTCTGAACTCTCATTATCTCACTTTTGAAAGCTTCCCATTTGCCAGTCATCCCTTTACCTCCAATCAACTTGTGAAAGTTCTTGGCTCACACAATCAAAATTGGCCTTACTTCACTTTAGAACTTTAACTTTTATACAAGGCGTATCCTTTTCCATAACTATTCTAAAGCTAATAGGATTATGATCACTGGTCCCAAAGGGCTCCCTCACTCACACTTCAGTCACTTACCCTGCCTTATTTCCCAAGAGAAGTTTAAGTTTTGCTCCTACTGTAGTAGATACATCTACATTCTGATGAAGAAAATTTTCTTGAACACATTTAACAAATTCCTCCCCACCCAAGAGCTCAACACTATGGCAGTCCCAGTCTATGTTTGAAATGTTAAAATACCCTATTGGGTTTCAATAAAATGAAAATCAGTCAGTCTCCGTCCTCTTCAATTGATACTCACCACAATAACCTTGTACTTAACTGTCACATCATTAGATGGGCATCACTGGAACTCGGATGCTTCAAGTGATGTCATAGAATGATGATTGCCCCAGAATTACAGGTCCCTCAAGTGATAATGGTCACAGGACCATTGAGTGATTTTTTTTTTGTTGCAAAAATAGACATTATTCGTAGAAAAATCTTTATCTAATTCACAAATACTAAGGCAGTTCTGTACAGTCATTGTGTATCAGTAAAATCAAACATTGACATTTGAAATTCCCTGCAGATGCAAAAATCAAAGGCATTTCTTTCTCAAATAGATTAGTATTTACATACATTGAGGCAAAGAGAGGATCAGCTAACTGAACGGACCCTCGTTGTATTTTGGCAGGAAGACCTTAGATGACAGTCTTTCCCCACTGCACCTTGGCAGCAGCTGTCCAAGCTTTAGGTGTCCCTCAGCACATATAGTATTTCTGGAGCTTGGAGTGTGCCACTCTGCAAACACTCGGTCATGCTCAGCTCTTTTCTGGAAAACCAACAAGCTTTGGGCAGACAAAAGAGCATTTTTCACTGAGATGATGGTCTTCCAGGTACAGGTGATGCTTGTCTTGGTGCGCATCCCAGGGAACAGACCATAGAGAGTCCAGTATCATACAGCTGCTCAGGATGAACCTCGACAAAAACCACTGTATCTCTCTCCAGACCTTCTTTGTAAAAGCACATCCAAAAGGAGATGGCTGACAGTTTCTTTGCCAGTGTAAGCCACTTTAGAGCAGTGTCCGGTGGCTGTTGGAGTCAGGGCATACATGAAGCAGTGTCCTTCCCACCATTAGCCAAGCTCTGGCTTGGGGCTTATTGGAAAGTCCTGGTGATGACACATTCTGCCAAATGACTTTGACAGTCTGCTCAGGGAACCACCCAACAGGATCCACCCTCTCGTCTTCCCAAAGAATCTCAAGGATGGTACAGGCTGACCACTTCCTGATGGACTTGTGGTCAGAGGTGCTTTTCATTGTAAATGTTTCCACAAAGCACAGATGACATGGAATGGTGCAACTACTCAGACTTTCCACAGCATGGAGGCCAGACCTATCCTTCACAACATTGTAGAACCTCAGTATGTAGTGACATTTGGTGTTTGTATACTGAGGGTCTACACAAAGCTTGATGCAACCATATACAAACGTGACCATCAGGATGAGGGTCGCATTGGGTATGTTTAGTCCCCTCTCTGTCATCTAGAGCTTTTACTTGGTGTCCCTGCAGATATGATCCATCTTTGATCTCCAGACAAAGTGGAAGATGTCTCTGGTGACTGCAGTGGTGCAGACTCAGGGAATGGGTCAAACCTACGCCACTTGCAGCAACGCAGACAGTACCTCACACCTAACGACCAGTTTTTGTGATCTGCAATGGAGAGGCAGCGGTGCCCCCGTCTGCCACGTTTCTCTCATGGTGACATGCTCCTCCTAAGCTTTTGCTCATGCCCCAGCTCCTCCGAACCATACACCTAGCACTTTCAGGTAATCTGACCTGACAGTGAAGGGAATAAAGAATCGGTTGGCCCACTCCCCTCCCCAGAGAACATAACCTTGCTCTTGCTTCAATTTATCTTGGCGGCTGAGGCCAGTTCAAACCGGTCACAGATGCTCTTGGGTCTGCGCACTGATAGCAGATCCAAGCAGAAAATGGCGACATCATCCATGTACAGGGAGGCTTTGACCTACAGGCCTCTGTTGCCTGGAATAGTCAGTCCCTCTCAAGCTTGCCTCCTTCCAGATGGACCTGGTAAAAGGCTCTGTGCAACACACAAACAAGGGAGGAGAGAGGGGGCAGCCATGCTTGATTCCAGATCTGATCGACAAGCTTTCTGATTTTGGTGTAGAGTAGTCGGATCAAATTTCAGATTCCTCCCCCCAAAACCCATTTTGGAGAGTATGTCCTTCGTGTCGGTGTGCGATAACCTGTTAAAGGTCTTCTCCTGGTCCAGGCTGATGAGGTCGGTGTCCACCCTCCCTGTTCTGCACATAGGCGATCATATCCCTGAGGAGCGCAAGACTGTCAGAGTTGTCCTGCCCAGTACAGCACACATTTGATCAGGGTGAATCACTGATCCCAGAGCTGCTCTGATCTGATTGGTGATGACTTTCGACAGGATTTTATAATCCACATTCAATAGTGAAACTGGTCACTGATTTCTAATTTCCTCCTTCTCCACCTTCCGCTTGATGATATCTTTCCTCAAGGATTCACACATGCTCCCTGCCAGAAGCATACACCTCCAGCAGTCCAGTCCAATCAAGGCTCACAAAGCTGAATACAACTCAGCCAGTAAGCTGTGACTCCTGGGAGTTTTATTCTTTTCAAGGGACTTGAGGGCCTCAGTCAGCTCATCCAGAGGTAATGGCGGGTCCAGCCTCTCCAGCATGCTGTTGTCTAAGACTTCCTTGATGGAGGACAGGAAACAGCTGGGAGGATGCACACATGGGCTTTGTGTCAACAGTCTGGCATAAAAGGACTTTATTTGATTTGATTTATCAGTACAGTGAAGTGTTTTGTTTTGTGTGCATACAAGGACATAGACAGAGTGAGGCATACAAGGTTACAGCTGCATTGGAGATGCATAAAAGCAAGATCAACATTAGATTTGAAATTGGCAAGGTCCTGCAATCTGATAACAGCAGGGGCGAAACTCAGAGAGTAGTAAGGGTATGGAATGCTTTTCCTGCAACGGCAGTAGATTCGCCAAGTTTAAGTGCATTTAAGTCGTCATTGGACAGGCAAATGGACTACATGGAATAGTGTAGGTTAGTATGACAGGGCGACGCAACATCGAGGGCCGAAGGGCCTGTACTGCGCTGTTATGTTCTGTGTTCTTGAACCTGTTGGTATATGTGTTTAAGATTCTGATGGAAGAGGTTGGAAGAGATTATAACCGGGGTGGTAGGGGTCTTTGATGATGTTGGCTGCCTTTCTGTGGCAATGAGATGGATGGGAGATTGTGATGGTCTGTGCTGTGTTCACAACTTTCTTAATGGTCCTGGGCAGAGCAGTTGCCATACCAAACCATGATGCACCCAGATAAAGTATTTTCTCTGGTGCCTCTGTAAAAGTTGGTGAGGGTCCTTAAGGACATGCCAAATTTCCTAAACCCTTTGAGGGAGAAGAGGCGTCGCTGTGCCTTCTTGACAGTAGTATCTATGTTGGAGGACCAGGACAGATTGTTGACTACCTTCAATCCTAAGAACTTGAAGTTCTTGACCCTTGCCACCTCACCTCTCTTGATATAGAGAAGGACACGGCCGCCTCCTTTCTCCTTGAAGTCGATGATCAGTTCTTTAATTTTGCTGACATTGAAGGGAGAGTTTGTTATCTTTGCACCATGACACCAAGCCCTCTATCTCTTTCTTGTATTCTGACTCGTCATTGTTTGATATCTGGCCTACTACGGTAGTGTTGTCAGCAGACTTGTAGATGGCAATCAGACAAAATTTGGCCACACAGTCATGAGTGTATAAGTAGTACAATAGAAGGTTGAGTTCACACTCTTGCAGGGCACTGGTGTTGAGGATTATCATGGAGGAGGTGCAATTGTCCATCTTCACTGATTATGGTCTGTGGGTCAGGAAGTGGAGGGACCAGTTGCAGAGGGTGGACCTGCTGAGGATACCAGACTGAGATGACATCACCAAACCATCTTCTTTCTTCAGGTTGCTGATCGCAGAGCTCTCTCTGGTGCACCAATGCGAGCACATCTTATCCTGCTCCACGGAGTGGACCCTGGACTGGGAGATTATCTTGGAGGCCTCTGAGGGGAAGAGCAAGGCTTTGCTGGCTCTTTGACTCCTGGTGCTCTCATTAACATCAAATCTCATTGCCTAAAGCAGGAGTAGGTTCGACATGCTTTTCTGGAGTTTGGACAATATTACCTATCTCTCTCTCGTCTTCTGAACACCTTTGAGGATGATGAACCTCTTGATGTTGCCCTTGACAGTTTTCCATCAGTCTGATGGGGTTACACAGTTTTCCAACCTTTATAGTCCCTTTTGAGTTCCTTCATGTTTTCTGGGGTCAAAAGCTTCACATTCAGCTTCCACATTCCCTTTCCTGCCTGCTGGTTACCCTGTAGATGACAATCAGACAGCAGGAGGCAGTGGTCAGAGAAGAACACCCACTTGACATCGGTGGGTCTGACTGAGAACATTCAGGACACAAACAAAAAATGTATCCTTGAGTGGATAGATCTGCCTGACTGTGATTGGTGTATCTATGCTGCGTGCTGTCTGCAGGGGTGCTGAAGACGTTGTGCAGCTTGGCGTTTCCATCTGAAATCTGGATGTGGCGTCCAGTTTGTTTTCAGCCCTTCTGGATTGTGCAGCTGCATCAATGATACAGTTGAATTTACTGGACAGAACGAATGACCTCGATGTCAACAGCAGCAGTGGGAGCTGCTGAAGAATGGCCAGCCACTCCCTCTTAACCACTGGGGCATTCACATTAATTAATCTCAGGGGAGAGTTTCTGTAGATAACATCTGCCACGAGGAGGCCACCAAAATACACAGGCAGGAGACTGGAAGAACACAGCAAGTCAGGCAGCATCAGGAGGTGGAAAAGGTGTAACCCTTCTTCAGGAAGGCCTACGAGGAGGCCACCACCATTGAGTGATAGTCCACATGGGCCATGGAAGCTCCTCTTCTTCTCGTCAGATGATGACTGGATGATGGGTGTATCTGAGTGCAGGACCTCTCACTTGTGACAACACTCTCAGTGCTCGTCTGTCTCATCAGCAAAATGCAAATGTCTGGATTCACCACTTGAAGATACTGGCTCATATCACACAGATATAAGTATTAATAAGAAACTATAAATGATGGCATATTGAACCTGAAGTACTCCTGAGATTATTTGATGACTCGTAAAATATTTTATATACGGATACCCAGTGGCTTTGCTGTCGATTTACTGATTTTAAAGACTCGTTTTTGGTGGTTTATCAACTGTCAATTGTTGTAAAAAAAAGCATCTAGTTTACTAATGCCCTTTAGTGGAGGAAGTCTACCATTCTTATTCAGTCTGGCCCATGTATGATTCCAGACCCACAGCCAATGTGATTGACTCTTAACTACCCTCTGGGCAATTAAAGATGGACAATAAATGCTGGTTCAGTCAGTGCTGCCCACATTAATGACCAAATAAAAAAAGTATATCTAATATCTGAATATGTGAATTGGGAGACATCTCAAAGGGGCAGTGATATGTTTGCAATGATTTGCTGTACTGTCGTGGGTTTTCCTGTGGTACTTTTCTGGTAGATATACGAGTGGGGAGGGATGGGAGGGATTTTATGTCCTGCCCAACTTGTATCCTCAGGGTGCAATTTAATTCATTCACCCAGAAAATATTAAAAGAATATTTTGCTGCCCAGCAGTGGGTTGTTTTGAAAGAGTTGATGAATTTGCCAGATGCACACTTGGAAAGTTGGCCAATAAAAGTTTCTGAGGAAATATCCAAGAAGATGTTGTCTGATCCAATCTCAGTAAAATTCAATAACCAAGTGAGTGGAACAAAGGCAACAGTTTACGACTGGAAATTGCATAGCATTTTGAGCTATACAAATATAATGGATCACATACACAGAGAAGTACAGATCATTTAGATGTGTACCGCACAACTTTACACCCTTACCGCGTATTGCAGATGTATTCAAATGCTTTCCTAGCTAGTCTTCTATTTTCCTCCTTTCTAAACTTCAGCTCATCCAAAACTTCGCTGTCTGTACCCTAACTTGCCTAAACCCATTCAGCCATTAACCTTGTAGTCACTGACCTAGTTTGATTCCCAGCTGATCCTTATATTCAAATCCCTCCATAGTCTCTCTGTCCCTCTTTCTCTAATGTACTCCAGACCCATAAGTCTCAGATTGTGGACTTCTCCAATTTGAGACACTTGCACATTCAAGTTTTATTCACTCCACCATTGGCAGTCTCAAGCTCTGGAATTTCCTCTGTAAAGCTCTTTGCCTCTCTACCCATCTCTTTCCTCCTTCTGTCCCCCTAAAATCTGTGTTTCTATCCAATCATTTGGTTACCTATCTTAATATCTAATTATATGACTTTTATAACACACCCATGAAGTGCCTTAGAATGCTTTACTGTTGTTACAGATGCCCTATAAGTGCAAATTATTGTTGATTTGCAGATTTTATTTAATGCTTGTAAAATTTCAAGTCCATATAAGATCTGGCAAGGCTTAGATATTGCTCTTTGGCAAACATACCCAACATTTAACTGAGCAACGTCCCAAACTACCTCTCCATCCACACAGTAAGCTTTCAGTGGTGTTGTGGAACATTGCAGCTTTTGGCTGCTGCAATCCCTTGCTAATTCAATAAAATGTTTTAATAAATTTGTTTTAAACAGGCCTACGCCTCTCTTAAATATCAAAGAGTGGAATTTTAAATCAGGATTAAACCTTTGTACATTCCTGTCCTGCGATTTTAATTGAAAACTGAGAGTTTCTGGCATGTTTCAACTGTATTGGCCAACATCTCCCACCAGGGGACAGCAAGATATGTGCAATTCTTAGTTTGTTATATTCACTGAGCATAAAGGAAATTAAATCTGCTGAGGAAATGTTGTGTTTAGTGGCTGTTCCTTTTCCTGTGTCCCTCAGTACCTGCATTCTGTTTTTGCAAACATAAGCCAGCCTCCAGAATCCCAGATCTTCACATTCCTTCAAGGGTGATCTGCTAACACTGCCAATTTTGTTTGAGCCCATCTGCTTTTGGTGTCCTTGATTGTACCGAGTGAAGATTTGTCTGTTTGTTTCTGTCTTTGTTCTTCAGCCTCTCTCTATTTCCATCTTTCTGTCTTTATCTATGTATTCTTCTTTCCAGCATGAATTTACAATTGTGCACTGTCTGCACAAGCACCTGTATCCTTCTAACTTGGTATTAATTTATATTGTATTCCATACACTTTTTTTGTTGTCTCTTTCTTTCCTCCTTCCACCTTTCTTGTTGTTTAAAACAGTTAATATCTGAAAAGATAACTGCTCATGAGATAACCCCAGCCCATCAGGATATAAAGTGTTGTTCCTGGGAGGGGCTAACCATAGTTGTTATTATTCAGTTGTTGAGAGTGTGATGCTGGAAAAGCACAGCCCGTCAGGCTGATCGATGTTTCGGTCATACGCCCATTGTAGGAATGACTTCATTCCTGATGAAGGGCTTATGCCCGAAATGTCAACTCTCCTGCTCCTCTGATGCTGCCTGACCTGCTGTTCTTGTCCAGCACCACACTCTTGACTGTAATCTCCAGCATCTGCAGTCCTCGCTTTCTCCTAGTATTATTCAGTTGTCTCCAAGTCATGTGCCAAAAGATTTCAGTAGCTGTAATGTGTACAGGCCCTTAGCTTTAGCTTGATATCTCACAGGAAACAAGCATGTATCTATGACATCATGGAACTAGCTATTAAACAATATTTAAGCATTTTCTGTCTTCTGCTGAAGACTTTGTGTGGGCATCCTTTCTCATTTGACATCAGTAACTGAGACTACTAATAACAAGTAGAAAGAGTGGTGGTAGTTTCTTTTACCCAATTCATTCTAGATGGTTCCAGTAGACAAACACAATATTGTGTCAGGGTAGCAGCAGTGAGTACTACTGTAATGTATATCATGGTGAATAGTGATATGGATTAACCAAACAGTGCCTGAGTTCTACAAGAGCCATTACCATCTAAGGAGAACATAGAACAGTGCAGCACAGGAACGGGTCCTTCAGCCTACATGTGCCGAACATGTAACCAAATTTAACTATTGCCTTCTGCCTACCCTTGGTCCATATCCCTCCATTCCTTGTATATTCATGTGCTTATCTAAAAGCATCTTAAACACCCCTGTCATATTTGCCTCCACCACCAGTCCTGGTGGTGCATTCCACACTCCCATCACTCTCTGTAGATAAAAACTTGCCCCTCACATCTCCATTGAACATTCCCCCCATTCATCGTAAATGCATGCCTCCGAGTTTTAGGCATTTCAATTCTGGGAAAAAGATTCTGACCGTCAATCCTATCTATGCATCTCACAATTTTACAGACTTCTATCAAGTCTCCCCTGGGCCTCTGCTGCTCCAGAGAAAGTAACCTGAGTTTTTCTAGCCTCTCCTTATTGCTCACACTCTCTAATCCAAACAGCATCCTGGTAAACCTCTCCTGCATCTTTCCCAAAGCCTCCACATCCTTCCTGTAATGTGAAGACCAGAATTGAATGCAGTACTCTAGGTGTGGCCTAACCAAAGTCATATAAATTTACAGCATGACATCCTGACTCTTGTACTCAGTTCACCGACCAATAAGGGCAAGCATCCAGTTGCCTTCTTTACCACCCTATCTACTTGTATGGTCACTTTCAGGTAGTTATGGACTTAAACCCCAAGAGCCCTCTGAACATCAAAGAAAGAAAAATATTGTGTCAGAAATTATCTTTAATACTCAGCACCTCAAACACATACAGTGCCCATCAGGTTCTGAGAATGCAGCAATCAACAGTTCAAAATGCTGCAGAACTGATAGCCATACTAAGCTTGTCTCTAGAATTTCAAAACAGCTATAAATAGTGCAAACTGCTAAAAGCGCTTGTACTGACCCCAGGAGTCTCACCATAACTACAAGGGGAAAACGTGAATCATAATTTCAAGATCAGACTGCCAAAGTAAATTAAGTCCCTTTGAGGAAGGGTGACTTTCTTACACTTAAGGTAACAAATCTAAAGGAATCCTTAAATTGCTATATTTAATAGATAATCATTGTGTACTAATTTGAAGTTATTGGGGAAAGCTACAAAAAGTCTTTTGAAAGAAAATAAGATTTGTTAAGAAAATTGTTGAAACAGCAATTTTTTTTTTATAAATTATACAAAGTCTGTTTTCTATCCCGCTGACCTGTAATGAGGCAAGTCAGGTTATTTGGTTGGCTTCACTCCCATCCCAATCTTGGACAGGAACTGAGGTGAGGTACAAGATTAGGCCTGGATTTTCTTTAGATTAGATTCCCTACGGTGTGGAAACAGGCCCTTCAGCCCAACCAGTCCACACTGACTCTCCGACCCATTTAACACTATGGGTAATTTAACATGGCCAATTCACCTGACCTGCACATCTTTGGATTGTGGGAGAAAACCAGAGCACCCAGAGGAAACCCACGCAGACACTGGGAGAATGTGCAAACTCCACGCAGACAGGCTGGAATCGAACCTGGGACCCTAGTGCTGTGAGGCAGCAGTGCTAACCACTGGGCCACCATGCCACCCAGAGAATGATAGCCATGAAGGGGCAAGAGAAGAATATTTATTAAAAATCAGTGTTTTGAGGAAATACATTTTTATTGTGCAACTGAAAATAATCTTAAAGCTTCAATAACAGTATGATACTATTTTCCTTCAATTTCAAAATGTCTGTCGTAGAGAAGAAGCGGAAAGGTGTGAATCATTTGTATTGTTAAAAAGAGCATGAAATCCCATTAAGAAGAAGGTAAAAGTAATAGGACTTAACAGTTCTTTCCTTCATAGTGTCGACTATTTTCTAAAAGGGGAAAGGCTTTAGAAATCTGAAGCACAAAGCGACGTAAGAGTCCTGGTTCAGCATTCTCTTACGGTCAACATGCAGTTTCAGTTGGTAATAAGGAAGGCAAATATAATGCTAGCATTCGTTCTGGGAGGGTGGAATACAAGTGCTGGGATGTATTGTTGAAGTTGTATAAAGTTCTGGTCAGAATACAGTTCTGGGCCCCATATCTAAGGAAGAATGTGCTGGCCTTAGAGGGGGTCCATAGGAGGTTCACAAGAATGATCCTGAGAATGAAGGGCTTGTCTTATGAGGTTTCTGGGCCTGTACTCAATGCAGTTTAGAAGGATGGTGGGGAGCTCTCATTGAAACTGAGAGGCCTGGATAGTGTGCACTTGAAAATGATGTTTTCACTAATAGGAGAGACCTGGACCTGAGAGCACAGCCTCAGAGTAAAGGGCCGAAAATGTGTTGCTGGAACAACGCAGCAGGTCAGGCAGCATCCAGGGAACAGGAGAATCGACGTTTCGGGTAAGAGCCCTTCTTCAGAAGTCCTTCAGGGCTTATGCCCAAAACGTCGATTCTCCTGTTCCCTGGATGCTGCCTGACCTGCTGCGCTGTTCCAGCAACACATTTTCAGCTCTGATCTCCAGCATCTGCAGACCTCACTTTCTCCTCAGAGTGAAGGGTCAAGGGTAATTTTATCTGTGGAACTGAATCCGGCAGAAAGCTGTGGAGTTCAAATCATTGAATGTATTTAATACTGAGATAGATGGGTTCTTGATTAGTAAGAGGGTCAAGGGTTACAGGGAGAAGGAAGGAGAGTGGAATTGAGAAACATAGCAACCATGATCGTATGGCAGATCAGATTCGATGGGCCGAATGGCCTAACTCTACTCCTATATCTTATGTTCATATGGACCAGAGAACTATCATTATTCATAGATATAATGTAACTAGCTATTAAGCAATATATATATTCTGTTTATCAACCTTGAGCCTATCTTCTGATGAAGATGTTGTGTAGATATCTTCTCCATTTGGTATCAGTAACTGAATTGTGTACGAAGAAGAATTTTTAACAGGAAATCTACCAAAGGCATCACAGATGGTTTTGGTGATAATCACAACAATAAATTTTTATTTCTGTCTCTATCTTTCCCTGTTAGCACTCTCCCTCATGCTCTCACTTTGATCTCTCTTTTTTATCCCTTTGTTCCAGTTTTTATTTCCCTTTGTGTTACTCACATCAGCCCTCTATCCCTCATTATTCTTTTCTTCTCTTTCCCCTTCTGTCATTCTCCCGAAAGAAAACCCTACCTCAGTTCCTGCTCAGGATTGGGACAGGAGTGAAGCCAACCAAATAATTTGACTTGCCTCATTGCTGGTCAGTGGGATAGGAAACAGACTTTGTATAATTTATAATAAATCATTGATCTCTCCTGTGGCTACCTTCAGTCCTCATTGGTTCACTTGCATAAGGAGGCAGTAGGCATCTGAGCATTGTCATTGGTTTAACAGATACTGCAGTGGGATTACTCCCAGAGCCGTACTGTCTGCTCTGCTATCTGCACAAAAATACCTTTGTTAGCCCATTTATTCTGAAAACATAATCGACCAGTTTGTTGCTGGACTCATTGACAATCCTGTATACAGTTACATGAGAATTTAATTACATTCTGTTTCTTCTTCTTTCAATCTCCTTCTTCCTTTTGTGCTTTTACCTCCTTTCTCCTTTACACTTTTTCTGCTTCTCTTCGTCACTCTTATTTGTTCTTCTTTTTCCTTCTCCACCATCTCCTTCCATGTATCTCTCCTTTCCTCCTCTCTCCTTCCAAAACTTTCTTCTTTCTCCTTTCATTTTACTTCTTTCGACTTCTCCCTTCCCACTTGTCCCTTCTCTCTCCCTTTTCCCCTATCTTTATCCTTTCTGCCCCTGTTCATTCTCACCATTTGTCAACTTTATACCTGTTTGTCTCATCTAGCCCATCAGAGTCATGGATTGAAATCTTAGCCCAGAGAAATTAAATACAACCAAGGTCTGCTCTCTCGCAGGAAATTGGCCATTTTTCAGATCCAGTGGAGTCAGATCTACTCTGGTTCACCTGTCCCATTATAATCAGGACATCCCATCATGAAACAGAAGAGCTGAGGAAAGCAGCAATAGTTACCAAGCTCACAGTAATGTTGTGCTGCTGTTTGGGACACAGACCTGAATTCTTGCATTTCAATATAATACAGACTGAGAAGTCAGCACTTTCAATAGCAACCCTTTTAAAACCATTTGCAAGAATAAAATATTTTTATTTAGTGGCAGCAATAAAAGTAAATCTGAGCTATTTCTCCTTCTGATAGCAACTTCAGCTCTTGTATCATGCCAGTAGTCAGAGCCTTAGTAAAACCCAGACTCAATTCCTTTTCTATATTGAGTTAGGTTGTCTTTACGGTCTTAAGATTAAGTTGGCCTCCCCTCTTTTGCTGAGGGAGAGAGAGAATAATAAGTAAACCAGCTAGCATTTTGCATGCGGGAATCCTATCCAGTCATTGCTGCTATTAATTCGAGAGATGTAGGTGTCATTAGCCAGGCTGACTTTTATTATTCATCTCACCATTTCCACAAGGGAGCACTTGTCATTTCTCATCTTTACTCGAGCCATTTCTACTTCCTGGTTTCCTGATCTTGTATCATCCATCTCTATCCTGCTAATACAATAGTTATTTAACAGGGCCACCCCTCCACCTTTTCCTAGTCAGCAGTCTTCCATAAATGTCATCTACCCTTTATTATTCAGGTTTCAATTTATCTCATCAGTCAGCCATGTCTCTGTGATTGCTGTCAAATTATTTCTATTTGTGCTATCAACTCATCTGTTTTTTTCTTGAAAGCTACATGCATTAAGATATAGAGCCTTTGATTTTGTCCTTTTATTTTTTTTTAACCGTTAGCATTATCGGTCAATTTACTTTTAGATTTGTGCTCTCTATTCCTTCCTATCATGGTCTTTTCATTATTTCCTTATTTATTCATTTCTCTCTTGCTTTATCCCTACTCTGATTTACTATATCATCTTAAATGTAATCTCTTGTCCCCATTGTATAGTTGAAAATCCTTGATATTTTCCTTGTTACATGGCTCACTGGAACATTGGCCCCAGCACAGTTCAGGTGGGGATCATCCCAATGATACAGTCACTACTTTCCCCAATACTCTACAGGCTAGGATCCACTTTACCTACACAAATCTCTAAACCACACTCATTTCTTTAATCAAACTTATCTGTATCAATTTGTGTGTTACTCAGGTTTACAAAGATTATAATCCTCGCAGTTCTGCTTCTTAATTTGGTGCTTAGCTCCTTATACTGACTCAGCAGAATCTCATTTCATGATCTGCCTGTGACATTGATACCTGTGTACGGACCATGACGACTGGATCTTCCCAATCCGACTGGAGGTGCCTCCCCATCCCTGATGTCCCAAACTAAAGCATTGGAAGACAGTGCAGCTTTTTGAACTTTTTGTTTTTGCTGCAGAAAACATTGTCAATCCCCCTTATTATACTGCCCCTATTCTGATATTTTTGCTCCCCCCTGCATTTGAATGGCCCCCTGATGCCATGATGCCGTGGTCAACTCGCTCATTCATCCTGCAGCTCTTCCTCTCATCCTAGCAGATTGAAAGAACTGCACACCTTTTGAGTAATTGGAAAGGCTGATGCCCTTCCTCTCATGCCGTCTGAATTCCTTTACCTGTCTACAATTATGGTGGAGGAAGTGGATGTTGAAGCTGCCTGTCAAATGGACAGTCATGGCATTGAACATTTTGAAGGTGTTTGGAGCTGCACTTGTCCAGGCAAGTGGATAGTATTCCATCATGCTCATGACTTGTGCCTTGTTGGTAATGGGCAGGTTTTGGGAGTTCATTTACTAGAAACAGTCACACTCCCCTGTGCCCAATCACTGATTAAATCAGAAGACCTTATCCTAAGTGGTGTGACCACCTCCTGGTACAGGATAGTCAAGTAACTTTATCACTTCCTGATGTGTTGCAATATCTACTGCAGGGTCTCCAGCTCCCTGACTCTTGAGTTGATGCTCCTCAAACCATAAACATTTGCTCCAGACGGTCTTGCCATGGATCACGCTGGCATCCAACAGCTCCCATATTCTGCAGCCATGACTCATCACTTACCCTGCCATCCCTAATATGCTGCAAATAACTTCTCAATTATTTTATTCTATTATTTATTTTCCTTTTGTATATTTTTTTATTAACCTTACCACCTATTCCTATTCTATTTTTAAGCCTTAGGAACAGATTAGATCTTAAACATTTATCAGACATTCACCAAAAAGCTAGCCTCTTCCCTATAGTGGAGTAAGACCCAATTGCTACAGCTGAAAAAGTTAGAAAAGGCAAAGGAAAAGCTCTTTCTTCTATTCCTCAACTCCCTTACTCACCCAACTCCCAGCACTCAGCTCAAAATGTTCAGTAACACCAATTGGAAGAAGCACTGCAAGGAGCTAGGATGTAGAATGTACTCTAGCTGGGGAGCTTTGATGTTCTCTCCCAGGAGTGGCTCAATAGCACCACTGCTAACCAAAATATGCCAAGCTGACATAGCTGCTAAACCTGATATGTAGATGGTGGTGAAGGAACTATTGGGGAAAAAAACTTACGTGGCACCATCCTCACCAGTAAACCTGTTCCAGATGCATCTGTCCATGACAGCATGAATGATTATTGCACAGTTATTGTGGAGACAAAAATCCAGTTTCTGACTGGGGATATCCTCTAGTGTGTTATGTAGAACTACCACTGTGATGAATAGGATAGGTTCAGAACAGACCTAGCAACTTAAAACTGGGCATCCATTAGTCTCTGTGGGCCTCAGCAGAATTGTATTCAACTACCGTTTGTTCCCTCATGGACTGACATGTCCCTTGCTATACTGTTACCATCAAACCAGATGATCAACTCTGCTTCAACGAAAAGTGGAGAGGAGTTTACCAGGAGCAGCACCAGTCATACTTAAAAAATGAGATATCAATCTAATGTAGCCGACAACACAGGACTGCTTATGTGCCAAACAGTGGGAGCAGCATGCAATAGACAAAGGTAAGTGCTTCTGCAACCAACAGATCAAATCTAAGCTCTGCCACATCAAGCCATGAATGATGGTGGACAATCAAACAACTAATATGAGGAGGATGCTCTGCAAATATCCCTATTCTCAGTGATGGGGGAGCACAAAGCATCAGTGCTATTAACAAGGCTGAAACATTTGCATGTATTTTCAACCAAAAGTGCCAAGATTCATCAGATCACAGACTTCAGTCAGATTGATTCCCTCCACATGATATAAAAAAAAGCTGAAGCCACAGAATCTTGCAAAGGCTATGAGCCCTGACAGCATTCTGGCAACAGTACGGAAATATTGCGCACCAGATACTGAAGCAGTCCTTGCTCATGAGCATCAAGAACTGGACAACATCCAAGCCTATGCTGATACGTTGCAAGTAACAGAGGCATTACACAAATGCAAGGCAATGACTATCTCCAACAAGATGGAATGCCACTATATCTCCTTGATATTCAACAGCATTACCATCACTGAATACCCCACAATCAATATTCTGGGGATTTCCATTGATCAGAAACTTCACTGGGCCAGTCAGATAAATACTGTGGCTACAAGAGCAGGTCAGAGGCTAGACATTCTGTGGTGAATAAATCAGCTCCTAACTCCTCAAAGCCTATCCACTGTCTGCAAGCCATAAAACATGGGTGTGATAGAATGCTCTCCTCTGCCTGGATGAGTGTAGCTCTAACAAACTCAAGAAGTTCAACACCATCCAAGACAATGTAGCCCATTTGAATGGAACTCAATCCAGCAGTTTCAGCATCCAATTCCTCCTCCACCACCACTGCACAATGACATTGGTGTGTGACAGCTACAAGATGCATTTCAGCAACTCACCAAAGTTCTGTCAACTCCAGCTTCCAAACTTACAACTACTGCCATCAAGAAGGCAAGAGCGGTAGGTGCATTGGTTCACCTTCAACTGCAATTTCTCCTTCAAGCCTCACACCCTGCTGATTTGGAACTATCACAGGATCTCAGAGATGTTAAATTGAGGAATTCTGTATATGTTGTTTAAAATAATATATTTTATGACGAGTCCTGGGAGTAGCAGGGCTTGAATTCCAGCATGCTACCCCAGTGAGGTGTGACAGGTTAAGTTATTGAACTGGTTAATCCATTTAACATAATTTTGAACCCTGCCTTGGCAAAGGCTGATCGCTTTTTAAAAGCTATCTTTATTTATTTGTTCAATATTAATTGCCTAACTCTAATTGCCCTTGAGAAGGTAGTACTGAGCTACTTTCCAGAACTGTTGCAGTCCCTGAGTTAAAGAAGGAAAATGTGCTTAAAACAGATGTCAGGTAGCAAGTACAATTGAGAACCCACTTGAATATAGAAGGTTCAAATGGGAGGTAAAAAGGAAAATGCAAGAAATAATGCAGACATTCAGCTCATCATATTTGCACCAGCCAATAGTGCCAAATTGTGCCTTTTCTCCACGAACCTGCACATATTTAAATAGAAATAATCATCTAATGCCCTCTTGAATACCTCAATTGAGCCTGCCTTTACTACATTTCCAGACAGTGCATTCAGACCCTAACTATTCACTGTGTGAAAAAGATTTTTTTTATCTCAGATTTGCTTCTTTTGCAAAACACTTTAAAATTATGTAGTCTGGTACTCAATTCATTGAGAAGTGACAAGTTATCTTTATCAAGTCTGTTCATACCTCTCGTGAGTTTGAAAGCTTTGATCAAAGCTCCTCTTCACCTTCTTCCTTCCAAGGAAACGGATTGCAACTTCTCCAAACTTTGTTCACAACTGAATTGTTTAATTCCTTAAACCATTCTCATACACACTCCTGCATTCTTTCCAATCCATTCACATCCTTCCTATAGTGTGGTGCCCAAAACTGTACACAATACACAGGTGAGATCGCATAAGTTCATCGTGATGTTCCTGCTACGGAGCTCTGTGCCATTATTACTGAAACCTGGAATGTGGTACAATTTCTTAACAGCTTTCTCTCGTTATCCTATCGCCTTTAATGAGTTGTGCACACATACACCCATGTCTCTGTGCTCCTGAGTATCCATTTCAATAGTACCCTAATTTTTATATTATCTCTCCATGTTTTTTGCATCACCTCAGACTTCTCTATGAGCAATTCACCAACTCCACCAAGATGTCAAAGTTCTACATTGTCCCCCTTACAGTCTACAGATCTCCCAAGTTTTATGTCATCTGCAATCTTTACATTGTCCCCATTCACACCAAGATCTAGATTATTAATATTGATAAAGAAAAGCAAGAAAGTCCCAATACCAATTCCTGGGGAGCACCACTTCAAAGCTCCTTCCAGACCAAAATAAACCCACTAACCATTACTCTCTTGTTTCCTTTCCTTCAGCCCATTTCATATTCATGTTGCAGCTATTCCTGTTATTCCAGAATCTATAACTTATCTTACATGTCTGGTCTCTGGCATTGTTCCAACAGCCTTGCCCTCCTCAATCCTCCTTCAAAAATCCTAACAAGTTATGATTTTCCCTTAACAATTTCGTGCTGAGTCTTCCAAATCAGCCCACATTTTTCTATGTAACATGTAATAATAATCATTTTCAGAAGATTCCCCCACTGAAGTTAAACTGACTGATCTTTAGTTGTTGGGCCATGCATCTAGCCTCTCTGTATAAGTCCCCTTTTGAATCTTTTATCAATCCAAACCCTTTTTTAACCATATGTTTACTATTGATATGCATATAGAAAACTTTGGGATTTCCCTTTTTGTTAACTGTCATTCTTTTTATTATAATCCCTATTTATTTCTTGCATTTGCCTTTTTACCTCCCTTTTGAACCTTCTGTATTTAAGTGGGTTCTCAATTGTACTTGCCACCTGACATCTGTTTTAAGCGCATTTTCCTTCTTTAACTCAAGGACTGCAACAGTTCTAGAAAGTAGCTCAGTACTATCTTCTCAAGGGCAATTAGAGTTAGGCAATTAATATTGAACAACTAAATAAAGATAGCTTTTAAAAAGCGATCAGTCTTTGCCAAGGCAGGATTCAAAATTATGTTCAATGGATTAACCAGTTCAATAACTTAACCTGTCACACCTCACTGGGGTAGCATGCTGGAATTCAAGCCCTGCTACTCCCAGGACTCGTCATAAAATATATTATTTTAAACAACATTTACAGAATTCCTCAATTTACCTGATCATCAGATGGAGGTTGACTGAAAGCCATGAGACAAGGCTCTGTCTTTAACAAAAATTGCTATTTATTACAAGTAAATAGACAGTAGCTATGTAAACAATTATGAACTGTCAACATATAACCCAAACTAGTTAAAACCCTAGCCCCTTATAAACTCCCCCTTACATACACACCCACAGACAGGAAAGATGAGTATTATAGGAAGATGGAAAGGCTAGGAAATCAGTTCAGTCGCACCTGTTCACAGAACTGCCCGAGATGGTTCTTGCACTGATCAAAACGCTGTTTCTCAGTCTTCCTTCTCCGGATACTTTCACTGGTTTGCAGGAGGCACTGTTGCGTAGTTCGTACTTAAAAAAACATCTCTAACTTATTAATTAAAAGCAATAACTTTCAGGAACTGTTAAAGTTAAAATAAACTGATTTTCTTCAAGCTTAAAGTGGGAACACTGCAGGGAACAGAGAGTGCTGTCAGTTTGTGGAAATGTGTTGGCTTCTCCCCATCTTGTTTACAGCTCCAAGTTGTTCAGTTACCCAAGAACCAGTCACATAGCTATTTTCAGGCAAAAAACCTTTACTATCAATAACTGGTCACTAGTCGCCAGACCATTCAGCTCCTTGTTGCCGGCTGAATCTCTATTTGTACATGGCCTTGGCTTCAGCTTGTCTGCACCTTGTTCCACTTCTGCTTGAACCAACAGCTGTCTAAGCAGTTCTTACAATGATGTCAGATTAACTTGATTTCAAAAACATGCAGTGTTCCTTCAACAGCCCTTGGTTTTAAAACAGACTTTTTCTCATTTCTGTCCACAATTAATAATGCTGAAAAATAAAAGAAGTCACAGTCTTTACAAACCTGTGTATTCTAATATCCACATGTTGAGTGAAGGCTGTGTCAGCTCTGATGCCTTTCATGCTCAAATAGCCTAATGTCTGATCTGATCGTTGATTTTTCTTGAAACTGGCAGCTTTCTTTGCTTAGAATCACCATCAATGCAAACAATAGATGAAAGGAAAGAAGAAAGACTTGAATTTATATATCAGCTTTCACCACTTCCAGATTTCTCAAAGTGTTTTACTGCAAATACAGTACCTTCAAAGTGTCTGTTCTAATGTAAGAAATACATCAGCCAATTTTTACATATCAAGACCACACAAAGTGGCAGTGAAACAACTTACTAGATAAGCTGTTTTTTTAAGTGATAGTTGAAGGATAGATTTTGGGCTGAACATTGAGAGAATTCCCCTGCCCCTCTTCCACAAAGCATTGTGAATTCTCTCAGGACCATCTGCGAAGGCAGACCTCCATTTAACATTTCACCCAAAGGGGTCACCTCAGGCTGTGCAGGAATCCCTCAGTACTGCACTTGGGGAGGCAGCCAAACTGAAATTACAACGCTTTAACTCTGAAACAAGAGTGCTACCCACTGAGTGAGGGCTGTCAGATTTATGCCTAAGGTAGCTTGGCAAGCAGCAGCTTGGAATGATCCAATGCTCCCAATACTCCGCAAACAATCTTTGGTACAGCCTGCCAGCTATCAGCTTATTAATATCGTTTTTCACATGGTAATTATGGGCCATGTTACACATTCCAATCCTCAAACAGTGATCTACAACAGAGCTGTTTCAGTGACAAGCAGGAAGCAGGCAAGCTGTCTTAATAACTGACAGATGTGCTGCCTTACTTTACATCTATTCCAGCGAGGTTCCTCATCCTGCCCTCTTTCAGTCCCTGGATTCATTCATCCTCTGCAAACGGCAGTTTTGATGCTCGCAGTTGCCCCCACTGTAATTAGACCCCTTGTGGCGATCATTCATTTTATGCCAAGCTCTGTATGGGGCAGTGGGGGGGGAGGTGGGAGGTGGTGTATGAATACTGCATCTCCACCCCCTGCTCCAACCCCAGCTCATAATCCTTTTTCATTGACCACGGAGTCTGAATTCTCCTGGATATTGTCTCCCTGTGTGATTATTGAGCCAAGGAGACACTACCCCTTTTGTTTTTGTTAAAGAAATGGAATATGAATGAGTTTTGTGTGAGCCACTGGAGTTGGACTCCAGACTATTCTGTTTGGTTTGATCATTTCTGGCGCCATCAAGGTCCTTGCCATATGAAAAACATTTCCCCGCTTGGGAGAATTGTTGTTGCCATGTAGTACTAACAGATGTTTGAAATTCCTTTGCCTTCCCTTCTCTGATTTCTCCCCTCTTCTCAAGTTGCTGGGTACACTTCCCTGAACCTTTCCCCACCCTCCCCAAATAATTAATCCACGTGGCCAGCGTTCAGACGTGAGTGTAATTAGTAAACATTGCCAAGCTATTCTTCCGTCGGAGTCATTACAGCACCTGACTCCAATCAATGCTGCAGTCACCCAAAGCCCCAAGTCCAGCATAGGACAGTAGATAGTCACCTGACTCTGATCCCTGTAGAATTTATTCATCTTAGGAAAGATTGACATTCAGTCATTGTGCATTTTCATCTCATTCCCAGCTCAGGGATGCCTTACATTTGAATGTTGAACTTCCAACTGCCATTCTCTGAACTCAACGATGCCCTTTTATTAACTTTGTTCCTAAAGGCACCACTTGCTATGTCACCTAATTTCGTGCCATCAAAACAACTTAGATGCATGGCTCTCTATTCTTTCATTCAAGTCACTGATAAATATAGTGCAAAGGTAGGAAACATCACTAGTACATTCTACTAATTGGAATTTATATTCATTTTACTTTGACTCTCGTACCTCCTAACCAATTCCTGATACATGTTTGTAGATTCCCCCAATTCCATATGTTTTAAAAAAAACCCTGCAGATTCTGGAAATCAGAAAAAAAACTCCAGAAATTGCTGGGAACACTCAGCAGCTCTGGCTGTACCTGTGGAGAGAATTAACGTTTTGGGTTCAGTGACCATTCTTCAGAATGGAAGAATGTGCTTTCATTTTGCTAACCATCTCTTGTGTGGTCAAATGCCTACTGGAGGACCATGTAAATGACATTCATAGACGGAATTATACACCGTATCATGCCTCAAAAACCTGATCGCATTTATATCTTAAGGAGAAAGCGAGGACTGCAAATGCTGGAGGTCAGAGTCATAGAATGTGGTGTTGGAAAAGCACAGCTGGTCAGGCAGCGTTCGAAGAGTAGGAGAGTCGACGTTTTGGCATAAGCCCTTCCTGATGAAGGGCTTATGCCTGAAACGTTGACTCACCTGTTCCTGAGATGTTTCCTGACCGGCTGTGCTTTTCCAGCACCACACTCTTTGACATATTTATATCTTAACCCCAGCTCAGGAATGAAATATGATCTGTAATGCTTCTGCAGCTGTGATCTGCTATCTTAGCACAATGAAGCCAGACTCAGTTACACATTGAACAGCATCTTCTCTTGACATCTGTGCACAGGCCTCAGCTGCCTGCAAAGGTTGTCACCATATTATAAAACGCTGTATATATTAATCACCTAACTAAAACAGAGGAACCATAAGATAAAAAAAAACTTCTATCTAATTTGTCCTCTCGCAGGATACAACGATAATGGAGTTGTTAACTAATCACAACAATCAATCTCTTATCATTTAATCTATTACAGAGTTAGAGTGAGGTAAGGAAAACCCAATTTGGGAAAGCCTGGCCTATCCAGAGATTGAATGTCAGCTGTTTCACTGACCATGTTACACTTAAGACTGTCATGTCACAAATTGCTAATATTTCTATCTTAAATTTATCTAATTTTCAATTAAATTTTTCAATTTGGGGCGGCACGGTGGCTCAGTGGTTAGCACTGCTGCCTCACAGCACCAGGGTCCCGGGTTCAATTCCAGCCTTGGATGACTGTCTGTGTGGAGTTTGCACATTCTTCCCGTGTCTGCGTGGGTTTCCTCCGGGTGCTCCGGTTTCCTCCCACAATCCAAAGGTGCGCAGGTCAGGTGAATTGGCTGTGCTAAAGTGTCCATAGTGTTAGGTGCATCAGTCAGAGGGAAATGGGTCTGGGTGGGTTACTCTTCGGAAGGTCGGTGTGGATTTGTTGGGCCAAAGGGTCTGTTTCCACACTGTAGGGAATCTAATCTAATCTAAATGGATCAATACCAACTATTGCTGCCATTTCAAGGGAGAGATTGTTGGAGTTACGCCTGACATTTAACTAATCTATAACAACATGTAGAAAGCATGAAAAGCGTTTATGGTACCAAAGAAATCCACTGTAAACTCTTTGAGGAATTAAGTCACTGACAGTATACAGAACTAACCTTCATATTGTGTGGAGGAATTAAGTCACTGACAGTATACAGAACTAACCTTCATATTGTGTGGAGTACATTATAAAGTGTACTTTGTACTTGATAAATTGTTTATTTCTCATTCTGAAATGTCAGCTGAAGATTTGAGTGCTATTAGGTTATTAGACCCAATCCCTTTACAAAGTCAATAAACTGCGGAACAAAAGCAGAAATTGCTGGAAAAACCCGGCAGGTCTGGCAGCACCAGTGAAGGGAAAGCAGAGTTAACTTCTGGATCTACTGACCCTTCTTCAAAACAGATTATAGATTATGCTGCCCTAGCTATTTTCTCACCATAACCTCAATCCTTCTCTCTCCAAAAAAAAAGTCCAGTGGTTTCTTGAGCTCAATTATGGGATGAAAGCATTGTGCCCTGACATCCCTTCCTCCTCCTTCTATTAGCCTCAAGCTCTTTCCTGATGAAGGGCTTTTGACCAAAACGTTGATTTTCCTGCTCCTCGGATGCTGCCTGACCTGCTGTGCTTTTCCAGCACCACTCTAATCTTGACTTTAATTTCCAGCATCTGCAGTATCCATTTCCACCTTGAGGTTACTATGGTCAAGTGCGTTTTTCAGACATTGATTTGGTTGCTGTTTTTGTAAAAGGTTTGACCTTCTGACTTTGAATCAGTTAATGTCACTGCTTAAGTAATGGAGAGAAAAATTACACTAAGCACCAATATCCCATGGCACAGCCTGAAGGCCTCCTCCATTTCTCCTTGTATTTCATCCTCTAACATAGTCAACAATTTGTCAGGATTGATTTTATCTCTTGCAATCTCCTGCATCTCTATCTTCCTTTAAGGCACACTTTCAAACCGACTTCTGTGATTATATTATTAATAAGCTGTCCTATTTCCCCTGATGTGGCCCCATGACAAATTTGTTTGACCGTCAATGCTGTGAATTATCACAGAGTGTTTACAATGTTAGAGGCATTATATAAAAGCAACATGTAGTTCCCTTTATAATGGTATGAAAGTATAATTGTTTCAACAGTTCAAATACATTTCTACAGCAATGTTCTAAGCCTTGAAGGAATGGTAGTACCCGTTTTTGCAAAGCATCCTTCATGAAATTCCACTACATTTTATGTCAAAGAATTATTGTCTTGAAGTGTAATCATTGTAATGTCAGAAGTCTATTTGCCAGTTTACACTTAGCAAAATCCCACAAGTAACTTTGAGATAATGACCAGATAATGTTTTATCATGATGTTGGTCGGAGGATAAGTATTGGCCAAAACAGTGGTGAGAATTCTTGTTCTCTGTTGTGGGATCTTATATGTCCACCTGAAGAGACAAATGGTACCTTGATTTAATATCTCTGACAGGGCAGTACTCCTTCAATTTTCTGACTCAGAGGTGAGAGGGCTATCCATTGAGTTAAAGGCTAACACTTCTGTGACATTAGGCATATAAATCAGGCACTCAGTGGTCTGTTTTCACTCACCATCCCATGGGCCCTTGGCCAAATAAAATAGATTGAACATTTGATACAAGGGAAATGAGATTAACTTGGCTGTAACAAAGAGCCTGATATAGACACAATACACTGAATGGCTTCATTCTAAGTCTCTGTTAAGACATTAAATAGGCAACATACTGAGGTTGTATGTGTGTGCTTTATTTTACAGATGTGAATGAATGTGAAGAGAACAATGGAGAATGTGAAGGTCAATGCTGTAATACCATCGGTAGTTTCTACTGCAAGTGTCTGGAGGGTTTGAAGTTGAAAGCTGATGGGAAAACCTGTGAAGGTAGGGATAAAGCACATGGACATTTGAGCTTTTGAGCACCATGATGTGAATTTTGTTGGAAGCTTGTTAAGAACCCCAACTTTTGGATTGAACTGTTGTGTTTGAAATAGATTTATTGGAGAAATAGAATCACTTCATTTCCGACAGTAGTCCATTGATGGGTTTATCAACTGTTTATCCTGGAATTGATTTGAACTTCTATTGATCACAATTTGTATGTCAGTTATTATTGAATTATGGGAAAAAAATCAAGCACCAGATTCCTCAGTGGAATGTGTATCAATTGAAAATGATCAAGAGATCAATGTATTTTAAGCGCACAACCTTTCGTTGTTACGTGAAAGAGAGAAGGAGAGAAACCAAGTGAGAAAGCAGTGGGCACTGGAGTTTAGAACATGGAATGAGATATGTTTGGAAATTGAAATGTGAAGGAGAGATGGATGCTAGTGATTAGAATGTGGTTGGGAGTTGGGTGCGAGAGGTTGGAATGTAGGTGGGTTTCAGCTGCTGGGAAAGGTTGTAGGTGGAAGGTAGGTGTTGGAAATTAGAATGTAGGAGTGAGATAGACACTGGGTTTATGATGCTAAAAGTGCTATCATACTAACATGCTTAGGGTGTAGGTTTGCTCGCTGAGCTCAGCGAGCAAACTTTCACCCTAAACCTCAACCTGAGCTACAAACCTTCACAAACCTTGCAAAAATACTAACATGCACTGTTTGACTACGGTATCAGTAGGTAACACTTAGATACAGTAACAGTTCAAAATATTTGATTGTGGTATTGGTGAATGATGTTTGACTCTCATGTGCAGTTTTACACCTCTTGTCTAATTTGTAACTATTCACGTATACCCCTCAGGACAACTTATTTCCTGAATCTGATCCAGGAAAAGTCAATGAAAGATTCCAGAAAGATTGTGGAGCTTATAAATTATATTTTATGACATTTCGTTTGAACCCTCTGATCACGTACTTCATTGTTAAGTGTTTCAGCTATTTATGTTTTCTCTGTAAATTTTAGCAGCAATTTACTTTGTTTCTAACATTTATCATGCCAGAGGGATTGTTATTTTCCTTTACATATTTCTATCACTATATGAAATCAGTAAGTTTCCATGCAGGTTCGGTCAGAAATATGTGCCAACAATTTCTGGTAGAATAATTTTTATAAGTTCTATTCTTAAGTTCTACTATTTGAAATGTGCATTGTATTTCCAAACGTTGTCTCTCTTAAGATTTCAGTTTTGTAGTTATTATATTTCAAATGGTTTTCAAGGTGTATTTGCTGATCTAAGACATTGTAAGTCTTCCGTTGGTTCTACTTTACATGTTTTGTTATCATTTTGTTCATGAGGATTCCAGTTGCCATTTTGATTCTTGGCTGTACATGACATTGGTTACTCTGAGTGCTGTCACTTTTGAAGAGTTATCATTGTTCTATTGTTGAGAATATAACAAAAGAATATTAAGAAGTGCTTGATGCTATCAATACTGTCAGAGCGAGTTTTTATGAGAACATTGTCAGAGCGAGTTTTTACGAGAACAATTATTATTAGTAACAGTAAGGCTTTATATTATAAAAGGTTGATGTCTCACCAAGGCCATAACTGACAGCTAAGACAGTAAAGGTCTTATTCAAAGATTCAAATACATATTTCAAACTCGCTTCAGACACTGAATACATGAATGGAATCACATTGGGTGACATCCAGTGAGGTGGTCAACGATTGTGGTTGGTGAGTGCAGGATGTATTCAGTGCCGCCAGGAACGGAAATGAAAAAACTGGAGGAGGAGGAGTGCATGAGAAGTTTAGATCACACAAAGGGTATGAAGATGTAAGGATAAAGATAGAGGAAGCCTGTTACTTAAAGCTCTCGTGGTAATGGCAGCTATAATTTGGAAATCCACACATATATTTTCATGAGAATAAGAATGAATAGGATAAAAAGATCTTGTAAAGGAACATTGGGGAACAGATGTAAGGTAGTCAAATATGGGCTGCCTGGGCTGTTTATTTCAATAGGTGAGGGGAATCCAGTTGCAACTGTGGGCTGAATCTTATAACTTTTTGGCAAAGTCTGAGCTGCAGTGGGTTTTTTGGAGGGTCAGTTGCTATGAGGCCATATCTTATTAAATTCACCTCATTAGTTACTTTCCACACCTATTTCATCTCTCATGTTTGACCTCCACCTCACCTTCCCATGTACTGTTCCCAGAACTGTTCACCGCTCACTGTCTCTTCCAGAATTCACTGGCCTCCCTTGTGCCCACACCATTTTTAAATGTCCATTGTAGAGTTGGATAAGCACTGTCAGTCTGGAGCTGCCCTCTGCAATTCCTGAGCTTTGCCCCAGACATGGCAAATGGAGGTAATTAGAACCTCAGTTTATGGGTAGAGTCTTGGAGGTCTTGTTGGACTTGGTAGTGCCAACCCCAGGACCAATCATGGAGGCCACAACACCAGACCATGCCAGCATGTTCCATGGTTGCCACCTGGGTTAAAGCAGTCTCAGCCATTTAGAGTAATGCCCAGTGCTGTAGAAAGAAGGTCAAGTCCTTCTCCACTCTGCCAGTATAAGTGCCATCACCTTCTCTCCAATACCTCACATTCACTTGATCTCAGCTGCCGTACCCACCTCCCACAAAGGGTCATGCTCTACCACTCTCACTGTTACCTGCAACATCTTCCTCAAATTGTCACTCCCCCAACTTCTGACACCAGTAACCCTGCATGCCCTCTGTGCTGCCTTAGTCCATAGAGGAGCAGAATTAGGGAATTCAGCCCATCGATTCTGCTCTGCCATGGCTGATATCTTATCCAAAACTCCTGCTTTCACCCCGTAACTTGATCCCCTTGCTAATCACAAACCCCTAATCCATCTTTGCCTTAAATACACTCAATGACTTGGCCTCCACACCCTTCTGTGGCAATGAGTTCCACAGATTCATCACCCTTTGGCTGTAGAAATTCCTCCTCATCTCTGTTTCAAAGGGTTGTCCCTTCACCCTGAGATTTTGCCCTCAGCGTCTAGTTTTTCCTACAAGTGGAAACATCTTTTCTAGTTTTAATCCCAGCAGGCTTCTCAGTATTCTGTAAGTTTCAAAGAGGTTCTCCCCCCATCCTTCTAAACTCCATCGAGTACAGACCCAGAGACGTCAACCACTCCTCATATGACACATCTTTCATTCTCGGGATCATTCCTGTGAACCGCCACAGGGCCCCTTCCAAGGCCAGCACATTGGTGTTACATTAGCCATTTTTCAGTCCTTTTGGACCTTTACTGATTTCAATGATTCCTGAAAGGTCACCACCATGTCTCCCCAATCTCCTCAGCTAACTCCTTCAGAACTCTGGGGTATAGTCCATCTGGTCCGAATGATTTATCTACCCTCAGACCTTTCCATTTCTCAGCACCTTCTCCTTAGTGATAACTACCGTGCCCGCTTTTACCCCGACTGTCTTGAAGTTCTGGAATGTTACTAGTGCCTTCCACTAGGAAGACTGATGCAAAGTATCTATTCAGCTCCGCTGCCATTTCTTTGTTCTCCATTGCTACTTCTCCAGCCTCATTTTCCTGCAGTCTGATGTCCACTCTTGATTCTCTTTTACCTTTAATACATCTAAAAACCTCTTTCAGTCTTCTTATATATTACTAGCTAGCTTTCCTTCAGATTTCATCTTCTCTATACTTATTGCTTTATTAGTTGCTCTATGCTGGTTTTTAAAGGCTTCTCAATCCTCTGGCTTCCCACTAATCTTTTGGTATAACCCTTCTTCAGGACCCAGGGTTCTGATAAAGGGTCACACACTGCTCCACCTCCTGATGCTGCCTGGCTTGCTGTGTTCTTCCAGCCTCCTGCTTGTCTATTTTGGATTCCAGCATCTGCTGAATTTTTGTCTCCCGCTAATCTTTTGCTTTTATGCTTTCCCTGACTTCCCTTGTCAACTGTGGTTGCCTTGTCCTCCCCTTCATATGTTTTGTCTTCCTTGGGATGAATTTCTGCTCTGCCTCCTGAATTAACCCAGAAACCCCTGCTATTGCTGCTCCCTTGTTTTCCCAGCTAGGTTCCCCTTCCAGTCAACTCTGGCTAGCTCCTCTTCCATTTCTTTGTAGTCACCTTTACTGAATTGTAATACGTTACATCTGATTCCAGCTTCTCCCTCTCAAACTGCAGGGTGAATATTATCATATATTGGTCATTGCTCCTAGGGTTTCTTTCATCTTAAGCTCCATAATCAAGATCATTACATCTCATAATCCAGAACTGCCTGTTACCCTAGTCGGTTCTGTCATAAGTGGTCCAAAAACCATCTCATAGGCATTCCACAAATTCCTTTTCTTGGGATCCACTGCCAATCTGATTTTCCCAGTCTACCCGCATATTGAAGTCCCCCCATGATTATTATAACTGTGCCTTTCCTACATGCCTTTTCTATCTCATGATTTATTTTCTGCCCCAGATAAGGGACAACCATGAGAAGAAAGGCAGGACTGAAGGTGTTGTACTTAAATGTCCCCAGTATATGAAACAAAGGAGCTTGTAGCTCACACTGAATACTGACTGCTGCTTGGGGCTTTTTCTATTGCGGTTCTGCAATTCTAATCATACAGATTATACGCCTTCTTACCCTATATCACTTCTTGCTATTGATTTAATTTAATTTCTTATGACAAAGCAACCCAGTACCTTGTGCCCCTCTGCCTGTCCTTTCAATAGAACATATATCCTTGAATATGTTCCTAGCCCTGATCCCATTGTAGCCCTATCTCTGTAATACTCACAACATTGCACCCACCAATTACAAGCTCCTTTGTTTCATATACTGCGCACATTTAAGTACAACACCCTCAGAGCTGCGTTGGCTGCCTTTCTTCTCATATTGTCCCCTTAACTGCTGTGTCTGAAGTTAGATTCCTGACCCTTTCCATACGCTCTGTCCTGTTACTTGATGTGGAAACTTTAACAACCACTCCTGTGCCCCCAACCAGTTTAAAGTCCTTATGACCACTCTATTTAACCTTTCTGCGGAGATCCTAGTCCTAGGTTGGTTCAGATGAATCTGCTTCCACTTCCTTTACCGGTGTCTCAAATAAATACCAGTAGTACAGTAAATAAGTACAAAAATACATGCTTTTGGTCCCAGTGGTACTGTTGCCACCTGTCCCAGTATTGATGCCAGTGCCCTAAAAAATGGAACCCCTCTTTCTCATACCACTTCTTTAGCCTTGTGTTTACTTCCCTAAGCTTATTATCTCTTTGTCAATTTTAAGGGGGCTCAGGTAATAATTATAACCTTTGAGGTCCTGATGAAGCAGTGAGACATCATACTGGAGAGAGACAAAGTGGAGGCAGAAACAATGGGCTTATTCTTAAGTGCAGGAGTCAGAGAGGGGTTGAAAGTACTTCACCAGAAACATGCATCTGTGTCCAAGTCTTGCAAAGACATGGCTTCTCAAATGTTGAGATGTCGAACAGAACAGAACTGTTTGGCAGAAAAGTTGAAACTGAACTTATTGGAGGCAGATTTAGCTCTGACATGATGTGGACATTCCAGTTGAAGATAGCGAAGCCAAGAATGCTAATTGATGAAGCTAAATTTGCAAGATAATTCAATAAGTATGGCATGCAATTGGGTAAGTTACTGCTATAATAATGCTTATTTATTGTGTATGGCATTCATTACTAAAAGACAAATAAAAATTCACCTATTTGTAACATACTATATTGTAATAATATAAAAGGTTAGAGATAAAATAAAGTGCCTCATGGGGAAATTGCTTACAGTTTCTGGTTTATTCCAATCACAGAGACTCCTGACAAAGGATTGAAAACACTGCGTACATGTGTGTGAAAGTGTGTGCGTGTCTGTCTGAAGGGCCAATGCTATATAACTGCCATTATCTATCTGTGTGGCAGGCTATTTAAAATGGTGGCTGGTGTTCCTGCAGTAGCCAATTTCAAGGCCTTGCAAACCATGATCCAAAAGCCAGATGTAGGCCATCAATGTTGGTACAGTTCTTCTGACAACATGTTGAACAAAATCTCTGTGTACACGTTTGTGGTTGTGAAAAGGTCCAGTGGCACTATTTGAAAAATTAAGAAGGGAAATTGTTTCAAGTGGTTGTGGTCAATATTTATCCCTCAACTAAAATCACTAAAAATTAACGATGTAGTCATTAGCCCATTACTGTTGGTGGAAGCTTGTAGTGTGTAAACTGATTGGCATATTTTCTACATTTAGAATCATAGAATCCCTACAGTGTGGAAACAGACCATTTGGCCCAACAAATCCACACCGACCCTCCGAAGAGTAACCCACCCAGACCCATTGCCCAATCTTATTGTTCTACATCTACCCTTGACTAATGTACCTAACCTTCAGATCCCTGAACACTATGGGCAATTTCCCATGGCCAATCCACCCAAACCTGCACATCTTTGGACTGTAGGAGGAAACCCACACAGACAAGGGGAGAACGTGCAAACTCCACACAGTCGTCCGAGGCTGGAATCGAACCTGTGTCCCTGGCGCTGCGAGGCAGCAGTGCTAACCACTGAGCCACCGTGCCACCCCCATGAAACATTAGATAACAAACGGTTACACCTGAAACGTTGACTGGTATTTACCAGTGTGCATAATCCTGTTGTTGTAATTAATGTAAATGTTCTGGCCACTGGAGATTTTCATGGGAAGCTTTTTCCCTGAATGAAGCTCCCCTTTCCAGGAGCTAGGCCTTGATGTTTTTGGATGTACCACTGCCGTAAAGACTGCTGATCTTGGAGAAGGTGGCTCACTGACACATTCTCAAGAGTAATTAGCAATAGGAAATAAATGCTGACCTGAGCAAATGAACAAAACGTTAAAGGATATGGGCAAATAGATGATACATGATCTCATTACCCAAATTAGAGGAGCAAAGTGGCATGTTCCTATGTTGAGGAAGTCACATTCTTCTGAGGAAGGGTCACAGGACACAAAGCGTTAACTCTGATTTCTCACCACAGATGCTGCCAGACCTGCTAATCTTTTCCAGCAATTTCTGTTGTTGATCCTGATTTCCACCATCCACAGTTCTTCTGCTTTTTATCACACCCTTCAGCCTACCCAATGGCAGATGCTATTATTTCCATGTGGTAGGTGTGACATTTGAACAGGAATGTGTGCAATATGCCCCTCCCCTGCCATGATGTCTGTGGGATGGTGAAGGATAGAAGGTCATTCCTTTGCCACCTTGATCAGGACCCAGATTCAATTCCCGCCTGGCAACTGTCTGTGTGGAGTTTGCACGTTCTCCCCGTGTCTGCGTGGATTTCCTCCGGGTGCTCCGGTTTCCTCCCACAGTCCAAAGATATGCAAGTTAGGTGAATTGGCCATGCTAAATTGCCCGTAGTATTAGGTGCATTAATGTAGGGGTAAAAATGTAGGGGAATGGGTCTGGGTGGGTTGCTCTTCGGAGGGCCGGTGTGGACTTGTTTGGCCAAAGGGCCTGTTTCCACACTGTAGGGAATCTATCTATAAATGGGATTGAACATGGCAGATCTAAGAACTGACTCATATTCAGGGGACCATCCCCTTCCTCCACATGACTCACACGGTCCATTTCTGGGATTTTGTATCAAAGTGTATGTAGTCAAGTCAGATAAATTAATCTGATGTATTGATCAGCCGTTGTTGAATTAAATGTAATTAAACGGGTTTGAGGAACTTAGTGTCCGGGTCTTGGAGCATTACTTGTTGAGAACAAGTTGTATAAATCTGTCTGTATTCCCATAGAGTATGAGAGAATGACCTAATTTAGGTATTGGAAATATTAAAAACGATTTGCTAGGGTAAAAAAGGGAAATTATTTCTTCAAATCAGGGTGGGGGATGTGTAATCTTAAAATGAGATGTAGACTGTTTAGGAGTTTAATCAGGAAGTGCCTTTTCACAGGAAGGGGAATAGAAATTGGAAATCCTCTCCCTGAGGTCTGTGGATACTGGAATACAATTGGAGCTTTCACATTGCGATAAGATCTTGTTAAGTAAGAGTATCAAGCAATGTGAAGCAACGACTGGTTAATGGAGTACTATACAAATCTTCCATGTTATAATTGGATGGAGGAACAGGCTCAAGGAACTGAATGGCCTCCTCCTATTCCTCTGTTGAACTCTGAGGGATTTTGAGGCCATTGCATTTAATAACTTGGATTGGAGGCAATGTTAGATAAACAAGATGCCCAGTGTACAAAGTCATATACTCTAATGATGGTTTTCACCTGCTTCTTCCAGTGCATTGCCTCAATTTGAAATACAATTAATTGCAAAATTTCAATGATTTTGGAGCTAAGTGGGAAATGTAAAGAGATTTTTATTTCTTGAATTCCTCTGAAATAAGTGAGGAAACAAAACACAAATGTCTGCGCTGGGCCCTGAAGAAAATAGTCCCTTCAGTACTGCGATCAAGATTTGCTCTGCATTTTCGTGGATAATCTGTGCTGCTGTCTGGAGCCAGGAGACCCAGATTCATTTCATATTGGTTTGATTAACAAGGTAAAATAAGTCACTGGCATGGAGCCAGAAATTAAACACAATGAAAAGTGGGTTTTTTCCACCTCAGACAGCATTTGCGTTTTATGAACTGAGCGGGTGTCAGTCTGGTGTCAGCTATTAATTTTCCTTCACTGGACCAAAGATCAAACACACAATGGTCTCATTGTGTAAATTGGCTCACTAACTGCCCCAGTCAAGAGATTGCCCTTAAGAAATGTCAGTCTACAGACTCATCAAAATAACGTGGCGCACATGTTCACTGTCAGGTTTGTGCCCTGTTGATACCGCACAAGTCAAGCTATTATTACTAGTGGACAATTTTTCAAATTAAGACTCATTTGTGACTCTAGAGATTATGTAATGCATGATCCGAATTCGATATAATCAAAGGACATATTAATACTTCATTCCCGATATGAGCAATGTAATGTAGGTAAGTGCTTCTCTGTCCCTGTGGTATCAATCTAGTCATCCCATCTCCAATCCCCTCAACTGTGGTTGGGCCCTGTCCCTGTTTATTTGCATTGTTCCCTCTACTTCTGTTGATTGTTCTCTTTTCCTGTTTGCTTTCTGTTTCTTTCTCTTGGTCGTGCAATAGTTGTCTTTTCCTCTGTCTCAGATGCCTCAATCTGTCTTTCAGTTTGTTTGTTTTCCTGAGGTGAGAACTTGACACAGTGGGTAGGTGTTATGACACGAGGTAAACCCCTCTGCTAATTTAAAACCAGCAACACAGAAAAGATTTATCCTGTGCAGTAATCTGTGAAAATTTAATAGGCCAAGAACTAATTAAAGAACAAATTGACAACTTTATTTCTTAAAGTATAACAGAGAATAATTAACTAACAACTATTTACAATTCCTTCCTCTAACCTATCTTTTATTTTCCCCTCTGTAATATTAGTCTGATAAAACCCCACAATTAAGATTTATAAAATAAAACTTCTTATCTCAAAACCCAGGCAGCTTTCAGTTTTCTTTGAATTCCTGAATTCTTCATCTTGCGGATTCTGCTTCAGAGGTTATTGATCAATAAAGAGAGCTATTTTTTGGGCAGTTTTTTAACATGCTGGTGGCTTGGCAGTTCTCCTCTCAATTGTTCAATTTTCCCCAGTCTTATACCCCCAAAGCATTGGGTTGTGTCATTGGCTTTTAAAGATTGTCAATATACTAAATTCAAACTGGATTGGAGTTTGGTCTTTTTCGGGGTATAATTTAAACTGATTGGCCTAATTTGAATCAGTTTTGTCATTTCCAGGCAATCAGCTAATTTAGCTTTCGACCAAATGTTACATTGTTACTTTATTGAGAACACTTGGTGCTGTCAGGTAGCTCTACCAACTTTTAACTCTATTAAAGGTACAGTACACCCACATCTTCATAACAGTAGGGAAGACAGTGGCATAGTAATAATGTCACTGGACTAGAAATGCAGAGGCTCACCCTAATATGCTGGGGACAATTAATAAACTGGTAACGTAAAATGATTGTCATATGGAAATTCCATCTGCCTCCTTTTAGGGAAGGAAATCTGCTGCCTGATCCTGGTCTGAGCTACATGAGATCCAACTCTTGAATGCCCTCTGAAATGGCCCAAGCCACTTTGTTGTGTCAAACAGTAACAGAAGAGTCAAAAGAAATAAAACCAGCATATTACTTAGGTAACCAAGGCATTAGAAATAAAAACAAAATACCAAGCATATTGATTTGCAAAGTCTTCCTCACCAACACCTGGGACCTTGCGCCAATATTGGGAGAGCTGTCTCACAGAAAAGGCAGTCTGACGTAGTCATATTCACTGAATCATACCTTACAGACATCATCATCACTGCTGTGTATGCCATATCCTTTTGCAGTAGACAGGCAGGAGGCTGGAAGAACACAGCAAGCCAGGCAGCATCAGGAGGTGCAGAAGCCAATGTTTCGAGTTCTGAAGAAGGGTTACACCCGAAACATCAACTTCTGCACCTCACGATGCTGCCTGGCTTGCTGTATTCTTCCAGCCGCCTGCCTGTCTACTCTGGATTCCACCATCTGCAGATTTTTTTTGTCTCCTACTAACAGCGCAGACCCAGGAGAGGTGACTGCACAGTGGTGTACGGTGACGTCAGAGTTGCCCTGGGAAAGGACAATAAAGGAAAACCAATTAGTCCTTTTTCTGACCATTCTATCTGCCACAGAAGCATCGGTGCATGACTGTCTTCGGAGGAATAACTATCATACTATTCTCATGAAGATGAAGTATTGCATTCAAACTGAGTATACTCTCTACTGTGTGGTGTGTCTGAAACACTGTAGGATAGAGGCAGTGCAGAACTAGCAGCTCCAATATGGGCATTGCTGAGGTACTTTGGCCATCAGCAGCAGAATTATATTTATTTACAATATGTAATCTCATGGTCTGCATATCCCTCACTGTACCATTAGCATCAAGCCAAGAGTTCAATGAAGAGTGTTCTAGTGAATGCTGTATTCAACAACTGCAAAACTTAAAAATTAGTACAGTTACACAGCAGGGTTACTTGCATACTAAACAGTGGAAGCAGCATATGATAGAACTAAGTGATCCTATGACTAACAAATCAAATGTAAGCTCTGCAGTCCTGTTATATCCAGTCATAAATGGTGGTGGATAATTAAACAATGCAGATTTCACCAATGTTTTTATCCTCAATGAACTCAGTCTATTTCTGCAAAAGATAAGGCTGAAGGTTTTACAAATATTGACAGCTAGAAGTGTCAAGTGGATGATCCATCTTGGCGTCATCATGAAATCCTGACCATTATTGATGCCAGTCTTCAGCAAATTTGATTCACTCTATGTGGTGTCAAGAAATGGCTGAAGGCATAAGATATTGCAAAGGCTTTAGGATCTGACAACATCCTGGGAACTGCAGACTTGTGTTCCAGAACTAGGCATGCCCATTGCCAACCTGTTCCAGCACAGCTAGAACACTGGCATTCACCTGACAATATGGGAAACTGCCCAGGTATCTCCCATCCAAAAAAACACAGGAAAAATCTAACCAAGTTAGTTATCACCATCTCAGCCTCTCTTCAATCATCAGCAAAATGATGTAAGGTGTCACCAACAGTGCTATCAAATTTATTCCACAATACCCTGCTCACTGATGTTCAGTTTTGGTTCTGTAAGGGTCAAGGCAGCTTCTGACCTCATTGCAGCCAAGATTCAATCATAGATAAAAGAGTTTAATTCTAGAGGTGAGGTGAGAGTGACAGAGCTCGAAGTCAAGGCAGAATTTGACCAAGTGTGGCATCAAGATGCTCCAGCCAAACTGGAGTCAGTGGGAATCAGAGGGAAAATTTGCCATTGCTTGGAATCATCTCAAGCACAAAGGAAGATGGCCATAGTTGTTGCAGGCCAATCATCTCAGTCCTAAGACACCAGGACTTCCTGGTTGGGTTTTAGGCTCAACCATCTTTCGAGACTTCATTTATGATTTTCATTTATCATAAAATGGTACAGCATATAAAACATCTTAATTTTTCTGGCCCCAAATATTGTGCTGTAGCATATACTTAGCTAGGATGTCAACTGCTTATCCACTCACGCTGCCCCCACACTTTTCAGCCACGACATGCTATACTTGCTCTGATAGTCAGCCTCAACTTTCACAAATGCACATTTTACTTACCAGGCCATTATAACTGCGTACAAGGGGACAATTCAGCAAACAATCTGGCTGTGTTGCAAAGATGCGCAGGAGTTTAAGACACATCCTCAAAGGTAGACTCCATTTGATGACAAATGGGGAGAAACTAGTCTTTCAACAAAACAAATGAAGCATGAAGCTGGTTTAGGATGGAAGTTGCATTATTTCACTATAACACTGACAGGAAGAGTGTGTTAGTAATGAAGTCCTCCTACTCCATGATCCATACCAAAACTGTAAATGTCTGGTTAGTCTTCAAAATAGTCAATATGTTTCACTATATTACTGCCCAGAATAAAATAAACTATGTCTAGGTTAATTTAATAAACTCAAAAGTAACTAATTTATTATAAACAAAATAATTTTTATAATAAATGGGAAACCTAATTAACAACCTAAGTTACTATGCAGATTCAACTATATACCTTTAATTCCAATACTACTCTGCCATGATGAAATAGGCTTTATAAAAAAAACCAATTATGAAAATACCTTTGTGACGCCAAGGATCCCAACTGAACACATTGCAAAAAAGAAAAAGTTCTCATGGTCCAGTCAACTTTCTGTTGTCAAGGTCGCAATATGACACCCATGGGATCAATGGGAGATCTTTCGATTAGAATTTAGTTCAGATGAGAGTCAATTAGAATTAGTAGTTCAGCTTCTCAAGTTTAAAGAGTGGGTTAAGGATAATGATTCTGGAGGTTTATCAGATTCCCAGGAAAGACTTTACTGAGGGAGATCTGTGCAGTGTGTGTGTGTGTGTGTGTGTGTGTGTAAAAGACAGCAACTTTTACAGAGGCTGTTACTAGGCAACCCTCAGCACATAGTCAAGATGTGTGGTGCTGGAAAAGCACAGCTGGTCAGGCAACATCTGAGGAGCAGGAGAGTCAACATTTCGAGCATAAGCTCTTCATCAGGAAAGCCCTCAGCACACAGGCATATCTCTTGCAAACATAGGTTGTCAAGCAACTAAAGCCATTAAACCCCAATTTTTACTTTTTTTACAAGCTTTGCTTATATGATTTCCACAAAGTCATGTGACATTTTCTAAATACTAGGTGGCTGAAGCAATTTTTTTAAATAAAAAAGATGTAAATCCTTTTTAATCCAGAATGTGCAAATCCTTAAATCTCTCTCTTCTAGCTTTCTTCATGTTGTTGTTTTTAATGACAGTGTATTCCCAACAACTAACTTGCCTAATAATTGGGCCACAGTGAGGGAATTCACCATGTTTGTAAGAAACTGGTGCGAGAATGGGGGAAGAAGGAATCTATCCTGAAGAAGACAAGATGCCCAAGACCAACTATACCATAAGAACATGGACCGGACACTGGCCTGACCTTGAACAGTGTGCATCAGAAACAGGTCCTTTGAAAGTCATCAGAATAACTATGACCAGAAACGCAACGTGTATGTGAACACTGAAATGGGTAAATTCGCAGTCTGAGTCCAGCAAATATCTCAGAGCAACAACAAGTAGGTGTTCCCGGTTTATGCAACAAAAATATTTTGCGTTGCAGAAGACCAATGTCACTCAGAGGCTACCAAAAAACAAGTCCAGTGATGGTTCATCCAATAATAACAAAAGCACTAGTAGTACCCATGAAGCCACATTGGCAACAGAGATGAAACATCCATATATTTTGATATGCATAGCAACCAAACTGTGGAAAGGTTGAAAAACAGTTTCTAATGACAGTCACAGGACTTGAGAAGACAGGGTTATTCCTCATCTGCATGACTAATGGAACAAAATTATAACCAATAGTAATTTTCAAACCTAAATCCCTGCCAAAAATCAACTTTCCTCCTTGAGGTTCTGCGGCGAGTCAGTAACAGCAGTTATATGGATGAGGATGGAGTGAAGTTATGGATCGATCATGTTTGGAATATGCATCCCATTGGTTTATGTATAGAGTGCAGTTTATTACTTTAGGACATGTTCAGATATTGTATAACTGATGATCAAATGGCACCTGTAAATAAATAACACCCATATTCCAGTGACACTGGGATGTCTAATGTCCATAGTTAAATCTTTAGATGTATACTCCTTCAAGCCATTTAGGGATCATGTTTGTGTTAAATGGAATAGGTGAATGATTGACAGAGAGAAAAAAATCACAAGTAGTGGACATATGTGTACCGCCAGCTTGACATTCATGTGGTTCTGTCAGCAAATCATAGAATGCTATTAGTGCATAAATTGTCATCAGGTTGTTCAAAATGTGCGAACTATCAATTCAATTGACACACAGAAACGTGATTTGTTCTGGAGGGCTGATTCTGAAACAAAAAGCACCACATCTGATGCAGAGTGGGAAGCTTATGATCATTCCACTGCAAAATTGATTCAGATTCAATCTACTCAACTCTTTTTTTTGATTGTCAAAAATAGTGATGCTTGTGGTTAAAGGTATCTCTGTACAATTAATTTAGAATCATAGAGTCATAGAGATATACAGCATGGAGTTGTCCCATAGGTGACTTTTATATCTTTCCCCTCACTCTAAACCTATGCCCTCTAGTTCTGGACTCCCACACCCCAGGGAAGAGACTTTGTCTATTTATTCTATCCATGCCCCCCATGATTTTATAAACCTTTGTAAGGTCACCCGTCAGCCTCCAATGCTCCAAGGAACACAGCCTCAATTATTAAATCATGCTACATTATCTTAATAGATGAATGAGTGTTATTTTCCTTCACATTTTAAAACGGTGACCACCCACATTATATTGACAGTCTGTGTCATATACTCCACCTTTAAATTGACTCCCATTTTTGGAACAATGGTTGGAGGTTTCTAAGATGAACTTATACGCTGGCATCCATGGTTATGTACACAAATCATTGAAGGTAGCAGGACAGGCTCAGAAAATGGTTTGTGAGACATGAGGGAATCTGGGCTTGAGAAATAGAGGCATAGAGTCTAGAAACAATAAAATCAACAAGTTATCATGATCAGACCAACAGAACTCATTATGGTTCAGTATTGCCAAACTAGATTAATAGCTCAAATCTTAAATCATATTGTGGAGATTGTCAGGGGATCTAATAACTCATTAATTCACAGATTTTCATCAGATGAGTCTGAATTGGAGTAACATTTCCAATTTTAAGCACTACAATTTCCAAAGCTTTGGAAGATTCCAGAGAAGTAGTATAAAAGATTTCTAAGAATGGTTTCTGGGATGAAGGATTTCAGTAATGTGGAAAGATTAGACAGACTCCATCTGTTCTCCTTAGAGAAAAGGTTGAGAGGGAATGTGATGGAGGTATTCAAAATCATGAGGAGTTTAGACAGAATAGATAGAGAGAAACTGTTCCCATTGAAGTAAGGACTGAGAACCAGGAGGGCACAGATATAAGTAGAATGACAAAAGAAATAATGACATGATGAGGAACTTTTTTATAGTTAGGTTTACAGTTTAGAATGCACTCTGGGAGGCTGTGGAGGAGGCAGAATCACTTGTATCTTTCAAATGAAAATTGCATAATTATCTGAAGAGAAAAACGTGCTTGAGTATGGGAGAAGGCATGGACTGCGATTAGCTTTGATACTCTTGCATAGAGTTGGCACTGACACAGTGGACCAAAAATAAAAACAGAAATTGCTGGAAAAATTCAGCAGATCTGACAGCATCTGTAGAGAGAAAGCAGTTAACTTTTCGGGTCCAGTGACCCACCTGGACCAAATGTCTTACAAGCATAATAACAATCAGTCGGTCATCTGAGCCTATTCAATTAAGATTAAGGCCAATCTTATTTTAACCTCTGAAGTATCACAGTATTCAAGAATCTTTTCACCTCCACCTTAAAAATATTTAAACGTTCTGTATCCACTGCCTCTGAGGAAGGGAATTCCAAAGACTCACAACTCTTTGAGAGAGAAAAAATGTTTCCTCTTCTCTATCTTAAATGGATTTCCACTCATTTTTAAACTATGAACCCTATTCCTAGATTGTCCCACAAGAGGAAATATTGTTTTGACATTCCCCTGTTCGGAAGTCCCCTCAGGATTTTAAATGTTTCGATTAAGACTCTTCTGATGCTTCTAAATAGTCTGTCTAGCCTTTCCTCATGAGGAAATCTGATCACTCCAGGTATTAGTCTAATAAATCTATTTGTCTTCTTCTGTACTATATCATTCTGTATGTTAAATACACAGATGTTGGATGGTAAATATAGCTTTCAATGCTAAAAGTGTTAGTTCCAAATTTAAACATTGCTTAAAAAGAGATATATTCTCAAATCATTTGTCTTGCACTTATTGGGACCAGGGTGCAAGAAACAGATGGAAAAGAGATATTTAATACTCTGATTGGGCTGTTAGACTCTGATTGGTTACAGTGTTGCCATTGCTAGTGCAGCAGGGATTGACTGTCCAATGACGGCTTTGTTGCCCAATGCAAAAAGGTGAAATCTATGTACAAAATCCTTTTACCTATATATTACAGAGTCTTATGTGACTACATATAGCTTCTACCATGTACAAAAGTGTAGGCCTGACTGATGATCTTGAATTGATTTCTGGTGTAATTTACAGTATAGTCTGGATTATTTAATAGATGTAATTCTGTAACAAAACCACATCTTATGTTGGATATTGTGTTCAAAGGCTTGGTTGAACACAACTAGCCCGCTTTAAACAGACAATCAGATATATTGTTTGATATAATGCACCAGTAGTTGGGATATACAGCCTACATACCTGGCATCACACTGGTGCTAAATACAGGTATTGCATTATTGTTCTGTGTGGTAGGCAGAACTGGTTTTGGCTTGGTAGCAGTATCCTGTGATTGGAAAAATACACTCATGGGTTTACTGCAAAGTAGCAGCATGAAGTGGCTCGCTTCAGCTGCTGTTCAAGTTTTTCAAGACACCTGCTCCTTCCAAGGAATTTTAATATGGGAAAGTAGACGATTTAATGTTCAAACAAGAAACTTGTGTTTATGTTGAAACTCATCATATTTTTCAAACATTTCAAAGTGCGTTCATGTATAATATTTTATGAAAAGTGCACTGATAGTCATTTTGTCAACCATCATTACTTTGCAATGACTACAAATTGAGGGGTGATAGATTTAAGACAGATCTCAGAGGCAGGTTCTTTACGCAGAGTGGTAAGGGATTGGAGTGCTTTGCTTGTTAATGTAGTCAACTCAGCCACATTAGGGAGATTTAAATAATCCTTAGATAAGCACATGGATGATTTTGGGATAGTGTAGGGGGACGAGCTGAGAATAGTTCACAGGTCGGCGCAACATTGAGGGACGAAGGGCCTGTTCTGCGCTGTATTGTTCTATGTTCTATGTTCTAATGACTTAACACTTTTTAGTTGCACTCATTGAGGGAGTAGTTTTGGCCAGGACATCAATAGAACTTCCTGATATATTTTGAATAGTGCCAATATATCTTGCTGTCTGCCTGAGCAGACAAAACATAACCTCACTAACTGCTCAGGACTTTCAAACTCAATTATCAACTCAAATCCTAAAATAGGTAAGGGTTTGCTGGTGAATGATGGGAGAGCAACCAAATAACTGCCAATCTAGAGGGGGCTGTCAGTTGAGGTAAAGACTTGGAGTGTGTGTAGAGTTGATGAGCAGGATGTTGATCAGGAGGCAAACAGGCTGTGAACAAAAATGTAGAACAAACCGTGAATTAGGCACTTACTCAAGATTTTTCCTAATGCTGTCGTCAAGAGTTAATTACAAGGCAGTGTTGCCCAGAGGCAGCCTACTAAAAGCATTGTAACAGGTTTCAGCCACTTCAAAGCAGCCTGTAAACTGAGAAAAAGGGCTGGAGCCAGACTAAGTGTGAGTTGTACTGCTGCCACACTCACTCATCTCTAACTGGTTGGTGATTTTTTTTTCTCTTCTCTCCGCACCTCTCCCATTTCCCTTTGCTGAGCATCCTGTCATTGTGTAACACTGTGTCACTAGGTAGCACCATCAAGGACAGGCAAACCTGAACATAGCTCATCTGTGTGATCCTTACTCTCAACAACTCAGCTCTGAACTCATGCTCACACTTAAAGTAAACTCAGCATAATATACAGATTAAAGTAAATTCATTGCAAGTATTTCATGCTTGGTCACACTTGGCTATGTCATTGGCTGCCCTCCCATTGGCCATTATCCATGTATGTGTCTGGAGAACTTGTGTCTAGACTGGCTATTTGATCTTAATGCAACCAAGCAGCTCTAGTATTTACCTGAAATGTAGTAGTCACAAGGCATTTTCAGACCCCGACACACGCAAACACACACATACAAACAATAGCAAAATCTATGCATCAAGCGATTTCTCCTACTTGCTTCCTCATTTTCTTGATGACAGTTGTCAACAGGTGAGTCCTTACCACTTATCCCAGTGAGAATTAATGGGCTTACTTTTAACTCTACTTGCCTAGCGGAAACAGGATAAATCGACAGTTAAAATCCCTCCCTGTTACATATTCATCCCCCGGCTGCCAGGATTCCACTGATCATCATTTTAATCTGCTCTCTGGGGTCAAAGACACCTTCCCAAGTCACCTCATCAGAGTCCTTAATAATGGTTTTAAAGTCTTTATATTAAAGTTACTCTGCCCCTTTGTGAATTACACGTGGTTCTTTAGTCTTTCTCCATGTGCCTGCAATTCTCACCCCCAGCATCGTTTAAACTAATTCTGTGTTTGACATTCTTTAGCAAGCAGGAAATTATACCCAAAGGGAAATACATTCCAGAGTAAGGATGTTGATTGCTGAGGTTTAATTTGTTATTGACATTGAAAGTTCTGTTGGAATTAATGACAGTTTACCTGTGGGAATGCATTTTTCATACGGGAGATATGAGGTTACATCAGAGGGCTTATGTCTGAAACATTGATTCCCTTGCTCCTCAGATGCTGTCTGACCTGCTGTGCTTTTCCAGCACCACACTTTTTGACTGTGCTCTCCAGCATCTGCAGGCTTCCCTTTCTCTTAGTCACTGGTCTGCATCCAAAAGTAAGCTTGTCAAGGAGTTGGAATTGAACATTAGAGAGCATGTAATCATCTAGATAAACTTTAGAATGGCAATAGGATATTAGTTGCTTCAATGCCACCAGACTGTACATCTGTACAGGCCACTGTGGAAACATGCAGCAGATGGAGTTTAACTTAGATAAATGTGAGCTATTGTATTTTGGTAAAGCAAACCAAGGTTGGTATAGGTAATAAGACCATAAAACCACAAGACATAGGAGCGGAAGTAAGGCCATTCGGCCATCGAGTCCACTCTGCCATTCAATCATGGCTGATGGGCATTTCAACTCCACTTACCCGCATTCTCCCCGTAGCCCTTAATTCCTTGTGACATCAAGAATGTATCAATTTCTGTCTTGAAGACATTTAGCGTCCCGGCCTCCACTGCGCTCTGTGGCAATGAATTCCACAGGCCCACCACCACCTGGCTGAAGAAATGTCTCCGCATTTCTGTTCTGAATTTACCCCCTCTAATTCTAAGGCTGTGTCCACGGGTCCTAGTCTCCTCGCCTAACGGAAACAATTTCCTCTCCACCCTCTCCAAGCCATGTATTATCTTGTAAGTTTTTATTAGATCTCCCCTTAATCTTCTGAACTCCAATGAATACAATCCCAGGATCCTCAGCTGTTCCTCATATGTTAGACCTACCATTCCAGGGATCATCCGTGTGAATCTCCGCTGGACACGCTCCAGTGCCAGTATGTCCTTCCTGAGGTGTGGGGACCAAAACTGGACACAGTACTCCAAATGGGGCCTAACCAGAGCTTTATAAAGTCTCAGTAGCACAACAGTGCTTTTATATTCCAACCCTCTTGAGATAATTGACAACATTGCATTCGCTTTCTTAATCACGGACTCAACCTGCATGTTTACCTTTAGAGAATCCTCAACTAGCACTCCCAGATCCCTCTGTACTTTGGCTTTACGAATTTTCTCACCGTTTAGAAAGTAGTCCATGCTTCTATTCTTTTTTCCAAAGTGCAAGACCTCGCATTTGCTCACATTGAATTCCATCAGTCATTTCCTGGACCACTCCTCCAAACTATCTAGATCCTTCTACAGCCTCCCCACTTCCTCAGTACTACCTGCCTGTCCACCTAACTTTGTATTATTGACAAACTTCACTAGAATGCCCCTAGTCCCTACATCCAGATCATTAATAGATAATGTGAACAGCTGCGGCCCCAACACTGAACCCTGTGGGACACCGCTTGTCACCGGCTGCCATTCTGAAAAAGAACCTTTTATCCCAACTCTCTGCCTTCTGTCAGACAGCCAATCCTCAATCCATACCAGTAGCTCACCTCGAACACCGTGGGCCCTCACCTTGCTCAGCAGCCTCCCAACTGGCACCTTATCAAAGGCCTTTTGGAAGTCTAGGTAGACCACATCCACTGGGTTTCCCTGGTCTAACCTACTTGTCACCTCTTCAAAGAACTCCAACAGGTTTGTCAGGCACGACCTCCCCTTACTAAATCCATGTTGACTTGTTCTAATCCGACCCTGCTCTTCCAAGAATTTAGAAACCTCATCCTTAATGATGGATTCTAGAATTTTACCAACAACCGAGGTTAGGCTAATTGGCCTATAATTTTCCTTCTTTTGCCTTGATCATTTCTTGAAGAAGGGGGTTACAACAGCGATCTTCCAATCATCCGGGACTTTCCCTGACTCCAGTCACTTTTGAAAGATCTCAACCAACGCCTCCGCTATTTCCTCAGCCACCTCCCTCAGAACTCTAGGATGTAACCCATCAGGGCCAGGATGTTTATCAATTTTAAGACCTTTTAGCTTTTCTAGCACTTTCTCTTTTGTAATGGCAACCATACTCAACTCAGCCCCCTGGCTCCCTTTAATTGTTGGGATATTACTCATGTCTTCCACTGTGAAGACTGACGCATAGTACTTATTAAGTTCTCCTGCTATTTCCTTATCTCCCATCTCTAGGCTTCCAGGATCAGTTTGAAGTAGCTCAATGTCTACTCTTGCCTGTCGTTTGTTTCTTATGTATTGAAAGAAACTTTTACTATCATTTCTAATATTACTGGCTAGCCTACCTTCATATTTGATCCTCTCCTTCCTTAGTTCTCTCTTTGTTATCCTCTGTTTGTTTTTGTAGCCTTCCCAATCTTCTGATTTCCCAGTGCTCTTGGCCACTTTATAGGCTCTCTATTTTTCTTTGATAGATTTCCTGACTTCCTTTGTCAGCCATGGCTGTCTAATCCCTCCCCGGATAATCTTTCTCTTCTTGGGGATGAACCTCTGTACAGTGTCCTCAATTTTACCCACAAACTCCTGCCAGTTTTGCTCTACTGTCTTCCCTGCTAGGCTCTGCTTCCAGTCTATTTTCGTCAGTTCCTCTCTCATGCCCTCATAATTACCTTTATTTAAATGGTAGGGCCCTGGGGAGAGGTGCTGAACAAAAAGACCTCCGGGTGTAGGTGGATAGTTCCTTCAAAGTGGAGTTGCAGGTAGACCGAGAGGTGAAGATGACTTTTAGCAAGTTTGCCTTCATTGGTCAGAACATTGAGTGTAGAAGTTGAGACATCATATAGCAGCTGTAGAGGACACTGGTGAGGCCACTTTTACAATACCACATACAATTCTGATTGCCCTACTATAGGAAAGATGTTGTTAAACTTGGTAGGGTGCAGAAAAGATTTACAAGATGATGCCAGGACTTGGAGGGTTTGGGTTATGGGAAGAGGCTGAATAGTCTGGGGCTTTTTTCCCTGGAGCATAGGAGACTAAGGGGTAACCTTATAGAGATTTATAAAATTATCTGTGGCCTGGATATGGTGAATAGCCAAGGTTTCTTTCCTAGGATGGGGCAGTCCAAAACTAGAGGGTATAGATTTAAGGTGAGAGCGAAAGATTTGAAAAGGTTTTGGGCGGCACAGTGGCTCAGTGGTTAGCACTGCTGCCTCACAGCACCAGGGACCCAGGTTCGATTCCCGCCTCGGGCTACTGACTGTGTGGAGTTTGTACATTCTCCCCGTGTCTGCGTGGGTTTCCACCAGGTACTCCGGTTTCCTCCCACAATGCAAAGAAATGCAGGTCAGCTGAATTGGCCATGTTAAATTGCCCATAGTGTTAGGTGCATTACTCAGGGGTAAATGTAGGATAGGAGAATGGGTCTGGGTGAGTTATTCTTCGGAAGGTCAGTGTGGACCTGTTGGGCAGAAGGGCCTGTCTGCCAGAGGAAATGGTGGAGGCGGTTACAATTACAACATTTAAAAGGCATCAGGATGCATATACAAATAGGAAGGGTTTAGAGGGAGAAGTGCCAAATGCTGGCAAATGGGACTAGGTCAGACTGGAATGACTGGTCATCACAGATGAGTTGGACCGAAGTGTCAGTTTCCATGCTGTATGAGTCTATAACTACTAAATCACCACACTATAAGATGATGTGTCCCCTGAGTCATCACTTCAAATAGATAAACAACCAGAAGATTAGAATACATAAAAGTCACAAAGTCAACAGACTGATCAGAATATGGCTAGCATTTATTATGGATAATAAACACTAGGCACCCATTGAAGATGGATTGTGACTGGTCTGTCAGTGGTTTTTCAAACTGGTAAGCACAGAATGGAATGTGACCAGTGCATGAAAAGCATGGGCTGGTTGTATTTACTGTGGATGGGATGACACATAGAGGAGTGCTGAGAATGCCCACCAGATGGACTTGCAATCACCAAGACTTTTAGTCAGTTCAATCTTTTGCAAGACAGGGGAGCTTTTAAAAATATTGATGTATTGCATACTCAAAAACTAAGTACAAGAATACAAAATGCAAAGTACATTGTAGTTTTGTGATTTATAGTCATAGAGTCATACTGCATGGAAACTGACCCCCTTTAGCCCAACTCCTCCATTATGACCAGATTTCCTAAACTGAACTAGTCCCATTTGTCTGTATTTGGCCTATATCCCTCCAAACCTTTCCTATCCATGTACTTGTCCAAATATTTTTAAAATATTGTTATTGTACTTGTCTCTACCACTTCCTCTGGCAGCTCGTTCCCTACACACACCCAACCTTTGTGTGAAAAAGTTGTTCCTCAGGTCCCTTTTAAATCTTGACCTTCTCACCCAACCTTTGCCCTTCAGTTTTGGACTCCTGCACCCTGGGAAAAGACATTGGCTATTCACTTAATCTATGCTCCTCATGATTTTATAAACCTCTATAAGGTTACCCCTCAGCCTCCTAAGCTCCAGGCAGAAAAAGTGCCAGCCTATCTAGCCTCTCTTTGTAACTCAAACACTCCAATCTCGGTAATATCCTTATAAATCTTTTTTGCATCCTTTCCAGTTTAATAACATCCTTCCTCTCGTAGGGCAACTGGAATTGTACACAGTGCACTAAATGTGGCCTTACCAATGTGGACAGCTGCAACATGACGACCTAACCGTTGTACTCAACGCTTTGACCAATGAAGCCAAAAACCAAACAAAACTCCCCAAGGCCCTATCATTAATTGTGTAACTCCTGGTCTAGTTTGTCTTATCAAAATGCAAAACTTCACATTTATCTAAACTAAACTCCAGCAGCCATTCCTTGACCCACTGGCCCAGTTGATCAACATCCTGTTGTACTCTTAGATAACCTTCTTCACCATTCACTATACCACCAATTTGATGTCATCCGCAAACCAATCCATTTGAAAGGGCTCCTTCAACCAATATGTTTGAGAAGCATTGTACTAGGTATTGGGCCAAGGAACCACTAGATCAGTTCATTCATAAAAAGAGCAGTCGCTACTGGATTACCTCTGAAATGAGCAACAACCACTAGACAACCATAGTAAATGAGATGTAACCACGAGGCTACCTCAAATAAAAATGGGTATTTAGCCAATAGAACCATCAAATGGGGATATTGTGGGTTAGGGACCAAACACAAAATAATCAGTTGAAGTTGTGAATTGTTTCAAAACCAAATAAAATGGCACTTTAGCTGTCTAGTATTCTCTGCATTGCTTATCAGAGGACTTATTTTGATCAATGAATGCTTACAAGTGTGCTTCTTAAAATAATTAACTGTGAGGAACAGAATGATGAATTGGAGTAGTTAAAGGCGCTTTGCGGATTCCTAATGGCAGTAATGATGTTGGTGTGAAGGAATCTTGGCTGACATGAATTTGGAAGAAAGCCAATGACTCATGAGAACATGCAACTTGTGGAGCATCATTGAAGCTTGATGTTTAATGTAAAGATTGAGAATAAAGACAGAAAATACTTGCATTTCTGCACTGCCTTTCATACCTCAGTAGTTCACAACCAAAAATGTATGTATTGGAGTGTTGTCACAATTAGATTAGATTAGATTAGATTACTTACAGTGTGGAAACAGGCCCTTCGGCTCAACAAGTCCACACCGCCCCGCCGAAGCGCAACCCACCCATACTCCTACATCTATCCCTTACCTAACACTACGGGCAATTTAGCATGGCCAATTCACCTGACCTGCACATCTTTGGACTGTGGGAGGAAACCGGAGCACCGGGAGGAAACCCACGCAGACACGGGGAGAATGCGCAAACTCCACACAGTCAGTCGCCTGAGGCGGGAATTGAACCTGGGTCTCTGGCGCTGTGAGGCAGCAGTGCTAACCACTGTGCCACCGTGCCGCCCAATTGTAGTGTTGGAAATACAGATTTGCAAGATAGCAAGATCCCAGAAACAAGAATGTGTTAGTGATCTGATAATCTGCTTTTGTGATGTTGCTTAGGATAAATAAGGTCCAGAATACCTGTCCTTTTTTGAACTTCTGGGAAGTTTTTGATGTCCTGCTGAGAGGTTAGACAGGTTCCTGTTTTACTGTAAAATAAAAACCAACAGAACTATGGATGCTGGAGATCAGAAAAAACCTAGAAATTGCTGGAAACGCTCAGCAGGTCTGGTAGCAGTTAATGTTTTGGGTCCAGTGATTCTTCTTCAGAACTGTTGGTGGGCGGCACGGTGGCACAGTGGTTAGCACTGCTGCCTCACAGTGCTTGAGACCCGGGTTCAATTCCCACTTCAGGCGACTGACTGTGTGTGGAGTTTGCATGTTCTCCCCGTGTCTGCGTGGGTTTCCTCCGGGTGCTCCGGTTTCCTCCCACAATCCAAAGATGTGCAGGTCAGGTGAATTGGCCATGTTAAATTGCCCGTAGTGTTAGGTAAGGGGTAAATGTATGGGTGGGTTGCGCTTCAGCGGGTCGGTGTGGACTTGTTGGGCCGAAGGGCCTGTTTCCACACTGTAATGTAATCTAAAAACTGTTCTGAAGAAAGATCACTGGACCTGAAATGTTAACTCTGATTTCTCTCCACACATGCTGCCAGACCCTGCTAGGCTTTTCCAGCAATTTCTGCTTTTGTTCTTGTTTTGATGTCTCATTTAAAGGGCAGCTAGATTCCTAGGACTTTAGAGGAATGAGAGGTGATCTAATTGGAACATAAAAAATTTACAAGAGACTTGACAGAGTTAATGCCAGGAGAATATATTCCCTGGCAGAGGAGTCTAGAAGTTAGGACCCCAGCCTTATATTAAAGGGCCAGCTGTTTAGGATGAAGATAAGAGAAATTGTTTCACCTAAAATGTTATGAATTTTTGGAAACCTCTACCTCAGAGAACAGTGGACGCATTCAAGAAAGGGAGCAATAAATTGGTATATGGAGAGGAATTAGGGGATATGGGGCAATGTGGGAAGATAGAGTTGAGGGATGCTTCACGATTCTTTCTGATTGAGATGCAATCCACACAAAGCCCAGTAATAAGTTCAGCTACACTATTAGTTGGTTCTTCCAGTAACACCACATTCTCTGGTTTATGAATGTACAAAATAGGAGCAAAGTAGGCAGCTGTGTGAAAGGCACAGCAGAAACGGATCCCTTGAGCCTGCGCCAATATTTGGTAAGATCATGACTAATCTGTTTTGAATTCCATATTCCCATCTACTCCTCATGACCTGTGATTTCTCTGTCTTACACGAATCAGTTCACCTCTGTTTTAAAAATATCCAATGACTCTGCTTCTAACACCTTCAGGGACAGTGTTCCAAAGTCATACAATCTTCTGAGAGAAAACAAATTCTCCTCATCTCAGTATTACGATGTTAATATCAACTAGGAGACAGTGAGATCTGTAGATGCTGGAGATCAGAGTTGAGAGTGTGTTGCTGGAAAAACTCAGCAGTTGAGGCAGCATCCGAGGAGCAGGCTGAAGGGCTCCAGCTGGAAACGTTGAGTTCCCTGCACCTCGGATGCTGCCTGACCTGCTGTGCTTTTCCAGCAACACTCTCTCAATTACGAGGTTAATGCCTAATTTTAAAACAGTGCCCCTGGTTCTGGACTCATCTCAAGAGGGAACATCATTTCCATGTCCATCTTGTCAAGACCATTTGAGAGCTTATACACTTTGATCATGTCACCCCTCATTCTTCAAAACTCTAGTGGAAAATCCAGCCTGTCCAACGTAACCCTGAAGGACAACCAACCAATTCCAGGTATCAATCTATTAAATCTTCCTGCACTGCCTCCAGTGCATCTGATCATTCCTTAAATAAGAAGATTTGATTAGATTAGATGACTTACAGTGTGGAAACAGGCCCTTCGGCCCAACAAGTCCACACCGACCCTCCGAAGAACAAACCACCCAGGCCCATTCCCCTACATTTACCCCTGCACCTAACACTACGGGCAATTTAGCATGGCCAATTTACCTAACCTGCACATCTTTGGACTGTGGGAGGAAACCGGAGTACCCGGAAGAAGCCCACACAGACATGGGGAGAATGTGCAAACTCCACACAGACAGTTGCCCAAAGCTGGAATTGAACCCGGGTCTGTGGTACAGCAGTGCTAACCACTATGCCACCGTGCCACTCCAAAAACTGAATCTGCACACAGTATTTAACATATGGTCTCACCAATACCTGTACAACTGAAGCATCTCATCCTTTTATATTCACTTTCTGTCATAGTAAAGGACAGCATCTCATTAACATTCTTGCTTATGTGCTGTAGCTGCACACTAACTTTTTGTGAGTGTCCAATAAACTAAAGTTTTATGAATTTTGAGTTAAAGATCGCAAGTTCGACTCCAATCCAAAATGTGAATATGTAGTCTAGGCCGATTGTTTAGTGCAACAGTGAGGGAGTGGTGCATTGCCAGAGGTGTCAATATTCTAGATGAAACATTAGCTTGAAACACTGTCTGTCTCCTTTCATTTATATCCAAGAGATCCTATGGAATTATTTGAAGAAGAGGGTATTTCCTCAATGTCCTTGCCAACATTGTTACCTCAGCCAACACCCCAAAACATTTTCTCTGATCGTTCATTTAAGTTGCTGCTTGTGGGATCTTGCTGTGCACAAATTGGCTACTGCCCAGCACCACTGGTTCAACATCAAAAGACACTTTTGGCAATGAGATGTGTGAAGGCATCCCAAGGGTATAAAACAATTTCATTCTTGCAAGATTTTGCTGTGCACAGTTTGATGGTTGTGTGTGCATAGGTAGAATTAGAATCAGGCTTTATTGTCATGTGTACTCAAGTACAGGGATACAAGAGTGCAGTGAAAAGTTTACAATGTCACCATTCATGGTACCAGCTTAGGTACAGGGTACCTGGGTACAGAATCTTAGTTAAAATGTAGAAAAATAAAGAAACAAGTTAAAAGTTAAACAATACAATTCTCAACATAATGTAGTAAATAAATAAAGTTATAAGTTCCAAATTACAATCCCTCTTTAGCCATGGGCCTGTAGTCATTACAAGTGGTATCTTTCATAAAAGATTCATAGAATCCCTACAAGTGTGGAAACAGGCCCTTCAGCCCAGCAAGTCCACACAGCCCCTCTGAAGAGTATTCCTCCCAGACCTATTCCCCTAATACTCGATGTTTACCCCTGACTAATGCATACAACCTACACATTCCTGAACATTATGGGCAATTTAACATTGGCTGATCAATATAACCAGGACATTTGGAATCTCCTCAGTTGAGGACTGACTCTGAGCTGGCTGGCCACAGCCAATGTACTGTATACTAGTAAATAAAGGATGACATGGTGACAGGACCTGGCTTCTGAGCAGTTATTTCAGTAACTTATAGCATTCATATGCTCATGACATTTATTCAACTTGCACCGCTTGGTGTCACCTTCATAGTCTGTAACCTCTGATTCTTCAGCTGTGGTATATAGTTGAATAGATTAATGAGATAAGCACAGTAGACAGCAGAGAAGGCTACCTCATAGTACAATGGGATCTTGATCTGATGGGATGAGAAATGGTGGTGGAGTTTAATCTAGATAAATGTGAGGTGCTACATTTTAGTAGGGAAACTCAGGGCAGGACTTATACACTTAATGATAAGGTCATGGGGAGTGTTACTGTACAAAGACACCTTGGAATGCAGATTCATAATTCCTTGAAAGTGGAATTGCAGGTAGACAGGGTAGTGAAATAGGCATTTGGTACGGTTGCCTTATTGATCACTGCATTGAGTATAGGAGTTGGGAGGTCACTTTTGGAATACTTGTGCAATTCTGGTTTCCTGGCTATAGAAAAGATGTTATGAATTCTTTCAAGTTTCAGAAAAGATGTACAAGGATAGTAAATAAAGGATGAGGCGGCACGGTGGCACAGTGGTTAGCACTGCTACCTCACAGCGCCAGAGACCCGGGTTCAATTCCCGCCTCAGGCAACTGTCTGTGTGGAGTTTGCACGTTCTCCCTGTGTCTGCGTGCGTTTCCTCCGGGTGCTCCGGTTTCCTCCCACAGTCCAAAAATGTGCAGGTTAGGTGAATTGGCCATGCTAAATTGCCCATAGTGTTAGGTGAAGGTGTAAATGTAGGGGAATGGGTCTGGGTGGGTTGCTCTTCGGAGGATCGGTGTGGACTTGTTGGGCCAAAGGGCCTGTTTCCACACTGTAAGTAATCTAATCTAGATAATGTTAGGGTTGGAGGGTTTGAGCTATAGGGAGAGGTTGAATAGGCTAGGTCGATTTTCCCTGTAGCATTGGAGGCTGAGGGATGACCTTATAGAAGTTTATAAAATCACAAGGGGCATAGGTCTTTTTCCCCGGGGTAGGGGAGTCCAAAACTAGAAGACATAGGTTTAAGGTGCGAGGGGAAAAATTTAAAAGGGACCTGCGGGGTACCTTTTTCATGCAGTGTTTAGATTGAACTGCTAGAGGAAGTGGTGGAAGCTGGTGCAATTACAGCATTTAAACGGCATCTGGATGCATATAGGAATAGGAAGGGTTTAGAGCGATATAGGCCAAATGCTAGTAAATGGGACTAGATTAATTTAGGATATCTAGTCGGCATGGACGTGTTGGACTGAAAGATCTATTTCCGTGCTGTACATTTCCATAACTCTATGACTTTATGATTGTGTATGAGTCAGTGTCAAAGTTGTCGAACAGTAATGTCTCACAGGTATAGATAATGCCCATCTATGATAAAAGAATGCTACATCTATGCTGCAAAAAGGAGGAAGCTATGCAATATGGTTGAACAATTGTTTTTGAACAGGTAGCTGAAGCATTTTTAGGGGAAATGTGTGATCATAACTATCCAGGTTTCACAAAACTCGTTAATGTCAATGTCCTCTTACTTTAGAACTCAATGCAAGCACTTGTGTCATTATTCTATTCAACCATATACCACAGCTGAAGTATCAGAGGTTACAGATTACGAAGGTGACACCAAGCGGTTCAAGTTGAATAAATGTCATGAACATATGGATGCTATAGGTTACTGAAATAACCGTTCAGAAGCCAGGTACTGTCACCAAGTCACCCTTTATTTACTTGTATATAGTACATTGGCTGTGGCCAGCCAGCCCAGAGTCAGCCCTCAACTGAGGAGATTCTAAATCTCCGGGTTTTTTTTCTTTTTTTTATTCTACAACAGGTGAACAAATCTTTATTCAGTTATCTCCTGGTTATATTTTTTTTTAGTGACAAACACTGCCCTTCACTCCTGTTTATTTTTTTTTGTTTTTCTTTTTTTTTCTTCTTTTTTGCACCCATGGTGTGTGTGTGCAGGTGTGAGACACAGTGAAAGACACAAAGTGCACAAATCTTTATTCAGATTCCACCACCAGGAAGATAGGAAAACACCCGGTTGGCCAGTGACAAACACTGCCCTTCACATCAAAGGGCAGTGCTGTGTGATCAAAACAGTGAAGGGGAGGGTAGGGACTAAATCAAAATAGAGTTGGAGGGAGAAATGATGCACTCCACTCCCTGCGGCGCCCACCTCTCCCTGAACAACTCCAGGGTGTTGGTGGACACCGTGTGCTCCTTCTCCAAGGACACCCGGGCTCTAACGTAACCGCGGAAGAGGGGCAGGCAGTCGGCCCTAACGACCCCCTCCACGGCCCGCTGCCTGGACCTGTTGATGGCCAGTTTGGCCAGGCCCAGGAGCAGACCCACGAGGAGGTCTTCAGACCTGCCCTCCTTCCTCCGTACCGGGTGCCCAAAGATCAGGAGCGTGGGACTGAAGTGCAGCCAAAAACAGAGGAGAAGGTTTTTAAGGAAATCAAAAAGGGAGTGCAAACGCCCACACCCAATATACACGTGGTCCACGGACTCCACAGCGCCACAGAACCAGCAGTTGGGCTGGGAGTCCGTGAAAATTTCCTGGTTATACTGGTCAGCCAAAACCTTCCTGATTGGCCCAGGTTAACAACCCCAATCAAGAACCTCATAGTCAATAATGTCCAATCACTACAGTTACATTGAAACACAAAGAAAGTGGAAAAGGTGTGTGCTTCACAATCAAAAATCTTCATTTTACTCCTGCGTGGATGTCTCAGTTGTAACCTCTTTAAAATTGCATAGAGAGTCCCATTGCTTCTCAGAGAACAACTAGTCCAGACTAACCAGTCAAGGGCACTCAGTGGAAGATTTCATTGGTCTTTCTAGACTTATGGAAGAAACTAAAAAGATTAAAGAATCTGTTAAGGCTTTCTAGGGTGTCTTGTTTGATATGGCTGAACAGAAGCAGTGTCCAGAAAGCTAAGAGGAACTTTATGAAATTTAACAAGCATAACCGAGTGATCAAGAATGTGCTATCATTCACCAATGATATGTTGAAGGATGACCAAACCAAAAGTGTAGTGAGTTGGCCAAGAGCATGTACCAGTGTATGACAGAAAACTAGCTATGATTTGACTGGTGCTGGAAAAGTACAGCAGGTCAGGCAGCATCCGAGGAGCAGGAAAATCAACGTTTCTGGCAAAAGACCTTCATCCTCATTCCTGATGAAGATCTCCTGCTGAAGCATCGATTTTCCTGCTCCTCGGATGCTGCCTGACCTGCTGTGCTTTTCCAGCATCACTCTAATCCTGACCCTAATCTCCAGCATCTGCAGTCCACACTTTTGCCTAGAAAACTAATTATTCCAGCTTCCCTTAGGAATATGTATTGTAAAGAATACACTGGAGACAATTAGGCATCGCCACTTGTACCACCAGGGCACTTTCAGTGGTGTAGAGGCCAGAAATCTCAAATGAGACTGAAGATCTCATAACTTATTGCAAAATTGGTGGTGATATAGAATTGTCGGGTTAGGAATAAGAAAGTTTCTGGTTAAACAAACCAAATACTGCAAAAATGTATTGTCTGATCCAAATGTCCAGGACATTACAAAGAAGAATATACTTATTTCAACAGAACAACTGTCACAAGTTTAATGGTCCCCTAATGATATTATGGGGAAGCTATCTGAGTTAGCAGAGAAGCTTTCCTCTGCAAAAAGAATTCAGGAGATTAAAATTCTTTCAGAGATGGTATTGGACTAACAACAAGGATTACTAGAAATGGTGTCGTATGTGAAGGACATCCCAGCGATAAAGGATCCTCCGACAGAGGAATGGTCCATCGATCAGAATGAAGCTCAACAGTGTTGAAGTGTAATTCAGCCCAGTCTGAAGAAAATGCATTGTAGGAAAATCGTGAAATCTCCAGACCAGCATTCCATCTAATTTTCTTGCTGCCTGTTTGGACCTTCAAGGCCCATGCTCAACAGTAACTTCCAAAACTCACACAATACCATAGTATAGATGAAGGAAGATTAGTGTCAGCAAACCACCAAGATGGTATCAAGGTGGTAGATAGAGCAACATGTCAGCTGTGGCAATCAGGGCAAATACCACAGGAGCTATTCCAATGATATGCAATGCATTTTGTATGGTTTTATACAATGATTTTTCTACATCTCACTGACATGTTTGACTCTTAGACTCCTTCTGAATAGGAGTTGTCAGCTGTGGTTGAACATATTCCTGACATTTTCATCACTTGATCTCCTTCCCTGACTGCCTCACCCAGTCGAACAACATTTTTGTTCCCTTTTCAATATCTTATAACTCATAAATGAAAAAGCAAAGTTGCATGATATTGCCATGATTTTCACCCAGGTATTCTTGCAACAGTGTTTGTGGGATTAATGTTTATTTCTTGGTGACTTCAAAGTAATCCCCAAGGGTTAGCATCTTTTTCTCTGAAGTTACTTAGTCAGCCACTGAGCTGTATTAAACAGCAGTTTAAGCTGAAGGTCCTTGATCACTCTCTGAGGATAACTAGGGGAGGGGCAATAAATGTGGATAAACGAGAAACAACAAGAAGCTTATTCTGGTATCATTCTGCTTGTGTAATCATTTGGGCAGAGTTGTAAGCATACAGCAAATTGGAACCAGATTCAACTGCCATGTTGCCAGGACACAGACACACTCACCAAATCAATACAGGAAACAGAACAAGGCAATTATATAAACAGAGATAACCAGTACCAACCTCCTGAACACATGACTAAAACAAAAAAAAAGACAGTGGAACATTTCCTACAAAACTTGACTGCAAGGCGTAAGTTGCCTAGCTTCTGACCTTGTCTTTTCTCATCAAGAGAAAGAGAGAACATGTTAGACAATCCACCCTGGACTAGATTATCAGATACTGGGTCTCTTTGGGGACATTCTCTGCTTATCCTCATCACAGTTCGCTGTTCCAAATCAAGCTGTTCTTTCTGATTTTTATTTGAAATGACACATCCTCTGCTGATCTCTTACACATCTGCGTGGAATGTGCTGCTAAAGCTGTGTGTACTTGGGTGGTCAGCTGACTGATCTTAGCAAGAAATATGGTTTCTATATTTTTAATGTGAAAATAATAAAAATATGTCTCATGCTGCTGAAGCCTCTCATCACCTCTAAAAATACTAACACTCCTGGGGACCACCTGTGAATAGTGACATGCTCCCAGAGACTTCCAATAAATATTGACACATATCCAGAGGCTCCCTCCAAATACTCGCACAGTCCTGGTGACCACCTGTACATTCTAAGACTCACAGGGTCCCTATCTAAATACTGACACTCCCAGACACCTTGTCGAAATGCTGACACTTCTGGGGACCCCTGTAAATATTAAAATTCTTAATGACTCGATGCTCACACTCCTGGAGATTCCTTGTACTACTGACATTCCTGGAGACTCATAGAACCCCGACAGTGCAGAACGAGGCCATTTGGTCCATCAAATCTGCGCTGACCCTCCAAAGTGCATCCTATCCAGATCCATCCCCACCGTCCTGTATGGGTTTTGTTTTATCATGGCTAACCATCTAATCTTCACCTCCCTGGAAACTATGGGGCAATTTTGTTTTGGAAGGCCAATCCACTGAACCCACACATGTTTGAATATGGGATGAAACCAGGGCACCCAGGGGAAACCCTCACAGACACAGGGAGAAAGTGGTAACTCCACACACAGAGTCACCTGAGGCTGAATCAAACCTGGACCCCTGGCACTGTGAGGCAGCAGTTCTAACCACTATGCCAACCCCTATAAAATCAGATAAACCTCTACAAAGACCACCTGTAAATATTAACCAACTTATTAAAATACAGCCATTGGCAAGGATAGGCTCAGCGTTGTGATAACCTGCCCTTATTCTCAGATGTAGGAGAATTCTCCCAGCTGTCAGCATGAAGAAACAATCAATGCATTTCTCTGGATTTCAAAATAGGCTCAGAGATGAAAAAAATTATATCTACAACTGATGGCTAATTGATTAGAAATGTTCTCTGAAAAGTTAAAAATCACACAACACCAGGTTATAGTCCAACAGGTTTAATTGGAAGCACACTAGTTTTCGGAGCGCCGCTCCATCATCAGGTGGTAGTGGTGGGCTCAATCCTAACACACAGAATTTATTTACAGAATAGATTGTCAGACAATCAATTTTTCAATGTATAATTTCAGTTACATCACACTGTAAATTTTTGCTATAAATTCTGTGTGTTAGGATTGAGCCCTCCACTATCACCTGATGATGGAGCGACGCTCCGAAAGCTAGTGTGCTTCCAATTAAACCTGTTGGACTATAACCTGGTGTTGTGTGATTTTTAACTTTGTACACCCCAGTCCAACACCGGCATCTCCAAATCACGTTCCTTGAAACACAGTTTCATGTATAGATTGCGATAGTAGCAGTGAAGCACTGAGATTTCATTTGAGTGGGAACAAATTTAGCCAGTGTGTGTAGGAACTGTCCAATTGTAATCTGATTGTATCTGAGGAAGGAAATGGATATTAAGCTCCATGCACAATCAACGGACCTTTATTGCAGATTTTGACATCCTTGCTGTCCCAGGTTAATACGTTATCAGATTTGAACACAGCAGCACACTTTACCTTGAGCTGAATCCTGTGAACAAATGACTTTTGGAACTGTCATGAGTCTGCAGCTCAGTAATTAGACAGCCAAGATTCAGAGGAACTGTCAAGTCTGGGGAAGAGATACAATTAGTATTTGGGATGGAATTACCAGCCTGGAAAATTTCCTGCGCAGGCCAGAATGGAACTTATAAGGATTTAGTGGAGTGGGTGAGGGGATTATGCTATGAATTCAGGTCCTTTCTCTGACATAGCTATAAATAGAGTTCCATTATTTTCAAAATAGCTTCTGCAGGACCTCCCCATACACCTTACATTTCCTATAGTCCCAACATTGGGTCATAGTTTTCTGTTAGCACAGGTACTTAAGTGAATGATTTTCCTTTTGCTCTTTCATAGCTTTCTTTAGAAAGTGCAGAGAAATTTCTTTTAACCCATTTCAATATTTTGATGCACACAGTGATCACAAGAATTCTGTGCTTGGCAGAGTACTCGCTTCCCAAACTGTTTCTGAAGCAAATATGTGTTTTTGTAGGTAACAAGAAAATAATGAGAACCTACGGCAGGTGTTAGTAAAAAGAATTCAAATGCCAGAATTGATTACAGGAATGATGCTCCATCCCCGTTCTACAGAATCATGACTTCTGAGGCGTGTTTCAAAGAGGAAAGAAGAGGTAGTGAGGAAGAGACGTTTAGGTAGGGAAATCTAGAGCTTCATTCCTAGGTGGTTGAAGGCATAGTTACCAGTGGGGAAATGCTTAAACCTGGGCAAATTCAAGAGGCCTGAATTAGAGGAACACAAATCGCAGAGGATGGAGAGGCTGGAAGAGATTGCAGAGATAAGGAGGTGCAAGGCTACGAGGGGTTTTGCAAACTAGAACTGAATTTTAATATTGAGGCATTTGCAAGTGGTAAATCTTGTAGGTTCTTGTTACCAGCAACTTGTGACTGTAATTGTGGTAGTTTACGTTGTTAATTCTTCTTTCTCTGCTAAGTCTGAGGATCTGTCTAATTATTAGTGAAGATAAACAATTATAGAGTCATAACAAGAAAAGACACTTCTTACATAAGGAAATATTTATTGTATGACAAAAATGGATACAATTAACATTAACTTCTTATGTATAATCAGAAGCCAGTATTATACATCTGTCTGCTTTGGGACCTTGTGCAAGACTGACTGACTGTACACCCAAAACTGTGTGACTTTATCAGGTTGGATGGAATTAATGCAATTTCAGTGTTAACTCCTTCCACACCATTACTTTTTGCAATAGTGAGGAATGAAGGATTTGACTAAGGAGAAGCGTAATTCACTACCTTTCTATAATGTCTGAGATTTAATGGTGCAGTAGTGTCCTATCTTCCAAAATTGTTTGCATGTTCTTACTGTATGGGGTTTACCAGCTTGAATTAAATTTGGTGATATTTCTTTTGCAGCTAATGTTGGATTTTGCATTTATTGAGCAATAGCAGCACAGAGTACAGCTGCAAACAATAGAGGCCAATTAGAAAGTACTTCTGTCTTGTTTGCCAGCAGAAAATGAGAGACGAGCAATCAGTTCTGGTTGGCCCATCATGGGGGCCAATGACCTTAATTTCTGTTGCTTACTGTATTGTATCTGTCTACCACATGACTTCCCTTGCCTCCCCCAACCCATACCCACTGTTTAGTTCTAACTACTAGGTTGGACAAAATCCTGACATCTTGTTTGAGACACAATTGTAAAGGATGTTGACAAAGACTTAAGTACAGTGCTTATTCTGCCTCAGGGTCTCTAACAGATAGTCTGGTATTCATTATGTACACACAGGCACCATCTCTGCTCATTCACTCTCAGGAACTCTTCAAACCACCCAACTTAATTTTTTGGCTTACATTGGTAAACTGAAGCTTCATGTTACCTGACTCCAACTTCTCTGATTTACATTCTTGTTTGATCAACTTTGGTGGTTTATTTTTGCAAGTTTAAGCTAGCCAAAAGATAAAAAGACAGCGTCTTATATTGGTAAAGGGCAAAGGTAAGACCAATGTCAAGAATGACCTCATCAGTCAAAGAATGATCAGAATGTGGATTGTTCTTTGTGTGAGAGTGGAACCAAAATGGCTGGTGCTGTCCGGGAGATAGTTATATTTTCTTATATTGGTTTTGGAGGTTTTATAGAAGGATTAGTCAGATTAGTTGAGTGACCATCTCTGAACTACATGTGTATTTCTCATCTTCATTCTGGACTGTGGGTTTTCTCCCAGCAGTAACATTAACATTGGAGCACCTTTGGCTGCTTATTTTTCTCGGATGCAACCTTGTGCCTGTCAAATTGAGGGATATCAGTGCCGAGGAAATAAAACCCTTCCTCTGTCAGCATTAGATTTGATTAGATTAGATTACAGTGTGGAAACAGGCCCTTCGGCCCAACAAGTCCACACCACCCCGCCGAAGCGAAACCCACACATACCCCTACATTTACCTCTTACCTAACACTACAGGTAATTTAGTATGGCCAATTCACCTGACCCTGCACATCTTTGGATTGTGGGAGGAAACCGGAGCACCCGGAGGAAACCCACGCAGACACGGGGAGAACGTGCAAACTCCACACAGTCAGTCGCCTGAGGCGGGAAATGAACCCGGGTCTCTGGCGCTGTGAGGCAGCAGTGCTAACCACTGTACCACCGTGCCGCCCACCAGGTCTAGCAATTGGTGAGATACGGAGTAAAGCTCCTCCAAATGTGGCCCTAAGTTACTTGAAGCTGCAGATCAGTTTACTATGGCTGCCTGTGTAACCTCTGAGAATGACTGCCAACTAACACTAATTTGTGCAGCTTTGTACAGTGCGCTCACACCTACTGGGAGCTGGGTTCAGACTGATCAAGCCCACTTCACTTAGGAACTTCCATTCACAAGGAAGGTTTTCATCAACTTCAATCTTGACTAGATTCAATGTCCCTGCATTTAACTGAGGGCATAAGCTGAACTATACACCCGGAACTCGGTTTATGAGAAACATCAACTTACACATGGAGCACTTTAACTTCAGTAAGGGAATACCTCAACAGGGATGCTTGCTCATGGTGACATTGGGTTGGAAGACAGCTTAGGGAAGCATCTCTAGTTAATTAATGATCTACTGCTGACAACTTGGCTGATATCAGGGATATGACCTAGAAGGGGTTATGAGACACTCAGGACAGTAGTAGACCAGATCATTGTGTTCCATATAAACACCTGGCCACCCCAAACCTAAGCCAGCTGTCTGCCTGAAGCCTATGAAGAAGACAAAATGGACAGCACAGTGACTCAGTGGTTTGCACTGCTGCCTCAGAGCACCAGGGACCTGGGTTCGATTCCTGCCTCGGGTGACTGTCTGCATGGAGTTTGCACATTCTCCCCGTATCTGCTTGGGTTTCCTCCCACAATCCAAAGATGTGCAGGTCAGATGAATTGGCCATGCTAAATTTCCCATGGTATTAGGTGCATTAGTCAGGGGTAAATATAGGGTAGGGGAGTAGGTCTGGGTGGGTTGCTCTTCAGAGGGTTGATGTGGATTTGTTGGGCCAAAGGGCCTGTTTCCATTCTGTGGGGTATCTAATCAAATTAACAGGCTTTTAATTGGGTATCATTTATTTTCTTGTTTATAGGCATCACTTGCAAGTGATTAAAATAAGTAAGTGTTGGAAAGGCAGAAGGGTAGTGTAATTGAGTAATTATAAGAAACGTCGTGTAGAAGACAGACAGAAATGGCGCTCTAATAGGGTCGAAGGGACTCGTGGCTACGGACCCCACCAGTACAGAATGCGCCTACTTGGCTGAGAAAGGTTTTCTGCAGAGACCAGCACCTTGCTTGGCAGAAAGGCTGAATAAATAAACAGGGTAAAAACAATGACTGCAGATGCTGGAAACCAGATTCTGGATTAGTGGTGCTGGAAGAGCACAGCAGTTCAGGCAGCATCCAAGGAGCAGTAAAATCGATGTTTCGGGCAAAAGCCCTTCATCAGGAATACATGCAGAGAGCCTGAAGAGTAGAGCCTGAGAAGGGCTTTTGCCCGAAACATCGATTTTACTGCTCCTCGGATGCTGCCTGAATTGCTGTGCTCTTCCAGCACCACTAATCCTGAATAAATAAACATACTGATGCTGCACGGCTGAGCTGTTTTCATGGTGCAGTTAGTAACTAATTTTACCCTCAGCAGATGACTGGGCAGTAAGTCCTCGCCTGGCTCTGTGCACTAGTGCACACCCTCAGTTTACTCATAAAGATACTGCCCGTTTATCTGAGGATTGTGCTCACTTAGATTTGCCGACCCTTCAGGATTGAGCCAGAGTCTCCTGGAATTAAAGGTTTCTATTTAATTAAAGATAACATCATGAGCAGAGCCCTGGAGAAAGACCATCAAATGTTCCAAAAGTATTTTTTACATGTTACAGCAACAATCAAAATTACCCTGATGCTATTTCAAATGACTTGAGTGTTTCATTTTGCTGATTAATGTATCTATGAGGCAACAGTATTACAAATACAAACAGACCTTTCCAAATCTCTTAACTCACAGACTTCAAATAGGGACAGCGAATAAGAAAACTGCGAGCAAATAGATACAATTTTCCTGGACTTCAAGTCAATTCCTGTGCCCAAAGTGTTAGGAATATTTAGAAGAAGAGGAGAATATTCGAGAATATTTGGGTTTGCTTTGCCATTCAATTAGATCATGGCTGATCTGCATTTCAGCGCCATTTAACTTTGCTCCATATCTCTCAATATCTTTATCTAACAAACAACTGTCCACCTCAGTCTTGAATGCTCCATTTTGTCCCCCTAGCTAATTGGAGGAGAGAACTCCATGACCTTCTCATGAGAAAGTCCATCCTACCCTCGGGATCCCACTACCTCATGGGATGCCCTGTCCCATATGCCCAAACATCAGTTACATATCAACTCAAGCAGAATCTTATGATCTGACATCCTTGAACTAAGGGACAGACAACGGCTTCCTAATTTTACTTTTGAATGTCCAAGTGCCAATTTTAAGAATATGGCACTTGCTTTCCCCCATCAGAGGTCATAGCTTCTCCTTATGTTCTCTGCTGTTTCCTTTTAATATTTTAAAATTTACCCCATAGACATCAAATGTGAAAGATAAAGTCACCGTAGTCCTACTGGACCATTGGGCTTCTCTCTCATTAGAGAGAGATGACTGATGGTGGTTTAACCTGAGGGTCACCACACCTCAGGCAAGGGGAGAGTTTGAGAAGGATAGTCCTTCATGGTAATCTCAGCTGATGTGGGAATTGAACCCACATTGTTGGTGTGACTCTGCATTGCAAACCAGCTGTCTGGCCACCTGGGCTAACCGAATCTCCCCTTTCCTCATTAAGGAGCCTCCTAAGTCACTTAAAGTTTTTTTCTTCTGAACCTGGTTTAGGCATTCATTGTCATTCAGCATTAAGGTGAATTTAAAGTAATGTGCGATTTAAAACTGCCTTTATACAGGAGTTTAACCACTGCTTACAAATTCCAGCTTGCAGACTCCTGGCTAATGTAGTCTGGATCTAACTGATTGTCTAATTACTACATTGTCAGACACTGATTGTTTGGAGAATGACACTAAATTATATGCTCAAACTGATTATGAAATGTCAACACTTAAGCCAGGAAATGTCTTTAAATGTTTTTACTATGTCATTACAGCAAACATACTGCACAGAATTCTTCCATATTTCCCATGAGACACCACTGATTTGCCCCACCCCATGACACAGGTTCACACAAATCAGATGACAGCAACTTGCATTTATGTTGCACCAGAAGTACTTTACAGAAGTGTCATCAAACAAAATTTGACACTAAACCACAAAAGCAAATGTAGAGATAAATCATGAAATGCTGGTTGGTTCAATTTCTTGTGTCGAACACTACTGCCAGTATGATGTGGTCTGAGTGAATACTTACATTTTGGTCCATGTTACATGTACCACAAAGGCTGGATTCTTTTTGAGATAGATGTTTTGACATTTATTAATGATGCTAACTATTTACACCATTGTGCAATCATAGAATTACACATAGTTTAGTCCTGAGCTTATTGATGTTATGGCTGCATCCTATGACTGTGGCACTACACATGCTTGCTTGACTGACTCTATTTCACTGTACTGTGAGGGTGAGACAATATTACATGCAATGTTACATGCCTTGGTGCCATCTAACTGCTTTAAAGTTACGCCGCATTTCTGGTCTGGAATCTATGCAACACAGAGAAACCCTGATTTATGAACACTTGTACTTTAGAAAGCTCATACTTATGAACAGGATCTCATATTGGGTTCTAATTTTAAGGACCTGATGTACCAATATTTCCTGTACTTAACAAACAGCTCCTTTATATTGTCCTGCATGTGTTCCAGTTTGAGTACAAATTGCCTTGGAAACCAACACCAGAACACAACCCAGAACACAACCCAATGCTGTAATACAGCATTGGTAATACTCAGAAGGTCAGACAGCATGTGTGGAGAGAGAAACAGAGATAACATCTCAGTTGATGACCTTTCATCTAAATTATTGATATGTTATGATCTCTCTCCACAGTTCCTACCTGACCTGCTGAGTGTTGCCTTTTTTTTGCTTTTTTTTCAGATTTCTGTTACATTATAAAAGTGATGAGAAACCCTATTTACTAACAGACAATCAAGGTATTTTTCAATGTATAATTTCAGTTACATCACACTATAAATTTTTGCTATAAATTCTGTGTTACAATTGAGCCCTCCACTATCACCTGATGAAGGAGCGGCGCTCTGAAAGCTATTGCTTCCAATTAAACCTGTTGAACTATCACCTGGTGTTGTGTGATTTTTAACTTTGTACACCCCAGTCCAACACCGGCATCTCCAAATCATATTTACTAACTAGTTGCAGTTAGTGGGGAGTCTGCTACCAATCCTTCTTTCTATGCTAGTCCAGAGCTTTCTAATAGTCTGTGGTAAACCACTGATTAGTCTCAGCGGAAGATTTTCTTTTCTTAGACAACCGGATGCAGTTTATTACATTTCAGTCACAATATATTGGTTATATTAACAGTAAGGCATATTAACTATTACTAACAAAAGGTAAATAAGACACATGTGTCTCCATGGGGAGGCTGGGCCACATTCCCAATTGAACTTCCTCCAACTGTCTGATGCTCCATCTATTGGCTGCATTTTATATCAGTTTGGTTGGAGTTGAATTTAGCTCAGATTAACATTTTAATTTCTGTTAATTTACGCAATGTGTTGCACTTTACTTTTAGAGGGAAATGTGGAATGAGAAGTGGAGAGATTTATGGAGGGCTTTCAAAACCTAGGCAGTTGAAGGGACTGCTGCTAATTGCGGAGGAATGGAAACTGAGGATGCACCAGAGACCAGAAGTAGGAGGAGCAGAGATATCTTGGAGGCTGTAAGGCTAAATAGTTCATATAGATCAAGTTCTATATTTTTTGATCATCATTTTTATGAGTATAGTATACTTGGTGGAAAAGAGACTCCCACCTTCTCTGGGAAGTACCATATCTGATCATTTTAATCAAAGTTGAATGAACCACAACCTTTACTCAGAGGCCCTTTAACTGCCTCATGTCAGTTCCATTGATCTGAATGTAAGGAATGATGAAGGGCTTATGCCTGAAATGTTGATTCTCCTGCTTCTCGGATGCTGCCTGGCCTGCTGTGCTTTTCCAGCGCCACACTCTTGACCACATCATAGGAAGGATGTTTTGTCCCTGGAGGGAGTTCAACACAGGTTTACAAGGATGATACATGGACTTCAAGGATTCTGTTATGAGGAATGATTAGACAAATTAGGCTGTTATTCTTTAAAGTTTAGAAGGTTAAGGGGTGATCTAATCAAAATCTTCAGTGTATTAACAGGGAAAAACAGGGTAGATAAAAATAAACATTCTCCACTGGTTGGAGATTCCAAATCCGGGGCACAGTATAAGAATTAGGGTCAGGGCATTCAGGAGAGATGTTAGAAAGTATGTCTACACACAAAGAGTAGTAGAGGTTTTGAACTCTCTTCCTCAATTAGCAGTCACTGCTAATTTGGTTGTTAAATTTAAATCTGAGATGAACATTTTTTTATTCAGCAATGTTATGAAAAGAAATGGGCCCAAAGCAGACATATGAGTTAGACCACAGATCAGCCATGATCCTATTGAAGGGCAGAACAGGCTCAAAGGGCTGAATGGCCTACTCCTGGTCCTATGTTCCTCTGTTTTTTTTAGGGCAGCATGGTGCCTCAGTGGTTAGCACTGCTGCCTCACAGCACCAGGGTCCAAGGTTTGATTCCAGGCTCGGGTGACTGTGTGGAGTTTACACGTTCTCGCCGTGTCTGCGTGGGTTTCCTCCCGGTGCTCCAGTTTCCTCCCACAGTCCAAAGATGTGTAGGTCAGGTGAATTGGCCACGCTAAATTGCCCATAGTGTTAGCTGTATTAGTCAGAGGTGGGTCTGGGTGGCTTAGTCTTCGGAGGATGGTGTGGGCTTGTTGGGCCAAAGGGCCTGTTCTACACTGTAGGGAACTAAAGACTTTTTTGTAAGAAAAATATCATCCGAGCCTTCCTTTTGGCGTTAGTGCAATTATTTTCCAATGGTTTACTTGATCAAAGTCCATTGTTATTTTCAACACCTCTATCTGATCTTTTAGCCTTATTTATTCAATGAAAATATCCATGTTTCTCTTTGACCTGCAATTTAACCAAAACGTTCCCTCCCTATGGCCATTTTAATGAATCTTTTCTGCGTACACTCTATGGCCATGACACCTTTCCTGAAGTGTGATCCCAGAAACTGGTTGCAGTAGTCTAACCTCAGCACTTACGCAGTGCTTTTATTTTCTCACCAAGTTCCCTTTATATATGGACTGGTGCTAAATGGAAAATAAGTCCGGCTTAATCCTGTTGAAGTTGTTATAGCCCTGGGCTTATTGGGGACTAATCCATAACAGATCCAGGAATGAGTGATGTGGATAGGAGTTATCTGGTTTCTCTTTCAATCATTCCTTCTGTTATTAGCAAGGTTATTGTTTGGACTGGTAAATTGGCCACTTTCTTTTTTGAGTCTAGCCTAAAAATAATGCAGCTACCCGCATTTTGGGATCTTTAGAAGATTGTATCCTTAAAACTCTGTGTTAACCCTTTTTTGACCAGAGGTGGAGGAAGGGGAAGGAAGGGTGTGGTTGGAGTCTACAGCCATTATGGAACTTGGGTTCAGAGCCTGTGAATTCTTGTTCCTGCTGCACAAATAGTCAGCCATTAATCTGCGTTAACTTAGAGTTAGTTTACACAGGCCACATCCTGCTTTTCCCAGCCTCTAATTACAATCACACAATAATCCACAATCTCTGAAGGTGTTCAGTTCAAGAGGCACATCTCAGGAATATTAGCTGTGATGTGACATAGATTCACTAAAATCATACCAATTAAAGGCTAAATTGTAAGGTAAAGTTGCAAAAATATGCTTTATATCTCTTGAGTTTAGAAAGTTGAAATTTTTAAGATGTTTCAATAGTATGTACAGAGATTTCATCAACATTGACTTTGCATCTTTAGAGTATTAAGACATCCAAGGCACTCTACCTTATTAAAAAAATGACATTGAGCTACATAAGGGCAATATTAGGTCAGGTGACCAAAACCTTGGTCAATGCCATAACTTTTAGAGGACATTTTAAACGAAGGGAGATGAGTAGAGATGAGGAGAAGTTTATAGAGAATCAGATACAACACCAAGGCTATCAGTGAGAAGGTTTGATCTTGTGGCTATGGAATGCAGCTTCTGGCACAGATCCAAAGCATTTTGATAAAATTTCTGCTCAGTAAGTGTTGGATTTCAGGCAAGCAGTGTGACAATTCAGATAGGGGAGGATTTGGCAAGAATGCTAATTTTGGGTGCTAGGAACATTTTATATGTTTTATATGGCAATATGTAAGTGCTATTTGTCTTTATTGGGGCACTCAGTCTTGAGAGGTAGACCATTCAGGAATGAAATCGGGAAGTACATTTTCACTAATCTGAAACACTCTTTTCAGAGGTCTGTGGATTCAACAGGTAGAAATTTTCAAAACCAAGCCCAATGGACTTTTATAAAATAAGGCCATGAAGAGATGTGTAGTAAAGAGCGTTAATGTAGTTGAGATATAGATCAATTATAGATTAATTATAGCTAGCAGAAGAAACTTGAGGGTTTACTGACCTGCTGTGTTCTGAGGATTACATACTTTATCCCAATGCCATATTTATGGATGGAAAAGCTGTGGTGTGAATGAATGGATCATGGAATGGTGTGAACTATTCCCAGCTACCTGAACTCCGGCTGTGTCGCTAGTCGTTGAGATCAGTATTGATGCCTTGAATTGAGTTTGATTTCATGTGGTGTGTACTGCGATTTTGCTGAGTTCATGCAACACCAGTAGTGTTACAGCTTGTCTTAACACCTGGATGAGGGAATAGAAAATCGATCACTACCTTGACAAATGGTGTGGCATACCAAGTGGCACCCAGAGTAAGAGCAGCTAACTCAACACAAACCAAGACTTTATTGGTCTGCAACTCTTTAACAAGTTTATTGGGCAGGGGAAAGATTGTGAGTTGAAATTTCTAGCTTGTAAGGGATCAGTTTCTATGTGGAAAATGAGAATTGAAGACAGTATTGCAGAAAAACTGGTTGCAGCTGGATAACTCCTCTGTAATTTGAGAACAATTATGTTTCAAAAGTCAAAGCGAGCACATCAAAGGGCCTGATCCTACAAATAGGTTGCAGTCAACCTGTCCTTAGCCCTGGCATGTTTGAGACTTTGATGCTGATAATTGGTTTCCTTGATGGGGTCTGTGTGATGTGACAAGCTTATTAGCCTCTGCCCCTCTTGCTTATTGGCTCCAACCTTCGACAAAATAACAATGACCACCTATTGTCTCACACCTTGGGAGTGCGGGAGAGAGAAGAAGGTATGGAAGTCTTTAGAGTGACATAGAACCATATGAAGTCTCAAAGGCTCACGAAGTAACCCTGTGCTTGAGCTAGGTAGGTGTCAGTGCTAGTGGGCAAAGTTAAAAATCACACAACACCAGGTGATAGTCCAACAGGTTTATTTGGAAGCACTAGCTTTCAGAGTGCTGCTCCTTCATCAGGTGGTGAAGAGGCAGCACCTCGAAACCTAGTGCTTCCCAATAAACCTGTTGGACTATAATCTGGTGTTGTGTGATTTTTAAGGAGAAAGTGAGGACTGCAGATGCTGGCGATCAGAGCTGAAAATGTGTTGCTGGAAAAGCGCAGCAGGTCAGGCAGCATCCAAGGCGCAGGAGAATCAACGTTTCGGGCATGAGCCCTTCTTCAGGATTCCTGAAGAAGGGCTCATGCCCGAAACGTCGATTCTCCTGCGCCTTGGATGCTGCCTGACCTGCTGCGCTTTTCCAGCAACACATTTTCAGCTTGTGTGATTTTTAACTTTGTCCACCCCAGTCCAACACCAGTACCTTCAAATCAGTGCTAATAGGTAAAGCCTTTGTCCCAATGAATAGATAAATCTTGTGAAACTGTGAATAAATAAAATTGTAATCATCAGTTTGGAAGGCTGGGTGGCTGCCTTACTTCTGAGTCTGAAAGTTATGTGCTAGTCAGTATATTGAAGCTTCAGAACACAGCAGGTCAGTAAACCCTCAAATTTCTTCTGCCAGTTATAATTAATTCACAGTTGATCTATGTCTCAACTACATTAACACTAAGATTTCAATGTTCTGCTGATGATGCTTGCCTCAGTGAGTAGGGTAGTGTCATGGTTATGGTACAGCTCAGGGTTTCAAATCTCATCATGGAATATTCTGCACCTGAACTCATTAAAAAGATAGTATTTTGTGGCTTAACAGAAGAATATAACCATGAGAGATGCCAGATTGTAGCATAAAATACCATGGCTCTGCCAGCAGTTGATGAAACTTCAACAGTACCCCGATATGAACTCAGTAAGCTCCAACTGACTCGGCTGTCCAGCAGATCAGGTCTCTAACTTTGGGTAAGTGCTCTTTCTCAGGAAAGAGTGTGTGCTTCATAAGGAACACATAAGCTGTCAGCCAATGTGGATTCCTTAGTAGTTTGATTGGAAGGTGCTACATAGCAAAAGGAGTCCATTTGTGGCAGACACTTAGCTAACAATTCCTCCACCCAAAAATAACAGCTCTGAACAAAAAGAATGTCTTTCAATTAGGAAGTGTACCATCCAGGTTATTCTTGAGTTGTGCGGTGTGGGTGGCCTAAAGTTGAAGCAACTTTAATCAGACCTGTCTCTTTAAAACCTCAACACAACCATTTCAAAACAAATAAACCTAATTTATTTAGTCCAGTTAGGACTACACCTTCCAACCAATGGTGGAGCACACTTGGGAATATTTTCATGCTGAGCTAATTAAGTGATGCTTGGCTTCTGCTGAGTTGGCTGATTTATGTTAACACCTGGGTGTAATCTAGCCTAATATTTATCCATTAAAACATAGCACGAAGGAAATCAGAGCTGATTGCAGGTGTGGAATACACTTCCCTTGTCCATAGCAGATTTCCGAATGAATGAAACTCTCCCCAGCATAGAGGTTCATGTGACAGCTGACTTCTGAGTCCCACACAGCAGCATTGAGCTGGTGTCACATTGAGCCCACCCACATTGATTTAATTTTTTGAATGACAGAGTGTATTGCTTAATCCCAGACTGCCTCTATGGACAAGAGTCACCACTTCATACTGGAGGAAAGAATTAATTGAGCAAAAACTGACAAATAAAATGTTCATCTTTCAGAATTCCCTTGTTTTTGCTGTAACATATTCAGTTTTAACAAGCCCCTTTAAGGCTGTAAAATATTCAAAGACTGTGATTCCCTTTAAGACTGATCCTTGTTTTTCTGGTTATGGTTCCAGGTTGTTTTGGGTATGTGTCATAGCACTGTAGTATTTATGGTGGGATTTTATCACAGATAGTAATGATGTTAATTCAATGAATATGACTGTATGCATTGGAAGATTTGTATTTGTCAGGATAAATGGTTTGTGCATATATCATTGAATAAATGACAAAAAAACCAAAGGGGAGCAGCGAAAGACCGAAGGAAATGAAAAAAGGCAAGAAAGAACTGAAGACACAGAAACAGGGATACTGCAAGAGATAACTAGGGAGCAAGTGTGAAAGAAACATGTAGAATAATGGGTGTACGTGCTGTATTCATTTTTTAGTGTGTGGGCCCTTTGAATTCTTTTGTAAAGTTGTACTTGCGTGGTAACTGAAAGGAGCCAACTTGCCCTGAGTTTGCCAGAAAACCTCCAGGTTACTGCACAGCTACATGGCTTAGATGGAACATTAGTGGAGAGTAACAGGGCTGATAGAGACAATCAGACAAAAATCAAATGATCCAGTCAGAAAAAGCGAGAGATTGAGAATTATCAGTCACACAGGGAATGAGTCTAAAGAGACAGAGACCAGAGAACTTTGTGAACAGAGGGAATGGTCTTTAGAGAGGAAAACAAACAGGGACAAAGAAAAATTTTGAGATTTGAAGCTAAATAAGCAGGACTAAAGTGAACTGTAAAAACCAAAAGAAATCAGAAACAGACAAAAGTAAGTTGTAAATTGGTTGAAAGAGGCAACTCGAGAGGGAGGGGTGACAGAGAAGAGAAGAGGGAGAGAGAGAGCAGCGAATGAGGGAGAGAAAAAAAGATGAACAGCCTGAGAAGACAGAACAATTGAGAGTGAGACGTTGTAGTCATAAACAGGCTTCATGGTGTTCACACGACTAGAGCCAGGCAGTACCAAATTAGTAGCTCTTGACACATGGGGCTCACAGCTTGTGAGTTAATGAGGTACAACAGATTGTATTCCTTTACAGTTTAGCAAAACATTCAAACAATGTTATTATTTCCAGACCTTTGTTTTGATACTGGCGCACATGGGGAAAATAATATTTGGCAGATTTCACGCTTGAGTTTTTATACACATTATGAGAATGGAGCTCTCTCTGGTCAGCTGCGCAGCATGAATTAGGTGCAGAAATCTCTTTAAAAGAAGCGAAATTCCACACTCTTCCACTCGCAGCAGGAGGCCAACTGAGGCTGCATTAGTGGAGACTATCTCAAGCACAGCTTCTCTCACGATCAATGAATTTACCTCACGATCGCCAATAACGGACAGCCTGAAAACCACAGAATACAAGATCTGCAGAGACCTGCAAGTGACAGCAAAGTCTTCTGGTTATTAACAGTTTACATGATTTTCAGAGAGAGAGAGAGATTGAGTGATAGAGAGAAAGATTGTGAGAGACAACCAAGGCAGAGATACTGCAAGAGACATCTAGTGAGAGAGAGAGAGAGAGTGACAGAAAAAGAGTGAAGAAAAATGTTCAAGAGACAACTGTTCAGAGACAGAATGAGAAAAGCTGCATCATTGAGGGCAGCCATACATTTCAGAGTTAGCCCTTAACCAGAAGGTTGTGGATTCAAGGTTCACTCTTGAGACTTAAGTACAAAATTTAGGCTGACAATCATTGAATGCACTCAAAAGGGATGCAGCAGCGTCAACTGATATCTTTCAGAGAAGATCGTAAACTGAAACCCTTCTGTATTCCAGATGGATATAAACAATTCCATACCATTTGAAGAAGGGTTTACTTCTACTGGGTGGGTCAGGCCAATATTTATCCAATCAATACACCGAAGAAAAATAATTTCTATGTACTGCCTTTCATGTTCTGAAGATTACCCTGAGAATTTTTCAGCCAGTGAAATATTTTTGAAGTGTAGTCATAGTTATAAAGAAGGAACACATCCAAAAGTTAGACAACACTGGAAAATCTATAGTGCAGTGTGTTTGAGATTGACTTTTTATTTGTGGGATTGGGAATCACATGAAGGAGGATCTTTCCACTGGCTTTATGGATGCTATATCAAATGATTTAGTCTAGCTCAACAAATAAAAACCTGACAAAATGAAATGAGGATGTCTTATGGTTCACCTGCCTCTGAGCCAGAAACTTCAAGTTCCACTTAACATCTTGGCAGGATGCACAGTTCAACAGGCTGCTAATGAACTTACTCATCCTTCCAACATTTCCTCATTATTCCCCAAAGGGGAAATATGTGTGTATGTAACTACAAGACAAACAACATGAGACAGTTGGTGCTCTGTGTTGGAAATGGAAAGAATGCACATGTACCACTGTTTTGAGGTTGGGGCAGGGGCTACATTTGCCTGTAACCTGGGGTTTGTTGTTAAAACTTGGGTGGAAGAGGGTAGGAATAATATTTTCTTCTTTGGTTGGAGGTTTTGGTGAGAAAGGACTTGTATGTGCTCCTTTAGATACATTTCTGGTCCTTCCTAGGTTGAGGTTCATTCAAAGACCTTGGGAGGAAGCCCATGAGTGACACTGCAGCAGTGCCCAACAGAACAGTGAGCTTAAAGGGAAGGCGCATCACCAAGGCTGGATTTTAGACAGCCACCAAAAGCCTTCCCTGAATTTATGAGTTAACTGCTGAAAAAAGGCAAACTCCCGCTCCACAACAGCAACTCGGAGGTGATTTCATTGTCACTGGCCCCAAAGATTTTGTACATTCGGCTTGGGAGTAAATTTTTCTGGGATCTCTGGACCTGTTCCATCTTATATCATGGCGTCCTTGGACAAAGGATGGCTAGCAATGGTCCCACTGAGAAATGGAGGAGATTTATAGCATGTGGTTTCTATAGGTATGTTAGGAATAAAAGAATGACTAGGGTAGGAATAGGTCCAGTCAAGGATAGCAGTGGGAAGTTGCGTGTGGAGGCGGAAGAGATTGGGGAGACACTGAATGAATACTTTTCTTCAGTATTTACTCAGGAACAGGGCATTGTCGTCGATGTGAATACTGAGTCACAAATAGGTAGAATGGATGGCTTTGAGGTATGTAGAGAAGAGGTGTTGGAAATCCTGGAAAAGGTGAAAATAGATAAGTCCCCTGGGCCTGATGGCATTTATCCTAGGATTCTCTGGGAAGCAAGGGAGGAGATTGCAGAGCCATTGGCCTTGATTTTTATGTCCTCTTTGTCTACAGGAGTAGTGCCAGAAGACTGGAGGATAGCAAATGTGGTTCCCTTGTTCAAAAAGGGGAGTAGGGATAACCCTAGTAACTATAGGCCGGTGAGTCTCACTTCTGTTGTGGGCAAAGTCTTAGAGAGAATTGTAAGGGATAGGATTTATGCACATCTGGATAGGAATAATGTGATCAAGGATAGTCAGCATGGTTTTGTGAAGGGCAGGTCGTGCCTCACAAACCTTATTGAATTCTTTGAAAAGGTGACGAAGGAGGTTGATGAGGGGAAAGCGGTAGATGTGGTATATATGGATTTTAGTAAGGCGTTTGATAAGGTTCACCATGGTAGGCTACTGCAGAAAATACGGAGATATGGCATTGAGGGTGAGTTGGAGGTTTGGATTAGGAATTGGCTGGATGGAAGAAGACAGAGGGTAGTAGTTGATGGCAAAGTTTCTTCATGGAGTGCCGTCACTAGCGGTGTTCCGCAAGGATCTGTTTTGGGACCATTGCTGTTTGTCATTTTTATAAATGACCTGGAAGAGGGGTTAGAAGGTTGGGTGAGCAAGTTTGCGGATGATACGAAAGTCGGAGGAGTTGTTGACAGTGAGGAAGGATGTGGCAGGTTACAGCAGGATATAGAGAAGCTGCAGAGCTGGGCAGAAAGGTGGCAAATGGAATTTAATGTAGCTAAATGTGAGGTGATTCACTTTGGGAAGAATAACAAAAAGATGGGGTACTGGGCTAATGGTCGGATACTTGGTAGTGTGGATGAGCAGAGGGATCTTGGTGTCCATGTACACAGATCTCTGAAAGTTGCCACCCAGGTAAATAGTGCGGTGAGGAAGGCATATGGCGTACTGGCTTTTATTGGTAGAGGAATTGAGTTCCGGAGTCCTGAGGTCATGATGCAGTTGTATAAAACTCTGGTGCGGCCGCATCTGGAATATTGTGTGCAGTTTTGGTCGCCATACTATAGGAAGGATGTGGAGGCACTGGAACGGGTGCAGAGGAGGTTCACCAGGATGTTGCCTGGTATGGAAGGAAGATCGTATGAGGATAGACTGAGACACTTGGGGCTGTTTTCATTAGAGAAAAGAAGGTTTAGGGGTGATTTGATTGAGGTGTACAAGATGATTAGGGGGTTAGATAGGGTTGACAGTGTGAACCTTTTCCCGCGTATGGAGTCGGGTATTACAAGGGGGCATAGCTTTAAATTAAGGGGGGGTAGATATAGGACTGAAGTTAGGGGTAGGTTCTTCACTCAGCGAGTCGTAAGTTCATGGAATGCCCTGCCAGCAGCAGTGGTGGACTCTCCCTCTTTATGGGCATTTAAGCGGGCATTGGATAGGTATATGGAGGATAGTGGGTTAGTATAGGTTAGGTGGGCTTGGATCGGCGCAACATCGAGGGCCAAAGGGCCTGTACTGCGCTGTATTCTTCTATGTTCTATGTTCTATGTTCTATGTGGTTGGCCTCACAAAGTATATTTTCCAAGTGTCTAAAATGTGATGGGATATTCCATTCCCTTCAATTAATAGTAGTCATTTCAATATGCTAGAAAACTTGTATAGTGCCCTACTTATGTGTTTTTTCTTTTAAAAAGGCTTTTAGAATTTGCTACCTCTGGTATAATCAGCAGCATCTACACCTCATTCAAATGGCACTCTCCATGTGTGAGGCAGAAAGTGACAATGAGCTATTCAACTGTCGTTGCCATCGTAGACACACAAATCTCACTAGTGTGCTTTACAACTTGGCTGAGACAATCATTAGATTGTGATCAGAAGCAGAAACTTTGGTCGCTTTAGTTCTTGTGCCCACCTCCGTGTCCCACTCTCTCACCTTGGACTCATGGTGTTGACCTGAGTGAGTGAATTTGGCACAAGTTGGTGATGTGATCCTCATGGATTTGTACCTGAGTTGCTTGCTAAGCCAATGGAAGAGCTACCTAACTCTTTTCCTCAATATTTTATAGAGATACTTGTCTGAGAATCTGGTTCTGTAACTGCCGAAGGAGTTTGAGGTGCAGTGAGTGATTTGTGTTTCTGCTTATTCTGTATGTTCTCCGCCATGCTATGTGGGTAAAGCCCCATGAAAATCTCTCCAACAAGCTTCCCATTTATTTATTGCCTAGCTTTCAAAACTAATTAGCTTTCTTTGGCTCTTTATTGAACATGACTGTTACTTTACAGATTTATAAAAAGTAAAACAATGTACCATACATAGAAACAAAACACAATTGCAACAGTGAAGTTTATCATCGACCACAACCTCTGAAGCCTGACAGTCAGTATTCAATACTGTCCTGAGACCCTTCGTAAACACATTATGCTGGCACGGACTGAGCTAAGCGAATTAATGCCTTTTGGCCAGCTGCCTGACACTAAAGGAACTTTGAGGCTGTATGATGAGGCCAGTGGTGTGAATGGCGACAGTAAACTGCATGCAATCCTTGTAACTTTCTTATTGCCAAGCCTGGCTCTCTCTTTTTCTCTTACTCAGTCTTTTTTTCTCTGTCTCACTTATCACTCTTTCTGTCTCTTTCTCTCTGCTTGTCTCGCTGTCTCTGCCATTCTCTTTACTAGTCTCTGTCTTGCTCTCTGTCCATATTTTGTTCTGTCTGTCTCTCTTTCTCTCTCTCTCTCTGTCTCCCTCTCTCTGTCTTTCTCACTCCTCTCTTTGTGTCTTGGACTCTATTTCTCCCTTGCTGTCTCTCCACCACCTTTCTTTACTCTCACTGTTACTCTGTTTCCGTTTTTATCACTCTCTATCTCTCCCTGTGTTTCTCTTTTTTAGTCTTAACTCCTCTCTCTCTCTCTCTTTCTCTCTCTCTCCCTCCCTCTGTCCAGCGACCATCCCACTTGTTTGAATGATTCGCGGACTTGGTAATCAAGAATAAATAGCTGAGCATCTGTTTTCTATTTAACAGTTTTGAATGTAAAAAAAAAAGTTGGGTCCTTTTAACACGAAAACCAGTGACAACTATTAGTGTGCGTTATTGTGGAACACGCCAACACAGCACAGAGCAGCAGAAAGAAGTATTTATAAATAAAAAAAATCCCTGGACCAGGCTTGAGTGAGAATCCTCTCTGAGCTGCGGAGTTGGTGAGCTATAAGGTTTTGGATCTTTTCTTTAAATAACAGCCCGGGCCAAGGTCCCAGTTCAGCTTCAAAGCAGCTTGACCAAATGGCCTGTGGCTTGAGAGGCATCAGGCAGGAATTTTGCATTATTGTCTTAATTTTTAAGGAATGTGATTTGTTTCTTTGCAAGCAGTTTTATTCTTGTTCAGCTGTGGGTTGCTGACAGAAATAGGGGCGGATCCCTACCTGGGGAGGCCAGCCTGAAGCTGTGACACTCTAAAAGCAGGAGGAGGATCTTCCAACAGCTCGCTTAGGTCCTGTTGAAGACAGTAGCTGGAATAAGGCAGACGTTGTTTTGCTGGCCTGATTACTGCAGGCATCAGCTGCTTCTTGTGCTGCTTCTAACCTGCTGTTCCCATCTCACTCTCTGCAGAAAGTGGGGAGGGAGGGAACAGAGTGGAGGAACCTGCTGAATGCCATAGGAACTCGTGCTTGCTTCAGCTTTCTCGGTCTTGAAGATGGACATGAGATTTTCCCAGGGGTTCTGGGTCACACTGTGCTTGATTCTTTCCACTTTGGCCACAGTATCTGGGTCAGGGTCTGGCATCCGTTACCGTTACCATAGGAAGAACTGCTACTCGTGTTTCTTGTCATACAGCAACCACCGCGTGGAGCAGGCTCCAGGTAAGTAAGCAACAAAACCTGCTTCTCATTCCCTTGAGGACATGCGTGTATCTGGCTTTCACTACCTTTGGGACATTCCAAACCACTTTATGGCCCATAAGACACTTTCTGAAGCGCTTGTAATGTAGTTAAATGCAGCAGTTGATTTATGCAAAGTGTGATTCCATGAACAGCAGTCTGATTATTTTGTTTTAGTGCCGTTGGCTACGGGTTCTGGGATACCTACGGAGAATTCTCTTAATCCTCTGTGAAATACTGTGACAGGATGCTGATTTAGTGTCCCATTGCAAAGCTGGTATTTCTGACAGTGTAGCACTTCCTCAGCACTGCACTGGGAAGGTCAGCCAAGATTTGGTATTCAAGCCTCTGGAGTGGGACTTATTTTTTGCTTCATTATTGTTTCATGGCATGTGGGTGTTACTGGAAAGGTCAGCATTTGTTTTCTATCTATAATTGCCTTTGAACTGAGTGGCTTTCTCTGCCATTTCAGAGGACAGATGAGAGTTAACCACATTGCTGTGGTCTAAAGTTACATGTAGGCCAGACCAGGAAGGGATGACAGATTTCTTTCTCCTAATGGTGAATCAGATAGATTTTTACAACGGCCTAAGACTGATTCATGGTCATCATTATTGAGATTAGGTTTCCAGACATTTATTTTAAGTTTGAGGGCCTCAGGAAATACATTTTCTAAAGTTTTATTTTCCATTATTTGCAGTGTTTTTTGTTAATTAAAGAATAACTTTTCTTGTCTTTCCAAGGAAACTATAAGGCTGCAAAAAGGAGGTTCAGAAGTGTTCACTCACAATGTTCACTCCAGTTAATGTGAAGTGTGAGGCACACTAAGTAGGGAGTGTCTTGGGTTCAACACCAGTCTTTGCTCAGTTATCTGAGCTTAGCTGTGGGCACTGGAATTGATCTCAAAAGTCAAGGATGGACTTGTCTACTTTGCCACCTAATAATTCCTCGCAGGAAATCTCCTTGTGCAGTGACCAAAGAGGTCACAGCACAGGAGGCATTATTGGTCCATTAAGCCAACATTCAAAACCACTTGTTCTACTCCTTTTCCCCATTCATAACCTATTGGGGAGCCAGATTAGATGCAATTGAGATCCCTTCTGCAGTTGAGCAGCCAGGCTTATGCGTGAACAATCACTACTAGTGTGGGGGTTTCCAATTCCTGTCAGCAATAGTTCAGGAAGGTGTGGGATGTCTGACCGGGAGAGCAAAATGGCTCTAGGCCAGTATAGGTTTGGCTCTTTATTGAACATGTCTGTAACTTTACAAGTTTACAAAAAGTAAAACAAAGTACTGTATATAGAAACAAAATGCAACTGTGTCAGTGAAAGTGATTGTTGACTCCAACCTCTGAAACCTGACAGTCAGTGTTGAATACTATCCTAATATAAGTTTGTCTGTGACACAGCAACCCAAGTCCTCAAACTCATCAAAAATCTATTCACCAAGAATCAACCATAACCCTGACAACTAGTGAGATCCTTTCTGGTGCTAGACTAAGATATGAGGTTATCAGCTGGTTAGACTGGTCCCCCACTCACTGTCATTGGGAGATCTGGAGTACAGGAGGTACCTCAGCTACTTCTAATCTTGCTCCCTAATGTGTTAAGGGAAAACAATAGGGAATAGAAAGAGTTGTTTTGAGCTTTCGCATGTCGGACCAAAAACCCCTCCCTATGCTGCAACCTCACTGATCTCTGCACAAACACATTTCCCACCAGAAATTATTTGAGTTTCAATCACATTGTGATATCCAAAGTTTGTGAGCAGATTTGTAGCTCGGGTGCTTCACAGGAGGCTCCCAAATACTGAGGATGTCACCTAGACAAGGCACGAAACGTCTGCAACACAAATTCCCAGCTTAGCGAACAGAACCACAACAACATTGTGATATGTTGGGAAATTGAAGTAATTCTCTTGATTTGTTTTCTGACTCCAGATGAAATAGCTGGATTTTTGTAAAAACCCACCTGGCTCACTGATGTCCTTCAGTGCTTTGCCAACCCTCAATGTCTGGTGCACATGACTCGTGTCCCACATGTGGTTAAATACTAATGTCTTCAAAGCAGCAAAGGATGGACAATAAATGTGCCTTTGCCAGCATTACCCAAATCACAAGACCAAATAAATATTAAAAAGACTTAATTGTATGAAGAGATTGTCAAACACTCTGAAGGAGAATTGGATACATTTCAGTGGTGGACAAGCTGACTGATTGAGCAAGTGGGTCTTTGCAGTTTATGTCTTTGTATGTTCAAATTAGTTACCTGTTTCTTACATTAAAACTGTGAACATACTTTAAAAAGCATATTGTTTGGGGGCCTCCGAGCATGTAAAAAGTAATGTATAAATGTAAGTTTTTTTTAAGTTAGCACTTCTTTTTAACAGGTGGGAACTTTATAGTGATAATACGACATTGCTGAAGTGATGCCAAATGTCACCTGCCCCTTTAACTATTTGTCCCAATTTCCAATAAGCTGTATTTATTATTAGTGTCTGGTGTTTCTGTGCAAACTCTCTATATATTAGGTATTCATTTAAAGAGTAAAACAAGACAGTTCGGAGGGTGATTCTGCTCTTTGGGAAATTGTGAACTCTCAACCAATGATTGTCCACCCATCAGTTTTAGGCTTTCATGAGATTTCTGTCTTATAATTTAGTTTACTGTTTTGTTCTCCCAGTTTTATTGGTACCAGTATGGTTCCTTACCTGCACTCGTCTTTCAGCTTTAATACAACAGCTGAGACAAGGTCTCCTGTTCTGCACTGGTATTTGACTTTGGTTTGTGAGGTGTTTAGTTTTGTGATTTGATTACCTCCCACACATGGCAAATCACTGAAGGATCTACATGGACCTGAAAACCATATGCTGCCCTTCTACAATGTGTGCATTGTTTACAGTGCATCCTTTACCACTGCAGTCATAGGCACTGTTGTGCTCCTAAGGACATGTACCACATCCCTCCCTCCCCGGTCCTCAATCTGGCAGTATTCGCTTTTTTGTTAAATCTGTCTGGATCATTTAGAATTCAGTCCTCCCAAGAGGGTACTGGCCCTCTATCTAGGAGTCTTCAGGAAATTAAAGGTTAAAAAGCCTGCAGAACATTACTGTGAATGACCCAGATGAAAAAAAATTGCAGGCACATTTTAAAAAAAGATGTGTTTTCTTTTTAACACTGCTGGTAATTAGGTGCAGAAATATCTGAGCTGGCAAAATTAGGTGTTTAACTCACTTTCAGGAAGCATTCATTCAGGTGACTTAAGGAGATTTGGCCAGCATGGTCCTGCCACTCCTAACCCCTTCCCCTCCAACTCCCACCCTGTGCATCCTGGATGCCACAGAGACAGTACCAGTGCAACAGAGATTGAGTTGTAATTTTGCACTGTCTCATTCTGTCTCCATTTGTGCTTATTCCATGCACATCAAGAATATCACCGATACATATAGTAAGATACTTTATAAATAAGGAGTTGAGTGGGTGTGTTGCAGTGGTTGGAATAGAATAGCAACAAAGCACATGTTACTAGCAATGCTACTGTGCTCCTCTTGATGTCATAGACCTTCTGGTTCTGGAACAAATTTGGTAAGGGGATATGAAACATTTTAAATCTTGAAGGAGACCTTGTTTTTCCTTCTGTGCTGTAAATCATAGAATCATACAATCCCTACAATGTGGACAAGCCATTCGGCCCAACAAGACAACACTGACCCTCCGAAGAGCAACCCTTCCAGACCCATATCCCTACCCTATTACTCTACACTTATCCCTGACTAATAACCTAACCTACACATCCCTGAACACTATGGGAAATTTATCATTGAATCCCTACAGTATGGAAACAGGGACTTCAGCTTAACAAGTCTACACCGACCCTCAAAAGAGTATCCCACCCAAACCCATTCCACTACCCTATTACTCTACATTTACCCATGACTAATGCTCCTAACCTACACATCTTTGAACACTGTGGGCAATTTAACATGGCCAATTCACCTAACCTGTACATCTTTGGATTGTGGGAGGAAACCAGAGCACACAGAGGAAACCCACGCAGATACACATGGATAGTGGCCCAAGGTGGGAATCAAACCCAGGTCCCTGGTGCTGTGAGGCAGCAGTGGTAATGACTGAGCCACTGGTTGTTGGCATTTGATGCTTTAGTTTTAAGATTAATTTCCATGTCTTTGAGAGAGCACAACAAAGAGAGGGGAATCTTGGTGGGTCTTTACAGTTTGAATGAGGAGAACAAGCAGAATAGACTGATTAGAAAATCCTGAGTATAAATGTTGTATGGGCACACCGGCTCAGTCCAGTGGACGAGTGAAAACCACTTTCATGTCAAACTGGAAGATTGTGCTTTTTTATTCATTCATGGGAACACAGTGTCACTGGTTAGGCCTGCATTTATTGCCCATCCCTAATTGCCCAGAGGGCAGTTAAGGGTCATCCACATTGCTGTGGGCCTGGAGTCACATGTAGACCAGACCAGGTAAGGATAACAGTTTCCTTCCCTAAAGGATATTAGTGAACCAGATGGTTTTCCTGATAAGCAACAATATTTTTGTGGTCATCATTAGACTCGTAATTCCAGATTTTTATTGAATTCAATTCAATCTGCCACGGTGGGATTTGAACCTGCGTCGCTGGAACATTGCCTGGGTCTCTGCTTTAACAGTCCAGCAATTATACCATGAGGCCATTGTCTCCCCTTTTGTAGTTAACAAAATAATTGCATGTTAGCAACTAATTAAGGTTACATCAATATGATAATCATTGTTACAGATACGTTGAGGGCAATAAAGATGTTAAGTCCCATTTCTTTGAGACCTAAAGCTATTTGCTCCGAATTCAATATGACATCACCATAGTCGGTGTTGTGTCACTCCTCAGTATTACCCCTTTCAAACCTACATACAATAGTAAATGTGATATAAAAGCAAGGTGAGTACTTTCTTCAGCCTTGAACTGTTTATTTCTCATAATAAAGTCCTACCCTTGAGCCTGTTAATTTGATGTCATCTTTTTAAACTGCTGCTGCTTCCACTTATGTCTAATATTTAGAAGGAGTGAGAGAATGTGAGGGAAAGGAAATTAAAGACAAATAGAGGATGAGAGAGAAGATCTGTGTGAGAGAAAGAGAAAGAGAAATAATGACAAAAACATAGGGAGAGGAACAGACAATGAGGGAAAGGTAAATGCAGAATACCATAAGAACTAGTTGGACATGATGGAAAATCAAGTATTTTTGCCCTAGAAGTGGCACTCTTGCAATGACAAGTACACATGGAGAGATGAATATTTTTGGGGCCCCTGCATCTGCAAGTGAAGATTAGACAGTTATGATTTTCTCTGCCCTTAACAGTGAGCCAGCCAGCTGTCACTCAGTGCCAAGGCTGACATGTATGTGAAGCATTGTATTCCAGAAAAGGCAGCATGGAAGGAAAGGGAGAAGGATAGAAGGGAGTGTTGGAGGTGGGTTCACTTAAACCCAGGAGACATTTGGTCATCACTCAGGCCAAGCTACATGCTCAACTGGAAGTCAGTATGATTGATGTACTATCATGGAAGTTGCTTCAACAGGATACACTGTCCAATCTTTATATAATAATGTTAAGCAACATGAGTCAAATAAACATATCCACTGACAGGCATTACATTTTGTTAAAGAAGCACCATGTTGCAGAACCATGACAATAGTACATATCCTCCTGGGAATAGAATACCCTCTCCAGAGACAAACAGCAAAAATCTTTCTACAGCCTGTCCACAATAACTATCTCCTCTTTAGAAAAGTTGCCCAGGAAATTGCTAATGTGACAATTCTCTCCAAAGAAAATTCTTCCCCCATGAGTGGTCTCTAAAATCCATCATTGTGTTGACCAGGAGGCAAGAGTAGGAGATTCCAAATGTTTCTCCAACATGGTGCTAGCAATATTACCTTATTCCTTGTCCTTTATCTCAATCATTAATTATCTATCAGTTGCCTGTTCCAAAACTCTCCAATGCCCAAAAGGTCAATTTGAAGATATTGGAACACCACCAACATTTGAAATGTTAATGTTCATCTCTTCCTTGAAACATTACATGTTTTCATCTTGAATCCCTGTCTATCAAACTTTGGGAGTCAGCGAAGTGCAGAGATCTGAAATAGTGGTTACATATGAGTGTAATACATTCAGCATTGTGAAGGCTTACATTACACATGAGAATGTTGACTGATTTAATTGAGTCATAGGTATGTTTACTCTCATTTGAGATAAGGAGGAACTTCTCCAGCCAGAGAATGGTGAATCCATAGAATTCATGACCACAGATGGCTGTGGAGGCCAGGTCATTGAGTGTATTTAAGACTGAGATAGATAGGTTCTTGATACCAAGGGGATCTCCACAGCAGTGTTATGGGGAGAAAACGGAAGAATAAGGTTGAGAAACTTATTATCCATGATTGAATGGTGGAGTGGACTTGATGGGCTGAATGGCCTAATTTCTGCTCCCATGTCTTATGGTCTTATTCCGTAACAATCCTGAAATATTAGAGCATATAGTTGTGACAGAATTGTGAACGGGGTTGGCTTTAATGTTTTCATGTTAAAGTCAGTGAGTATTTATTAAAATATGCGCTTGGTCCTAATGAGGAATCTTGGCAGAAAACCAAGCATAGGAACTGGTTGGCCATTCAGTAACTTGAACCTATTCTTCTATTCTGAGATCCAAGGCTGATCTGTCCCTTAATCTCATTTACCTTTAGATTGTTCCCATTTATCCTAGATTTTCTGACTAAAAGAAATAGTTACTCTTTCAATTTTTATCATTTAACGTATCTCAGTCAGACCTGATCACAACCTTCTAAATTCAAAGCAAGGCAAGTATATTTATGCAACCTGTCCCCATAATTTAATCCTTTTAGCCCTGGTTTAGTTTTGGTGAATATGCGCAATATTCCCTTCAAGATCAATACATCTTCCTTGATGGGCAGGACTCAAAATTGAACACAATGCTCCAGATATGGTTTGATCAAAGGCCTGTACAACTGAAACAGAATTTCATGTCCTTATTTAGTGCCCTTATGTAGAATGTTAATATTACATTAGCTGCTTTGATTACTTTTGGTGGCTTTAACATCAGTTTGATTTATATTTCTGCACAACTTCTGGTCCCTCATGTTTGAGAAAATATTATTATTTGTCTTTCATCACTCCAAAATGGATGTTCTCACACACTTACTGCATTCAACTCCATCTGCTACAGTTTTGCCCACTCACTTGTTCCTTCCGTCTTTTTGTAACTGCTTACTCCTATTACACAAGTGGGCACAATATTACTCTCATTGTGAGCAAATCTCTTTAGTTGTGGCATTGTATTTGATTTACTGCCACATCCGAAAACCTTCCCTAATTAGCTGTGTTCATAAAAGAGGATTTTGAGGGAATTAATCCCAGTCCTAAAGTCTGCTGTGAAGAGATTTCAGGATCCAAAAGGATCATTGCTCAGATTTAATTCCCTCATTCTTGTCATTTCCTCTAGCTTTAGTTGAGGCCATTGAGGTGCAGCAGGCTTCACTTGTATCAGATGCAAATATAATGGCCAACCAGCTAAAGCAGTCAAAACATCTGGTACTGACAATAAATGTTTGATGTGATTGATTTGGTTTGAACTTTGTTGGGATCCACTTCAGAAAGGTAGCGCTCTGATTGATTCCGTTGGGATTTCCTTTGGAAAGAAACATGCGCCCATTGAAAAGATGTTCATTACATTTGCACCTTTTAAAGAAATGGAAATGCAGCGCTGTATTAGCTGTAGCATACAAACAATGGAACTGGAGCATCATGCCTCAATTTCATTTCCTGTTCCTACTGGTTTGTTTCAAACCCAGATAGAAGAAAGACAGATCCACTTCCTCAGCTGGACCCCTTTTAAAGGTGAACATGTTCAAATGGATGCATGTCCAGGGATACACTTGCTTACAAAAAAGTCAGCCGAAACATTAATGATGCACTGGCCCATCCACTTTGCAGTTGTCACAACCTAATGCATTAGAACACAGACTCTATCGACCCAACCTGAAAGCCATGTAATCTCCCGAAGTGACAACACAGCAGTTCAAAACATTAGGTGTGCCACAGAATGTCTGAATAGGCTCATTTAAAATGGCAGTATGTAAACTATTCTCAAATTGTAGTACAAGTATAAGTTTGGTGAATCTGCATTTGATACACTCCTACAAAATAGATCCTTCCTGGAATCTGGTGCTCAGAACTGAATGCAGTACACAAGTTGGGATTGAGCCACAGTTTTATACTACTGATGTAATTTTCTACTAACTTCTGACTTTCGGTATAACTTAATTCTAGCAACTTTGATGTTGCCAACGAGTTTACCAGAATAGCAATGAGCAGCATGAAATGCAAGTTTACTTTCTTTCAATCTCTCTTTTAAGTTTGCCTTATTTCAGTTACAGTTATTCTTTTAGCAATTCACCCTTGCCAGCAACTGATGCTCCTATTCTAGGTGTTTAGCTAATAATGAATCTGTCAACCTTTGGAGTCTGCAGTTTCTTTACATCTCATCCCATCATTGCTTTTGCTGAAACCACTGTCTCAGGCAGATAAACACTATCCACAGATAGGGCTTATGTGTCACTCTTACACCTTAAGCTTGTGTTTAGGGGACACAGCGGTTTGTTGAACTTTTCTGTTTTTTTCAGGAAGGAAGGCAAAAAGGTAAAATACCCTTTTAACTACAATGATTTATTCAAAGATGCATTTCAGCACACAACCTTGTGCACAGTGTGTCTTCATATAGACATTGTAAAAACATTTGTTAACATTTTTGCTTAATGGACTGTGATGCTATAATTAAAGGGACTGCATTTTCCTTGCAACAATCTCTTCAACTACACTATCTTTTAGAAGCCTCACTTACACCCGAAATGTGCCTATCCTATAGCATTGGTGCCTCATAATCCTCTGTCCTTTACTTTCCAATATTAACCTCTGACCCTAATTCCACACAGCTCAGCTCCTGAATTATTCTTTCAGACTGCTCCATGGAATTTGCAATCACAAGCCAAATACTTTAGGGAAAAGTGATTAACTTTTGAAGGATTGCTTTGGCTTGTGAGTCTAATGAGCAGTGATCAGTGGCAATCTGAGTGACAGTACAAGTAATCAACTCTGATTACTACAGTCAAAGGAGTGGTCAATCCTCAAAGACCTACAGCAAATGTACTGCAGACACTGAGAGTTTGTTCCACAAAACTGGCTGATATTTGCGCGGATCAACCACAGTCTGTGTATTCATTATCAATGTTTCCCTGGTAGATCCTAGGCCACTCAACATAAAGTGATCACAATGGTTGCATTGATCATTTGTGACTCAGAAGATTTTGGTTTCAAAAATCATTATAAAGGCTTATCCTATGACGATATTCCATTGAGGCACAGCGTAGTGCTGGTTGCTGGATTTTTTGTTTGTTTGAATAACACATTTAACCAAAACCACCACTTCTTTTTTGGAAAGATGTAAAAGATCTGTTGTCATTACTTTGAAGAAGAGCAGGGGAGTTTATGGCAGTCTCTTGGTCAAAACTTACCTGTCAATCAAAATCATTAAAAAAACCAATCATTAATGGCTGTCCAGTCATTTATCTCATTTCTCTTTATTAGCAAATTGGTGGCTATATTGTCAAACTGAGCTAGACGAGAACAGTGTCTATAATTCAGAAGTATGTTATTAACTGTAAAATGCATTGGAATGTGCTTAGGATGTGAATATGCACAATGAAATAACATCCAGATGATCTCTTTCAGTTATGTTGGGTTAGATATAATATTGGCTTGGGCAAATATCATAGAATCACGGAATTGCAACAGGCATGATAAGACCATTTGTCCCTTAAGTGTGTTTCAAAGAGTGATCCAATTAATTGTACTGCCCTGCTTTTCTTTTATTTGTTTACATGATGTGGGCATCACTGGCCAGGGCAACGTTTATTACCCATCTCTAAATGCCCTTGAGAGGCTGGGCAAGGGCTGAAAGGTGGTGGTGACCTGGGCATTCTTGGACTGGTGAAATCCACCAGGTTTAGGTACATTCACAGTGCTGTTAAAAAGTGATTTCCAGGATTTTGACCCCACGACAGTGAAGTAATGGTGATATAATTCCCAGTCAAAATGATGTGTGGCTTGTTTAGGAATTTACAGGTAATGGAGCTCCCATCTATTTGCTTGTTTTGTTCTTCCAGATGGCAGAAGTCACAAGTTTGGAAGGTAGTGTTGAATGATCCTTGGCGAGATACTGAAGTGCATATAGTAGATGGTACACTCTGTTACTGTACAAACATGTTGGAAAATAACATTCTTAAGGCAAAGTAAGTGTACCAGTCAAATGATCTTTGTTATAGATGATGTGGTTGGTGCTGGACTTATCCAAACAAACAGTGCACATTTCATCACATGCCCTAACATGTGCCATGTAGATGGTGGACAGGCTTTTGAGAGTTAGGAGATTAGTTACTCACTGCAGAATTCACAGTTTTGACCTGATTGTGTACCACAGTGTTTATGTGACTGGTCCAGTTCAATTTCTGGTCAACAGTGACCCCAGGATGTTGATAGTTGGGGATTCAGTAATGTTGCTGCCATTGAATGCCAAGGGAACAGGTTAGATTCTCTCTTATTGGAGATGGTCATTGCCTGGCACTTATGTGGCAGAAATGGTCCTTGACACTTATCATCCCAAGCATAGGTGTTTCCCAGGTATATGGACATGGACTGCTTCAGTATCTGCTGAGTTGTAGATGATACTGAGCATTGTGCAATCGTCAGCAAACATGTCCAAATCTGACTTTATGATGGAAGAAAGATCAGTGAAGGGTGACCGAAGTTGGATGGGACTAGACACTTCTCTGAAGAACTCTTACATTGATATCCTGGGACTGAGATGATTGATCTCAAACACCACCAACTACAACTTTCTTCCTTTGTGTTAGGTATGACTCCAGCCAGCAGAGCAGTATCCCCCAATACCCATTGAGCCCAATTTTGTTGGGCTTCTATGCTGCCAAACTTTGTCAAATGCTTCTTGTTGTCAAAGGCAGTCACTCTCACCTCACTCCTGGAGCTCAGCTCCTTTATCTATTATTAGAACAGGACTATAATGAGATCAGGATCTTAGTGGCCTTTGTAAAATCCAAATTGCGCATCAATCAACAGGTTATTACTGAATAAATGTTACTTGATAGCAGTGTTGATGCTCCTTACTGATGATCCAGAGTAGACCAATATGATGATAATTGACTGGGATGGGTTTAGAAACATAGGAGCAGGAAGAGGTCATTCAACAATTTGAGCCCGCTCCGTCATTCTAAATCATGGCTGATTATCTATCTCAATGCCATATTCCCACGCAATCCCTTGATGCCATTCATAACTGGAAATCTAGCAATATGTCGTGAACTTACTTCATGACAGAACTTGCACAGTTCTTCGGAATGGAGAGTTCCACAGATTCACCACTCTTTGAGCAAAGAGGTTCCTCCTGATCTTAGTTCTTTCATTCTAACAACAAGATCCCCAGTTCTATGTCCCATAGCCAGTAGAAGCATCCTTTCTGCATATCCTCTGTCTGTTCCTTTACGGATTTTGTAGGTTTCTATGCGTTTGCCCCTTATTCTTCGAATTGCTGGATAATACAGACTGGGTCACCTCCCTTTCTTCACATAGAATGTTCTCACCATCACATGAATCAACTCGATGAAACTCAATTACACTTCATCTATGGCAAACATCTCCTTCCTTAGACAAAGGAACCAGAACTGAATGCAAAACTTCAGGAGCAGTCTGACCAGTGTTCTATACAACCAAAGCAAGAATTCTTTGTCTTGTGCTCAAGTCAGTTTGTGATGAAGACTAACATTCTCTTTCTTTTCTGAATTCTTATTGTAATTTATCCGGCTGTTTTTGGACAGGACATACCTGGGCAATTTCCATACTGCTGGGTAATCGCCAGTGTTGCAGCTGCACTAGAACAGCTTGGCTGGGGGCTCAGCTAAGGCTGGAACAGTACTATTGCCGTAATGTTGTCCGGGCTTCCAGCTGTTTCTTAATATCATCATGGAATCAATCAAATTTGGTGAAGACTGGTATAGTTGCCATCTCCATGTCATCCACTTGGCACTTCTGGCTGAAAATATTTGCATGTGCTTCAGTCTTGTCTCTGACTGATGTGCAGAGCTTCCCCATTACTAAGGAAAGTTTGTGAGGCCTCCTCTTGTTCATTGTCTAATTGTTTACCATCATTCACAACTAGATGAGGTAAGAATACAGAGCTTAAATCTGATCTGTTGGTTGTGGAATTGTGTGCTGCTTCTGCTGTTTGGTATGTATGTAGTCCTGTATTGTAGCTTGTGTTAACACCTCATTGTGTTGACATCTCATTTTTAAGCATACCCTCATTCAGTCTTCCTTGAGTGAGGACTGATCGTCTAGCTTGAGTGGGGGAGTGGGGGAATGCTGGTCTATGAAGTTACAAGTTAAAGTTCAATAGAGTTCTCTTGAGGGTCACAGTATCTCATGGGTGACCATTTCTGAGTTGATAAATCTGTTTGAATCTACTTCATTAACTAAGCTGGTAGTGCCACACAACCTGATGGAAGGTATCCTCAATCAGAAGACAGGAGTTTGTCGCCACAGGAACTGTGGGGGGGGGGGGGGGGGGTCACTCCTGCCAAAACTGTCTTTGCCAAATACATGACGAGCAGGTAGATTGATGAGGATAAGGTCAAGTAAGTAAGTTTTCCCCTCTTGGTTCCAGAACCACCTGCCACAGAACTTGTGTAGAAGGTAAGTCATTTAGTTTTTAGGCTAACTTGCTCATAGTGGAGCTCAGTCTGATGTCTTGAATTGGACATAATAATTTGCACTGGCAATCTCATCAGTTCTTCTTTGTGATAGTGCCACCTGAAACAACAGTCAGAGCCTCAGATTAACATTACTCCAAAAGATTGCAGGTATTCAGGACAGAAATTGGTGGGTGTCTGTCTGGACTATATGTTCAGGTCCTTTGAAACAGTCTTGAATACATGACTTCTGCCTCAGGGATGAGAGAGCTAACTGTTGAGCTACAGAGAATCCCTTGCTTTTGATCCTAATCTTGTAGTGACTGGTTCTAAAGTGGCACTGGATACAGTCTCTTGAGTTGATGTAGTGTTGAAGTTAATGAGTGAGAAGAGGGAGAAAAATAAATAGCCAGTCCCCCTACTCAGCAAAGTGAAACGCCTCCGATTAGTGAGAAAGTTTAGCTGATTGTTTTCCATCATTTTTGATTGAAACTGTCAGTTTGTCAGGTCACCAAAGGTCGCTGAGCACTCATGGTATTAACTAGAATGAGAAATGTGCCAACATGGAACATTGGCACTAGCTGGAATCCAATTGTGTCCCTATCCAAAAAGCTAATCCTAAAATTATAGCTTCATCAACCTGGTCACAATTAAGCAATCTCCTTCCTTGTAATCGCAGTTGCCACATGACACATTAAGACTCCCACTGATGGTTTCTTATATTTTCCACTAGCAATTGGCCTGATGGCAGGCAGTGGGCTGATTTAATGTTGATGTAAATTACATCTTAAAGAGTTAATGGTGGATTTCCTTGGTGAAACCAGCCTGCAATTTACCTGGATAGAATTACTGAAATCTCTATTTACTACTCTGTTTGTGGGATAGTGGAGTGGTGAGGTACAGGCACTTAGCAATATAGCTCACACACAAACCTTGTACTTACATTATTCAGACTATGTTACACAATATTTGATTATCCCAGGAGCCAATTTGCCCTAAAACCATTAAAGTAATTATAGAGTAAATAAGGAACAGATTTCCTTTTCTCTCTTTCTTTAATTCTGATGCAGCTGGTCTTCATTCTTTGTTTTCTTGTGAATTATTACTGTCGAGCAAAGCAAATTCTTGTGATATTGTAGAGTATGTAATTTAACTGTTCGGGCTCTGAGCAACTTGCTTTATTCCATCCAATTGCTTCCCTCCTCACTTCTAGTTTATGCTTGGGACAGTTTAACAAGTGCAGAACCCCAGAATGCTTGTTCAAGTGAGTGTTGTTCAGTTATCAGGACAGGCAGAATTCATGCAGTATATTCTGCAGCAAAGAGATGGTTGTGGGATGATCTAATGGAGGACTTTTAAATTAAGAAGGTATTTGTTTTCATTTGTGGGGAAGATCAAAAGCAAGAGCCATAAATATAAGATGGTCACTAACAAATTTTAATAAAGAATTAAAAAGAACAGTGAGAATGTGCTAGCTGTTACCACAATGAGTAACTGAGATGTTTTTAAGGGGAAAGTGAGGTGAACACAAGTGAGAAAAACATCGTAGGATATGTTGATTGTGTGAGAGGAGACTTGTGTGCAACATAAACTTAGGCATGGACCTGTTGGACTGAGTGGTCTGTTACTGATCTATACATGCTATGTAATTCTATGTTAGCATTCTGTTAACCCCAATTCTAGCAAGTCAAAATATATCCTGTTATAAGACACAATTAAAATTCACTATTACAAACTGGAGCACAGAGGCTGCTGAATGGTGTGTTCCCTGGACTGCTTTCTGAGACATACTGTTGTCATCTGTAACAGAGCTTTCAGTGAGTTTGGGGGAGATTGAGCTAGTGTTGATGAGAAGTTGAGAATAGATCGTTAGTAATGACAGTGCATGACTGAATTTGAGAAACACTATGGTTTACTGTTATGCTCCAATATACATTCTGGCCAAGCCAATGATATTGGATTGAGATTGTGTTTTCAACTTGTTGCTTGTCTGATATTTATTGAGCTGCTACAACAATCACAAACATTAGGCTGGCCAAATGACACATTTCTCAAGAGACATTGGCTGTCATTGTATATAACTCTGCTTCGGAGTTCACTAACAGTTGTTTCGACACTGCGGAAGCCAGTTCAGATTAGGCTGTTAACTAATTAACTATGTATTCTCAATTACAGTTCTGACAGCATGCTTCATTTGCATTTAAAAAAATTGAACAGGCCAACATCGTTCCTGAAAAAAATAGACATTTTTAGATATTGTCTGTTCTCTGTTCCTCTCCTCAAGAGTGAGAGAAGCAGTGAGGTATGGAAGGAAGCTTTTGTGGAAAATAAAGGCATTGACAGTCAGGTAGAATGGCTGGTTCATGTGCTGTAGCCTTTATAAAGCTCTTAGTAACTCTTAAGTGTCGGGGTCTTTACTTTTATGCTCTCTTCAGCTTATGACTTTCTTGTCCATTAGAGTGAATAAAGAGGTCAGGGGTGGGGAGTTTAATTATGGAGTTTGTGCTTGAGTACAAAAGGCAAAACCCAATCAGTGCCTTATGCAGAGGTACAGTCCCTAGGTATTAGCAGGCATCCTGTATCTAACCCATGTAGAAGTCTGGCAATGAATTTTGTCTGCACTGCAATTGAACACGAGTTTGTTCTCACCTGACGTTTACACATATGCAGCTTCCAGCATATGTCAGCAAATAGACCTGTCGCTGCTGCTGGCCCCAAGGCCAAGAGACAACAAGACGAATTGTGGTGTCCTCACCACAGTCCCACCTTGAGTCAACTAAGGCTAGTTTAGGTGAGATTTAGTAGAATTGCAAAACAGTCTCAAGGGATTTACTGCTGTTGCTGTGTGTATCAGGACATACTGAACTTGGCAATCTTCTTAATCTGTATGGCATGGGACCATAATGTGCTCTAATCCATCAATCCATGGGTTGAATCAATGCTTTGTAATGTCAAGAGTCGATTTTTAAAAATTTGTTCACTGGATATGGGTATAACTAGCCAAGCCACCATTCATTGACCATCCCTAAGTGTCTTTGATAAGATGATGGTGAGCTGCTTTCTTGAACTGTTGCAGCCCACAGCTGTACTGTTAGGAAGGAGGTTGCAGGCTTGTGACTCAGCTTCAATGAAGGAACTGCAATACAGTTCCAATTCAGGAAGGTGTAAGGCTTGGAGCGCAACATGCAAGCTGCCCTTCCTATTCTAGATGGCAAAGGCTTGTGTTTGGAACAATATGCTACATTTTAATCATGTTGGAATGGTGGACTCCAACTTGTTGCCAATCTACAACTGTATCCTTGAGTGGAATTGTGTGAAACCCCCAGAATTTGGAAACAGGGCAAGCAGGGGCACTTAATTATACTGCCCCATGTCAGCACACCTCAAAACCACAGACAAGGTACACAAATACCCGAAAGATGTAAAATTATTCTTCTAAACAATTAAAGAAAATAATCATCTGGCAAAATGCCAAGAACTGACCCTCACCTGATGTGGAGGATCAGATGTAAGGGGCAAAAAGGAGCTGATTTTCTACTAATTAACATCTAACAATCAAAACCTTTAGACCTAGAATGATAGACCCTGATCTCTCTGACAATTCTCTTGTCCAATGAGCTCATATTCTGTGACAGAGAGTACAGTGCTCTATGGATTTAGAATAACAGTTTTGTTTTAACAGTAACAATACTTAATGATAGAATCTTGTGATGGATATCTATGGTGAATGATGTAACTATTGACTTTGCAGTGATGCTGGATACAATTACAAACTTACAGTAAATCAAATAAACCATTTAGGCCATTTCCCATTAATAGATTTGACTTCAATGCAATTTTGCATGTCTTTCTCGGTGGTTTATCTTACTTGGGGAGAACAGATTCACAGATTCCACCAGTGATATGAATCATTATATTAACTTACTTTTCATCAAGTCATCATAAGGTGAATTGATGTGTCCCTTGATTGCAGGCCATTCATATTTGTCGGCAATCCCCAAAGCTAATTTGTTGCTGTGTTTTTCATTTTCATATTTAAATGTTACCCCAATCTTCTACCTTCCTGAAGACTATCTCTGAGCTGGGGGCTTTCCCCTAAAGAGCTTAACTCATGCTGGTGTGCAGCCCTTTGAGGCACTGGAAGCTCCTTGTACCTCATCGTCTTCTCACATGTGAAAAATGGTGACTTGGATGAGGAAGCAAAGAACTTTCAAAACAAAATCTTTATGATATTGTACAAATCCACAATACCACAAGGTGTAAGCAATGTAACACAAGGGTGTTTTGTTTCCAGTTAATTATGGTGCTTTGTATAGCAATGTCTCCATGTAGACTCTTGTGCTAGCCCCCCTGTGGGAAGTGGGAATCTCTTGGTGTTTTGAGAAATACCTAAAAAGGTGATTATGTCTAATTTATGCATTGCTGAATATATGTTTAAATGATATGTTAGCTTGGGCACTCTTTCAATTTATTGGAATTAACACTGAATTAAAGAGACAGCTTCATGGCAGTAGTGGCATGTTATTGTTCCTTTAAGAAATAATCAGATACAGAGTTAGAAGCATGTTGAACAATGTCAATCTATGGATTTCTGTTAACTTGCAGGGAACTGATGATCATCACCTCAAAGCGAATTAGAATTTAAGCAAGCAATTGAAAACCTAGTCTGCAGAATTAATGTATTCCAAATGTGATTTTAACCTGGTTCTGTTGGCAGTATTCTCCTTCCTCTCGTCAGAACGATATAGGATCCAAGATGCAATCTAGGTCAATATTTCCTGTGCACTACTGAGAGAATGCTGCACTATTAGAAATGGCTATTATGGTATGATTTAGTAAAGAGCAGGGAATACACATGGTGCCTTGGCTAACATTCATCCCCTACACAAAATTGATTAACTGGTCTCATTTGCTGTTTGTAAGGCCATGCTGTGGTCTGTTTGCCTATAAAACAAAACAGTGACGACACTTCAAATTAATTCATTGGCTGTGAAGTGATTTGAATTGCTCTAAGGATATAATAGTTCTTACTTTCTTCTATAACTTTGCTAGGCATTTGGCTTAGTCTGACTGAATTCAATGATCTAACATTATGCATTCCACTATGAATTGCTTTTCAAACACTTGATTAGTGTTTATTGTTAGGATATGCAAGCTTCTGAAAAGATTTCTTTTATTACCCCTCACTGGTTACACTTGAGAAGGTTATGGTAGGAAGGATCCCATGTAGGTTGAGTTTAGGTAAACTGTTTTAAGTGTACATGCACGTCTATGTAAAAATTTAAATGCCCTATGCGCTTAAACTAATATGCCATGCTTCATGAAAGAAAATTACAGGTATCGTTGGTTGTAGATTAAAAGAAGATTGCAGAAATACGAAAAGGCAATTCCATGGAGAAATTTGAAAACAAGAATGAGACGATATAACTTTATATCATTGGCAAACTTACGTACATTCTTGCATACATTTTCTTCAGTCCTCTCAACTAAGTCATTGATACGCATCCTAAACAGCTGGAGCCCAAGCATAATCCATGTGATATCTTACTAGTTCCTGCCTGTTAATCCTAAAATGGTCCATCTATTCCTACTTTATTGATTAACAAATCCTTAATCCAAGTTATTATACCGAAACCATGAGCTCTAATTTTGTGTATTATCCTCCTTTATATTTTATTGAAAATCCAAATACATTGCATCCACCGGTTACTCCTTATCTGCCTAAAAGAATGCTACAGGTCGCTCTGCTATGTGTGTTTTGTTAACATGAATTTGCTGTCACACGACTGACGAATTGAGGACACTGTTTCTAAAGTACACACTTTCAAGACGTGTGTTAACTGGAATGTGATTACATCACCAACACCTTAAGCACTGTATCTAAATTGTGATTTTTCTGTAATGCGGAGTTGCACATGAATGCAACTGTCGCATTATAGAAGAGCTACCTGTAATAGATTTGTTAAATATTGATTCCCTCCTATAATTTTGTGTTACATTTGCCCAAATGATTTTCTAAATGCTGTGTTGCCACACCCTAAATAATATAGCATTGCTGAGAATCTAATAAGGCCCCAAACTGGGAAACTGACCATGAGAATTTAAAAATAATTAATATATATTTTTGATAACATATACATGTAATACTTGTATAGCTGTACAATATGCCAGATGCTTTGGGGACATTCAGTGCAGCCTAGCCATCAAATAGATAAATCATTGCTTTAGATCTGTCCTGTCAGAGCCAGGGTCAAAATCCGAGCAGCTGCTTTGTGGATTTTCTGCTCTAAGTCTGGTTGAAGAATCAACAGGAAAAAGGTAGAATCCTTTTTTGCACCACACTGTCAGGTTCCATATTTAATACCTAATTCTAACTCCCTACCTCCTTTCTGAAGCCCTCAATAAGCTCTTATTTGTTATGTTGCTTGTCTGACATCCAATGATAGATGAGGAGAAATATCCTCCACCTAAACTGTGAACAGTGTAAGACCAAAAGTATTGTCATTATTTCCCACCAAGAATGTTGTTTCCTTGCTAGGTATTCCTTTCCCCTTTCTGATCACAGTCCCAGTTTGAACCAGACAATTTGATTCTGAGCTGAGCCCAACATTATATCTATTCTGTTACCACAATCATCATTTTTCCTCTAACATCATTATCTAGCTTTCAGGGGAGGTAATGATATTGTGCTAATGTTTCTAAACTAGAAGGCCAAGCTAGGTTCAAATCACACCATGAACTGATGGAATTTAAATTCAATTAATAATTCTAGAACTGAACACTAGTCTCAGTGATGATGACCATGAAGCAATTGTTCGTTGTTGCAAAAACCTAGCTGGTTTGCTGATCACCCTTGGGGAAGAAATCTGCCAACTTTAACTGGGCTAGCCTACATGTAACTTCAGACCAACAGTTAGGTGTTTCACTCTTACCTGACATCTGAAATAGCCTTGCAAACCATTAAGTTCAAGGACATGACTCTATTAGAGAGGGAAACAAATGCCCTTCTTGGTGATATTCATATCACATGAAAAATGAACATGGTCCTGTTTGCTGCTGTAAACCATATCCATGACTTTGTTACTCCCAGACTCCAGTACTTTAATGGCCTCCTGATCACCACCTTCTGCAAACTGAAGCAAATCTGAAGTTCAGTTACTTGTATCCTCAGTCTTCTTTATCTATTATCCCTGTACCCCCCCCCCCCCCCCCCCCCGATCTTTGGTTCCAGCAGTACGGCAATTCTGGGATCTTTAATTTAAGGCAAACAAAGGGCTAATTCACAGAATATTTCAGCAGCCACCTCAAGATCAACTTCAAGACTCTGGAAGGAACAAGAGAAACAGAACACTATCAAGAAATAGTGAGTGAGAAAAGTAATAGCTGTGTATGTTTATATTACATGGTACAATACTTTTGCACTGATTAGATATAATGTAGCACTGGATTATTAAGCCTGTCACCATTACATGCAATACTCTAAAAAAGCCATTAAACCCTTCTGTTTTCTGTCCTGAGCCTTGGCCTCTCAAATCAAAAATGAAAAATGAGGCCCATATTTGTCATGCACAATGTCAATTTGACAGACACAAGGTTCTCTCTGGAGTTGGAAAGAGAAACCAGAAAGTATTGTTCCACTTTTAAATAGACGTTGAGATGTTTACAACACAGAAGGAGGCTATTCGCCCCATTGTGTCCGCACAGGTCAACAAAGGTCTGATTTCCTGGGCATTTAGATCATAGTCCTGGAGGCCATGGCAACACAAGTGAATATCTAAATACTGCTTAAATGTTATGAAAGTTTCTGACTAAACCACTCTTCAGGCAGTGAGTTTCAGACTCTGACCACAGAATTCTCCTCAACTCTCCTCTTAGCCTCTTAACTTAAATCTATGCCTCCTGGTTATTCAACACCCCCCCCCCCACCCCCTTTAATAAGGGGAAATGTGCCTTCCTATCTATCTTATCTATGCCCTGCATAATCTTATACACCTCAATCAGGCCCTATCTCAACCTTCGATTCTCGAAGGAAGTCAAACCCAGCTGATCCAATCTGTCCTTATAGCTCAAACTATCCTGCCCAGGCAGCATCCTGGTAAATTTCCTCTGCACACTTTCTCATCTAACCGTATCCTTCCTGTAATGTGATGACCTGAACTATATACAGTGTTACAGTTGTGGCCTATCCAGTGTTTCATAAAGTTCCGGCATAACCTCCTCACTCTTGTCTTCTGTGTCCTGGCTAATAAAGACAAGTATACTATATGCCTCTTTAACCACCTTATCTACCTGCCTTGCTATCAACTGGCATCTGGGGAAATGCATACCAAGCTTCCTCTGATCTTCAGTACTTGTAATAATATAACAATGTAATCTGTTGCCTTGTTAGCCGTCCTCAGGTACATTGCTTCCATTTGCCGTTGCTGTTCTCAGCTGACTAGTTCATTGATATCCTCCTGCAGTTTAGAGTTATCTTGTGACCTGTGACCAGAGAAGATTTGAAAATTACTGCTTAGGGTCCTCCTATCTCCTCCCTGCCTCCCTTAACAGCCTGACTTACATCTCTTCTCAGCTTGCAGATTTATCTACTTGTAAGGCTGCTAAATCTGTTGGTAACTCCTTTCTCTTTATGTTCATTTCTTTTAATATTTTACAGCCTATCACCCTAATGTCTTTCGCTGTGTTGTCTTTATCCATTGTGAAGACAGATGCGAAGTGTTCGTTGAGCATTGTGTCCGTGTTTTCTAGTCAAAAAGGATGGCGCTGGAAAAGCACAGCAGGAACAGGAGAGTCGATATTTCGGGCATAAGCCCTCCATCAAAGGCTTATGCCCGAAACGTTGACTCTCCTGCTCCTTGGATGCTGCCTGACCTGCTGTACTTTTCCAATGTTCCCTATGTTCCCTTTTTGACTCTGACTCTCCAGCTTCTGCAGTCCTCACTTTCTCCATGTTTTCTAGGTCCACCCAGAGAGTACCTCTATGTTGCCTACTCTTTCCCTAATTATTCCTTTGATTTCCATGTTTTAAAAAAAATCTTTGAGTTTTTCTTTACCTGCCAATGCTTTATTGTGTACTTTTCTAATTTTCTTTTTTAAGACTCTCCCCTCACTAGTTATATTCATCAAGGGACTCTGCTGTATTGAGCCCTCTGTATCTAACATAAGCTTCTCTTTTTTTCTTTCTTATTCCTAACCTTTATGTCCTTGACATCCATGGCCTTCATTCCTTGCTTTGTCTTTGTGGGAACATATTTGCCCTCTGTTCTCACTATTTCCTACTTGAATGCCTCCCCCTGCACTGATACAGTTTGATCTGCAAGCAGCTGCACCAAGTCCACTTGGGGCAAATCAAACCTTTGTTTAGTAAATTCCTTCCAAGTTCATCCTTCTCCTTTTTCTATAACTATCCTAAATCTAACTGAATTATGGTCAATATTTCCAAAATGCTCCCAAACTGATACACCTTCCACCTGCCCAGGCTCATTTCCAAATATTAAGCCCAGAACTGCCATCTCTCTTGTTGGGCTTTCTATTCACTGACTAAAAACTTTCTCCTGGATGCAATTTAAGAATTTTGTACACTCCCGACCTTGCACACTAAATATCCCACATGATATGTCTCTAGTTAAAATTTCTTATTATTTATTTTATACTTCTCTGAAATTTGATTCCATATTTGATCCTCAATCTCCTGACTGTTTGGCCAATGGTGCACACACATTAGTGTTTTTTTTATTTCTACCCATATAATCTCATTTGATGGTTTTTCCAAGATAAAGTCACTCCTTGGTGTTGTATTTGATTCCTTTATTGATATTTCCATTGCTTTTCTACAAACACTTGCTTAAGCTGCAGGGTGACCACATCTTGAAGCATATTATCCACGAACCTCTCAGCCTCGTGAATGCACCATAGTTCTACTCAGATAGCACTCAAGCTGCAAGGCTGAGATCTCAAGTTTCTCAAGCTGGAGACCAGTGGTGTCCTGGATTTCCCACATAGTGCAGGATGTGCAAACTATAGGCCTGAGCTCCCCCAGACATACCTTAACTAAACTGAATATGGACCCATGCTTTTAATTTACCCTTAGTTTTATTTATGAATTGGATAAATCCAATTTGTTTTATTTCAAAAATGTACTTTATTCATAAAAATATCTTTAGTACATATGTAGTCAATGAAGCAGTTTGGTTCTGTACAGTAGTATAAGAAGAAACAAATAAATGTTGGAGTTTGACTCTGTCCAACAAACAAACTTGTACAAAATCTTATTTACATTAGTTTGAGCACATGAGGGGCGGACTCTCATTTAACTTTGACAGAAAGAACTCAGACCAGTCTTTCCCCACTATACCTTGGGGCAGCTGCTTCAGACTTTAGTGCACCCCTCAGCACATAGTCCTGGACCTTTGAGTGTGCCAGTCTGCAACATCTGGTCGAGGTCAGCTCCTTTTTCTGGAAGACCAACAAGTTTCGGGCAAACCAAAGACTGTCTTTCACAGTGTTGGTGGTCCTCCAGGTGTAGTCAATGTTTATCTCTGTTTGTGTCCCGGGGAACAGACCGTAGCATCCTGTGTCATGGAGTTGCTCAGTACAAACCTCAAGAAAAATCACTGCAACTTTCTCCAGACCTCTTTAGCAAAGGCACATTCCAGCAGGAGATGTGTGACAGTATCTACCCACTGTCTCCGCAGCTGCTTCAAGGACAACGTGCAATGGTGCAGAGAGTCCAGGTGTATATTAAGGATCTCAAAAGTAGTGCCCTTCTCACTACCAACCAAGCAATGTTTTGATGCTTGTTGGAAGGTTCTGGCAATGAGGTATTCTGCCAAATGACTTTGACAGTCTGCTCAGAGTACAACCCGACAAGATCCAGTCTCTCCTTTTCCCACACGATCTCGAGTATGGTACATGCTGACCACTTCCTGATGGACTTGTGGTCAAAAGGGTTTCTCTACACTAATTTCTCTACAAAGACCAGGTGATACGAATGGTCCAGCTGCTTGCAGCATTCTGTGGCAACAGGCCAGTCCCATCCTTTGCAACACCAGGGACAGGTAGAACTTCAGTAAGTAGTGACTACTTGATATTTGTGTACCAAGGGTCTTGTTTATGTCCTGAGTCCTGTTAGAGTCTGCCACCTGTCTGTCCATTTCTCTGCAAGGGTGCTCACCTCGCTCAGTCCTCTCAATGAATGCTGAAATTGTCCTTGAAAGTTTTTTTTTAATTGGTTTGCAATTAAATAGCTCAGAGAATTGCTCATTGTGTGTTAATATGATGGATGAACAGAAACTGATTCAAAATGCTGACTGTTGCAAAATTCCACACACGCCTACTTCACCTCCCAGAGGAACATGTTTATGAGGGGAATAATGCAGAATTACCCTTGAATGTTGGCAGCAACTAACACTTAAAGATTAAAAGGAAAAGCTGAGTGTAAGCCAGCACTGAATTGCAAACAACTCATTCAGAAGCATCAGGAAAACGAGTTGTGAATCCAGTGCAAAGCTAGGCTGAAGATTGGCAGATGTTAATTTCACTTGCGGTGTTTAAGTTCTTTCAAAGCAAAAGCTGGAGTATGACTGTTATTTTTATATTGTCAGCATGACAGCACCTGAGAAATAAATTCAGTGTTAATGAAACCATTTTATAAAGCAGGCTACCATCTTTCAAATTAAAAAAAGGAACACTCTGGCAATTGATGAAACCAGATGCCAGGGTATGAAGACCATAAATTGTGAGATTTATTCTCATGAATTCAGTAAATTGAATTATGCTATTATTGCTTTTGTTGTTACGTTGAGCTGATGCCAATACTGGAGTGTATAACTTTTCTATTTCTACTCCCAGTGAATGTATAACAAATATAAAGATCCTTCTATGTTGTCCCATTACCCACTCCCAGGACAGATGCAGCATGGACTAGATACAAAGTAAATCTTCCCCTCCACTGTCCCACGCCAGTGTGGGTGGGTGTCACATTAGGCACAGTGCAACCTATAGCATCCCGTCAAACAATCGAGAGTAAATCCAAATCAGTGTGTCTGTTCATTGATGAGTAAAGTGAATATGATGGGGTTCATATGTCATTGCTGCTCTAATGCCTCTTGGTGGCAGGAGACACAGGGGAGACATGTTCATGTTGCTGCTGCCACATTGCTGGCTGAAGCTAGACTTTTCAAATTCGCAAGAGTAACTGAAGGGTGGCGCTCTCTTTGCTTCCAATAGACCTCTAGGCTTCCACTTTGTAACTCTGTAAACCATCACAAGTGAGCTTGCCTACTCTTCATAAGGTGGGTGGGGTGGATATCAGGAGTGAAAACTTTATCCTTTTGGAATATCAATATATTTGCTTGGATGTTAGCGTAGGCTTTGACTGGGTCTTGGGAACAAATAACAAAACAAAGTAGCTAAAAATCTAATCTTCAGGCAAACTGATCAAAAGTCCTCCAGACAAATGTAAACATAATCAGTTATCAAATGAATACCCTAGTTACCATGTGCCTGGTTTGATTCAAGATGTTACACCTCAAGGGTCCTGGATGAAGGACTGTCACTTTAATTCTTCCCTTTCTGGAGCATTTATTTTGGAATGAACACATTGAAACACTTTGAGCTAATTGCTGCTGAATTTGCAGTTTACAATCTGATACTTTAGCCTCCATCTGCCCAAGGCAAGTAAGATGAATCCACTGGAGACAGCTGGTACATCACTGCAAGAATATTAAACAGGGACTGAGCAATGAAGAGTGAGAGGATCAAGGGCAGGAATGAATCACAAAGCAGTTCTTCTCACAAAGACTAGTAAAACCTGTGAATCTTTCCCAAGTAAGTGTGGTATGTCCGGGTCAATTAAAATGTTCACTACTGAAAACAATAGATTTTTTGTTGGGAAGGGTATCAAGGGATGTGGTTCAGAAGCAGACAATTAGAGTTGAGGTGCAGATTAGATTGAGTGACGGAGCAGGTTTGAAGAGCTGAATGGCCTCTTTCCATTACCTCACCAGCAGAAACAATTAGAACATAGAACAATACAGCGCAGAACAGGCCCTTCGGCCCTCGATGTTGCGCCGACCTGTGAACTATTCTCAGCTCGTCCCCCTACACTATCCCAAAATCATCCATGTGCTTATCTAAGGATTGTTTAAATCTCCCTAATGTGGCTGAGTTGACTACATTAGCAGGTAGGGCATTCCATGCCCTTACCACTCTCTGAGTAAAGAATCTGCCTCTGACATCTGTTTTAAATCTATCACCCCTCAATTTGTAGTTATGCCCCCTCATACAAGCTGATGTCATCACCCTATGAAAAAGACTTTCACTGTCTACCCTATCTAATCCTCTGATCATCTTGTATGTGTCTATCAAATCCCCCCTTAGCCTTCTTCTTTCCATTGAGAACAGACCCAAGTCTCTCAGCCTTTCCTATCAAGACCTTCCCTCCAGACAGTTCTCTGTATCTACCTGATTAAATCCTTATAACATTTTAAAATTCAATATATCACTTCTCAATTTTCTGTATGCAGGAGAATACAAGCCAAGATATGCATCATCATTATTTAAAGAAACTAAACGCTTTCTTGCTGCTAGGTCAGTTTCTCGCATTGCCACAACATGATTTTCTGAGTCCACCTGCTATCTTGCCTACTGGGCTCCAATAAATTCTCACTGATTTCAGACAGGAACTATGTAAAACTAAGAGACTGTGTTAGCCTTGAACACCTCCAGACCTGAGGGTCACAAATCTGCCAAAATACTCAACTTACCTCTGAAACTCGTGCTATCTGAAGCTCTGAAACCAGCTTAGTCTCTGCAAACAAACAAGTTCTGAGTCATATCAGGGAAACAACATGGAGGTGAGCGGTTTTCAGAGAGAGCTTTGGTATTTTCTCAGATTGGAAATGTTTTGTTAGCCCATGAAGAATATAACCATGATCTCAGGCCATTGGTCTGCCACTGGTGCAGGTCTGCAGTTGGTATATGCACTTGTCTGGCAATGATATAACGTTAGTAGAGGGTTACCACAGATACTTGTCTGCCACGAATACGGTTTTGGCCCTGGAGCAGGGGTAGCATTTGTGCTAGCCTGGCAGTGACACAGTCTAGGGTTAATAAAGATCAGTTACTAATAGAGGTTTGAATTGGTAGAGTTCAGTTAATGATCCTGGACTGCCAGTGGTATTTATCCTGTATATGTACAAACCAAGGATTGGAACTGACTTGCTACTGATGCAGATCTGGCATTGACTGAGGTTTGCCACTGATAACAGGTCTGTCACTGCTGCTGCTCTGGCACTGATACATGTTTCCTTTTGGTACATGTTGATAGTGTTGCATATTTGCTACTGAAACACTTACAGGCCTGGGATGAACTAAGACTGAAACCGACTTGGCATTGGACTGTTCTCTTATCAATCTGGCCCTGATCATTATTAAAGACATTCTATCAGCACACAATGACCTGCCCTTGTTCTTCTGACTTATAATTGTGTTTTTTTTCTCCCTCTAACCTCTGCAGACGTGGATGAGTGCCAAGTCCATAACGGAGGTTGTCAGCACAAGTGCATAAATACCCAGGAATCCCATTACTGTGAGTGTAAACCAGGGTTCCGGCTTCACACTGATGGGCGTACCTGCATTGGTGAGTATTGCACATACAGACTGACCGTATTTAATTGCAAATCTCTGGCAATCTGTTATGGCTCTGAAGCCCATTCCTATCCAAGTCAGCATTCCTCCCCAGCTTGAGAATCCCTCCAAGTACCTGGGCATTAGGTCATCAAGATCACTTTTGAAGTGTTATTATTCCCTTTCTACTCTTCTTACACTGATGCCATGTTGTTAACTTGTTTCCTATGGTGTCCTAACAGGTTTCTCCTATTTCCATCTTAAACACCACATGTAACACACTATCTGCATTTTACTCATTCACTAGCCTCACTGTCCTGGCTTTTTGTCCATTGAATGCATTTATTCCATCTTTCCCCTATTTCATCTATTCCTTCAGACCAGGCTTGAAACTTTTACTCAGATACTGATCTGCTCCATGACTCCTATGTGCTATCTTCCATCATTGCTGTTTGGTCTCTGGTGCAAGTTTCTATGTCTCACCTTCTCCCTTTCTGCATTTGAAAACTTCCTTAAAAACCTTTTAAAGCTCTTTTGACCCCAGTCCCTGATTCTCTCTCTCTTTGTCTTTCTTTCCTTTTGCCCAATGTCCATTTTTTTTTCCTCACAAGATATTTCTGACATGAGAAACCCTATATGAACACTTGCTGTAAATTAACTGCAGTTGCCCAGTTCCCTTCTCATGCAGTCTCTTTGTTCCTGTACCATGGTTCTCACTATTTACACAAGACCATAAGACATAGGAGTGGAAGTAAGGACATAATGCATGCTTCTCACCAGCCTTTCTGTTGTCAAATCATCCATACTTTAATTGATTAGTATTATTTTTTAATGAATGTTTATAGAGGTTGATCTGTGCCCACCTCAGATAGTGGGAGTCAGAGGTTGTTAGCTAGGGTGTGCAGCCCTGACTTCTTCAGCTCACACTTCCAATGGATATGGCTTCCCTCTGTGAAAATGGGATTGTAGAATTATCTTAGAAAGGAAGCAAAGGATGTGCTGATTGGGTGAGATTAACTAAAATTGGCAGATGCTTCTATGGAGTATAAAAAGCTATCATTAACCTATTGGGCTGAATAGCCTGCTTCTGCTCTGTATAATTCTACATATTTCTTTCTTGTGTGCTTACGTTTGTAAACATTTGAAATGACCAATTATGTTAAATAATTTTATTATTGTAGTTCAGTAGTTAAATAGTGACATTGGTTCCTAACATGTAGTTTGAATTATTACAGAGCAAACACAATCCTCAGATACTCTTGGCAAAAGTGATTGAGAGAGGGCGACTGTTATTATGTTACTCCCATTTACCGCTGCTCATTATGAGAGGAGTTGTGCTGAGTACAATTGTACCTAGTAGAAGAAAAGTTCTTTCCAAGCCCCATCACATTCTGCTGTCACTTAGAGGGCCAATTCCTGCTGGGTTGGCAGACACTGTATTGACCTTTGCCTCTCATTTTGAGCACAATTATGCAAGTGATAGAAATGGCTGTGATTGAGGAGGAAAGTTTGGAAGATACGATGGAGACTGAATAAATACACCAGGTTTTAATATAGCAACAATATAACTGGAAGGAGCCCAGCAAGCTCTGAATATGGGCCAAAGCTAACTTTGGATCATAATCAGGCTTCTGCCCAGTTTCAGACGATGCTGTCATTAGTGATGACTGAATTACACCCGACTTAGATTTTTGCAACTACTTGATTTCTAAAATGTTTAGCTAAAATCTGGTCAATGTACAGATACAACATGAGTCAGCTCCACATGTGACCAAGATCCAAAACCAGTCAAAAAGTTGAGCTGAACTCTGCTACCAAGGTGATCTCAGCTCTGCTGTCCATATTTGAACCTGGTTGCTAAATATAGGTACACAATACTTTATCCAAAATGCTCAGGACCAGCTGGTTTTCTGAATTAGAGAATTTTTCGAATTTCAGAATAAGTGACAGTCTGATGGTGACATTTTTAAAAATCTTACCAAAGAGCAGACTCACTGTGAGGCCCTGAAACAGAACTGAGGCCTGCCAGTGCTGGGCCATGCCCCCTCCCCACCCCTCATGTCGCATCTGAGTGATATGCATTGAGTGGGTGTGGAGTTGGGTTAATTTTTTGCATGCGAAACAACCATGTTAATGACAAAAAAACTTCACGAGAAAGCTTTTGGTTTTCAGATTTCGGAATTTTGGATAAAGGGTTGTTGACCTGTACTTTGAAAATTGAGAAATTGGAACCAAGCTCATTAGATTGATTTGTCACAGTCACATATCTGTCAAGTTTGGTGGCCTTATTGTGAGTTTGATATTGTGCTCACCATATTTTACACCACAAATTTAAAAAAAACAGCTTGTATCTTAATTGGAAACATAGGCTGTTAGGATACGTAGTCCCTTTGCATGCACTGGGATTATTGGAAAACATGTTGACTGCGGCATCAGCTGTGACTTTGCAAGGAGCACTCAACCTCAAAGTCAGGTTTTGGGTTTGAACCCTTTTCCGGACAACTTAAAGTCTAGACAGGCACTCAGGACTGTATTGTGGGTAGTGCTGTGTTTCATGTGAGACATTGATCTGAGGTCGGTCCTCTCATCATTTGAAATATGTACCAATGTCCTTATTAATATTTATTCTGAACTGACATCTCTTTAACAAATTGACTGGTTGTTGTCAGAATTGACAACAATTGTTATTGTGGGACCGAAGTGGGCATATTGAGTGTCATATTTCTGACATTACAATTGGCGCTGCATCTCATTGTTGCAAAACATTTCCAGACATCTTGAGGTCATAAAAGATGCTCCAGGAATTTAAGTTCTTTCTTTTAAGTTTATTTAACTTGAAAGGAATTTGAAGTGAAATAAAAAGGAACAGGTAACTCTCAATCACACAATTTATATGATTACAAGTTAACATTTACCACATTGAGTGAAGAACTCTTAGACATTTTCTCATCACCTATAAATGAATCTATTAGAACCTTCCTGACCTACTGAAATCTAAAAGAAAAAAAAGGTGACTTCTGTACAGAGTAAAGGTGGCATTCTCTCAGCCCAGGCTGTGCAGATAAAAGCATTCTCATGAAATGATGTTGAAGATTGATGAAAGAATATTACACTTTAAGATGTGGAGTGCACTATTTTCTTGGCTGATTGTTTGCACCTTTAAGGTAATAAAATCTAATCACTGCTGAATAGACACTGATGCCATTCAGGTCTTCGTTGATCTTCTGGACCCTCATCTGATATTTCTGGAGTGTTTCTTCATTTCCTCCATAGCATGATTCAAAATGTTCAGTGTGACATTTGCTCTATGTACCATATTTATATATGGACGTTATCAATCAATGATTCTGAACTGTTTTTTTGTGGATTTGCCAAGTTTTAATGGGCACCCATGGTACTGCTTTCCTTGCTTTATACCCTGGAGGAAATAATTTTACTCTGCCCTCCCCAGAATCAGATTGGCTCCTTCTGTGACACCCTTCCTGATTTCCATTGAACTTAACGGAAAGTTAAATGGGGCAAAGCACAAAACTTTAAGCTTATTTGATTCAGGCTGTTTCCTGCTGTGCAGCTTAGTTTAAAATTAGATCGAGTGTGTCAGAGTACCGTTGGATCTTTTACACCCATCTGAGAGAACCTATTTCTGCATCTCACCCAAAAGTTGGCATCTCTGACTGGGCTTCTTGGAAAACAGGTTTGATAGAGAGAGGAGAAAGTGAGGACTGCAGATGCTGGAGATCAGAGCTGAAAATGTGTTGCTGGAAAAGCACAGCAGGTCAGGCAGCATCCAAGGAACAAGAGAATCGACGTTTCGGGCATAAGCCCTTCTTCAGGAATGATAGAGAGTGACGTGGGACATGGCAGAATGGAAAGGGACCTGGGAGCTAACCTGGGAGTTAGAATCTTGAGGAGTGGTAGAACAGTAATTATTTGGACTACCTCCAGTAGAAACCTTCGTTGGAGATTTATATAATGTTCTGGGTTGCATGGATTTAGTCTCTTTGAACCAGCAGGATTGCCACCCTTGTCTTTGGCAGCACGTTATGCATGGAAACAAAATACCAACACACCAAAATGGGAGAATTCACCTCTGTATTCATGAACCATTGATGCAGAAAGCCCTGATACCATAAATGCTTTCTCTCCCCGTGCCGTGGAATGATGTTTATTTGAAAATGTATTAAAACATGGCTCTTCCACATTATTTAATGCTCCTGTCACACTAACAGGCTAAAGTGTGTATGCGTGTGTGTATTGATACTATTCTGGTCAGTCCTTGAGCCAGCCCCTGAAAAAGGCAGCTACGTTGAGGGAATTGGGTATTGAAGTAGCTATGTAGTGTTCCGAGCTGGCCCAAAGCATGCTCTGTGGTTAGCTTCAGTTACTCTTAATGGGCCACTTGGACTGTAATCTCACCGGGGTGGGGGAATGTCAGGGAGCCTGCCTGCATCTAATAATATTTCACAAGAAAGAAAAATAATCGTGGTGTAATGAAAGTTAAAGGTTTCTTTTGGAGATGCTTATTTAAACAGAGAACAGGAGCTGAATGGCTTAGGCACTAAAATAATAAAGCTGCCTGAAACTAATTGTATCCTTTCAAGGATGGACCACTGTGATTCACAGTGAGCTTTTAAATGCCTGTTGCTGATGGGGAGCTGCAACATAGCAATAATCTTCCTGCCTTTGCCTCTGCTACACTTGGAAAAAGTGAACATGGCAGATGCTGGAGTGTCAGAGTCGAAAAATGTGGCGCTGGAAAAGCACAGCAGATAAGACAACATCCAAGGAGCAGGAGAGTTGATGTTTTGGGCATAATCCTTTCATCAGGAACGTGCAGGGGGAAGAGGGCTGAGAGATAAATAGGAGCTGGGGTGGGGGTGGAGCTGGAGTGAAGGTAGCTATGATTGCGATAGGAGGATGGACATGAGGATTCCTGCATCCACCTATTGCCTTCCTAGCTACCTTCCCCCCAACCCCAACAGCACCCCCCCTTTATCTCTCAGCCCCCTTCCTCCTCCACATTCCTGATAAAGGGCTTAAGCCCGAAATTTCAACTCCCCTGCTCCTTGGATACTGCCTTACCTGCTGCGCTTTTCCAGCACCACACTTTTCGACTCTGTTACACTTGGGCATAAGATACTCATGGGAAGGGGTGGGATAGGCATCTCATACACACATACACGTATACACGCAGACATACACGCAGACACACATACACGCAGATACACATACACGCAGATGCACACGCACGCAGACACATATACGCAGACACACATACACGCAGGCACACATACACGCAGACCCACATACGTGTACACATGCAGACAGACATACATGTCGACACACATACACAGAGACACACATACACGCAGACACACACACACACGTCAAGCCCATGTAGATGTCCAGTGACCTGCCTACTTAAGTTGTCTTCCCATCTCCAGGCCACTGCTACAAGGACTGGAAGATTATGCCGTACTTCTCCATGGTTTCACCCTTCCCCTTTCCTCTATAACTATCTTCAAACCAACAACTCCCCAAGATCTTTTGTTCCTCCAACTCCAGTCTTTCACGAGCTCCTCATTTTCTTCACTTCACTGCTGCCAATTGTACTAGCAGCTGCTGAGCACTAAACCTCTGGAATTTACTCCCGAAACATTTTCTCCTTTCAGCTGTCCCATAAAACTTATGACAGATTTTGGCCACCTGTCCTAGTATCATCTTATCTGACTTAGTGTCAAATATTTGTTCAATAATTACCTCTTTGGAGCATTCAAGGTGCTGTATAAGTACAAGCTGTTCCTGCAATTAACCAGTGGCTCAGTAGGTACTGTTTTCACATCTAAGGCTGGTGCTCTGCTTAAGTTGAGTCAGCATCATAGGGTAATGCCCATATTCCCATAAGCGAGGCATCATTTGCAGAGATAGTAGCCCTAGTAGTCAGAAGCTTGTGGGTTCAAGTTTCTGTTCCAGAGATCTGTGTGTAACAGTCAGGTGGACACTGTCAATGTGTATACTGCTGCTATAGGTTGAGAGGGCATTAGGGCCTTGTTAGGAGAATGGTACAACCTCAGAAAGTGATTGATGGTAATCTACTTGCAAAGCTTTACATTCAAAGTTGAAACTAGACTGGAGAGACCATGTCTGCGGAGGACTGAATGGTTGAGCAGATAATCAAAAGTTACTGGAGATGCCAGAGGGCGTGAGCCTTGTAGAAGCTTCTGATTAGCCTGATAACTGAGTAACTGACTGTCTGCTCCGGACTGTTGAGTATGCTTGCTGACCCTCCATGCAAGAGTAAGTGATGGACAAAACCACTTGCTCCCACCATCCCCGGCTTCTGGTCTCACTAAATATTTGGACTGGGAAGAGATGGAGCATGAAATTAGCTGATCCCTGTAATTGAAGAGCTTCAGGAGATGAACATTCTTGACGTGTTTAGCTGATGAAAAGACGCCTTCAATGTGACAAGTGAACACCAGACCACAGCTTACTGCTGATCAGCACATTCCTGGCCCCATGCTCAAGCCCTGAGGGACGTTGAGATTTTAAAGATATTCATGGTCCGTTGGACCTACACTCCAAGTGGAACTGAATAGGTGCTGACAGCTGCCTGTCAGAGGGCAGTGGTTTTAGGAAATTGGCAGAAAATAGATCTAAAGTTGAGGAAACTTCTCTTGTCTTCCCTCTTCTGAATGTGTTCTGGATTCTGGGCTGGAACGGTGGTGGTCAGTTTTATTATTTGGAATGAAGCTCTGTGCATCAGGTACATTGATTGGGCTTTCACTGATAGGTGTTATTGCATCTTTTACATGTGTGAGTACAGTCCATTCCTCACAGATATATTCAGACTATGAGTTTTGGCTGGTTGTTTGACCATATAGGCCTTTACTGCCAGGCTCAGTCCAATTCTTACCTGAGATCTACTAGTTGCCTTTCCTAAAGAATCACAAGAAAATAGACAGGAGTAGGAACTTATTCTTTTCCTCCCATGAACACAGGCCATTGTAACATTCCCAACTGAGGCTCTCTGTGATGCCATCTCACTGGCCATACACTCATCCTGTAACATCTGGATAAAAGGACACCTACGTCAGACTTCTACTTATTGACTTTAGTTCTGCCTTCAACACCGTAATTCCAACCAAACCCATCTCCAAACTCTGAGACCAAGGGCTCTGCTTCCCCCCTCTGCAACTGAATCCTTGAATTCCTGACCCGCAGGCCACAATAATCCTCAACAGTGACGCCCTGTAAGGCTGTGTACTCAGCTCTTTACTTTACTGCTTCTACACTCACATAACTGTGTGGCCAAGTTCAGCTCTAACTCCAGACGTTTGAATGGACCTCTCATACATTAACGTCGATGTTTCTCAGCACCTTCTCTGTTGCTGTAACAGTATACTGAGGAACCTCGATTACCTGAAAGACATGGGCGGGGTGTATTTCATTTGGTTAATCGAATGCTGGATAATCGTTTGCCGCTGTCATAGTTTAGCCAAGCATCAGGACCTTGAGATCTTGTTCGGATTATCCGAACTTCGGATAATCGAATACCAGATAATTGAGGTTCCTTTGTATTCTGCATTCTGTTCCAGTGCCCTGAGGGACTTATGTAAGTAAAGATTTGTCTGGTTAGCACACAAAACTATATTTTTCAGGTGTATCTCAGTACATATATGAATAAAAGACCAAACCAAACCAAACCAAATCAAAAGATTTGAGACTTCCAAGAATGCAGGAAGGAGACAGAGTGCTTGGTGTTGTGGTGCAATGATAACAATCTCTCTTTCAATGTCAACAAGACAAAAGAACTGATCATTGACTTCAGGAAGAAAGGGGGAGGACACATGTTTATCTACATCAATGGAGCTGAGGTGGAGATTCTAGGAGTGATGATAACCAACAATCTATTCTGGACCTCCCATGCAGAGGCGACACTCAAGAAGGCACAACAACGCCTCTTCTTCCTCAGGTGACTTAGGAAATTTGACATGTCCATAAGGACCCTCACCAACCTTTACAGGTGCATCATAAATCATTGTATCTGGGTACATAATGGCTTGGTATGGCAATTATTCTGCCTGGGATTGTAAGAAACTAAAGAAAGTTGTGTGTACATCTTAGACCATAACGGAAGCCAATCTTGGACCAGCACTGTAGAACAAAGGTCAATGTCATTACCCACTTCACCAGGGTAAATGTTCTCTGTGAGCCCTCACGCTCACTCCATCTCTGCCACCCGAGCCATCTCTCCTCCAACACTCTCACTATTGCCTCCAACATCTTCCCTCATCCCCTGTGACCCAACCTGCCACTAATCTAGCAGGCCACCTACTCTGTCTACTCGCTCGCTCAGATTTCTCCCCACCTGCACCAAAAGTAACAGCTGTGCCATCTAGTCCCATCCCCTGTAATACCTGTCTCTTTCTTATTACTGATGGAGAACAGGCAGCAATAGGGCAGAAGAGTCAAGATGGTGGGCTGACCAACATTTGGCTCCTCACCCCTTAGATGGAAAGCATCCTGACTCTGACCAGTGGTTGACTGACCATGTCTAAGTCCCTGAACTGGTATTGGAGGCTACCTTGATTTACAATGCTGGGATCCTTTGTCCCTTGTTTTGACAGGGGCCTGCTGACAACAAAGACAAGCCTCCTGTCTTTGTGTCTGCTGCATGGCACAACAGAAGTGCCTGGTGGTCTGGCTGAGGGAGCAATCCCACAAATCAAGGCAATGCAAGGCAGGGGTGCTGGAAGTATCCAGATAGGTTCAGAGTGCGTGAGCGAGTGCTATGACAGTGATCGAGGAGTCTGGAAATGCAGCTTGATCCAGTCTGTGAGATGGGTGCATGTCTCTGAGTGTACAATATCCTTACAACTTTACAGTCATTGTTACCGGTGCAGCCTGAGGTATAGCATTGAGAAACGGAAGAGTCCTGGAAGTGGATCAGAGGAGTCTTGGAAGCTGACACATGTTGGATGCCAGTATCAGGGGACTTAGAGTGTGTGGGGCTGGAGTCCATGCAGCATAGTAACCGGTGTCCAACGTGGAAGCCCTTCAGAGTAAGCGGTGAGCTAAGGTTCCCAGGTAGCTGCTCTGATCTCCATATTGCGCTTTCTTGACATCCATCTGTTTGGTGCCTCTTGTAAGATGTGAAGCCCTAAATTAATGAGGTGGTTGACAATTTATTGACAGTTGCCAAAAAGTTTGTCATGCCCCTTGTCAAAAGATGATGCAAGATGCTCCCGTGTCGAGGTAGGCCTTGCCAGGTTTCACATGTGATTTTTGCCACAAATCTCAACGTAGTCCATGTCGCTCAAACTCCTGTATGATTCCAGTCTTTGTGTCATCCTCACCATTTGCCTTGTTTGTAGTACATGTACCTTTGTCATCCAAGTCATTCATATATATTGTAAATAATTGTGGTCCCAGCACTGATTCTTAGAACAATTTGCTAATTTCAGTGTGCCCTCCTGAAAGTGCCCTCTTTATCCCAACTCTATGTCTTCTATTAGTGAGCAAATTCTGTATCTATGTTAATATACTACCCCAAAACCATGGACTTTTTTTTTAATTGAGTAGCTCAATGTGTGGTACATTATCAATGCCTTTGAAAAAATCCTTGGTTCCCCTTTATCTATTCTACTTGTGAAACTCTTCAAAGAATTTTAATAAATTTGTCAGACATAATTTCCTGTTCATGAAGCCACACACTGCGCCTGTATTTCTAAATGCTCTGCTAATATATCCATTATAATAGACCCTAATGCTTTCTCAATATCAGATGTTAAGCTAACTAGGTTTTGGTTATGTTTTATTGTCTTCTTTCATTTTGAATAAGGGTGTTACATTGGCAGTTTTCCAAACCTCCAGGACTTTACCAGAATCTAAAGATTCATGGAAGATTACTACCAGTGCATCTGATTTCTCCGTAGCTACTCCCTTCAATGTTCTATGGTGCATCCCATAAGGTCCAACGAACTTCTTGGATTTGGCCCCATTAATTTCCCTTGTACCTTTTCTGTGGTGATAATTATTGTATTTATTTCCTCTCCCCCTTTTCCCCTCTGATTGTTTAGTATTTTTGGAATGCTATTTGTGTCTTCTACCATAAAGACTGATGTTGAATGGCAGGCAGGCCATTGATTAGATTAGATTACTTACAGTGTGGAAACAGGCCCTCCGGCCCAACAAGTCCACACCGACCCGCCGAAGTGCAACCCACCCATACCCCTACATTTACTCCTTCACCTAACACTACGGGCAATTTCGCATGGCCAATTCACCTGACCTGCACATCTTTGGACTGTGGGAGGAAACCGGAGCACCCAGAGGAAACCCACGCAGACACGGGGAGAATGTGCAAACTCCACACAGTAAGTCGCCTGAGGTGGGAATGGAACCCAGGTCTCTGGTGCTGTGAGGCAGCAGTGCTAACCACTGTGCCACTATGCCGCCCACATGGCCTATTTCTGCTCCTATTTCTTAACGTTCTTTGTGATGAATAAAAGGTCAACATAACTTGTTTGTCCTGCACTCTTTGCTACTGTTAATAAAGCCTCGGATACTGTTTGATTTCTAAACTGTTCTCTTAATCTGTCCTTCTACCTTTAATGAATTCAGAAATCCATGCTGGCTCCCTTACTTAATCTGTATTTGTCAATGTGACTTTAATCTTGGACTGAATTGTTGTTTCTAGAGGTTTCCTAACCACTGAGGTTAAACTGAATGGTCAATATTTGCTTTGCTCATCTTAGCAGTCATCTTTAAACAACGGTACAATATTTGCAATTCTCCAGTCCTCTGGCACCACCCCTGCATCTAAGGAAGACTGGAAAATTATCACCAGTGCCTCTGAAAATTCCATTCTCACTTCCCTCGGTATCCTTTGATATATCTCAACCAGTTTTGTCAAATTTAAATATTGACAGTGGGTACAGTATTTGTTGCTGAGCAATTTTAGACCTCATAGCAACTAAGCTTCTTCCTCTCTCCATAAGACCATAAGATATCGGAGAGAATTGGCCAGTCGGCCCATCGAGTCTGTTCCGCTATTCTACCATGGATGATATGTTTCTCATACCCATTCTCCTGCCTTATCCAATATCCATTGATCTCCTTACTAATCAAGAACATATCTATCTCTGTCTTAAATACATTCAAGTACATTCAGTGACTTGGCTGTCACCATGGCTCGCACAGCTTGTTCCTCCTTAGTAATGGCAGATGCAAAATATTTGTTCAATATTTCCGCTATGCTGTCTGCCTCCATGCACAAAATCCCTTTTTCAGTCCCTAATTCGCTCCAGTCCTCCTTTTTTCACTCTTCTACAATCTATATGCCGAGAGAAGACTTTGGAATTTCATTTTATGTTAGTTGCCAGTTTCATTTTATACTCCTCCATTACTTATCTTATTTGCTTTTTTACCTTCCCTCTGAACATACTATATTCAATTAAATTTCGACCTGACAACTGTCATAAGCAATTGTTTCTTCTTTATCATAATTTCTATTCATTTTGTCATTCAGGGAGCTGTGGATTTTACCTTTCCCTTTTGGAAGAATACACCTTGGTTGTGCCTGAACTAGCTTTTTGAAGGTAGCTCATTGTTCAGCCACCATTTTTCCTGCTGACCTTTAACCTTGATTTGTTCAATCCGAATTTATCCTTAGACTGAAGTAGATTTTCCCCAAATATATTTACTCTGGATTATTGATTATCCTTTCTCACAGTCACCCTAAACCTTTTGATGCAGTGATCACAATCACCCGTACGTTCACCCTTTAATGCTTATCTACTTGACCCACTTCATTCCCAGGAGCCAGGTCTCGCAGTGCTTTGTTTATTGTTGAATTGGAAATTGTTATAGAAAGTTCTCCTGAACGTAGTCAAGAAAGACTTGCCCTTCTTTGATCTTTATAGTAAAACTATCCAGTCAATATTTGGATAATTTCCCTCAGGCTTAAAGTAACTTGCTTCAAGTTTTCTTCCCTCTTTGTGAATTATGTGCCATTTAGCTGATGTAAACATTGTGCTCACATACATCAGTTGAGTAGCCATGTATTATCTTCCAGATCTGTCTCTAAGCAATCTTTATATTTTCAATATTTCACCAAAAACAATTTCAGAAAATACTTCTCAGCTTCAAGATTGATTTATTTGCTCCAGCAGTTGAAGGTAATGTGTTACTGAATGAGCTGTGTTAAATTACCATTGTGCTGGAATCCAGGCACATTGCAATGATTGACTTACATATTTTACAAGTGGTTTCTGGCAAAGTTCCTGTGAATACTAATTGTACCGGATCGGAATGTCCTGTGGTTATTGGAGCTCATGAAGTCTGAGTATTCAGAGCTTGTCCCCCCACCACTTCAGTCATGCATCTCAGAGGTCATTGCTCCCTGTAAAGGGAAGCAGGGGAAGAGATGACTGCACTGGCTGTGAATATCCATAAAGGATGGAAGGGGCACTCTATCAGACATCTATCATGTTTGCATCCCTCCCAAAGACGCCATGGATGACTGTGTAGTGGCCCCATGGGAATTCATCCCAATCAATCAATCTTTTCCCTCATTATCTGAATCCAGCAGAAACCAAATGATGGAGCAATGCTTAAGCGTATAATCTATGCTGGCACACCCAGTGCAGAACTAAGGGAGTGCTACACTCTCAAAGTTGCCATCTTGCAGTACAACATTAACTGAGGCCTCATTTGCCCTCACGAGTAAACTTAAAATATTCCATGTCCATTATTGGAAAAAGAACAGAGAAATTCTGCCTGTGTCTCCTGGCTAATGTTTATATCTGAACTGGGAACACTAAAAGCAAGTTGTTTATATTGTTGTTTATGGAATCTTACAGTGTACACATTGCCTGCCTCATTCTCGACATTATAATAGTCAGTATCGATCACAACTGCTTAATTTTGTGGAAAGTGTTTGAAACCTCTAGTGCTTGCAAAATGGGCTCCATAAATGTGAGACTTTCTTCATAAATATGAGCCCTTTCTGAACTGCTTCATTTTTTTTTAGCATACATTATGCCTCTTCTTCTTGCTACTCCCATCATCCTAATCCTACAATTATGCTAAAGCCCTTCTCTTAACTTTTTGTAATCTATTACCTCACATAATTTAGATGAGATTAGATTCCCTCCAGTGTGGAAACAGGCCCTTCAGCCCAACAAGTCCACACCGACCCTCCGAAGAGTAACCCACCCAGACCCATTTCCCTCTGACTAATGTACCTAACACTCTGGGCAATTTAGCATAGCCATTTCACCTGACCTGCACATCTTTGGACTGTGGGAGGAAACCGGAGCACCCGAAGGAAATCCATGCAGATACGGGGAGAATATGCAAACTCCACACAGACAGTTGCCTGAGGCTGGAATTGTTGGGGATAACATTATTGAACACTGCACCTATGTACTCATCAATCTCAAATCAGGTCTAATTCTAGACACGAGGAGAATGTAGTCCTTCTTTGCTGAAGATTCATGGATTGAGATTATGGCATGTGTATCAATAAGAAAAGTTACTGGTCTTGTATTGTTAAGATAGTGCCAAAAATAGTCTATCAATTTGCAACTTCTATCATCTGATTTTAATACTTGTGACTTTCATGTACTAAAATAATTTCAAAAAATGAAGAAATATTGATTTGTGACGGCTGCAATGGTCACTTGACCAGGTTGAACCAAATTCAAGAAATTATCAACAACAAAATTGAGTCTTAACTGAAATTAACCTGTTACCAAAATGTCTGAAGCCAATCATTCAAATATGTTTTTCCTGTTTGATTAACCCTTCTTGATGTTTCACATATTGAATGGAAATTGCCTGCAGATTGTCCTGTTCATGAAAAGTAACGAAGCCAGACATAAGAATACACAAAGGGAATGCATTTTAAGCAACAGCATTTGAAATGGAGCAGAGGAGAGAAAATGGATTCATTACTGGAGATTGGAAATCTTACTCTTGCCCCCTCCCTGTTTCTTTCATCCTCTCAAAGATGGTGTTTGAGAAGGTAAATTAGAAAGATATACATTAACCAAGAACTCAATGATATCTACAAATTTTGCCAGTTCTGAGAATACAAGATATCAATTAAACAATCGTGGTCTTAGGTTAAAACCTAACCCATTAAAGCATCGAAGGACATTTTAAATTGCCTATCATCGATCTTTCTTTTTGGACAGACTTCCTCCCCTTTTTAAACTTCATACCTGTCCTTATGTGTGTGTGTTAACATGTTTAACATTTTTTTGGGTTAATAAGTAGCCAAATACTTTTTTCGCTCAAGAAAACCTTGTAATTATCCTTACATTTGATACTGGTGAAATTTTATTGAGGTTCAATATAGCTGTGTTCTGAAAGGAACTGAATATTTTGGTTCTGGCTGACCAAGGAAGTTATAAAGAAGAGAGCTGATTCATCCCTCCTTACTTGGTTGTAACAGTAGAACATTCCCCCATTTGTTAATTTAATTAAGATGCCAACCTGCAAGACTTACCATTCCTTCAATATGATGCTCAGACATCTGGTAGTATATTTGCTAAGGATTGTTATGGATCTAAATCTGCAGTGTGGAGGTCATGAGTTCATATTCCCCCAATCTAGATATGTTGTAAGCTGAATTTTGATTAAATCCTGGTCATTTGTAGGCTGAAAACGGATAATGTTGGATGAAAGTTTAGATTTTTGTAAAAACCAACGATAACCCTTAGGCAAGTAAACCTGCTATCCCTATCCTCTCTGATCCATAGAAGCTTAATTAAATGCCTTCTGAGGAGGACTAGCGAATAATTGCCAAAAGGATTTCCAACAGCTTCCTGAGGTAACAAGGACCAGGCAATAAATGTGGTCCATATCCTGACAGCAAGTTTTAATATATTAAAAGCAAACAATGGAATAATGCATTTATTATTGATATCACCCAGTGTAGTTTAGGAACTTAGAAAGAGAAATTTTCTCCACTATTCAGTTAGACCAAAGCTGCTCACACTCCTTTGTATCTCAACTTAAATATTTCAGCGATGTCAGGAAACAGTTGTCTAATGTAGGCTGGGAACGTAGACTAAGGGGAAGTTCAGTGGATGAACAATGGCAGACATATAAGAATATATTTCATTATATCAACAAAAATTTATTCTGGCACCAAAGAAAGATTCTATGAAAAGGATGAATTACTTGTGGTTAACAAAGGTAGTCAAGGAGAGTATATCCAAACAAAAACAAAGGCATACAAAGTGGTAAAAACAAGCAGTAGGCCAGAAGATTGGGAATTTTTAGGAACCAGCAGTAGATGACTAAAAATCTAACAAAGTGGGAGAACGTTGATTATGAAAGTAAATTGGCGATAAATAGAAAAACAAACAAAAAGAGTTTCTATGGACTTATAAAAAGAGAGTAGCGAAGGTGAGTGTGGTACCCTTGGTAGATGTAACTGGTAACAGACAAGTGGCAAATAATGTAAATCAACATTCTTCATTGATCTTCATGGGAAGAGGCCAATATAAACTTCCCCAAGATAACAGTTAAGCAATGTGCTAATGGGAGTCAAGATCTTGTGGAAGTTTCTAACATGAACAGCAAAGTATTTGAAAAAATGTTAATAGGACTAAAGACAGAGAAGTCTCCAGGACCTGATGGCCTGCATCCAAAGGTTCTAAAGGTTCTGCAGAAGTAGTGGAGGTGTTAGTCGAAATAATCCAGAACTTGGTGGATTCTGGGAAGGTTCCAGCTGATTGAAAAACCATGAATGTGTGGCCCCCATCGTTCTAGAAGGGAGGAAGTCAGAAAGCAGAGCATTATAGGTAAGTTAGCCTCACACCTGTCACTGGGGGAATGCTAGAATCCATTATTAAGGAAGAAATACCTATCCAATTCCTCCACCATTTCTTTGTTCCCCATTATGACTTCTCCAATCTCACTCTCCAGTGCCCAATGCCCACTTTTGCCTCCCTCTTATCCTTTAAATATCTAAAAATAAACTTGCTATATTTTATATTACTAACCAGCTTACCCACATAGTTCATCATCTCCCCCTTATTGTTTTTTTAGTTATCCTCTGCCAATCTTTAAAGGCTTCCTAATCCTCTGGCTTGTATGCTTTTTCCTTTGCTTTTTATGCTTTTTCTGATTTCCCTTGTCAGCCATGGTTGCCTCATTCTTCCTTGGGGTATTTCTTCTTCCTGGGGATGAATTTCTGCTGTGCCTTCCAAATAACCCCAGAAATTCCTGCCATTGCTACCCCATTGTCTTCCCTGCTAGGCTCCCCTTCCAATTAACTCTGGCCTGCTGCTCCCTCATGACCTTGTAATTATTTTTATTCAGCCATTAGATCTGATTTCAGTTTTCTCAAACTATAGTGTGAATTTCATCATTTATGGTCATTGCCCCTTTGAGCTTCCTCCCATTATCTCCCGAATCAGATCTGTCTCTTTATCCATCGCCAAATCCAGAATTGCTTGTTCCCTAGTGGGCTATACCACAAACTGCTCCAAAAGAAATCTCATAGGCATTCCATAAGTTCCTGGTGGGGTGCCAGAAGGATTAGTCCCAGGTCCTCAATCATTTACCTTCTACAATAATGACTTGGTGGAGGGGGCAAAGTGTAATATATCCAAATTTGCAGCTGATACAAAAATAAGTGGGAGGACATATTTTGATGAGGACATAAAGAATACGCAAAGAGATCTACAGGGGAACCATGATTGTGCGACACTCAATTATCCAAATTTTAGATTATCCGGACAGGATTGCAAGGTCCCCATGCTTGGCTAAACTGTTATCCGGCATTCTGGGCCCCATCGGCAAAAGGTGATGTAATTTCCCTTCAGACCAACATGTCTGGGACAATTGTCCAGAACTGTGCAGGGTCACTGCAGAGTGCCAGCATTTGACAGATGTACTGCCGGTCTTCAGAGATGGTATCAGGAATCCTGGGAAATCCTAGCAGTCGATGGGAGAATACGATAAGTGGCATGGCATGGGGGCATAGTACATAGGTAAGGAGGCAAGTTTGGGAAGATACTATACAAAAACTCACTAGAATGTCCAGAGATTAACCCTGGTGACACCTTGCCAATTTCTGGTTAAAAAAAATTCTTTTCGTGATAAAATGCTTCTTGATTTCAGTTTTGAATGGTCCCATCATACTCGGTTTTCCTACCAGAGGAATTGGATTGTTTTCACACACCTTGTTACAATTTTAACCATCCCTTCATGAGGTCATCCTGCAATCTTCTACACTCAAGTAAATATAAATCAAATTTCTGCAACCTACTCCCCCCACTTTAATTCTCTTAACCCAGCGACATTCTGTTTAAGTTGTGCAGTAACCCCTCCAAGACCAATGTGGTGTGGTGCCTGCAGATTGGATCTGACCAGAATTTGTTACAATGTAATGCAGCCAAATTGGAATAAAGAGCTCTGCTTATCCGAGACTCGTCCTTTCACTTCTTATGGTTTAAATCACATCAAACAGCAAGGAAACATTTTTTCGGCATTTGGCATTAACTATCTCAAATAAATTAAACTTGGATATTACCAATTCAGTTTACCTCAGCTGCACCTTGCCAGGGTTAGGCAAACCTCACATTTACCACTACCTAACCTTTTATGGGGTAAGGTTAATAAATGAACAAAATAATAAAAAGAACAAAACAGGTAAATTCAGCATTTGACAAGGCCACAGGTTTTTGATTGTCTTTCACATTTGGCAGTGTCTCGAATGCTCTTTCCAGGACAAATAAATTCCTGTGGTTGGGCTGAAATTGGACCAAATAATCCCAGAAGCCACAGGAATGAGTTCAGATAGGGATTATATTTCCAAAGGCATGAGGTCACTTAGAGAGACCACAGTACAATGGGGGGAAAAACTAACCCTGCCTGCACGATATGGCCAGTTGTTCTTGTTTTAAAGTTTGTGTAACTGGAGCAACTTCAGTCAGTGTAGTGAACAGACCAGCTGAACATGCCACTGGAAACACTAGTTTAACTCCCCACATCAACTGGAAGAATGTCCAACTGATCATGTTTAAAATTCCCAGCTTAATGCTCTGTTGACCATGATTCTGTCTTCAGTGCTGACAGATGCTCAGATCCATGACAGTTTGACCTGTAATTCTAGCTCGACTAATAGGCAATGGTTAACAATAGTAACTTGCCATCTAGATTAAAGAAAAAAATTATTATTTGGACCAGGACCTTTGTTGTCGGTGGAACTATGTCCCATTTGATTTAGGGCCTTTGGAAGAACAAGACAGGGTCTCATCCCTTGTCTCACAAAGATGATCTATAGAGAGCCGCAGCATTCTCATAAAGACAATTAACACCTTGGCAAAGAGCAAAGAAAAAAGAAAAATACATCACGGGAACTGGCCCTTCAGCCCTCCAAGCCTGCGCCAACACATTTTGCCATTCCATACTAAAACTGTCCTCACTCACAGGATCCATATCCTTCTATTCCCTTCCTATTCATGCATTCGTCCATGTGCTACTTGAAGGCTGCTATTCTGTCTGCTTTCACTACCTCCTCTGGCAGTGCAATCCAGGCACTCACCACCCTTTGTATGAAAAACCTGCTTTGCACATCTCTTTTAAACTCCCTTCCCCACCTGACCCTGCACTTTGAACCTGTGTCCCCTAGTAATTGCTCCCTCCAGCCTGGGAAAAAGCCTCATACTTTTCATTCTCTCCATGCCATTCACAATCTGATAAATTTCTAATAGATCGCCTCTCAATCTCCTGCATTTCAGTGAAAACAAATCCAGTCTATTCAACCTTTCCTCAGATAAAATCCCCCATAGCAGGTAACATCCTGGTAAACCTTTTCTGTACCCTCTCCAAAGTATCAACCTCCTTGTGGTAGTATGGTGAACAGAATTGTACATAATATTCTAAGTATGGCCCAACTAAAGATCTATAAAGCTGCAGCATAACTAATCTATCCTTATACTCAATGCCCTTTCCAATGAAGGCAAGCATGTCTTCATCCTTTTTTACTATCTTACCTACCTGTGCTGCCACCTTCAGTGATCTAAGGACAAGAATACCCAGATCCCTCTGCATCCTAAGGGTTCTGTCATTCACTGTATAATTTCCATCTGTACCTGACCTTCTAAAATACATCCTTTCATTTAGGACCCCAATGGCAGAAATCCTGCTGTCCATTTGTTAACTGTCACATTTGTTTGGATGTAACTCCATCAGGCATTTTTCTGCTCATGCCTCCAACTGATCTATATTCTGCTAGATCCTCTGACAATGCTTCTCACTATCCACAACTCCACCAATCTTTGTATCATCTGTAAACTTACTAAATAGACCAGCTATGTTTTCATCCAAATCATTTATGTAGATCATGAACATCAGAGGTCCCAGCACTGATCCCAGTGGAACACCACCAGTCACAGCCTTTCGTTCCGAAAGCATCCTTCCATCACTACCCTCTGTCTCTGATGAGTAAGCCAGTTCTGTATCCATCTTGCCAGCTCACCCCAGATACCATGTGGAGTCCCCTGTCTTAAGTTGGCACTCCAACCTGGTACCTTTTGTACCAGTCTGCTATGAGGAACTTTGTCAAAGGCTTTACTGAAGTCTAATGTGGACAACGTCAACCATTTTTCCTTCAATAATCTTTGTCACCTCCTCAAAAAGACTTGATCAAGTTAGTGAGATTAGAATAGATTACTTACAGTGTGGAGGCAGGCCCTTCAGCTCAACAAGTCCATACCGACCCTCCGAAGAGCAACCCACCCAGACCCATTCCCCTACACCTAACACTACAGGCAATTTAGCATGGTCAATTCACCTAACCTGCACATTTTTGGACTATGGGAGGAAACCGGAGCACCCAGAGGAAATCCACGCAGACATGGGGAGAATGTGCAAACTCCACACAGTCAGTCGCCTGAGGTGGGAATTGAACCCGGGTCTCTGGCGCTGTGAGGCAGCAGTGCTAACCATTGTGCCACCATGCCACCCGCATGGCCACATAGCATAGCCTCCCCCACACAAAACCATGCTGTCTATTGCTGTTAAATCTATTTGCTCTAATAGCATATAGATCTTGTCCCTGAGAATCTTTTCCAATAATTTCCCTATCACTGACATGAGGCTCATTGGGCCTGTATTTCCTGGATTATCCATGCTACCCTTCTTAAGAAATGGGACAACATTGGCTCTTCTCCAATCCTCTGTGGCTCAAGAGGATACAATGATGTTTATTGTTATGACACGGGGTAAACCCTCCTGCTTAATTTAAAACCAGCAACACAGAAGATTTATCCCATGCTGTAAACTGTAAAAGTTCGAGTGGCCAAGAACGATTTACAGGAAAAATGAACAATTTTATTTCTTAAAGTGTATCAGAGAATAATTAACTAACAACTATTTACAATGCCTTCCTCTAACCCATCTTTTACCTTCTCTTCTGTAATGCTAGTCCGATAAAATTCCCAATTAAGATTTACAGAAAATTCAAATTTTAAAACCAGCCAGCAGTCAAATCTTCTCTTTATCTTCATCAGTAGATTGGCTCCCCAGGTCAGTGTTGAAGTTTTTCTCTGTGCAAACTTCTTCGCTACAGAGGTACCTCTCAGAGTTCTGACTAGCAGTCAGCAACTGTTGGCCTTGTGGCAGTTCTCTTCTGCACTAAGCTGTCATGGTCTCCATTTCCACCTGAGGATTCTATCTTTCAGATAATAATCCTCCGGAATATTTTCTGCCTCCTTTTCAGAGTACGCATCCACATATATATCTTTTATCGTCTTGTCTTGCTGTTGCAAGTCCCTTAGCCTTTCAGGTCTAAACACTTCTGTCTGACCCTCTGCCTGTTCAGGTTTTTCCTGCACCATTATGTCAAATACGGTATCCGCTAACTGAACCTCAACTCCTTCATCTTTCTCTTTACTTTTCACTTCTTGTTGTGACTTATGATAGTGGGATCTGATTACCACACAGTCTGGGAAAATACCAGGATATTTCTGTTTTAACTCCTCAGTTTCTTGGTCTTCCTTAGGCTTCTCCACAATAAGGGGTGTCACTCCCACTTTGGATCCTGCAAATCATTCCCAAAAACAAACTGAATTCCTGGAACCGACACTCTGTCGATCACTCCCACTGTAACTTCCCCTGTCTTAAGTTGGCACTCCAACCTGATGTTACATAGGGGAATGCTAAATTTATGTCTATCTATCCCACAAATTACCACATTCTCAGGGAGCAGATCAGAAAGAGTGCATATTCGCTCATCCCTTACTATCAGCGACTGGTTAGATCCTGTATCTCTCAAAATTATAACTTCTTGTCCTTCTCTCCCTGTTGTTTCTGAGTAAACTTTACCCATTGAGGTGGATTCTTTGTGGAGATCAGGTACTAAATCCATACCCAGCCCCTGCCTAGGCTGTGCACTCTCCTGCAGCTCCTTGGGGTCTCATTTACTACCTTCACTAATGCCATTGGCTTAGTCTCCTTTGCCACATCTTTTCCCACAGCGCCTTTCTTTAACAACCAGTTCTGTGCCTTTATGTGTCCCACCTTCTGGCAGTGAAAACACCTTTTTCCAGTGCCCTTCTGAAACTACCGGCACTGTGATTTTCTGTGTCCCACTCCATCACAGTGAAAACACCTGAGGTCTTTCAACTCCTGCCCACCCTCTTGGGCTTCTTTATTATCCTGTGGTAAACTCTCACCAGTGCTCTCTACTCTTGGTTAAGTAGTATAGAATTCTCCCAACCTCTATTCCTCACAGGATGAAATTCTGGTCGGAAGCTTGTCTTATGCACCAACATGTATTCGTCTGCTCATTCTGCTGCCCTTCTCACTTCCTGAACTTTCTGTTCCTCCACGTGAATTCTTACAATCTCTGAAAGTGAGTTTTTAAACTCCTCCAGCAGAATAATCTCTCTTAGAGCCTCAAATGTCTTATCTATTTTCAAAGCATGCACCCATCGATCAAAATGACGTTTCATTCTTTCAAACTCAACATAAAATCTGACTTGGTTCCTTCTTCATGTTTTTGAACTGCTGTCTGTATGCTTCTGGTACCAATTCATAAGCACTTAAAATAGCCTGTTTAACCTCTACATAATCTCTTAACCCCCTCATCTGACAGTGCAGCAAATCCTCACTAGCTCCACCCATTAGTTTAGTCTGAACTAACATTACACATAAATCCTCGGACCACTCCATTTGTCTTGCCAATTTTTCAAATGAAATAAAGAAGGCTTAAACATCTTTCTCATCAAAATATGGCAGAGTTTTGACATATTTATATATACATTACTACCTTCTCTTTTAATCTCCTTCCTGTTAACTTGACTTTGCTAAGTCATAACTTCTCAAGTTCAAATTCTCTCTCTCTCTTTCTTCTCTCTTGCTTTGCTCAATTAAGAACCTTCTCTCTCGGTTTTCCTCTCTCTCCCTCTCTTTCTCTTTCTCTCTCCCTCTCTCGCTCCTCTCTCTCTGTTTATCTTCTAACTCCATTACCTCAATTGTAATTTACGTTTTTCTGCATTTGTCTGTTTCTCTGACACACCCTTACAATTTCAGCTTTAGTTTTGTCCTTAGTTAAACCCAAATCTAACTTTGCTAATTCTAAAAGAATGGCCTTTTTCTTTCCTTCTAAACCTTCTTGGCAGATTTGAGAATCATCTTCAAATCCCAGAACCTCTTTTAGCAATTTTCAGAGCCCTTTCTCTCACTTTCAATTTATTTAACCACAAGTCCCTGAAATTAAACAAATGGTCTCACCTACATTTTATTTAAAGATCTAAGACACTAACCTACAAGTCTTTAAATCTGCTGGGAGTTTTCAAAACCCAAAATGTATTCAAATCTGTCTAAACCAGTTCAAATCCTAGCCAAGCTCTCAAATTGTTACGACACGGGGTAAACCCTCCTTCTTAATTTAAAACCAGTCAGCAGTCGAATCTTCTCTTTATCTTCAGCGATAGATTGGCTTCCCAGGTCAGTGTTGAGGTTTTTCTCTGTGTAAACTTCTTGTCTAGACAGGTACCTCTCAGAGAATTCTGACTAGTAGTCTACAGCTGTTGGTCTTGTTGCAGTTCTCCTCCCAACTTATACTCCAAAGCATTGGATTGTGTCATTGGCTTTTAAGATTGTCAATATACACAATTTAAACTTGATTGGCATTTGGTACTTTTCGGGGTATAATTTAAACTGATTGGCCGAATTCAAAGCTGTTTTGTCGTTTCCAGACAACCAGCTACCCAAGTAACTGGAACACATGTTACATTGTGTCTTATTGAGAACACTTAGTGCTGTCACAGCTAGCTTTTGCTCTCTTAAAGGTCTAGTACACCCACATCTTCATAACATTATCAGTGTTCGAGCAATTTGTTCCTTGCCTCACTTAATAGATCCCATCAGGACCCAAGGACTGATCTACCTTAATACTTTTTAAGACGCACAACACCTCTTCCTTTTTAATAGCAACTTGACTTCGAAATTCAGTTCTCCCTTCCCTGAGATCATTTTCCACCAATTCCTTCTGTTTAGTGAATACTGACACAAAGTATTCATTTAGAATCTCACCTACCTCTTCCGGCTCCACACGCAGATTACTTCCTTTGTCCTTGAGGTGGGCCAACCCTTTCCCTAGCTATCTCCTAACTTTTTATATATGTCAAAAAGTCTTGGGATTCTCCTTAATTAAGTTTGCTAATGACTTTTCATGACCTGTTTTAACTCTTCTAATTCTTTCCTACTTTCCTCATATACTTCAAGAACTTCATCTGTTCCCATCCTCATAGGCCTTTTTCTTTTTGACCAAGATCATAATATCCCCAGACATCCAAGGTTCACCTGCCTTACCTATCCTTCATTCTCGCAGGAAGATGCCATTCCTGGGCTGCCATTTGAAATTCCCCCATGTGCCCAAAGTGCATATAACCTCAAACAGCTGTCTCCAATCAAAAATCTCCAGTTCCTGCCTAATTTTGCTGTAGTTCACCTTCCTCCACTTTCACACCTTCACGCGAGGATTGCTGTTGTCCCTAACCATGGTATCTTAAAACTCTGGTACTAAGGTCACTACTCCCAAAATGCTCCTCCACTGAAACTTCACTCATCTCACCAGGCTCATTTCCTAAAACCAGGTCTAGTATTACCCCTTCCCTGGTTGCATTGATTACATATTGTGTCAAGCAACCCTGCTCCATCCAAGCCCCTTACGTGAAGTGAGTCCCAGTCTATAACGGTGGAAGTTAAAATCACCCACAACAACAATCCTGCTGTATTTACATCTTTCCAAAATCTATCTACATATTCTCTCCTCTACCTCCCGCTAGTTGTTGGGAGGCCTGTAGCATACCCCCATCATTGTGGTTTCATCTTTTTTATTCCTGAGTTCTACCCTTATTGCCTCGCTGCACAAGTCCCCTGAGGGATCCTCCTTCAGTACAGCTATGTGATATCCCTTTACCAATGATCAACTCCCCCACCCCTTTTACATCCCCTTCTATCATGCCTGAAACATTTAAATCCTGGGACATTCAGCTGCCAGTCCTATCCCTCTTTTAGCCAAGTCTCCGTAAACGCAATAATGTTATAGTTCCAAATACTAACCAAAGCTCAAAGTTCAACTACCTCGCCTATTTTATTTCTTGCATTGAAACACGTGCATTTCAGACCACCTCCCCTGCTCCTCCCAGCAGTGTTTCTTTGCCTGGTCTTGTTCTTAGTCAGTCTTGTTCTGGCAGCCACAGAATATATAACTTGTTCAATAGCAATGGAGAGCATTTGTGAAATTGTTAACCATTCACATAAGCAAGCAAAATGGAAGCATGAGATTGAGAAGAAAGTAGCAAGTGAAGGCTTAAAGAGACTTTTGGCAGATTTTAATGTGCCCAACATGACACACACCCATTTGATGGAGAACTGGGAGGAAATCTACATCTCCTCTGTTGGGCAGGGCAGACCCCAATAGCTAGTTAGTGCAGGCCATCCTTTCATTCAGGACCCCAGTGGCAGAAATCCTGCTGTCAGAGCTGCTGGCATCTCCACAAAAGCTTCCAACCCATCGGAGGCTAGCAGCTTTCTAATGCCAACCGTGCCAGTGGGGGCGGTGGCCGCTGTTAGTTGTGCTCCAGGTCCTTCACCTGGACTCAGGTGAGTGAGGGTGGGATTGGGGTCATGGGAGTGGACAGGGAGAGAAATAAAGGCATAGGCAGTGAGTAGCCTTTGGCAGCCCTGCCCTGCTTCCTGATGCCAAGTCATTTACTAGGGCACTGAGAGACCCTGTTGCTGTGGGATGTTTTCAGTAAGGCATTGGCAAGTCTGACAGGAGTTGCTGGACAGCGTTTGTGAGGCACCCACAGACTTACAGATTAGATTACTTACAGTGTGGAAACAGGCCCTTCGGCCCAACAAGTCCACACCGACCCGCCGAAGCGCAACCCACCCATACCCCTACATTTATCCCTTTAACCTAACACTACGGGCAATTTAGCATGGCCAATTCACCTGACCCGCACATCTTTGGACTGTGGGAGGAAACCGGAGCACCCGGAGGAAACCCACGCAGACACGGGGAGAATGTGCAAACTCCACACAGTCAGTCGCCTGAGTCGGGAAATGAACCCGGGTCTCTGGCGCTGTGAGGCAGCAGTGCTAACCACTGTGCCACCGTGCCACCCACGGGTAAGTTTACAAATGGACTTACTTTCATCTCCACGTTTTCCCATTAGCAGCAAGCTGATGGGCAGCTTCTCCACACAAGTGGGCTTAGGCACCATGCTACCCACAAAAATGGGTTGGATTAATTTTCCCCCTTGGCCGCATTGAATAAAGAAACGTCAGTTACCTGAGTCAAGATTGAGAATGAGGTGGAGGAGCATTGGCCTGTGTACATGTTACATGCAAGTATCGTCTAGCGATGGCTGAACCTTGTTTAGACAGGCTCTCTTGTCACATTGTCTCATTTCAAGTTCTCATTTTAGTTTAAAGGCTAATGAGGTACATATGGACTTTGTAGCCTAGTGGTCAGTGACTCATGCTAACAATGTGTGACTGTGATGTCTACAATCCATTGACTAATCTGGGAATGTACAGGCAATTCTTCCCACTTCAGTCTGACTTTATGGAACATTGGAGGAGCTCCAAATGCCTGTTTGTTTTGTAAGGTACTGGAATTTTATCTGACTGCCAAGGTGGGACCTTATTAAAACCAGTGGGGTGCAATAGTAACCCAGAGCTTCAGGAACAGTTTGAACAGTCTATTCTCATGCAAGTCATCGGCACGTCCTATTTCCAGGAGGGAATCCATCTATTTCCTGGCAAGAGATTTTCTTTGCATTATGAGGATTACATTGTCCTGGTCTTTTTGCCAACTACATTCCATTTATTTTTGTTCATCTCAGTATACACAAGGCTGCTTTTCTTCTTGTCATATATTTTAAACATTAAAGCAACTTACATTTGTCCATTAGATTAGATTCCCTGCAGTGTGGAAACAGGCCCTTCGGCCTAACAAGTCCACACTGACCCTCCGAAGAGTGACCCACCCCTCCTCTGATTAATGCACATAACACTATTGACAATTTAGCATGGCCAATTCATCTGACCTGCACATCTTTGGACTGTGGGAGGAAAGTGGAGCACCCGGAGGAAACCCACGCAGACACGGGGAGAATGTGTAAACTCTACACAGACAGTCACCCAAGGCTGGAATCAAACCCACGTCCCTATTTATATTGCACCTTCAATATAGTGAAATATTATGAGATGCTTTGCCTGAGTGTTATCAAATTTTTCACAGGAGTTATTACACCAGTCAAAGAACTAGGTTTTAAGAAGTATCTTAAAGGAGTAAAGCGAGGTAGAGTGATGTGATTTTCAGAGGGACTGGGGTCCAGATAACTGAAGACACAATGACCAACTATGAAGCAATTAAAATTGGGGCTGCTCACAAGGTTAGATTTGGAGGAGTACAGGTATCTTGAGGGGTTTGTATGGTTGAAGGTCCCAGAGAGACAGAGGGTGAAGCCAGGAGAGTTTTAAAGACAAAGCTATTAGGTTTGATATCAAGGCATTCCTGATTGGATGTCTGTGTAGTTCTGTGCACGGGAGCACAGGGGTAATGAGTAAATAAGACTTGGCAAATATTAGGACGCAGTTAGCAGAATTTTGGATGATCTCAGATTTTTGGAAAATTGTACTTGTGAGGATTGTTAGGAGGATGTTGAAACAGTCAAATTTAAAAGTAACTAAGTATGGATGAATGTTTTTAGTTAGGGTATACTGAAATTGGGCTGAATCAAGTAAGGCTATGAAGGTTGAAATAGACAGTTTTAGTGATGGCGCACATATACTAAGCTTGAGGCTTGCAAACAGTCTGGTTCAGCCTCAGAAATGCGAGGAAGAGAGATGGAGTCTGTGGCATGTCAATAAGTGGATTTAGGACATGGTTTTAGTTTTCCCAGTATTTTCTTGAAAGAAAAACCTGCTTATTCAAGACTGGATGGCAAATGAAAATGACCCTGAGCCTATCTGGTTGCCTAGCATTTTAATTCTTAGCTTGTTCTCTATCAGTGATGTCCTACAGTGTTCCAGTGAAACTTAAGGTAACCTCATGGGCAGGGACCTGGAGGTGGGGTAGTGCAGAGGAAGGATGTTCTCTTTCCCCATGATCAGCAGCAGAGGCTATGATACCATACCCATGCCAGCCTAGATCTCCGCATCTTTATCCACTTCTCACCAAGGCTCATGTTGTTCCGCTCTCACTATTATCTGCAACATCTTTCAACACTCACTGTCACCCCAGACACCATTGACACCCCGTATGCCCTCAGTGCTACCAACTCACTTGTTTGAGACGCCGCCTCATCTACACTAACAGTAATAGCTGTGCCACCCATTTTTATCTCCATTACTGCTTGCCTCTTTTTCATTCTAAGAGGGAAGCAGCCTCCTGGTAGGGTATAAAGACTCAAGATGGGATGAGCTGCCCAACATTCAAATCTTCATCGCTTTTGTGGAGAGGCTCCTGCTACTGACTGTCATGAGTGGCTGACTGATTGTTTCCATGCTTCTGGATTGTTATTGGAGGCTGCTGTTGGTGTACTATGCCAGGGATCTCCTGAGCGAAGGCTATTCCCCTTGACATGATAGAAGACTGTTGACAGCGAGGAGAAGCTTGCTACTTTTGTGTCTGCACTAAACCTGAAGGCAAGACAGAATTATATCAGCCTGGTATCTCTCGCTGAGTGGACTAAGCTCATAAAGGCAAGGCAATGATAGCAGCGATGCTGCCTGTGTCCAGGTAGGCTCAGAGTGAGTGAGGGCTATGACAATGAACAAAGAGCCCAGAGATGTGGCCTGGGTGCATGTTCCTGAGCGCATAGTCTTTACAGCTGCATTACAGTGAAGGTACCGCACTGAAATGCAGAAATGTCCTGTTAATGCTTTGGAGATGTGCCCTAAGATTTTTTAGTGATTGGCACTTATCGGGTGCCAATTTCCATGGATGTTGGTTACCTCTGGCTAGTTCCCATGGAGTGTGGGCTGAGATGTTGGAGCCTAGTCTCCAATATGGAGATCGTTGAGAGCAAGCTGTGAGCTGCATCTGCCAGGTACCATTCTGCTTTCTATTCTCGGGTTTCTCGACGTCTACTTGTTTGGTGACTTTGATTCAATAGAAATCTTAAAACTAATGAGTTGGGCTGTCAACAGGCATTTAACAAACAATAACTCTCTTAATGGGCAACTTATTGCCTCGTGAGAAACTCGCCACATTGTTTGGGAAAAGCATAAGAAGTACAGCGAGTGCTCCCATCATTGGGATCAGCCACGTTGGGTTTCTAGTCTGATTCTGATACAAACCTCAACCTTAGCCTGTGTTGCTCAGACCTCTGTAATATTCCATCCTCTGCCCTGATTTGATTTCTATTTATTTGCAGATGTCAGTTTTCTTTCCCTTGTTTTTTTTTTTGGATGGAGGCTATTCGTCATTCTGCTGTTCCCAGCTTCTTCAAACATATTATTTTCTTTACGCGTCGCACTCTCATTCCTTTGGCTCTGCATCATCAACTCTTCTGTAATTTTGTCTCTTGTCTTTCAGCCAATCACAATTCTTTTCTTTTGTTCTAATTTCCATCCCCCCATTCCCTTTCACTTGCTTAAATACTATTATCTATAGAACCTTCCCCACTTTTGCAAAAAGTCATGGATCTGAAATATTAATTCTGTTTCTCTCGCTGCAGGTGCTGCCTGACCTGCTGAGTGTTTGTTGTTGTGTCACCATAGTCTTACCAGACCATAGAGGCTGCTCTCTTTTAGAGAGAAGTGACTGGGGGTGATTTAACCTGAGGCCACCAGACCTCAGGCAAGGAAGAGGTTGAGAAGGAGAGTCCTTCATGGTCACCTCAAACTAGTGATGGGAATTGAACCCACACTGTTGGCATCACACTGCTCTGCCAACTGAGCTAAACTGATGCCTGCTGAGTCTTTACCGAAGTACTGAATCTGTTTTTATTTCAGATTTCCAGCATTCTCAGTTTTTGCTTTAAATTTAATTTATCTGTTTGGATGGAATCTTAATCAAGGTCTAAATGGTGAGAGAATAGTGCCCTAAGTAATCTGAACCATTCAACAAATATCATTTACAGGTCGTTCAGAATAATGCACGTTTCATCAATGCAAATTCACTGTAAAGTGATTGATGAATTGGAGATGCTGCTCCTAAAGTGTGAACTTTTAAACATGTGTTTTCTGTAACGTGATTACCTTGGCAACACTTTAAGCCCTGTGTCTAAAGCATGATTTCTCTATAACATGGGATTGCACAAGAACACAAACTTTGCTTTATAGAAGAATTGCCTGTACTTTCTTTGGATGAACCATCGCTGATCTTTGGGATGGTATGTGAAATGCGATAAAGCTTGTGCCAATTTGAATGGTAAAGTGCACCTACTGCTCCATCAGCCCTACAGCCTCAATCAGGTTTGAATACAGCCTATGGAGGTTATTGCATTGTGTTCTAAGATCAAGCTTGATTAATTGATTATTTAAATAAGCAATTGAAGTAAGAAGCAAAGTGCTGCACATGGTAGAAAATAAATCCAATCCTTTGCTCATAGTTTTTATTCTGCCAAAGTGTAATTCCAACTTGAATTAGAAACTCTGCAAACTTATATCTAATGATACTTATAGTGAGTGTCTCTGTTTTGCACCATGAAGGTCTTACCAACCCACTATGTTAGGGAGAATATGACTGGATTTAAGTGGAACATATGTAGGAACTGTGCATTACATGCAAAACATCTAATGAAGGGAAAGTCAGAGCAAAGGTTTCAATATAAAAATTGGTTCCTTGATTCCCTGATTTAACAAATGTGTTGAGCAGGTGCCAATGAATAAATCTCAGAAGTTTATGCCTAGAAATGAAAAGGACTATGAAGGAAATTCCCTTCACAGCTTTATTATGATTATTAATTGGTTCGTTTGATTCCCTATCCAGCAAGAAGCCACAACCCAAGGAATGATGTGCATTGAAATGTGAATAAACCATTGAGAACCTTGAGCCTAACCAAATTTTGTCAGCTTGCTGCTCATCTATATCCCAACTCCACCCACCTGTCTTGGCTCTCTTTACACCCATAGTTACCAAACATCCAATACTTTTAGTTTTAAAATAATTAATTGAGTTAGCACCCACTACTTTTTATGAGAGAGCTACACACTTTTATCATCTTTTTATCAGAAGAAGCCTTTCCTACCTTGTCTCTAGTGGCTTGGTTCTGATTTTATTTCAATACCAGTACTACTCCTTGACTCCTCTAGTTGAAAAAGTTTCTTTTTAATTACTTTCTCAGTTCATTTCAGAAGCCTCAGTCAAATCATTGCATAACCTTCTCTCCGGCAGGAAATACAAGTCTACTTGATGGAATCTCTCCTCATAATCTAAGTCTTGAAGCCTTGGTAATCCTCGCATGAATTTATTCTATATTCCTTCCACAGTCAATATATCTTACTTTACACAGTACTTCATCATTGTGAAAGTAGTAACAATGTAATTGCACTCTGATCTATATCTTGCTGTCTCCAGATTACATTTTATAGTCTTCATTGTGATGTGTAGATAAGACCAGATTGTTTTCTAATTACTGTAAATCTCATATTCCTATTTAAACATTGAATTCAGGGTAGTATGTATCGGTTTCTGGTTGTGAGGTTGAATGTGAGCCTAGTTCTCCGTAAATGCTGATTTTTACGCTGACTGCTTTGAGTTTCTCAATCATGTGCATCTTGAATTGACTTGGCCAGTCCTGTCTGGTAGAGGATATTGATGATATAATCCAGGCACCATTTTTGGTGCACCTCCCCTCTACTTTCTGCCCTCTGAAGATTTGTTTTATGGTCAGTTGTGAAGTTCTGGGGATGGTTCCTGGACATATCTGTAAGAGTCTTCAATCTGCTCAGGAGGTCTGTGGTTTGTACACCTCCATTTGACTTGTCTCTGGACTGCTGTTTATTATCAGCCCGACTGTAGGATATTGCCTTCTGAATAACAATACTTTCTCTTTTCTCTTCTTGCTCTCCATTGAAACTGAGCAACTAGGTTATCTCAACTTTCATTTGATGAGTGGAATTATATTATTAATACAGATTTAATAGCCTCATGTTGTATTTGCACTGTCTGTGTAGATTGGCCAAAAAGTTCCCACTCTGCTAGCAATATAAGGTAGACACTTGTTATTATATGATGCAGCATTCTGCAATGTCCTAGAGAGTCTCCCTCAGCAACTTAGGTTGATATTATTTGGAAAGCTATATTTTACAGGAATATGAGGAACATTGAGCAAGGGATGTGGAAGTTTAAGGGAGGAAAAACTGAAAATACAGAGAACCTGATAGGTTTTGAATTGTTTTTTGAAAGTTAAGAATGACTAGTGAAATAGTGGTTTTGGAAGAAGGGGAAAAACTACAGCGCAAGGGACATGGGGAAGAACAGTGGAATGGATTTCAGTCAGTTCTGCAAGAACATGGCAGCTACAGTCTTGTGCAATCTCATGTTATAAGAAAGTCGCGTAATAACGGCACCATTTAAATGAATGGGGCCGGAATTGCGTTATAACCAATACACACTTTAAAACTTTGCACTTTAGAAACAGTGTCCCCAATTCGTCAATCGTGTTATAGCAAATTTGTGTTAACGAAACAAGCGTTATAGCAGAATGACCTGTACTTGGAATGTACTTTCGTATAAAGCAATTTTTCTGAATGATTAATGCTGAAAAATGCATTAAGTTCCACCCAATCAGATGATGTCACAGGAACTTGGGTGGGGAAAGACAAAACTATTTCCAAGGGTCTCCTCATGAACTTAATAACAATGTTTATCATACTAATGTAACTTGTACCTGATCGCTATCATGCAATAAATTACACACGACACGAACCTCTTCCCATTAAACTATCTAGTGGTTTTCCTCGAACATTTTATACCAACTAGGGCCTGTAGACCAGTTAGCAAAAGAATATGGTGTTGAGTTAGGCTAAGTGTACCATCCACCGTGATTTGTGGTTTGAGTGGTTTGTGTCATTAATCTTCCTTTCAATGCTGAATTTAAGGTTCTGTCTCATTATCACTGGGAGAGGAGAAACCAGGGAATTTTAACAAGCAGAGGAATTTGTTTGATATACAAGGTACGATTTATTTCAAGGTGGCAATAGGTACAATTAATATCAACTGGTTAGGCATAATTACAACTATTAGGAGCCAGAGGTGAAGTATTTGTCTCCATCAGGACCTCCCCTGCCCTTACCCCAGTTCCAACCTGCCAGCTCAGCACCATCCTCATGACCTGTCCTACCTCCCAATATTCCTTCCCATCTATCCACTCCACCCTCCTCTCTGACCTATCACCTTCATCCCCACCTCCATCCACCTATTGTACTCTTGGCTACCTTTTTCTCAGCCCCACCCACTCCCATTTATCTCTCCACCCCAGAGGCTCCCTGCCTCATTCCTGATGAAGAGCTTTTGCCCGAAACGTCGATTTTCCTGCTCCTCGGATGCTGCCTGACCTGCTGTGCTTTTCCAGCACCACACCGATCTAAACTCTGATCTCCAGCATCTGCAGTCCTCACTTTCGCCTGCCTGGTTTTCTATCCAAAGACTGACATAGTCAGATTAGTGGAGTAGATACAAACTTCAATATAATACTTATAGGATAATTTCTTCATGCAACATTTCTGCCGCCTCCACCCCTCCCCCAAGTAGTGGAAAGGGTAGAAATTAGTCTCACCAATGTCTGAACATGCAAGATACAAATTCTCTTTTTTTGTGCAAATTTTAGCAGAAGTAATCATATTCTTAAAATGACTGGGTTAAACTAGTGGAGGGAATGGGGATTTGCACATAAGAAATAAAATACTTATGCAATAACATTACTGAGAGTGACTATTCCTCTAACTTGCTAGCATCAACTTATCGTCTCAATGGATAATCCAGCAAAGATCAGAGTAAATCTCCTGATGTTGTTTTTCTGGTGGAGAGACCAATGCAAAAGGAGCACAGCTGGGAGAGATAATTGTTCTGCTTTGGTTGTGTTGACGCAATAACATTTGTGTTTGGCCAGTTTTGAAAAAAATATGATTAACAATGTAATAGTGACTAGATGTTTTTTTTTGTGATGTTGATTGAGTGATAGATATTAACCTGTAAGCCAGTGATAACTTCCCCTGCTCTTCTTCAGTAGGGTGCCGTGGAATCTTTTACATCCACCTATACAGACCGTTGAACATCTCATCCAAACACTGGCCACTCAGACAGTGCAGTATTCCAGCAATACTCCATCGGAGTGTCAGCCTTCATTTTTCTGCACTCAAGTCCTGGAGTAGCACTTAGATTTGGGATCTTGTGGTTCACAGACAAGAGTGTTAATGACTGAACCACAAATGACAGTTCTAGCTCTTATCTGAATTTGTTTACAATTCCTGACCCCCGCAACTGGGTCTGTTCACTGTATCACTTTTCTAAAGTTGCTCTAGAGCACACTGCCTAAGTACACTGTCTAGCACCATGACGAAACCACAGACTGCAGGGAGGTTGTCAATGTTTAATTACTGTACCCCAGTGAAAATCAGTGCCTTCAGGAATGGAGAGAAAAAAAACTGAGAACAGATTTAAAATAAAAATGATTCCCATCTGTCTTTATTCAACAGGGGACATCTCTGTCTGTAACTGACATGGATTTCTGACACTAATGGCTGATGCTTGGCCAGATCTGAAACTGATATGGTTAACCTCCAATCAAAGCTGCACCAGCTGAGTCGGTCAATAATTGCTTAATGCATTACAGTTTCTGATTTGAATCTTATCCATGGTTCTGAGATCTGCCTCCACTATTCTCAGTGTGACTCCACTGCGTTGGGATTGTAATGCTACTGAGTTACTGGAATTACCTGTGGTGAGACAGCACAAAGGAAAATCCAAAGCCCAGCTCATTGTACAGTATGCAATGCTGACATGCTTATAATGTCTTCACCTCCATTCAGTGTTTGCTATAAGAGAGTGAGCATTCTTGCTCCTTACCTATGGGACACCGTCACTTCTCTACATTCAAATGTCAGGTAAAAGACCAGAGTCTTGTTTCTCTGAGGCTCCACTCCTTTGATGAAGTCTCTTGATTTCTGGGAGCATATATCGAGTTGAACCACGACGTGCAGTGCTCTACCATTGCCTAGAAAGAAGAAAGAACATAAATTTATATAGTATCGTTTATGATCAGAGGGCTTCCCAAAATAATTTTACAGTCACTCAAGTACTTTTGACTTGGAGTTACTGCCATAGTTTAGGAAATGCAGTGGCAATTTATTCTCAGTATGGTGCCACTAGACAACAATAAAATAAATAATCAAGTCATTTGGAGGTCCTTGTTAATACAGACATTTGTCCAGGATACCTGGAGTACCTCCCTGGCTTTTTTCAAAACAGTGTAACTTTAGGAAAAGTTTAGGGGAAAAGTGTGGGGAAACAATTTCACAGAGGTTGGTAGGTGTCTGGAATGCACTGCCAGTGGAGGTGGTGGAAGCAGGCATATTAGCAAGATTTAAAACGTACCTTGATAGGCACATGAAGGGGAGGTGAACAGTGGCATGGAAGCCGCTTATGGGCAATAAGTAGTGGGCCTAAATAAGGATTAAGAATCTGCACAGGCTTGGTGGGTAGAATGGCCCGTTCCTGTGCTGTATTGTATTGCCTTGTTTCATGAGTCTACATGAGAGGACAGATGGCGCCTCGAATGTCATTGGTGAAGGTTAAACTTTAGTGCACAGTGTTGTGGAAATTAAATCGACTCGACTCAACTGTTGGCAAGAGCAAAGAAAGGAGCTTTATTTAAATTCTGCAGAATTGACCCAATACATTCAGCCAGATGCCTCAATGTAAGGGGTACCTGAGCATAATTCAGATACTCGTCTTATACTGTTTCTTATCACGCTCTCAAGGGCAAAGACTGGGAAAAGTCAAGTTGTTATTCTCTCATCCCCTGGTCTTGGACATAACAGTTCTGCGGCTTTCGCTGAATCCGACTGTCGCAAGGTCAAGCTGATTGTTTACGAAGTTCAAACAGACACAAGCTGGCTGCAAACCTCATCAAAGTATTGTTTACAAAGCTCAACACAGCATTAAATTTTAGAAAAGCATTCTCTTTCAAATTTCACAGTAAATGTAAAATTTGTTAATTTTCCATTACATTTTCCCCCTTTTTGTCATTTCATGACAACAAGGACAACTACAGCAACAAAAAAACACAGAGCCAGAATAGCTATACATCAGAAAATGCTTAGGGAACACCTCAGACCTTTCCTCAGACACCACCTACCTGTAACACAGCTTTGTGGCGGTATCGTCACTTGCTCTGGTGTTCCCTGTACACAGCCCATGTTCACACGTCACACTCATCAATGTCATGGTAGGGTGGGGTCCACGCAATTGAATCTTCCTGCTGTGTGGCCACTGATAATTTTACCATTTGGTATCCTACTGCCCTCATAAGCAAGCGGCATAGGCAGGCACACAAGCAGCGTCCTATACAAAGCACTATGAGTAAGACCAGTACTACAACTAGTAGGTTCCAAAGGGAGGTGCGCCATTGGAACCAAGAATCATCTGCTGGAGGAGGCAGTCGTATCGTTGCCTTCATATGATTTATTACACTAGTGATATTTTGGGACTCATCAGGAATATTAAAACAGCATGAGGTACCTAACATTTTGCAGATGCCCCCTCTCTCGGCCGTCAATATGTCTAGCACTAATCGATTTTGTATCGCTGCTTCCCTAACTGCCGTTAACTCAGTGTTAATGAGTGCTAGGCCTTCCTCCGTCTCATTTGCTAACAGTAATACACTATATGCGAGGCCATTAAGCTTGTTTATTGCCACTGTTGTCCCTGCTCCCAAGAGAATGGACCACCCAATGTTCACTCCTGATGTAGTCCAGAGGTCTGCGAGTGTGTACCCATTCCAATGCCATGGGACATCCTTTCGGGTGCGTCTGTTACCGGCCCTTGGGACGAACACTGTTGTGCCAGTGGATAGTATTGCGGGATAGCAGCACCGCTTCCATCCCAGGGGAAGGTGGTGATACCCTTTCTCTCCACAGGCCCATATTATACCCGCCATCATGGTCTGATTATTGATAAAGGAACAAGAAATGTTTATGATCGTACCATTGCATAAGTTGCTGAGCAAGAATCCTTGTTCAAGTACAGCATCATGGAGCACTGGGAGATCCCCAAGTGGAGTCTCCCTGATTGGTGCAAATACATGTTTCTCCCCTGCCTTCCACTATGTGGAATAGATAGACCCTTCTCTGACATCTATAGACAGGTGAATATAGTGGTACAGTCGCCCCCACCCCACCCTGAGATGCAGTGCAGAAGGTCCTACAGAAGATAGTAGCACCAGGGCATGTCAACAATGTGGAAGGCTGTGGTCGGGAACGTGTCATCCTTGGGACTGCAATTAGCCTTGAGTTTGGGTGGTGGCGCGAGATTTGCCCTAATTGCTCCCCCTATCAGGGTCAGGGTGGTTGATGCCTGTGGAAGCAGACAGCTAGCATTTCTCGCCAGGCTCTCTGTGATTGGTTCGGCAGTCCACCATTGGGCTGTGTGCAAACATATCCAACAAGGATAGCCAACGTCTAATCTCTGGTGTTGTATTAGGGCCAAAGCACATGCTCTGTTCCCTTCACATTTAGCAATGGCCTTTCGCACCTCCCAACCTACTGGCGTCGCATTTACACCATTTATCTCCTGAAGGGCCAATTCCACTACCGAGTTAGACTCGCTCTCGAGCCCCGGTCAACTCCCTTCGGGTTCGGGCGTGACATTTATGCCCACTGCCCTGCTTGGGGTTAGGTCCATGATCTGGTTTGGTTGGTTGACATGCCCTGGTACTACTATCTTCTGTTGGACCTTCTGCACTGCATCTCTGTGGGGGTGGGGAAAGGGGGGACGACTGTACCACTATATTCACCTGTCTATAGATGTTGGAGAAGGGTCTATCTATTCCACACCATCAGACTCCCTCCCTCATCGCTCTTCTGAGTCTTGGATATTACCACCTGTGCCCTGGCACCTCCTATCTGGATCATTGAATATCTATTTCCCATGTCAGGTGTCCCTTTGGCCGTGGTGGCTACTAGTAAGTTCCAGTCATCGGCGCCACAAGGATCCCTGCATAAGTATTTATTATCCCACTTATAGTTGTCCTGGTTTCTAAACGGCCATGGGTCGCATGTGAAGGTCCCTGTAGTACCCTCAGTTAAGATTATCGTCTGCAGCTGTATCCCAACTGCCCCTGCCCTTACGAATAGTCCTACCAGGGCGCTTGCTAAAAGTGTGAGCTGAGGCAGCCCCATATTTGTATGAGGCTTCAAATCACTACCTGCACTTAATTGGTTCCGGTACTGTCCGACATCTCCTCAGGCCCAGCTACACGCTTGCAATGGCTGGCGTGTATCCACGTGGCTCTTTCTGTGATCTTAACTGCTGTCTGTGTTGTAAGGAGCACTTGGAACGGTCCCAGCCACCTCTTCACCTTACAGTTTTTCCTCCTGAAGTCTTTCACCACTATCCAGTCTCCAGGTTCTAGATCATGCAGCTTCCCTCCTGCTGGTTGGGGTAGTGCTGCTTTCACTTGATTCTGTATTTGAGTCAAAAGTGTAGAGAGTTTAATACAGTAACACAACATCTCATCCTCACAGCAGCCTGTTATCCGTCTTACCTTAGGTCTTGGGCCAATTCCTGTGTTGGGTGGCCGACCAAACAAAATCGCAAACGGGCTAAGATTAGCTCTTCCTCTCCTCCTAGATCTCATATACACTAGCACAATTGGAAGTGCCTTTGTCCATGTCACCCCTAGTTCCTCACAACATTTTGTCAATTTATTTTTTATGGTAGCATTTTGTCTTTCCACTGCCCCACCGCTCGCTGGGTGGTAGGCACAGTGTTGTCTCATGTTTATTCCCAAATAATCACTGATCTGCTGTAAGGCATTATTGACAAATGGTGTCCCATTGTCACTATAAGCCTTTCAGGGATGCCCCATCTTGGAATTATCTCAGTTAGCAAAGCCTTGGCTACTGCACTGGCATCCTGTTTAGATGTGGGGAACACTTCCACCCATTTGGAAAACATATCAACTGTTAGCAGACAATACCTTTTCCCTTCACTGGGTGTTAGTTCAATAAAATCCATCTGTAAATGTTCAAAGGGTTTTTGAGGTTTGGGGGTGTGCTGCCTGACTCATCTGTATTCCCCTCCCCACATTATTGGTGGCACAGATAACACAATGTTCACAATATTTCTGGGATAAATGAGTAAATCCCTGAGTGCCGAAATACTGTCATACATCCCCACTTTGACACATGGTCCTTACCGTGTGTCAGCTTGGCATAGAATGGAAATAATGATTGTGGTAGACAGGGTTTACCATTGGGACCACACCATACTCCTTCCCTCACACTGCCTCCTGCTTTCGTCCACTCCCGCTTTCCTTCCGGCGTGGCCTGTGACTGTAACTCCCGTATGTCTGCTGTTGGGGTCCAAACTTTTGTCATACATATGTCAATCTGCTCACTTGGTGGCTGCTGGGCTATCGTTCTTGCTGCTGACTCTGCCCTCACATTGCCTTGGGAAATAAAATCATTATTTTTTTGTGTGGGCTTCACATTTACACACAGCGATTGATTTAGGCAATAGGACTACTTCCAGGAGATCAGAAATCAGGCCACGGTGTGTGATGGGCTTTCCAGTGGAGGTCAAGAAGCCCTGTGTTTCCACAGGGTTCCAAAATCATGTATAACCCTGAATGCGTATCTGCTATCGGTGTAAATATTCACTGTCTTTCTCTCAGCGAATTTATAGACCTCAGTCAAGGCAATCAGCTCCACTGCTTGCACTGACAGATGAGAAGGGAGTGATCCCACTTTGACTATCTTGTAGGTAGTCACTACAGCATACCCAACACAATTCTGGCCTGTCTCCTTGCTCCTGAATGCTGACCCATCCACAAAAAACTCCAGATCTGGATTCAGAAGTGGCGAATCCTGCAAATCTGGTCTAGGGCTGCAAATTTCATTAGTTACAGTGACACAATCATGTGGGTCTCCGTCTGTTTCTGTAGGGAGAAGGCTAGCAGGGCTAAGGACGTTACATCGTTTTATTGTAATGTTAGGCATCTCCAATAGCACAGTATTGTAACTGAGCCAACGTGCTGCCGACATGTGTGCGGTCTTTTGCTCGGAAAGCAGTAAGGATACTGCATGTGGGACCAGAAGAGTTAATTCACCACAGCCGACTATGTCCTTGGATGCTACAACAGCCTTTTCAGCTGCAGCCGCGGCTCACAGGCATTTAGGCAATCCTGCCGCTACGGAGTCTAGTTTAGCCGAGAAATAAGCTACCGGCCTCAATCATCCCCCATTATCCTGCAACAGCACAGATGTCATGCAGCCATTCTTCTCATCTACTGTTTGTACAAAAGGCTTGTTTGGATTCAGAATTCCCAATGTAGGTGTAGTTTGGAGCGTCTTTTTTAAGTTAACAATGGCACTCTCGGCCTCTGGGGTCCACTGCAATGGGCTCTGGTTCTGCAACGCTTTGCCATGGGCTGTGTCACTTAGGGGCGCCTCAAGGGTTGCATAATGTGAGATAAACATTCTACAGTAGGAGCACATGCCCAAAAAGGATAGTAATTGTTTCTTCATGTGAGGCTTTGGAATTTGTTGGATTGCTTGAACTCTGTCTTGACCAGTGGCCTTCCCTTGTCCAGATATTAAGTGACCTAAGTACTTCATCTGTTGTTGCATAAATTGTAGCTTTGCGAGACTGGCTTTGTGCCCTTCCGTCGCTAGATAGCAGAGCAATACAAGGGTATCCTTCTCACATTGTTCCTTTGTTGGTGCCGCTATCAAGCAATCATCTACATACTGCAAAAGCGCTGACCCCGGGGTTAGATCAAGTCTCCAGACACCTGCGCAGAGCCCCATTATATATGGTGGGGGACTCACAGTAACCTTGCCAAAGTCACGTGAAGGTATACAATTTCCCTTTGAATGAAAAAGCGAACCAGAATTGACTATCTGGGTGCACCGGTACACTAAAGAAGGCATTTGCTAAATCCACAACAGAGAACCATTTACTGTCCAGTGGAATTTGAGCCAATATAGTATAGGGGTTGGGAACATTTGGGGCGTGCGGGACAACAGTGTTATTGACTGCCTTCAGGCCTTGAACAAACCTCCATTCCTCCGGTTCACTGGGAATGTTTGCCTTTTGACCAGAAAAATGGGGGTTCTCACCGGTAAGTTTTCACAGGGGATTATCACTCCAGCCTTTAGGAGGGATTCAAAGACTGGGGTAATCCCTTCTATGGCCTCGAGTTTTAACGGGTATTGTGCTCTGCAAGAACGATACTCAGACTTTGGGGTTATCCTTTTGGGTTCACAGTCCCGTATGAGCCCCACATCATAATTGCCTTTTGCCCACAACTCAGTAGGGACCGTTTTTAATCTTGGTTCCGAGACTTCGATCTTAGGGAAACGCCAGGTTATCTCCCTAGGCTTTTCAGAGCTAGCGGGGGTTTCCTGGACTGTCCTATCTGCCTGAGTTAGCTAATTTAGTTTCTTCTTATATGTCCGCATATCTGCATTGAACCAGACACCCACATCGTCCCTGAAGACCCAATCTTTTGTTCTTTGTGCCTTTAGCACCCATGGTCGTAAATCCTGCCACCTGTCACCAGACGCCTTCGCCAGTGACACATGAGGAGCGGAGCCTTTCACATCAAAAAGATAGGGACTGCTTGCTGTTACAGATACCTTAGATACGTTCACACTGACTGCACATCTGTGATCACTCCAATAAAATTTGCACAATAACAATTGATCTGGTTTAACCAATCTCCCGAACCAATCCTTCTCAAATGGTTTGCCAGGGCCATCACAGTGTATGTGTGCTGTGCAGTGCAGCATGCCCCAGCAAGAAAATCGATGTTAATAGGATTAACATGGTTGCTTACTTCCAGGGTGAGCAATGAACTTATCGCTCTCTGGTTTAATTGCCACCTTTAGACATACATCAGGGTCGTGGGTCATATTTTATAGCCTGCACTTTGAATCTTCCCTTTGAATTACCTGCAAGCCCGTCGGAGTACTGAGCAAGTCCAACCCCAGTCTCCCTATGAGATCTCGACCCATCAGATTTAAAGGACAAAATTCCGATAACAAGAAGGAGAATTGGAATGTTTTCCTGTTACTAGATTCGGACAATAGGGGTGCGGAAAATCTCTCCCGCACCATGACTCCTGATGCACCCATTGTGCTTAGGAACCTTTCTCTCGTCTTTATTTGTGTCGATTGTCTAAATTGGCTTAATTTAAGGACTGAGTATGTTGCCCCTGTATCTACCAAAAAGGTAATTGGTATACCTTCCACATATAACATAGAGGTAAGCATCGACTGGTACACATCATTGTGATATTGAACATATTGTCCACACTTCGCAATCTCAGTGCTCAACATAGAGGTGGGACATGTCTCACTGCCCGTAAGGTTAGTAGAAGAGATTAGCATTAACAAGTCTTTGTTGCCAAACATAAAGGAAAGAGGTTTACCTGTACCTTGTGGGCTGTCCACCTCCACCTCAGCCTTCCCCCGTCAGTCACCCTGCTGTCCAGCCTCCAGGGCCGATTGAGGCTGTCTGTGTGGGCACTGTCTCGCCCAGTGGTCCATTGCTCCGCAAACAAGGCACCTGCCATATCTACCTCTGTCCGCGCCTCTTCCGTGACCTCCACCTCTGCCTTTCTCTCTTCCTGCAGCACCTCCCTCCAACAGCTGAGTGACCATTTGCAACATAGTAAGCTGAGCTTTATGTGCTTGCTGTTCCATCTTTAGTTTCCGCTTATCCTTCTCTTGGGTAAGCAATTTTTCAGCATATATCTCATGTTGTTCTAGCAAATTCAGCTTCCCCATGTCCCAGGTAATACATGTGTCTTTTACCTTTTTCGCTATTTTGTCCTTCATTCCATTGATGAAGCTGTTCCTCGGGTGTGCTTCATACACTGTGATTTCTGCCACCGTTATGTCGTCGGGTGATGTCAGTCCACTATGGGCACTATGGACTTCAGTGAGGCACGTAAGGTACTGGGACACTGTCTCACCTTCCCGTTGTTCACACATTGCTATTTTGGTCATGTCCATTCACACTGGGAATGCCTCCCTACAGTTGGTTGCCCGCGCTGCAACAGAAGCATCCAAGTCTCTGTTCTGTTCCGCTTGCGGGTTGGCTACTCTGGCATGAACGTTTGCGGCTGGCCAGTTATACTTGATTTTGTTGACATCGGCACCTAGTTTTCGTCCCAGGAGACGGAACTCAGTACAGAACTTTGTCACTTGTTTGGCGAACTTATTACCTCCAACCTTGCATGGGTCAGGCGACTGCCCATAGGCACTTTCCAAATCCTTCATGGTCCATGGCCGGTGGACCAATACTGGATACCCTTCTGGACCTGCAACTTCAACCATTGGGGCTTGCAGAACTACCTGGTTAGACGTTCGTACGCCAGTACCCTCACCGTCTGACTCATCATCCGTCGGGGGGGGTGGGGTGATCGCGAACAGGCCCTGGATTCCTTTCCATCTTGGAGTGGTTGACCTTCTTTTGGGCTTCTTGCTTCAATTGGTTGCGAGCGTGGTGTGCTATCGGTGATTCAGCAGGCCCTGAGGCAACGGCAGATCTCGTAGGGAACCTGTAGGTCTCGGAGGGAAGTCATCAAGGTCAGGATCTGAAACAGACTTAAGACACTGTACAGCTTCATTAGGTTGTTTTCCGCACACGTCTACATGTGCGCTGGTGTTTGTACATGTATTTGATCTATCATTTACTTGAGATTTCCTTTCCCTGATACCAGCCTTAGCCTTCCACATGTTATAAACACTCCAATTCACAGGTTCTACTTTTCCCTTCCTTTTCTCCTCTCTCTCTCCTCCAACCTCAACCTCAATGCTTCCAACTGTCTTTTCCTAAAACTTGCTCCCTCTGGAAAACTACATTGCCTTGATCCACAATTCTAACTGCTTTACAGACTCTGGCTGTAATTATTTAGCATGTATTGTATTTTTGGTTGGCCATTCCAAGTCTTGTGTGGACTCTCCTTTTGTTTGCTCTTGCCGGAGCTGGAAAAGTGTACAGCTCTCTCTCTCTCTCTCGCGGTACCGTTATCTTTTCCCTTTGACTGGCTTTCTTACCTCCGGAGGTCCCCTCTCGCATTGGGCGTGACCGCCTCAATGCCTTGGTTTTCGTAAACCAAGAAACCACATACCCGGTATGTCTTTGGCGAGTTCAACTCAGCCAGTGGTGGCTCCAAGTCTAAAACCACCCTTCAACTCGCTGTCTCTTAAGCATTCTAGAGATGGCAATCCTTTCCCTTGATTTTGCTCAAATACCATGCGATAGTCTACTGAACCCTTTTCCTGATTCATTTATTCTCGTAGAATGAGGTTCTATGTAGGAATACTTAAGCCACAACTCTTACCCTGACCCTATTCAATTCGAACCCCAGCATTAGGGCGATCCACAGATTCCCAGTCCTCTTACGCAAAAGGGCCAATTCAGCGCTCGAGATGAAGTGAAAAACCTTCAAGGTGCTGGCGTCTGCACCTCCAGGGAATCTTCAGAATCCCACCCAGTTTCAGGATCCCGGACGAGCCCCCGAGTTTACTGTTGTGAAAGTTATATCGTCTCGATTCAACTGTTAGCAAGAGCAAAGAAAAGAGCTTTATTTAAATTCTGCAGAATTGACCCAATACATTCAGCCAGATGCTTCAATGTAAGGGGTACCTGAGCATAATTCAGATACTCGTCTTATACTGTTTCTTATCACGCTTTCAAGGGCAAAGACCGGGAAAACTCAAGTTGTTATTCACTCATCCCCTGATCTTGGACATTACAGTTCTTCAGCTTTCACTGAATTCAACTGTCGTAAGGTCAAGCTGAATGTTTACGAAGTTCAAACAGACACAAGCTGGCTGCAAACCTCATGAAAGTATTGTTTACAAAGCTCAGCACAGGATTAAATTTTAGAAAAGCATTCTCTTTCAAATTTTACAGTAAATGCAAAATTTGTTAATTTTCCATTACACACAGTCTTTGTTGACATGTCAGTGCAGTACAAAGCCAGCTGCAGTCTTTCAATTGAGCTATAAGGCATTGAACCAAAGCTTCATCTGATTGTGGAGGTAGATGTAAGTAATGTGGCACAGAGGAATAAGGACATCTCCCTGATGCATAGTTTTTTTAGATTAGATCCCCTGCAGTGTGGAAGCAAGCCATTCGGCCCAGCAAGTCCACACTGACCCTCCGAAGAGTAACCCACTCAGTCCCATTTCCCTCTGACTAATGCACCTAACACTACGGGCAATTTAGCATGGCCAATTCTCTTGACCAATAGCAATAAAAACCTAGGAAGCTGCTGTGCATAAAATGGCTGCTTTGTGTAATACAATAAAATGGGTGTCAGACGGTTGGCTGCCAGTTTAATTTCTCTCCTGATTCTTTTTATTTGCTGGTGTTGGGAAAGAAGTAATTCAGGTCATCAATTGACTGTCAAAATTTCACACTGAATTCTATGGGTATACCAGATCTTGGAGCTTTGTGAGCCGTACAGCATAGAAACAGACCTCTTGGTTCAATGTATCCATGCCAACTAGTCATGCTAAATGAATCTAATCTCATTTGCTAGCAAACTGGGCATCCACAAAGTGTTGCCTGTTCCAGCATAGCAGAATGTGTTCAACCAAATTCTTTCTGAAAGAAATCAGGAAATTAAAGACAAACAAATAGAGAAAGGCGAAGGAAAAGAAGAACTAAGTGAAGAAAACATGGAACAAGAAAGTAACAGACAAGAAGAGACAAAGTTCTGTTCAGATAGCGAAGATGGGTAACTCAGGGTTATATTCACTGACGTATTGTGTACAAGATTAACTTGATGTTCTGTGTCTACATTGTGAAATCTAATTGTACTTTTCATTTCCTAGGTGTCCACTCATGCTCGATTGGTAATGGAGGTTGTGAGCATGACTGTGTTCAACTGTCGGTAGCACACTACCAGTGTAAGTGTCGGCACAACTATCAGCTGAAGAAAGATGGAAAGCACTGTGAACGTGAGTCCCAGAGTTAACATTAGGAATGGTGTGGTGATATGGAGATGACCATTTGCTATATCTTTGTATACACGGACTTGTACCACAACCCCAAGTGGTGTGAGGAAATCTCATTATTATTGGTAACTGTCCCTTGTCCAAGTGAACCGCCCAGTTTGAGAGACTATCCAGAAATTGCTAAGATATAAACAGAATGCCAAATGGCTGATTCTACTTTAATTGTTTCCATTTTGTGCTATAGATATAGTAGTTTTTACTGAACTAACAGTGAGTAGTTACTCAGGTTTACAATAAAAATTCAGGCCTTCGTTACATCCTATTCCTGCTACTCTCTTGCCCCATCGAGAATATGTTGTTCTTAGCTTTAATCTTAAATAGAGGCAGGAAAACGAAAGGGGAAATTGTCATCTTGTCTAAACCTAACAGTGGCATTAATTCATTTAAAATATTATCGAATGATGTAGTTGCCAACATGTCAACAGTAAATTTCACTCCTATTGGGCAGAATCTTATAGGGTCGAGAATGTGTTGCTGGTAAAGCACAGCAGGTCAGGCAGCATCCAAGGAGCAGGAGAAGCAATGTTTTGGGTAAGAGCCCTTCATCAGGAATTCTGGGGCTGGCGTTAGGTGGGTGAGAGTCAGTGGGGAAAATGTCACAGGCAACAGTGAGAGCAATAGAGCATGAGCCTTGGTGGTTGGTGGTACAGTATTAAAGATTGAGTGAGCGTGAAGTATCAAAGGGAAATTAATGCTTTTAATGCGGCTGAGTGGAGAAGTTCTGAGTGGAGCTGTGCAACCTTCCTTATGGCTGAGACTTCACTGACCTAGGTTGCAATCTCAGATCAGCCTGACATAGTCATTGCCACCACTGCTGGTTCTGGGGGAAGAGTACATTCCTCCTCTGTGTCACTGTAAGCACCATGTCCCTGCCCTCAAAGGGCCTGCCAATATTCCCTTCTTTGTCAAGAATGTCAAGAATGGTACTGTAATGACAATGCCTACCTTTTAAAGAAGACACCCATGCCAGGGATGCCAATCCATTCTGCAATATTCTATTGCAGTCATATGAAGAAATGGTAAGCGGGAACACCAGACTAGAATCGGATGAGAGGAGTGCCATAAGGACAGGATAGGTAATTAAAATGCTGAGTTTTGGTTATGTAGATCGAGAAAACTCACTGGGCATCACTGAGAGAAACCATCCACTCAAAAAAATTGACATAGCCAAAGAGGATGCAAGATTCATCCCATAGTTTTAATAGACGGCTATTTACATCGCTATGGCTAGTCCCATTTCTATGTCTCTGTTTGCAATTACTCTCCAACCAGAAACCAAGAGACAGCACTTGCAATTTCTACAGCCAAGTGAAATGTGAAAAAAGAAGAAAAAAAAGCAATTAGTGCGTGTCACGTTATTCTTTGACTGGTGAATATGAGATGGCCGTTCAGCCCCTCTGGCCTTTCCTGATATGCAGGGAGATCATGGCTGACGTGTGTGTTAATATGATTCTGGATCATACAACCAACTTTCTTTTGTGATCCGGTTAGGGATTGTAACTTTTATTCTTCAAGTAGACAAAAGGTGCACTGAAGTATTAATGCTTGCAGGCACCTTCCAGGCACCTCATGGCTTGCCCTAAAAGTGATTTGCCCACTTTTGCAACTGTCTTAAATTACTAAGTCCTAGCTGCTTACAGATTTCCTGAATTTCTTTCTAACTTTGTTGTAACATAACAGAGCTATCCAATTGTTAGAAATAGGGACATGAATAGGCCATTTGGCCCCTCGAGTCTGCTCTACCATTCAATTGGATCATATGTGATCCACCATTCCTCACTTTCACTTTCCTGTCCTTTCTCCATAACCTTCAATTCCTTTACTGACTTCAAAACTATCTATGTCAGCATTAAATATTTAAAGCTTTTGTGAATATCTGTAGCTCAGGAGCTGGTTGGATTCATTGTTGGTCTGTTTGCCAAGCTGGTAGGTTTTGTCTCCTTTCTAGGTGACATCATCAGTGCTATGTTGCCTCCTGTGAAGTGTTGCTATACTGTTCCACTCTGAATTGAAATGTAGTTCCGTTGGAGCTGTTTCTGGTTGGTGCCAGTTCCGGTTTTCCATTGCAGTAGTTTGTATATCAGGTTCAGGGGTGTTAATGGAGTCTGAGGATGAGTGCCATGCTTCCAAGAATTCTCTTGCTGTTCCTTGTTTTGCCTGTCCTACTATAATTGTGTTGTCTCAGTCAAATACATGGTTCGTGTTGTCCATATGTATGGATACAAGGGAAAGTTGGTCTTGTTGCTTACACAAGGAGTTTGCTCCCACAGCTGTCTGTGACAAAAAGTTCCAAAGACGTACAACCCTCTGCGAAAAGAAATTCCTCCTCATCTCCATCTGAAACTGGAGCTCCTTTATTCTGAGACTATATTCTCTGGTTCTCGACCCTGTCAATCTTCTTAAGAATCCTCTATGTTTCAATGAGATCACCTTTCACTCTTGTGAATTCTAGTGAGAAGAGTCCAATCTGTTTATGCTTTGCTCATAAGACAATCGTTCCATACCAAGGATCATCCACATGAACATTCTCTGACCTGTCGCTAATGAAATGACATTTTTTTAACTAAGGGGACCAAAACTGCTCACAGTTCTCCAGATGTGGTCCCATCAGCATTTTGTACCGTTGCAATAAGACTTCCCTGTTCTTGTCTCATTCCCTGTCGGATAACTAAAAATTAGCCTTCCTAATTGTCTAACTACCTATGATCCCAGAACTGCTTTTCAGTGACCCTTGAACTATTCTGAGTGACCTACATAATTAGGTATGTTACTTAGAGGTCTATTGGGTCTAATTAGTTGGATACTGTTCTTAGGGCTAAATAGTATGAGGAGAAAATAGGAACAGGGTGCTGAGTTGAATGATCAGCCATTGTCATGTTGAATGGCAAGGAAGGCTTGAAGGGTTGAATGGCCTACTCCTGCTCCTATTTTTGATGGTTTTACCGAAAATTCTGCAATAATCCCTACCTCCACTGCAGGGCAGGATGGAATATTGCCAGCTTATTACTCTTAAAACTCCCGTACACCTGAATATTACCATTTTGCCATTTTCACAGAAAGCTGGATTCAGCAGAACTCAAACTTAACAGAGGAAGGATTCCTCACAAATGTGCTGCCATCTAGCTGCCTTAGCTGCATGTCAACATAAATCCAAGATAATTACTGACAAAACCAACAGGGAAATAAGGGGAAAAATTTGTTTGAGAGTGGTTAAAATCTGGAACTATTTCCCACAGGGAGTGGTGAAAGTAAACAGCTAGGATGCCTTCAAAGGAAACTAGACAAATACATGAGAGTAAATGATTTCAAAGCTACGCTGAAAAGCTGAGATGAAGGAGAGGACTTTTATGGAGTATAAACACAAGCACAGACAGTGGAGATAAATAGGTGATTCTGTGCTGTATATTTTGTAATTCAATGTAGTGCTCTTATAAGAACAATCCATGAATCAGACTCGTGGCTTGTAACTTCATTGATGGCTTTTTGACAAAAGGAACCACCACAGGTACATGAGCAGTTGACCGCAGAGCTACAAGATGGGAGAAAGGAACATGCACAGTAAGTGGGCCCAAGGCCACAATTCAAAACCCCTAGAAGCTGAAGATTACTGCTTCTCAGTGCTGGTTCTTAAGCTCTCTTCTGGTGCTTAGCCCAACATGAGAAATGAAAAAAATATGAAAACCCCAAATGGGGGTTTTGTGAAGTCTTATTGGGCCTGAGTTTTGATAGGTCAATGAGTCATCAACTAGAGGTGAAAGTGGACAAACATTTGAAACAGAGGAAAGTACAGGGCTTTGGGGTGGGGTGCTGCACCACAGGATTACTTCTGAATTGTTCTAGAAAATATATTACCCTCATCTGTGCCGTAAAATTCCAATGTCCTATTGATATATGCAGCTGCAGGAACAAATAAACTATTTTTCATATTCATTGTTTATTTCTAAATTTATTTATATCTATACAAGTGATCAGGTGTTTGATTTGTTAGTCATTCAAAGCTAATGCCATAAATAAATGGTATTAGTAGTTATGAAAATTACTTTTAAAAAGAAAAAAAAATTGGAATATTGAATGGAGGAGGGGATAGATTTGCTCTGTGTTGCCAGAACTGTCTAGTTTCCAACAGAATACACTTTTCTCCTGTTCCATATGCCAGGGAATTCATCTAAACGTGGAAATTTAGAATAATCACCAAGAAAGCAGACTAGGAGGTTAGAAAAAATATTGATGGCATGCCAGCTAACAACACTGTATGAGCTGCAGCTCATGACGAAGGTGACTACCACCGTTCTCTTGGTGTTACAAAATACAGGCCCTCCCTGATCTTGGGTGGAAAAGGAAAATCACTTCTTGGACTAATAACAAGTGTCCCTTGTAGGTAATAAGATAAAATTGTTTATATGGTTATATTTATCACCAGCCCATTTCCTCCTAAGACACTGACTTTACAAATTCAGGTGATCTGGAGGTTTGGCTACTCTCCAGCAATGTGTGTTCTTCGGAAGACTGGTGATTGTTTTCCTGATGGTCTGAGGTCTGTAAGTCCCCTGTATTAGCAATTCTCTGTTGTGTTCCTGCAGTTCCCTTATACGAACCCCTTCAGCAGTACCAGCAATATACAATCTCTGCTGGCCTCCAGCTGCTTTGATGATTGTGCCTTTTCTGTTAAGATCCCAGATGGCTGGTCTTTCCTAGGATAGTACCTAATGCAGTCTGTGACCTGTTGCATGAAATAGCACTATTCCTTATACAGGGTATACACATCTTAATAGTCCTGGAGGCATAAAGGTGGAATCAACTTCTTTGATAGGATGGGGAGCTGAGTCCTCCAGCAAACTGCCCATCAACAACTCTGATAGTACTAGACCACATTGGAGTGGGGTGGATCGACACTTTCACAATGCCAGAGAGAAATTGGTATTCTTCAGTCGCAACTTAACTGTCCTGACCCCTGTGCTCGGCTTCTCCATTCAATTCACAAGACCTAAACTGACTGTGTATTGGCTGAAGCACCTGTAAGCAAATGGAGTCCCTTGGACTCAGAAGACCATATCAGAAATACCAGGCATTGCAAAGATCTCATGTAACTCAGAAAACTGCATCTGTAGTCGTGGCATGTAAATTCTTCACCTCTATTCAGTGGGAGATGATAATCAGTGTCATCAAGAACTGACAGATCTGTGCCCACATGTACCCTGAAGCTGGTGGGGAATGAGAGGATCAATGGGTGTCATTGCTCAGATTAGATTACTTACAGTGTGGAAACAGGCCCTTCGGCCCAACAAGTCCACACCGACCCGCCGAAGCGCACCCACCCAGACCCATTCCCCAACATTTACCGCTGCACCTAACACTATGGGCAATTTTTTTTTTGCGTGGCCAATTCACCTAACCTGCACATTTTTGGACTGTGGGAGGAAACCGGAGCACCTGGAGGAAACCCACGCAGACACGGGGAGAACGTGCAAACTCCACACAGTCACCTGAGGCAGGAATTGAACCCGGGTCTCTGGCGCTGTGAGGCAGCAGTGCTAGCCACTGTGCCACCATGCCGCCTGTGGATGGCAGAGATTTTGCAATCTGTAATGTGAGTCTCCATATCCCAGGCCACCACACCGCTGACCAGGCACTGTACTTGGTGAATGCCACATATCTCTGAGAGCAGCACCCCTAGGGATATCTTCTTGATTCCTGGCTTTTTCACAGCTTCACTGTTATGAATCCCACTGTTTGCGACTTAATTAAACAATTCCCCCTTTAATTCCTGCTTACTGAATGATTTCCATTCTTTCTTCTTTAAGTAAATGATTTTAGGAGTTATCACAACACATATAAATGATCTTCTGTCTTTGTAGTATAACTCTATGAATATTTTTTTCCAAACATTCTGACCCTATCAGACCAGATCCCTTTTGACTTTTAATCTGCCCAAGGTTATCATTTTAATCATTGGCTTTGTGATGTCCCCAGGCCTTCAACCTTGGATTACATCTCTTTTGTGGCCCTTTACTTCTGTTTCTGTACTTCATTACACACTTAGTTGCTCTGGCGGTGATGTTTGATCTGATCAGGAAGTAATTTTTTTAGCTTCTTATTTTTCCAGCCAAGGTTACGGCTTTGTTTTCAAATTTCACCTGGCCCACCAGACTCTTAAGTTGCGTCTTCGATGGTCTCTTCACTCATGACTAAACAGCAACTGAGAACTGCTACCATGGGATGCAGCCTGTATCTGGTTTGAAGCTGGTATTCTTCTTCAGAAATATGTTAATTCGCATGTTGAAGAATGTCTCTTACTGGGCCTGAAATGCTTTTATCATCAGGGGTATTCTTCCTTGTTGAGAATTGCCAAGAGGGTTTCTCTTCTTTAGAGTTCTCAAATCCTGCTGGTTGTGTTGTATCAGTAAGTGGTTTCAAGCTGAGTGTGAAGATTCCTCACGAGCTTGTAAAGACATGCCAGCTCAGTATGAGCTGCTGCTTGTGGTAAAGGTTATTACCACAATCCTGTTTTAGTCTAGGGAACTATGGGAGCTGCTTGATCTTTTTTAGTAGAGGAAACCAACTTCCTAATCTAATTGGCAAATGTATATTGTAGTTAAACTATAGTTGACAGGCAGGAAGCTGGAAGAACACAGCAAGCTAGGAGGTGGAGAAGTTGACATTTTGGGTATAAATCTTCTTCACCTCCTGATGCTGCCTGGCTTGCTGTGTTCTTCCAGCTTCCTGCTTGTTTACTTTGGATTCCAGCATCTGCAGTTCTTTTGATAGGTTACATTGATATGACAAAGTTAAAAATCGCACAACACCAGGTTATAGTCCAACAGGTTTATTTGGAAGCACTAGCTTTCGGAGCGACGCTCCTTCATCAGGTGGTTGTGGAGTGTAAGATCGATTGATATGGCAGGCGTTGTTAGGAAACATTGAGGAAGACTGGTGTTTGGCCTCACTCCCTTGGGATGCAAAACTGTTCTGCCCACACGTCTACATGCCATCAGAGTTGTGGGTGCTGCTTCTGGTGGTCCTCAAAGTTAACTCTTTCAAACCCTTTCAAACCCGTATGCAGCAATTTTTACACTTCAAAGAATTAGATGAATGGCTTCCTTCTATTCTGTAATTGCCTATTGGTTAGTGGGCGGCACGGTGGCACAGTGGTTAGCACTGCTGCCTCGCAGCACCAGAGACCCGGGTTCAATTCCCGACTCAGGTGACTGACTGTGTGGAGTTTGCACGTATCCCCGTGTCTGCGTGGGTTTCCTCCGGGTGCTCCGGTTTCCTCCCACAATCCAAAAATGTGCGGGTCAGGTGAATTGGCCATGCTAAATTGCCCGTAGTGTTAGGTTAAAGGGATAAATGTAGGGGTATGGGTGGGTTGCGCTTCGGCGGGTCAGTGTGGACTTGTTGGGCCAAAGGGCCTGTTTCCACACTGTAAGTAATCTAAAAAAAAAAGAACTTCAAAGACTTACCCAAAATTATCAGTGGAACCACAGTTTAAAACAGAAGTTAGAAATATTCACAAACTTAAAAGATTATGGGAAAAGTCGAGGGAGTGAGACCATGTGAGAAGCTCTTTTAGAGATAGTAAAGGGGCAATTAGATGAATGGCCTCCTTCTATTCTGTAATTGCCTATTGGTTAGAACTTGAAATGGGGTAATGTCTACTCAGACATTTCACTGATGTACTCATAGAATCTTTCTTTAGGCAGCCCGTGCTTATCACTCTCAGAATATTTCGGCTGTGCTGCATCTACCAACAAAAGTTATGAATAGTTAATTCTTGTTTTTTCCTTTGAGTGGTCCCAGTGAAGCCAGGCAGGTTGCCTAGCCTGCACTATGACTCCTGTAATTTATTGGTGAATCAGGCAGCCTATATTGATCTCTTGGCTCATGTATATTGACCATGATGTGGGTGAAGCCTGAGGACTCATTTCCATTGATCCTGTCTCCTTTCACTTCAAACACAGGCTGATCAGGCGGACAAGACTAAGTTCCAGTACAGGCCCAGTGGAAAATCTACCCCTTTGAGGGTATGAATGATTATCACATAAGGGAATAATATCTTAATAAGAGGTCTGGCAGTTCAAACCTTGGGCCAGAACAGTGACAGGGCTCTACAGAGTCCCCTTTTCTTCTGGAAATAGAGGAAAAATATCAAATATTCCCACTGCTGACAGCTCTCCAGGGCCACCTGCTGGAAGTGTACATGTGTGGCTGGTTGGTGGGAGACCATTGGTTCAGTTTTGGCTTATAGACAATCCCAGTACAGGGTCACACATAGCAATTTGCCTCTGGGGCAAGGTTGCTATGATGACAAGAAAATTGTAACTTAATAAGAAGAAGCCACTTACATCTTGAAGGTGCAAAAGGAGCACCAATAGGCGATGTAAAAGTTTGGCCCTACTTTGTGTACTCTCTTGTCTCCACAGTGAAGAATCCATGTACAGATAAGAATGGTAGCTGTATGCACAAGTGCCATAACTACAATGGAGTCGCCAAGTGTGAGTGTCACCCAGGATACGGATTGTCTCATGATGCCAAAGGATGCGAAGGTAAAACTGTTATTACTCATGTATCTAGCATGATTATTGGGATTGCTCTGTAAGCCATGTGACAGACAGGCATCAACTTCACAGCAGAACCTGGAAGGGAGGTAACACTCTGCATTAGGCCACTCATATAAAACGCAATCTCCGTTTACCATGTCCCAGAAAAACCAGTGAACGAATGGGAGCTTGCCAATTGTTTTGATGCTGAGTGCCATGAATCTTGGGGAGAAAGTGAGGTCTGCAGATGCTGGAGATCAAAGTTGAAACTTTATTGCTGGAACAGCACAGCAGGTCAGGCAGCATCCAGGGAACAGGAGATTCGACGTTTCGGGCACAGGCCTTTCCTGAAGAAGGGCCTGTGCCCGAAACGTCGAATCTCCTGTTCCCTGGATGCTGCCTGACCTGCTGTGCTGTTCCAGCAATAAAGTTTCAACCATGAATCTTGGGTACTTTCATACTTTACACACCGTAGTTTGTGTCCCATTTTTTCTATCTTTCCAGAGGAGGTCTTGTGACCTTCCCAGTGAGTGCCACCTGCAGCATCCATATCAGGGGCAGTAGGGGTATGAGAACGCCACCATATTCAAGTCTGCCTCCAGACCACACCAACCAGTTGAACATATATCACCATGATTTTGTTATTTTAGATTAGATTATTTACAGTGTGGAAACAGGCCCTTCGGCCCAACAAGTCCATACCGACCCGACGAAGCGTAACCCACCCAGACCCATTCTCCTACATTTACCCCTTCACCTAACACTACAGGCAATTTAGCATGGCCAATTCACCTAACCTGCACATTTTTGGATTGTGGGAGGAAACCGGAGCACCCGGAGGAAATCCACGCAGACACGGGGAGAATGTGCAAACTCCACACAGAGAGTCGCCTGAGGCGGGAATTGAACCCGGGTCTCTGGCGCTGTGAGGCAGCAGTGCTAACCACTGTGCCCACTGAATCAAAATCCTAGAAGACCTAATCGAAAAACATTGTGAGAGTACCCTCACCACACAGCTGGCACCACCTCAAGAAGAAGGTGCACTGACATTCTCAAAGGGAGAATGTTAATGTTACTGTTCTCGGGACCAAAATTGGGGGAATTCACAAGGTTTTGAAGGATGCAGTTGCTTGGACTATGAAATCGATTGTATCCCCAAATTTTTCAATCCTTCCCATTCTAAACAAGTAACCTGGATCAAACCCCTTGAAAATGTTCATTTGGTTGCCCATAATGTTGATCTGTGGTATCCGACGACATTTTACCAGCTGGGAACGCATCCCTGCTCATGTTGAGAAATCGTGGACATACCAAACAACACATTCATGCATTCACATCATCATCTCTTCCAGTTGCCTGACACCATGCTCAGTAGACCACATAAATACATCCAGTGTTGTGGAGATCATTAGTGAACCTACCTATATTTATATTGATCTTTCTAACACAATAAAACATCCCATTGTGGCTCACGGGAGTTCTAGCAAAGAAAAATTGACAATTTTGCAGATAAGGTCACATCAGCACAAGTGACCAAATGCTCAGTCAACAAGTACTTTGCTGTAATGTTCTATGTTTAATGTAAGGCACATTTAAAGGAGTGTCTCAAAATGAGAATAGCGTGGTCAATAATTAGAGAGCTTTCAGTAAATAATTCCATAGCTTTGGGTGCAGATACCTGAAGGTGAAGCAGCCATTGGTAGAGAGAAAGAAACAGACGATGTACGGAATTGAAGGAACATTGAGATCTCAAAAGATTGTAGGTCTAGTTAAGGTTACATAGATAGGGAGGGATGAGACCACCATGTATTTGAACACTAGGATTAGAATTTTAGAATTGAGCAATCGCTGGACTGGGAAGTAATGCAGGTTAGAGAGTGCATGCTTGACAAATGAGCTTATGTCCATTATTACACACTATTAGCTTGCTGCTCAGTGTCTTTCTGTCTCCCTAGATATTGACGAGTGCATGATTGGATTAGCTGATTGTTCGCATGGATGCCTCAACACACGTGGAACATTTTCCTGTGTCTGTAACGCAGGCTATGAGCTGGGTTCTGATGGGAAGCAGTGTTACCGTAAGTTAACCTATTGAGTCCTTTACATTGGTAGAGGGAAGGCAGCAGTAAGAAAAATATTGGGATAAAGTTCATCATACAGAGCCAACTAACAGGCTCTGAGTAGAATTTACTGTAAAGCAATAAATACCATCATGCAAACCCCTGTTACATCTCACAGAAGAACAGTTTGTACAGAAAGATAGAAATTATAAAGTGTTCATAGTAATACGTTTCCTGTATACATAAGGATGCATTGTAAGTTGGTATTTTATAAAGAGAGGGCAGAACGTCACTTCAGTATTTAGGAGTCACGAAGGAATGATGCAGTATGCAATAAAAGCAGCTGTGAGAATTTCTAAAGGAACAATGAGTATATTTTATTGAGAGCTGGGCAGTCTAAGCCTGTGCCATTTTATCTGGAGAGGATGGAATAGAAATCCAACACAAGCCAAAGAGCTTAACATCTCCATTATTTGTTGGCAGCAATGGACCTGTGTAAAATAAAGCTGAGACAGCACGGGAGAAACTTTACATTGAGTCTAACTTTTACCATGCCTGGCCATGGAATCTATTGTATGGCAGTATAGGGGGAAATGTACCCAGTATCTACTCCCTGGTGTATCTACTGTGAAAGTATTTGATGAGACAGTGCAGGGAAAGCCTTATTTCATATCAAAGATATTCTGCACATAACCTGAGAATATTTGATTGGACAGTGTATTGGAAGCTTTACAATGTACCTAACTTAGAGAAAGTGAAGACTGCAGATGCTGGAGATCAGAGTCGAAGAGTGTGGTGCTGGAGAAGCACAGTTGGTCAGGCAGCGTTCGAGGAGCAGGAGAGTCGACATTTCGAGCATAAGTTTGTCATTGGGAGGAGCTTATACTCAAAATGTCATTTTTCCTGCTTCTCGGACACTGCTTGACCCCCAGCTGTGCTTTTCCAGCACCACACTCTTCGACTCGAATGTACCTAACTTGTGCTGTATCTGTCTTGGGAGTGTTTGTGGGGTAGTGTAGCTTTATATCCTATCTGTGCTGTTCTTGGGCTGAAAGTTTTGATGGCGACAGTTCAGCTTCTCAGGTTATCCAAAAGTGGGTCACATTGAATGAAATGTGTTTGCAAATATGGGATAGATTTTCGACCTCTACCTGAGCCAGAGTTGGTGCCAGGTGGATAGTAAAAATCACCTTTCCAGCCAGCGTGCTGTTTCCCAGCACCATCCTGTATTTCAGGGCCATTTTTGCTGAGGTGAGGACAGGGGGGCTGACAGGATTACCCTCCTGCATACCCTGGGTGGTCATCTTGGCTCATTAAGAGCCTATTGAGGCCAATTTAAGGAGGCCAGCTGTGATTTTTGGCCTCTGGTTTCTTGTGGAGTTTGGGGATCTGTTTAGGCGTCTAGCGGAGGACTTCCGCTGGTGGCTGACCAGGATCTGCTACACCAGGCAGGAGTATAGGAGCAGCCATTGGCCAGCCTGAGGAGGGGCCTCTTCCACTGAAACACTGGCCCATCTGAAAATGGCGAGGTTTTAATTTATGATTTAAAAAGCACCTCCAGTTTGAAGCATTCTTTCCCTCACCTACCTTGGCCTTTCAGCTTTGAAAGCAACATGATTGTCTCCAGGCTATATTTATGGGATACCCTCTGTGAAAATCATATTGAATGACCTTAGCTTTAAGCACCTGGAAACAGTCATAACCTCTGTTTCCTGCTTCCTGAGTGTACACCTTGCCTCATTACTGCTGTCGGTAAACATGGCAACCAAATCTTGCACAGCAAAGACCCACAAACAGTAACGACATAATGACCACATGGTCAGTTTTGATAATGTTGATTGAACGTTAAGTATTAGATTCAGACACCGGGGAGAAGCTGTGTTATTTTGTATATACTGTTCACTTTTCATATGATACTTGTTCAAACATTCTTGAGAAGTTCTGCAGGTTTATCTATGACATTGCTATGGGAGCCATTAGAATAGAAAATGTATGAAAGATGCGCGAAAGGGGCAGTAAAAGTGTCTGAACACTTCATTTTACAGGGATTGAGATGGAGATCGTCAACAGTTGTGAATTAAATAATGGTGGATGTTCCCATCACTGTCGCCACACAACGGATGGTCCACTATGCAGCTGTAATCAAGGCTTTCACCTGGATGCTGATCAGAAGACTTGTGTAGGTAAGGCTGACCATCAGTGGTTTCTCTCAATCCTTGCTGAGTCATGTTCATGTACATCAACACTAATGGTTTTCTCAATTAATCATAAATTAGCACCTTAAAATCTCAAATACGTAGCAAGTGAATTGATTGTTGAAGTTGAAATGACATCTTGGAGTGGTTTATCAATATTGCACTTGAGGCAAATTTTTACAAATTCCCACCAGTGTGTTAGTAGGCAGGGGAGCCTGTAAAATTCCCACCCGCCCTGACCTGTCTCCTGTTTTACCAGGGCATGTGAAGCGTGGGGCAGTTGGACTCCTCTTGCCCCAACTGGGGCCCTTCCTGTATTCCTGATGAAGGGCTTTTGCCCGAAACCCCAATTTTCCTGCACAGCTGCTGCCTGAACTGCTGTGCTTTTCCAGCACCACTCTAATCCCGAATCTGGTTTCCAGCATCTGCAGTCATTGTTTTTACCCTTGAGTAGGCAGTTATTTTGAGGCTGGCAAGAGAAGTATAACAGTGGGGCATGATTGGTAGGTCACCCTGCCAGAATCTCAAGGCTGAAGGAGCAGGGGTGCTTTCCTCAAGGGGTCCCTTTCCAAAACTGGTGCTCATCCTCAATAATTGATCACTACAGGTACTGTCACTGTGCCCCGTCCCAGGTCTCTTCATCAAGACCCCATCCTCCTCAGGCAATATCATCCCCTTATTGCTGAGAAGACCCAAGTACTTGGCCGTGGACTCTAGGACTTAGAATCTGTGGCATGCTGTAGTCCCAGTTCAGCCTTTTGCTGCTGCTGGGACTGTGGAACTTGTGCCTAACCTGAGCTGCATCTACCCTGGGAGCATTTGCTGGAACAGTGCAAAGGGGGCTCTTCAGAGGATGCGCGTTGCTGTAATTGTCAGGGTTGTCCAGAACTAGAGCGAGATGTTCATCTTTCCCTCCGGTACCTGGGTTTCAAATTTAATTGTGGTTAATAAGATGATGGTCTTCTTCTCATCTGTATGGAGCTATTTTGGATAAGTTCATGGCAATTAATATCGATCATTGGTGCACAGCATCTACCTGCCCGTAATTAAGGAGACACTTGGTACTACAATGATACTTATCTCAGAGACACTGCAGGATGCTTGAAGTGGGGATATTTTGTTGCAATAAAGTACACTATTCTGAGGTTGGGGCTAATATGCATTCTGGTAGGATAAATGGTTTGTATTAGAACATCTACATACCAGATGTGTAGATGGTTGATTCTGAATTGATGCACAATGGAAATGTGTGCTTGTCTCTCTCCATAATGAATATTTTTACTACAAAAATCTACGTCAACAAAAGCAGCAATCTCTTTGACAAATCACATTTCCTTTTTATGAACCCAGTTCCTGCTCAATACACTGGTCACTTGCATCAACTATTGAAAAAAGAAATGATAATTAAACCACGTTAGAATTTTCACATTGGGAGCATCCAAGATAACTAACTTGGTAAGCAGACAGGACTAAAGCATACACAACAAGTAAGCCTAACTGTAGGCTGTTTGCTGAGTTAATTACTGTACGGGTCTGAGAAATTGTCTACCACTGGGTTGTGGAGGGAAATATCAGAAAGGATCTTGCTCATATTGCAGGGCTGATATTGTATTGCTGGTAATGGTGGCATTTAGCACCTACTTCTCATTCCTTTGAGAAAAGTTTTGTTTTCATAATCTTCGAGGAGAAAGTGAGGGCTGCAGATGCTGGAGATCAGAGCTGAAAATGTGTTGCTGGAAAAGCGTAGCAGGTCAGGCAGCATCCAAGGAGCAGGAGAATCGACGTTTCGGGCACAAGCCCTTCTTCAGGAATGAGGAAAGTGTGTCCAGCAGGCTAAGATAAAAGGTAGGGAGGGGGGACTTGGGAGAGGGGCGTTGGAAATGCGATAGGTGGAGGGAGGTCAAGGTGAGGGTGATAGGCCGGAGTGGGGTGGGGGCGGAGAGGTCAGGAAGAAGATTGCAGGTTAGGAAGGCGATGCTGAGTTCGAGTAAATGTAAATGTCCGTGTTGATCTCGGGTGACCGAATCGACACGGACATTTACTATAAACCGACCGACTCCCACAGCTACATAGACTACACCTCCTCCCACCTTGCCCCCTGTAAAAACACCATCCCATATTCCCAATTACTTCGTCTCCGCCGCATCTGCTCCCAGGAGGACCAGTTCCAAAACCGTACAACCCAGATGGCCTCCTTCTTCAAGGACTGCAATTTCCCGCCAGACGTAGTCGACGATGCTCTCCACCGCATCTCTTCCACTTCCCGCTCCTCCGCCCTTGAGCCCCGCCCCTCCAACCGCCACCAGGACAGAACCCCACTGGTCCTCACCTACCACCTCACCAACCTCCATGTACAACATATCATCCGTGGTCATTTCCGCCACCTCCAAACGGACCCCACCACCAGGGATATATTTCTCTCCCCTCCCCTATCAGCGTTCCGAAAAGACCACTCCCCCCGTGACTCCCTCGTCAGGTCCACACCTCCCACCAACCCAACCTCCACTCCCGGCACCTTCCCCTGCAACCGCAAGAAATGCAAAACTTGCGCCCACACCTCCCCCCTTACTTCCCTTCAAGGCCCCAAGGGACACTTCCATATCCGCCACAAATTCACCTGCACCTCCACACACATCATCTATTGCATCCGCTGCACCCGATGTGGCCTCCTCTATATTGGGGAGACAGGCTGCCTACTTGCGGAACGTTTCAGAGAACACCTCTGGGACACCCTGACCAACCAACCCAACCACCCCGTAGCCCAACACTTTAACTTCCCCTCCCACTCCACCAAGGACATGCAGGTCCTTGGACTCCTCCATCGCCAGACTATGGCAACATGACGGTTGGAGGAAGAGCGCCTCATCTTCAGCCTGGGAACCCTCCGACCACAAGGGTTGAACTCAGATTTCTCCAGTTTCCTCAATTTCCCTCCCCCCACCTTGTCTCAGTCCATCCCTCGAACTCAGCACCGCCTTCCTAACCTGCAATCTTCTTCCAGACCTCTCCGCCCCCACCCCACTCCGGCCTATCACCCTCACCTTGACCTCCCTCCACCTATCGCATTTCCAATGCCCCTCCCCCAAGTCCCTCCTCCCTACCTTTTATCCTAGCCTGCTGGACACACTTTCCTCATTCCTGAAGAAGGGCTTGTGCCCGAAACGTCAATTCTCCTGTTCCTTGGATGCTTTGTTTTCATAATGCCAGGAATCTGGGGTCATATGTAGGGCAAACAAGGAAAGGGCAGCAACTTGCCTAAATTTGTGAATGCATTTTTGTAACAATCAAATACCTTTGATGTAAAACTTTTTTATTTATGATCTAAAACTAAATAAATTCACTTTCTCAAACAATGGGACCTGAACTCACTTTTTGACTCGGCCAGTAACACAATCATGACCATACGTTTGATTACTGTCTAATGATCCATGCTAGAAAATATACCAGTTAGCTGAGGGAAAAAGAAGTCGGGCTCAGATGCGACATCAAATTTACACCGAATGTCCTGTAGTTGACTGTAGCAAACTTTTAAGGTTTACATGTGAAGGGTAGTGCAAAACTAAGGGGTCTTATTTAATGGACAGAATTCCGTGATAGCAAGCATTAAGATGGCTGTTTGTTGTTTCTTCTTGTGCTTTATGAGCACAGTGATTAATAACCTTATTTGCAGGTTATTGCTGTATTCACTCTTATTAGACTGGCGGTTCCCAGAGGGGAACATTGCAAATGTGATTAGGTTACATGTTTGTGCCCGGTCTGAATTTGCAAACCAGACTCAACATATCTATATGTGTGTTTCTGAGCACTTCCAATGCTCTGCAGCACAAAGGTTTGTGAAATTATACAGAGTTCTGTATAAAACAAACTGAGGTTCACTAGATATAAATGAATAAAACACAGCTATGGTGGAAGGAAAATCTGGTATATTAAAAAAGTGAGATTGACACACACCAATGTTCCATGATTCTCCAGCAGTGAGATTTAATTCTTTCCCCAGACTGTACCCACTTCCAGTTTTTCCTATTTTCCTTTCCCTTTGTATTGTAACTTAGTTTGAATTGAAGTTTGGTGTATTAATTCCAGTACCCATTCCTGTACCAATGCAGATACCAAAACTTTACATTTAGCAGTACCCATTTCCATATCCATGCAGATAACTAATTCCAATACTCACATGTGTCCCTCTGCAAATATTAATGTTTGTACCAAGTACTAATTATAGCATGTGGCACCCAAATTATAATCCCCAATGATACACAGCTCTGTGACCCCCTTGAACACTTCTGTGGTTTGTAGTGTGCCTGGCATGAAGTGAAAATGAATTGTGAAATACCAACAATATCAGGCTTAGTAAAAGTTCCAAGTCAAGTATTCCATGTAGTTGTTCAGATTGTGAAATATGCCGAAGATCAATGAACTGAAAGTCATTCTGGATTAGAAGCTTGGTGCCAGATAGCTCAATTTCCAGTCAAAATCATGGCTGGAAGTTGCTTGAATTTGCTTCCATTTTCACAGTGTTAATTCATGTAAACCTTGCTCTCCTGCACTCCTCCTGAGTCAGCACACAATGGGAGCAACTCTGAGGAATGTTTAAGCCAAGATACTGTATTTATAGTCACCTATGTAGCACTTAGCTGCAACTTTATATCAAGCTATCTCACCTGGCTGGTATTAAAGTTATTCCTTATTCAGTGATGGAAGCAATGCATTGATTGTAAATACATTACAATAGAGACCACATTCCAAAGACAGTAGTTGATTGGGTGAAAATGCTCTGGGATATCCTCATGTAATGTAAGACACTGCAGAAATGCAAGTTGATTCTTTAAATTGTTTAAATTATACAACATTAACTCAACAGAATTAATCTGTTTAAAGCCATGTTTTGATTTGAATTGAGATCTCTCCAAACCTTAAGCAGACAATGCCAGAGGAACAACAGTATCAAGCTTTGGAATTTGCTAAAAGTTAGTTTTTAACTCTATCTTTTGTCTGATATGGGAAGGGAGGCGTTTGGGACTCTGGTTTGATGAACTATTGATCTGCTGAGTATGAATCAAATTCATGGGATGTCAGTCAATTTAAGTACAAGAACAAGGAATAAATCATTCAGGCTGGAGACGTGAATCATTCTAGATAGGTCTGCCATGAATTGAATTTAAACCTAGGTTCTGACTGTCAACTAACACTAATAACCAACAGTGTCAAGTATGGAATGATATGATTATAAAGCAGGAGCTGACTGGAGTTTGTCTTGTTCTCACACAGATGTAGATGAGTGTGATGTTGGTACTGGCTGCTGTCAACAGGATTGCTTCAATACACCTGGTGGATATGAGTGTGGTTGTCATGCAGGTTATCGGCTCAGTCTGGACGGCTGCACATGTGATGGTGAGAATTGTCATCTTGCTTCCATAAATAAGGTGACTGGATTCAAATTTAGCATCCACTGGAGAAGGCACAGTTTTTGTGGCCAAGTGCATCAGGAAAAATATTATTTTTGATAGCTTTATTCACCAATCTTCCTCTCTCACTTTTTCATTAAAACCAATGTTGCCATCTTGGACTCAAGGTTAGAGCGGTGCTAGAAAAGCACAGCAGGCCAGGCAGCATCCGAGGAGCAGGAAAATCGACGCTTTGGGCAGGAACCCTTCATCATCCTTCCTGATGAAGGGCTCTTGCCCGAAACATCGATTTCCCTGCTTCTCGGATGCTACCTGACTTGCTGTGCTTCTCCAGCACCACTCTAATCTTGACTCTGGTCCCCAGCATCTGCAGCCCTTACTTTTGCCTTGCCACCTTCCACTGTTTGTTCTTGTTCTGCTGACCATATGAGAATGGAGAGAAACATCCTGTTCATTCATAAAGTCTGATCCGTCCTTTACATGTTGCAACAGACATGAGTCACTTATGCCTCTCCACTGACAATAGCCAATGCATTCCCTGGAAGAGGGTTAAAAGAGTCAGTGCAAAATAGTTTAAGCAATTTAGGAATTAACTCTAAATATTCCTTAAACTCAACGAAAACTTCAGATGATCATGGCAGCTCGTGTCACTGTTTAGTGAACCCAATGCCTCCCCTAGCTTTCTGATGTCAAGAATTCAATCAGATCTATTCGGAACACTTCAGTGATCCCACAGACTCTGTAGTTTCTAAGTGCTCCATCTTACTCCCTCTATCTTCTTGCGTCTTCATGATATGGAAATCAACACACATTACACCATTTTCAACTCACACTTATTCTTTCTCGGTTCCTCTTCAACATCCTTTTGCCTCAATGGTCTGCACTAACCTTTAATGATTTATTTTGAAGTTGAACTGACTGGGGCACTTCTGCATTTAACATGAGGTGAATTTGCAAGAACTGTCAGAGATATATTAGCCATTAAAAAAAACCCCTGAGAAATAATATTAGGGTCATAGAATCATTGAGCTCTACAGCACGGAAACAGACCCTTCGGTCTAACTCGTCCATGTAGACCAGATACTCGATATAAATCGAGTCCCACCTGCCAGCACCTGGCCCATATCCCTCCATCCCTTCCTATTCATACACCCATCCAGCCGCCTTTTCAATGTTGCAATCGTATCAGCATCCACCACTTCCTCTGGCAGCACCACCCTCTGTGTGAAAAAGTTGTCCCTGAGTCTTTTCAGTCTTTCCCCTCTCCCCGTAATCCTATGCCGTCGAGTTCTGGACTCCCCAACCCCCGGGAAAAGACCTTGCCTATTTACCCTATCCAAGCTCCCCATGGTTTTACAAAACTCTAAGATTAGATTAGATTCCCTACAGTATGGAAACAGGCCTTTCGGCCTAACCAGTCCACACCGACCCTCCGAAGAGTAACCCACCCAGACCCGTTTCCCTCTGACTAATGCACCTAACACTGTGGGCAATTTAGCATGGCCAGTTCACCTGGCCTGCACATCTTTGGACTTGTGGTAGGAAACCGGAGCACCCAGAGGAAACCCATGCAGACACAGGGAGAATGTGCAAACTCCACACAGACAGTCACCCAAGGCTGGAATTGAACCTGGGACCCTGGAGCTGTGAGGCAGCAGTGCTAACCACTGAGCCATGGTCACCCCCTCAGCTCTGATGCTCCAGGGAAAATAGCTCCAGTCTATTCAGCCTCTCCCTGGAGCTCACCCTCCAACTCTGGTAACATCCTTGTAAATCTTTTCTGATCTCTTTCAAGTTTCAAAGCATCCTTACTTCAGCTTACTCTCATCTTTGGGATTATAGAGATTGTGGTTTCAGTCTCCACACAAAGTAGGTTGGTCAATGCAGGAGGGGATAGCATTCCATATTATTGAATCTGTCACTTTTCAGATGAGTGTTAAACTTTGTCATCACTTGGCTTGGGTAAAAATTGAAAATTCCCATAGCCCTCTTTGAAGCACAGCAGGGATGTCTTTGAATATCCTCAACAATGTTTCCATTTCAACCAACACTGCCAATCTGACCATTCATTTTCTTGATTTTTGTACTTTATTACGTGCAAGCTCTTTGAAGAATTTCATAAGTAACAACAGTGAACAGTAACGGCTCTGACTAAAATTCAAAAGTGATCTATCGATTATAACTTGATTTGGCTTTTATAAGATGCTACATAACCTGAAATGTTCTTTTAGTACAAACTGAGCTCCAGTTGCATAAAAAATTTGTTGCAAATATTGTGATAAAATTAATGTGATTGTAATGTTTTTAGCTAGTTTTGATTTTAGGTTTGCCTCTACTTTGTATTTTTCTACATTTATATTTGCCTGCTTTGTAGGTTTGCTTGAACTTTATACAGTGTGTACTGTAGGTTTACCTGTGTTATAGGTTTGCTTGTACTTTAGGTTTGCTTCTGATTTAGATGTGCCCGTGTGATAGCTTTGTGTATGCAATGGCTTGACTGTATATCAGGTTTGTGTGTGCTTTATATATGTTTATTCCTTTGTTTATAACATTTTACTGAAACAAGGAATTCTACCCATTACATTTGTCATGTATTTGGGATTAAATTTCCTTCCAAGGAGAATTCATTAATCCATATTGCTGTTTGACCTATTTGAGCTGGCAAACTAGGTTTGTGCTGACTATCGTGATCCACCTCCTGTGACTATTGAATTGTTGATGTTGGTCAGGTGGTTGCAAAGCAACAAAACAAAAGAAAAAGAATGTTTCAGCACTTGAGAAATTGTTCAAATAAATGTTAGTGTTTCAGCAGTTTCCAAGTGCTGCTCCTGGATCGAATTCAGATCCAAATGGAGGGACTTGTAGAGACAAGGGACTTTCCTTGTTCCTGGACTCAGTAACTGGAAATTTTGCACTAAATTTACTTTGAAACGATGCACGTATTTTTCTAAGTCCTGGGATAACGTGAAAGTGTTGTGTGCTTTAATTTGTGGCAGTTTTGAGACAAACTTTACCTTTTTAAGGTTTCAGTAATAATTTTAGATTTTTAACTTTCTTCTGAGCATTCTTCACAATAAATTTGCCCTATTTCTTTAAAACAGAGGATGAGTGGGATGGCAAGAGTGAATATCTATTTGGTTCTTGGCTGCAAGATATCTTATGCTTCAATGAATCTAGCCTTCCTTTAGTGAATCAGATGTTCCGGGGGTAACTGCTTTGCGTATATCACATGAGAAAACTAGTTGTCAAACCTTTTTGTGTGGTTCCAGGACCACCTCGCAAATCTGTTGGCAGCTTCCAAGGAACTTCCTCAAAATAATGACAGCTTCTCAAGAAACGCCTTCCGGATATAGACATGTCCCCTCGAAACCCCTGCCAAATACTGGCACCTTCCCAGGAATGACCCGAAAATGTTGCCACATTTTTGAGGTTTGATAATGGATCTGTAACCTGTTTAGAATGTAATGTAACATAAAAAGCAAACTGCTAAGAACGCTGGGACTCTGAAATAAGGTGGAATGTGTTCAGCAGGCCACCCAGAATCTTTGGAGGGAAGAGTAGACTTAATGTGTTAGACTTTTGACAGATTGACTCTGGAGCTCTTTAAAACGGGAAGCTGGGATCTTATTTCCACCAGTGTCTTTTAAAGGTGAGGGGTGATTTTTGTTTGTGAGCCTGTAGCCGGAGCTCCCAGCTGGGCCACGTCCACTGTGGAGATAGACATGTCCTACTCCTCGGTGACTTCCATGGAATCCAGCTAGATTTTTAAATGGTTATGGTTCACAACGCTTATGTGAACCACAGCCTGCTAAGGGAACCTTTTGAAAAGCTTGTTTCAAAAAAAAACTTCTCTCGATTTCTCCTCCCCCCCGCCGCCATTAAGATAGTATGTCCTGGATAGTGCCTGGGGGTGATAGGTGTGGCTAGTGGGGATTGCAGGGGCCTGTCTGTTTTGTATGTCAAGTGGGAGTGAAGTGTCACTGCACCAAGGCAGGTTGTTTGAGCTGGCAGTCCCTGCGGTTATATCTCAATGTTTTCCAGGGTCAGCTGGACCAACTCTAGGCAGCCAACTATATGTGCATCCTGGGAAGGCAGTGGCTGAGTAGTATTAGAGTGTTCTGGGGACCTAAAATTAATCCCGCCATGGCAGACGATGGAATTTCAATTTAATAAAAATCTGAAATTGAGAGTTTAAAGATGACCATGAATCCATTTTCACTTGTTGGAAAAGCCCATCTTGTTCACTAATGTTCTTTAGGGAAGGAAATCTGTCATCTTTACCTGGTCTGGCTTACATGTGACTCCACACCCACAGCAAAGAGGTGGCCTCTGTGCAATAAATGCTGGCCCAGCCAGTGATGCCGTTATCCTGCGAATGAGAAAAGAAAGCATCCCTCAGCAATGAAGATTGTACCTGTGTGGCTGTAATTCCTGAGCTGGGAATTTTCCCAATTCCTGCGTTCATTTCGAGGATGATCCTCCAGCCCAATATTTCATTACCAGTGATTATCTTAAAAACTGTTCATTGAAAGTTCATTGACCTGAAATCTTTACGCTGTTTCTCTCTCCACAAATGCTGCAAGAACTACTGAATATTTCCAGCTCACTTTGTGGGAATTAAAATCTCATTAGGTCTCGTTCTCTGGTCTTGTAATGAACCTGAAGGGTCTTTCAGTCCCACTCATCATTGTTGCAATGGGAAAACAAGCAGCTGACTTACTCACTTGGGATTGTTTACCAACATTCATGGACGAGTATGGTATATTGCACAAAAGACAGGGGAATTACTTCACAAGTGGGGAAACTAATTTGTGACCCACCAGTATGAGTGCAGTTTTTTTAAAACAACAACAGAAATTGCTGGGGAAACTCAGCAGGTCTGCCAGCATCTGTGAAGAGACAGCAGAGTCAATGTTTCAGGTCCAGCGACCCTTCTGAGCTGATTGTAGCTAGGAAAATGTTAGTCTGTATGCTGGAGAAGGGAGTTGGACTGACAAAAGGAATGGGGACAGGGCAGTCAGGGAGAATCAATAGCTGCTAATGGGAACTATTAGTAGTTGTCAGTGGGTTGTTTGTTTGGTAGCAACTCATATGATGACAAGGCCTGGTGTGTAGCAGTTGGGGTGCGAACGTGGGAGCAGGTGCTTAGATTCTAAAATTATTGAACTCAATACTGAGTCGTGAAGGCTGCAGGGTTCCCAAGTGGAAAATGAGATGTTATTCTTCCAGCTTGTGCTTAGCTTTGTTGGAGCACTGCAGCAAACCTGAAACAGAGATGTTGACCTGGGAACCCAGTTGCAGGCAACCAGAAGCTCAGGGTCATTTTGCAGGTGGCAACAGGAAGCTCCTGATGATTTTAGTGGATTTCCAGTATCTGAAGTTTCTTTGGTTTTTGTTTTTGTTGAGTGCAGTTTTTGCTCCATAGCAATGGATTCATCTGAGGGGAAGATCCACTGAGCCACGTTCCACTGTGCAGTATGTCATAAGGTCAAAGAGAGTAAGATTTGAGAGCAAGATAAATAGTTCTTTGGGCTAAAGGGATCAAAGGTTATGGGGAAAAAAAACGGGAAAAGGGGATTGTGTTGGATAATGGTGCTATTTTTCATGCTTCTGTGTTTAAATCAAGAACTGGTGATTGATGATGCAAAGCTTAGATTTTAAGAGCCTGGAGATCTTAGGAACCAGGAAATACCAACATGAGCACTTGATCTAATTAACAGTTTTGCCGTGACTGAGTGCATCACTACTCATTCTCATTACAGCTAATTCTTTCTTATCTCAGTAAGAATAGCTTTGAAATTGCTGGCATGATGAATGGAAACTTTACTGACGTCGACACCAACATCTTTTTGCACTTTATTTCCAGATGTTGATGAATGCACCGCAGAGAATGACATTTGCGAGCACACCTGCCAGAATACAGATGGCTCTTTCCAGTGTTTCTGCAACATTGGGTATAAACTGGAGGAGGATCGAAAGAGCTGTGCACGTATGTTTCTGTCATGCATTGATGCTTACATTGACAAGACTTCGCACTTATAGAACTGCTGACATCCCAGTCTGTAAAGCAGAGGCGTTTAGGTTGTTTGTCATTGGATTTATTCAAAAAAGGCAGGTGTAGTGGGGATATATGTTGATTATTCAAAGTTAAAAATCACACAACACCAGGTTATAGTCCAACAGGTTTAATTGGAAGCACACTAGCTTTCGGAGTGATGCTCCTTCATCAGGTGATTGTCATGAAGGAGTGTCGCTCCGAAAGCTAGTGTGCTTCCAATTAAACCTGTTGGACTATAACCTGGTGTTGTGTGATTTTTAACTTTGAACACCCCAGTCCAACACCAGCATCTCCAAATCCTGATTATTCAATGCATCAGTAACTTCAGTCCAAGCCCAATCAGGCCTTGTGAAGATCCCAAAGCAGATGTTGAGCTATTGTTCCAAAGTCTTCAATAATGTCAAATGACCTGGTGCTGTGAATCTAGTGAAACATTTCATGGTGCTTTACAGAAGTATTATCAGACAGCATTTTGAAACTTTTATTTTTATTCACTTGTGGGGCATGGGCATCGCTGGCTGGCCAGTATTTATTGCCTGTCCCTAGCTGCATTTGAATGGAATAGACAACTTCAGAGGGTAGTTAAGAGTCAACCACATTGATGTGAATCTGGAGTCACATGCAGGCCAGACCCGGTGAGGATAGCAGATTTCCTTCCCTGAAGGACATAAGTTAGTCAGATGGGCTTTTTCTAACATTTGGCAATGGCTTCATGGCCATCAGTAGATGCTTGCAAACCAGACTTTTTAAAAATTGAATTAAAATTCTATTGTCTACCGTAGTGAGATTTGAAACCAAGTCCCCGAACATTAATTGTCTGGATTAATAGTTAAGTCATGATGTCACTAGGCCAAATAAAATCCAAAAGAACTGAGGATGCTGGAAATCAGAACAAATACAGAAATTGCTGGAAAAGCTCAGCATGTTTGGCAGCACCTGTGGAGAGAAATCAGAGTTAACGTCTTGGGTCCCAATGACCCTTCCTCAGAACTCAGGCCATCGCCTCTCCTTAAAGCTCTGAGCCACACGACAGGGGAGTAGTGGGCTGAATTTTCTAGGTCTCAAGATGACAGGCTTGGAGGGATTGCGTCTGGGCAAACAGTCAGAGTGAACCATACCAGCACTGCTCCTTAAAGCATTCATACCTCTCGTAATCCTTTCTAGAGACGGCTTGGAAATAGGATTGAATGCTTGCCCCATAGAGGTTGGCTGTCGATTATAATGGCTAAGGGGCAATTTTATAGCCTGCCAGCATTTTGGCAGGAGAAGATGGTACCCCTTCTGTGTCCAGAGGCTGCTTGTTCAATTGTGGTGGACTCTCTGGAGCTGGGGTTTTTAGAAGCCAGAAGCTCCACTCCCTGAACTCCAGGAGCCCAGGCCAGAAAGGCATCTATGACCCAAACAACTCCTCCAAAGGAGTGTGTTATCTCCAGTGAGCAGCCAAATAGATTTAGCTTTCAGAACCTTTCATTTAGATTTTCATCTCCAAGGTGACCTTGTGGTTACCAATGTGCCTCAGCAGTGCACAGCTCCCCTAGTGGAGTTGCTGTGGCCCATAACTGCCAGTAACTGATTAAATTCTGTAGCTTTGTCCATTTGGAGGAAGCAGAACCCTGGAAAGCACCTTCTGTCTCCTGTCTCCCTGCCAGTAAGTATGGGCAGTGGACCCCATTGGGTGACATCGGGGTCCTACTCTCAATCATCAGCAAAGTGATGGAAGATCTTGTTGACACTGCTATCAAGAGATATTTTCTCAGCAATAACCTGCTCACTGATGCTCAGTTTGGTTTTGCCATGTTCAGCTCTTGACCGCATTACAACCTTGGTCTAAGCATCGAGAAAACAGCTGAACTCAAGGGGAGGTGAAGGTGCCTATACTTAACATCAAGGCAGTCAATGGGAATTGGAGGAGAGACCTCCACTAGTTAAAGGAACTTCTAATAAAAGGACAATGTTTGTGGCTGTTCAAGGTCAGTCATCCTAACAACAAGATATCACTGCAGGAATTCTTAAGGGTAATGTCTAAGACCCGACTATCTTGAGCTGCTTCACCATACAATCAGAGATGGGGATGTTCATTGGTGATTGCTCAATGTTCATTACCATTCGTGACTCATCAGATGCTGAAACAGTCTGTGTCCAAATGCAGCAAGGCCTGGGCAACATTCAGGCTTGAGTTTGGGCAAGGAGCATTCATGCCACACAAACACCAGGCAATGACCATCCCCAGTAAGAGATAATTCAACCATCTCCATGACATCCAATGGCATTCCCATCACTGAATCCACCATTGCCAACTTGCTGCGGGTTACCACAAAGCAAAAACTGAATTGGACCAGCTATAGAAATACTATGGCTACAATAGCAGATTAGAGGCTGTGAATTCTGTGGAAGCTTATTCACCTCTTAACTCCTCAAAGCTTTATCATCAACTACAAGGCACAAAGTCAGGAGTATGATGAAATCCTGTTCACTTGCCTGGATGAGCAGCTTCAACAACACTGAAGAAGCTCAACGCTGTCCGAAGCAAAGCAGCCCATTTGAATGGCACCCCATGTAAAATCTACAACACTCACTTTTTCCTCCACCGATCCAAGTAGCAGCAGTGTGTATCATCTACAAGATACACTGCAACAATGCACCTTAGCAGCTTGGACATCTTCCTCTACTACCTCAAAGGACCACGGCAGCAGATACATGGGAATGCCACCATCTGCGAGTTGCCCTTCAAGCCAAATGCCTTCCTGACTTAGAATTATATCACCGTATCTTCACTGTTGCTAGGCCAAAATCCTAAAACTCCCTCCATAAGAGTGCATTAGATAAATCTACACCATGTGAATTGCAGCATTTCAAGAAAACAGCTGATTACCATCTTCTCAAGAGCAACTCGGTATGGACAACAAATATTGACCTAACATAGACAGTGATATCAACATCCTGTCAATGAAAAAAAAAAGAAAGACAAACAGTGTAATCCAGAGTTGTCGTCATTTCTGAGGAGTGTTTTTTTTCTGACATTATAGTGGGAGGTCAGGAAAATCCTCGCAGTGTTGGGATGATTGGCTTCCCTAATGTGTAAAGGTTATGCATCAAGTAACTGAACTATACAGACCAGGACAGCTCGTTAATCTGACAAGGCAGCATTTAGGATGCATATCGATGGACTTCTGAAGAATTGTATGAGTTCTTTGAAACCAAAACATTAAAATTGTGCTGAGGAAATCCAGTTTAGTAAGATTGACAACAGGATTATCTTGGTCCTATGCTGGTGGCTTAATGAACTCTTGACAGGGAGACAGGGCTGTTACCTAAATTGCATTTGCCAGTGCCTTATGTTTTGAACAGTGTTGGTTTGCGTAGTAAACTGAGAAGGCACTTTATTTTTGATTGTAACCATACTAACCTCAGCATTGGCTTGGCTCAGTGATGGTTACTCTCACCCCTGGTTTGTGGATTCAGACTCCACCCTGTCGACTGTATACACCATGCTGATAATTGGAGGTTCAGTTTTTTGGGTGAGTCATTAAACTTTGGTCCTGCCTGTCCTCTTGGGTAGGAATAAAAGATTCTGTGGTGATATTTAAAGCAGAACGGGGGACTTTTCCATGTTTATAACAATGTTTTGCCTCATCCAAAGCCTGTTTTCCAGGCATTCCTGTGGAGCAGTTGTGTGATCTTGCAATATGCAAACTGACCACTGCATTCTCTGACATAACAACAGTGACTATGTTTTGAAAAGTAATCCCTCGACACTTTGAGATACTTTGGGGATAAGAACAATGTTATTGAAATGCCAGTTTGTTCTACTTTGCCATCACCTCCAAGTCCACAGGAATAGTGCCTGAGGACTGGAGGATAGCAAATTTAGTTCCCTTGTTCAAAAAGGGTAGTAGAGACAACCCTGGTAATTACAGGCCAGTGATTCTCACTTCAGTTGCTGGTAAAGTGTTGGAAAAGGTTATAAGAGATAAGATTTATAACTATCTAGAAAAGAATAATCTGATCAGGGACAGTCAGCACGGTTTTATGAAGGGTAGGTTGTGCCTAATGAATCTTATTGAGTTTTTTGACAAAGTGACCAAACAGGTAGATGAGAGTAAACCGTTTGATGTGGTGCATATGGATTTCAGCAAGGCGTTCGATAAGGTTCCCCACAGTAGACTATTATAGAAAATGCGGAGGAATGGGATTGTGGGAGACATAGCAGTTTGGATCAGTAATTAGCTTGCTGAAAGAATACAGAGGGTTGTAGTTGATGGAACATGTTCATCTTGATGTCTAGTTACTAGCGGCGTACCGCAAGGGTCGGTGTTGGGTCCACTGCTGTTCGTCATTTTTATAAATGACCTGGATGAGGGCTTAGAAGGGTGGGTTAGTAAATTTGCGGATGACACTAAGGTCGGTGGAGTTGTGGATAGTGACGAAGGATGTAGTAGGTTGCAGAGAGACATAGATAGGATGCAGAGCTGGGCGGAGAGGTTGCAAATGGAGTTTAATGTGGACAAGTGTGAGGTGATACACTTTGGTTGAAGTAATCAGAATGCAAAATACTGGGCTCATGGTAGGATTCTTGGGAGTGCAGATGAGCAGAGAGATCTTGGTGTCCATGTACACAGATCCCTGAAAGTTGCCACCCAGATTGACAGGGTTGTTAAGAAGGCATACAGTGTTTTGGCCTTTATTAATAGAGGGATTGAGTTCTGGAATCAGGAGGTTATGCTGCAGCTGTACAAAGCTCTGGTACAGCCACACGTGGAATATTGTGTACAGTTCTGGTCACCGCATTATAAGAAGGATGTAGAAGCTTTGGAAAAGGTGCAGAGGAGATTTACTAGGATGTTGCCCGGAATGGAAGGAATGTCTTACGAGGAAAGGCTGAGGGCCTTGAGGCTGTTCTTGTTAGAGAGAAGAAGGTTGAGAGGTGACTTAATAGAGACATACAAGATAATTAGAGGGTTAGATAGGGTGGACAGGAAGAGCCTTTTTCCAAGTATGGGGATGGCAAACACGAGTGGACACAACTTTAAAGTGAGGGGAGATAGGTATAAGACAAATGTCAGAGGTAGTTTCTTTACTCAGAGAGTAGTAAGGGTATGGAATGCTTTGCCTGCATCGATAGTAGATTCGCCAAGTTTAAGCGCATTTAAGTCGTCATTGGACAGGCAAATGGACGTACGTGGAATAGTGTAGGTGGGATGGGCTTCAGATTAGTATGACAGGGTGGCGCAACATCGAGGGCTGAAGGGTCTGTATTGCGCTGTTATGTTCTATGTTCTATGTTCTATGCAGCTCAGACACATTCATTCCAAGTGATATTGATGAGGGGAGCTCACATTTCAACCAAAATCTGTTTGCGAAGCAATCTCTTACTCCATGTAACTTTTATTAAACAAGAACACAAAATATTACTTCCATATGTATTCCCTATGGAAGGTTTCTCTTCCTAATTACCCATAGTTCTATTAACCTCCTTGTCCTGGTCGGTTTTTAGCCCTGTACCTCTGTTCTATTGGGTATTTTGTTTTTACCTCTCTCTTGACTTGAGTTATTTTTGGCCAGAGCTCTTGACTGCAGAGCACAACGCTGTTGCCAGCATGGCTTTGCCTGTTTCACTTCTTACTCTCTGTTTTGTCCTTTCAGAACCTGTCTAATATTAGTGAAATCAAAGGTTATTGGTTTGACCGAAGTGGCCCATCTCAACTTCATGTAAAATCCTTGCCAAAGAAAAACTGTTGAATAAGCAGTACGTACAGAAATAATACTTGGTTCAGCTGCTTCTCTTGTCAACCCCTCAGCAGTTTTCTGCAATTAAATGTTTTGTAGAACTCCAAGAGGGTAGGAATCTGAAGTCTATTAAGATTCAGATATTTAAGGCACGTTTTTAAAGACAATGGAAGAGGAATAAATGTTTAACCAGGAATTGGATAACAATAACGTATTTCCTGGGGATTGTGTGGAAAATTATTGGAAAATGTGTTTGTCATTCTGGAGAGCCTGTCTCCATTTATACATTCTGAACCTTCCAACACACAAAATTGACCAAAAATAACCACCATTCACGTGCTCTGCATAAACTTTTATTTGCCAGAGATTAACACTGGGTGACAGCCAAAACTCTTAAGGGACAGAAGCAGAATTTAATAAAACATTACTGGAGGCACTTTCATATAGAGTGAAATCCTATTTAAAATTAGCTGTGATTAGATCAAATTACATGAACCTTGGACCAATTTTATTATTCAGAGTTAGTGGAACTGAAGTTTTGTTAACGCTAGTGTCTGGATTTTCTCGCTGACTTTGCAGTGAATTCAGTGACTGAAACTTGTGAGAGATGAAGTCCTATACTCTGCCTCCACTAGACTGTCAGAGGCAGCAGGCAGCTTTAGACATTACAAACTCCAGCAGAGGGCTGGCAGTTCTGAAGTCTCAGCAGCACCATTTGGAGAGATGGGTGCTACTGAGGCATGTAGGTGGACACCATGGAAGCACTCTTGCCAACCAGTCTGGGAAAGCTGCACTGAAAACTCCAGATAGTGGTAGGATTATTAGGAAATCCCACTGCAGGATTGGACGCAGCCAGAATTGTGGCCATTCATTCACATGTCCTTGTCATTGGGCCTACCTCCATTGAGCTGCTGGTCTCTGCTTGCAGTGGGAGCAGCACGACAGGTGTAATGATTGCAGTGATGATGCAAATCACCCCTAACCGAGGCCTTATCCATCCTAATTGGCTGTATTCCTCAGTGAAGCGGCCACTCGATCCTATTGGCAGCCTGATCCTGCTAAAGTTGCCCAGCAGTGGGAATGCATCAAGAATGCACCCTGATATGGCATCTCTCTACCTTATTTGTTTTCTACTCATTCATGGATGGGCCAGCATTTATTGCCCATTTCTAATTCCCCTTGAAAATGTGGTGGTGAGCTGCCTTCTTGAACTGCTGCTGAACATTCTGTTTAGGTTGATGCACAATGCGATTAGGGAAGGAATTCCAGGATTTCGACTCAGCATCACTGGAGGAATGGCGATGTATTTCCAAGTCAGGATGGTGAATGGCTTGGAGGAGAACTTGCAGCTGGTGGTGTTCGCATACATCTGCCCTTGTCCTTGTAGTCTTAGTGTTCCTGGGTTAGAAAGTGCTGTCTGAGGAGCATTGGTGAATTTTTGCACTGCATGTTGTTGATGGTACATGCTGTTGCTCCTGAGCATTAGTGGTGGAGGAGTGAATGTTTATGGAAGTGCCAATCAAGGGGGCTGCTATTTCCTGGAACATGTAAAACTTCTTGAGTGTTGGAGCTACACTCATCCAGGCATGTGGGGGGTGGGGATGGTTATTCCATCATACATCTGACTTGTGCCTTGTAGATGATGGACAGGCTTTGGGGAGTCAGGCGGTGTGTTACTTTCTGTAGCGTCCCCAGCCCCTGACATGCCACTGTGTTTAAATGGAGGGGGATATTCAGTGATGGTAATGCCGTTGAATGTCAAAGAGTAAAGGTTAGATTCTCTCCCATTGGAGATGGTCGTTGCCTGGCACTTGTGTGGTGTGAATACTACTTGACAGTCCAAAGCTGAATAATATCCAAGACTTCCTACATTTGGACATGGACCGTATCAAAATCTGAGGAGTTGCAACTGGTGCTGAACATTATGCAATCATCAGCAAACATCCCCACGTCTGACCTCATGGAGGAAGGAAGGTCCTTGATGAAGCAGCTAAAGATTGTTGGGTCGAAGATATGACCCTGAGGAACTCCTGCAGAGATGTTTTGGAGCTGAGATTACTGACCTCCAACAACCAAAACCATTCCATTTGTTCTCGGTATGAGTCCAGGCATGATTCCACTTTTCTGGCAGCTTTCCCATGACCAGTGGCCTCCTAATTCCATCTCCATGGGGGCGAGGAGAATTTCGCCGTCAGGGTCAGTGGGAATGCTTTATTTCTTAATAATACCTCTTTGTGTACTCTAGACATTGAATTTGAGGAATGAAGCAGTTATCCTTGATCACGATATATCAAGTAATTCATGGTGCTATCTTTCTATGTTCTGACCTCCTTTCTCTTTAGTCACTCACAGACAAGTATCTACTGAAAGCACTGATCTTGGGTAAAGTGTTTGAGGGAGTATCTCCATTAGTTTATAGGGTGCTTCTACACCTTTAAGGGCCTTCCATAGACCTTCTGGCCATCTTCTTTCTCACCTTTGCAGATTAAACTCCTTGATAAAGCAGATGAAATGAGCTGCAACATCATAATAGGGGTCAGAGCTAGTGCAGAAAGAATCAAACCCCACCAGAAATCTGTTCCAAGGAGGGAATCGTCTCCTTATGTTCTTTCAAGTGGAAATGGAACTGCAGAGAAAAGGAATCTTGATGAATGGGATTTAATATTTAACATAATCACAGACTGAACGGGGTGACTTGCATTCAAACTCAGCAGAGGCAAGGTGAACAGGCAGCTTAGATTGAACTGCTTTAAATAGTAGTGATTTATTTGGAAGAGAGTGGTGCCAGAGAATAATGGTGACACATTCAAGAGAAAGCTGTTTTTACATTTGATGCAGAAAGTAATTCAGTTATGAGAATGATGTGTTGGATTCCTTTTTAACTTTGGGGTTTAGATTCATTGCTATGGCACCCACTGTGTATAGTACTAAAAATTGTTTGCATAAATCATCAAGTATTTGTTTTGTATTTTATCCATGCCAACTTTTATCTTTCATTGAAAGTTCCTTGTGGGATAGATACAGCAATAGTGAGTTGAGATTCTCTGAGGATGGATGGGAGAGTGATTGACAAGATGTCTCTGAAAGGTATCTATTTGTTTTATCTATTTTGAATTTTATTCTTCTTTTTCAGCTCTAGATGACCCAGTGGAGGCACTCAATGGCCGGCCTGAATTTGGAAGACTCCTTCCTGAGGTGAGCTTCTACCTTGGAGAAGAATTGACCGAGTTATTTGATGAGGACAATGAAGAAACTGGGGAAGGGGAAGCACGAGGAGAATTCACCCTGTCACAGAGCTTTGGTGAGCCCATCGTCAGTGCTGTGAATTCTATGTAAACTCCTCTGACATCTCTGAGTTCTACAAGGGATGGGTATCAGTGTATTTTTTTTAACTAAAGCAGTAATTCTTGAAGGAAACATTTAAGTACCATTGCTTGTTCAGTAGCTCATGTGTGTGTTAATATTTTGAAGATTGTCAAGTTATGTGTAATACAGTCATAGAGACATACAGCACAGAAACAGACCCTTCGGTCCAGTCAGTCCATGCCAAACATAATCCCAAACTAAACTAGTCCCACCTGCCTGCTCCTGGCCCATATCTCTCTAAACCTTTCAATTCATATACCTATCCAAATGTCTCTTAAACATTGTAATTGTACTCACAGTCACCCTCTGTGCTAAAATAAAAATGTCTCTCAACATCTCTCTCCTCTCACCTTAAAAATGTGCCCCCATTGTCTTGAAATCCCCCATCCGAGGGAAAATACATCCACCATTAATTTTTATCTATACCTCTCATTATTTCACAAACTTCTATCAGGTCACCTCTCAACCGCCTATGCTCCAGTGAAAAAGTCCCAGCTTATTCACCCTTTCTTTTTAACTCAAACATTCCATATCCAGCACATCTTTTGTGTGTTTCTGCAATCCATGAACTATTTATTAACTGTTATTTTAATGACTATATCCCTAAATAAATATGGGAATATGTACTTAATGTCTTTGATTGTCACACACTTCCAATGTGTAGGACGTCTGCCTTGATCTATTTTGAATAAGATTTAGCACAACAGTAGGTTTGTGAATGAGCTCCTGAGCATTGCGAGTGTATTTGTTGGTTTGGCAGAATCTTATATCTTAACAATGTGGGTAAGGTTTGTAGCAGAGTCTGACAAGAAATCCAGCAAGGCTTTACAGGATGCTTTCGCATTTCAATGCTACACCCAGGGTGCTATCATTGTAATACTGCAGCAAGGATACTGAGTGCTCAGGGACACAGAGACAGCTCATGAACTGTACCAGGCTGCATCTCGGGCCTGTTCACTTACTGTCATAGCGCCCCCGCTATGAGATCAGCCATGATCATGTCAAAAGATGGAGCAGACTCGAGGGGCTGAATTGCCTATTCCTACTCCTAGTTTTTGTAATCTTATGTTCACTGCCTGAATGAGTCCCATGCCTTGCATTTACTTGCCTTGACTTTTTGCACTTGACCCTGTCAACTACAGGTTCACTGTGCTGCTGTATTGCCATGCTGTTTAGATCCAGACACAAAGCCAGGAAGCTTGTCATGCTTACCAGCACGGCTCAGTCAAGTCAAGGGACATAGCCTTTGTTGGGGGATCCCTGCTCAGTATATCAAGAGTAGCCTCTGAAACCAGGCTTAGACACGATCAGTCAGCCACTCGGAGTGGTCAGCATTAGGATCCACTCCACATAAAGGGTGAGGAGCCAAATGGTGGGCAGCTCACCACACCACAGCTGAGACTGCACTGGCCTGGGTTGCAACCTTGGTCCAGGATGGCCTGGTCTAATGTTGTCACTTCCACTGCTGTTCCTGGGGGAAGACAATGTTCTGCTGGGTTGGCAGATTTTCATTGTCTCTCACCTCCAGGACAAATGTCAGAAACTGTGCAGAGCACCCCTGCACTAACAGCACTTTTTAAAATTGCTGCAGCACAAGGGATGCCAGTCAATTCCAGGATATCCCAGCAGTGATGAAGTGTTCTGGGAAAGATACTTGGTTAGATGGAGCTAGAAGCAGACAAGACGGGCGGCATAGGGGTGGGGTAGATAGTTAATGATGTGGGTTTAATAAGGTACGGCGAGAGATACCTCATGGCAAGAAACCCTCCAAAATAATTTGAAACTGAGATGTGTCCATAGAAATGTGAAATTCTGCAATGGAGTTTGGATGTAAGAACCTGCAATCGAATCTGTGAACTCCTCAGGAGGAATAACATGCATTACTGTTAGTACAAATATATTTCTCTTGATCGCTTGAAGCACGGCTTATCTTTTAGAATTTAAGGAAGGGAAAAGGGAATAAGTTTGGCTTTTGAATAACTTTGAATGGGTTAGGGATAGTGAACAAAGGACAGAGGATGTTTGGGGAGTTGATTTCAGCTGAGAGACATGGTAATGGAATGATTGTGGAGAGATATGGAGACAGAATTAAAATGAGGTTAGAAAGAGCAGTAGTTGATAATAATGAAGTGGTTTAGGAGTGATTGAGAGATGGGAAAAAAGTGGGTTGAGAAGTGTAGGCAGATGCATTTCAACGAATGGGGAGAAGATTTCATTTGCATGGTGAGGAAGAAGATCATGCAATAGTTGAGTAAGGATAGAGACAGTTCTGGAGTAAATCTGAAGGAATTGGAAGATGGTAATGATTTAGGTGGAGTAGACAGATATTCATGGAATTGTTTTAGAGTGATCAGTAATTTGGATGTGGCAGGCTTTCACAGTATCCTGGTGGAATTTGGTATTGGGTCTGGAGGGAAAATACAATATTATAATATTCTTCTGGAGTTCTATATTGGAGCTGTTTGTATAACTATCTGGATATTGCTCACAGTGTGCTGGGACGGGAGCTTTGGACATGACTGCAGCTTGTTGTGTGAAGACTGTAGGAATGGTGGCACCTGCAACGAGGCACATGATGGATGTATTTGCCCAGAGGGTTGGACTGGAATCTTGTGTAACCAGAGTAAGTAAACTCTCAATCATTTGTATTAAAGTGTGTTTTTGAGCCATGTGCAGACCTTGTTAGTTCATAGACACCGGAACAACAAATTATTCTGTTCTATGACACCATCAAAAAAAAAACAACCTCAGGACAAATTTAGACTCAAACTATTGTCAATGTGCCTGGGAATCTCAACTTGTAGCGATACACGATTGTTGGAGGTAGGTTGACGATGGGTCTGTTGCCTGGTTTTCCATCAGAAGACCTAAAGTTATGTGAATTCCATCCCCTTTCTGGACTTGTGGGTAGGAGCAATGGAGACCTTGAACTGATACTCCAAAGCATGGTGAGATCAAACCATGAAAGGAAATGGAAATAAATGTATTCCCAAAGTGATTCTCCACAATCCTCACTGTTGACCCCTCTTGAAGGTAGGAACTCTTGTTGGGGTTTCAGCTTTCTTGCAGTATCCTGTTTGTGGTAGAAACCTTGCATTTGTGGGATATTCAGCAGTGCAGTGTAGTGTGTCACAATTAAAGCCAAGCCAAACCTGTCCCTACCTGACATCCACAGAGTACAGTTTCAGCAAATGTCACTGGATTACAATTAAGAGTGGGGACTCCTGGCCATTATCCTCCTCCCCATCTCTACTTCATGGGCCACAAAGCTAATATAAAATTATGATTAATAAGTTCCCCCTTCCAAATATTAAATTGCACCGGATCAGTAAGGCTCAAAATTCTAAGTGCCATCCAGAAAGGTAATTCTTTTAAAAATATATTTTCAAAAAGAAATGCCTGCCTTACTCTGAAGAAATGAACTTGATTCAAACAGTTAAGGCGAGGAATGCTGTTTATAAGAAACTCAGCAAGCAATCACTTTGGTGTAGAGATGTTGCATGTTTCGGAGAATTTACTTCACCACAGACTCGCGACAGGCACGTTTCCAGCAATTAGAATTCCAGAAGTAATTCGCTGCATGGTAGATGCTATTTCATTGAGACAATAAATGTATCAACCACTACCACTGGTATGTGTGAATCACTTGTGGAGACTGGAATTACCAGCCTGCAACTCTTCACAGGAATCTAAGAACCATTAGACATAAATAAACCAAGATCCAGTGATGTGATGATAATGATAATGGAATTGTCATGCAATTGTTCCAATTAATTTCAGATAAACCAATGTCATTTTATTGAAAGTTTCCAGCTCTGGTTTGAGGCATTCTCAATGGTTTTGTTATATGACATTCTAATCATTTTATGGCTGATCGTTTGACATTTAATCACATGACCACTAGCATAGACCACTTGGGCTAAATAGCCTGTATTTGGGCCGCAAGGTTCTATAAAATTTTACTCTTTATTGTTTACAATATTTATTGGACTCAATAGAAACATAAGAAATAGGAATAGCATCAAGTCATTGGGGGCAGGAAAATAGGCTAATGATTGTTTAGCAAATTGATTCGACGGATGAGGCATTGAAAGCAAGGGAAAGTTGTTGGCCCCTTAAACTCTCAAGAAATTCAAAGAAGTGCAAGGCTCGAGTATGTTTTCAGAAAATGAGATCCTGCGTATGAATGTATATCAATTCTAGTGAGTGTAAACAAGTCATATAACAACCTTAACTGATCACTTCAAATTGGTTATTAGTGTAACTATTAGCACACTCTGAATTATTCACCAAGAACTTCCCAACATGGAATCACAACTTACAGTCAGCATTTTGTTCAGAGTTGTGCAAGTGTCGGCTGGTTGAGCAGATCTGTACTCTGCCTATTACAAACTACCAAAGGAACATGTTACAGAAGCAGAAATTGCTGTAAAAACTAAGCAGGTCTGCAGCATCTGTGGAGAGAAATCACAGTTAACATTTTTGGGTCCAATAACCCTTCTTTAGAATACTTTAGAATGGAATATATTGTTTGATTCAATCAGCCAATCACTGGAAAGTTGGGTGGGTGGAACTTTGATTCTTCTGTTAGCTAATAATAACTCACTGAAATTGCGTTGATAACTGATAGTAATAACGGTAATATTCATACTCTCCTTATAACTAGTGATAATAAATGAACTCACTGATTATTACATGTACTTGGTAATAATAAAAGTAAAGCCTGGACATCATTGTAACTAATAGCAATCCCAAAATGACTAATCCAAGACTGAGCGTGTGCCTTTGAAGAAGTCTTGTTCACAGCAATGTGAAGTGGTAAGAATTGGAAATAAAACTGGGGCTGATTTGTTATGACTGTAGAAATTCTCTTATTAAAGTTATTTGTTTTTCTTCTGATCTGTGCTTCCTCATTTGTTTAGGGTTATGAGTCTGAACTTCTAAGATTGGAGAAGGTTCAAATGCCTCTTTTTATAAATGTAGTAGGATGCTGACACCTCTTGTCAATCCCTTTTTCCCAAATAACATGATGTTATTTTCTGCGATTGCACTGTGCAGGTGACTATGTGTCACAGAGCCAATCATAAACCTGGCATCCGTCTGTCAACTTACTTAAAAAGGAGTAGAACATGAAGGAGGGAGAGAATGTGAATAATAGAAAAATGGAAAATTTGCTATGTGAAGAATATGGATGAGATAAAGAGGAAAAAAAGTCTATTTAGCTCTCTCAGATAGATAAAGATTTGTCCCTCAGGACAATTATTTCAAAGAAGCCTGCAGTTCTCCCTGAGGTCTTGGCTAATATAACCCTCAGAGAGCATCATTGAAACAAATTATCGAATAATTATCATTTCTGTTTCCAAAATTACAACAGTGACAGAACTATTTCAGTACCTGTAATACACTTTGAGATGTTCTTAGGTGTGAAAGATGCTCTATAATTGCAAATATTTATTTCTTTTTCATATATTTTTTTCTTTAATTCCTATAAGATTGCAACAGTGCACCACTGGTGGTTGCAGTCTAGACTGTGTACTCAAGTCCTGAATTGGAACCCGAACCCATGTACTTACAATTCAGACCAGAGGGCTAGCAACTGAGCCAATAAGTCAACTGAGTCAATGTTATAAAGTGCCAACCAGATGTAACAGGCGCTTTTTAATATGGTGTTGGCACATTTATTATTGTTACTGATAGGCAATAAAAATGTTGGTCTTGCCGTTGATGCCCACATCCTGTGAATGAATAAAGCATTGTTTCCAGCCCTTTGTTTTTATGTTTCTCTCTGCCCAATTGTGCATATTGTTCTTGGTGAACAATTATTTGCTCTTTCTCTTCCTTTTTTTTTCCAGCCTGCCCAGAAGGAACATTTGGCAAAAATTGCAGCTTCCTGTGTAAGTGTAAGAATGGTGCAACATGCGATCCACTGACTGGAAAATGCCGCTGTCCTCCAGGAGTGGGTGGCGAGATGTGTGAGGATGGTACGCCAACTTGTATTTGATGAAATATTTTATTGTGATAAACATTCACCTCAATAGCAAAACAAACGATGAGGCCAGTGATGAAGTGCCACAGTGACTTTCTCTGGTGTTTAATCTCCTTGTAGCCTCAACAGAAACCTTAACGTCTTGCCAATTCAGGTTGAGCGTATTTCTTGAGGTTTTATCACAAGACCTCCTGTGTCAAACAATCCCAACTTTACTATCCTGTCATTGGCTCAGTTTTTAGGTATGCTTCCACCTCATAACCAATTGAAAAGTGTACAGTCTCTTTATTATCCAGTTGGACTATTCTTAACTGCCCATTGATTAGCCATTTTTCCTATTTTCAATATTTTGTATTTAATAAACAAAGTTGCTGAAATATATATTTTTAAAATGCCTCTTGTATTTAGTTCCTCTATGATTTTTCTCCTGGGTCACTTGGGGGCAGGAGATTAGTTTTCAGCTCTCGGAGAGGGTGAAATAATTCTGGAAATTCTATGGAGATATTGAGACAGAGAGAGAGAACCAGGCATGTTTGTAATTCTATCCTGATCATCTGCACTGCCATTCTCACCTCCAATCTGGATGATTTGTACACTTGCCTTCATTTCCCATACCTTCCATGTGTGGCTGACCATACTTATGTTAAAAGTTTGCCAAATTTTGGGTTGATTCCCAAGAGTGACTGTTTTCTTCTTTAGGGTGCCCCAAAGGACTATATGGAAAGACCTGCAACAAGAAATGCAATTGTGCCAACAATGGGCGTTGCCACCGTATCTATGGAGCCTGTCTCTGCGATCCTGGCCTCTATGGACGCTTCTGTCACTTACGTAAGTTGGGACAGCTTTGCTGATAACAACAAATAAAAATCATGTTCTCACTCAATTAATAATGGAACTATCTTGTGGCCTACGCCCTTGCAGGATGGCACTGCCAAAGCTCAATAATAGACAATATACTAACAACACACAATATAACTGGCAGTGTTATTGGTGAAAGATGCTGAGCAGGTATTGGGTACCCCTTACTGAAAACCTGTAGACTAGCTGAGGTGGAGACCATTATATCCAGGGAGCAGGGTTGGTCACAGGATGTAGGGGAATCTACAGGAAGATACTCATGTTGTAATAAGAAGTAAACGCGATTTGAATAAATGACAGACTGGCTCTATCTCATTTGAAATGTCTCATTTGTAAGCCACTTACCATTGGTGGTACAAACATGCTGTTGTTTGCTTGCAACAGCATGTGATGCTCAGTTTTGACATGCACAGTTCTGTAGACTTGCAACCACTGGTGTCCAAATTCAATTCAATCAAGACCTTTAAGTCCAGCTGGCAAATATGCTATCTCTGTCGGGTGGCAACGTCAGCTAAAACAATGCCCTTTCACTGCTGTGGCCTGGATTCAGATGCTTAGTAGAGCTTCCAATTCAGCCTTGTTCTGGAGCAATCACTTTGACTTCTCACACCTCATTACTTCATTTAGCATCAGACCAAACTGTCACTTACTCAGCAACAGCCAAATCTACTGGAGCCTAAATTGCAAATCAGTTTTGGTTGTGTCTAGTTTCTTTGGCACCTGGCAAGTATCCAGCCTTGTAAAGTGTGGTTTAGGTTGGCAGTTCTGTTGAGAGATTGAAACTGGTTCTTTGTTGGCTGGGCCTGGAGATCAAAGAATGTAACATTTATTGGACTTTGCTGAAGGCTGCTTTACTGAGGTGAATGTGGTTGCCAGCTGGTTTGGCAATGGTACAGAGCATCCCACACCAACAAGGGGCCTCTTGTACAGACAGTGATAAAGCAATTACATTTGAACAGTGACAACAAACAAATGATATTAAAATAAAATGTTGAGGTTTATTGTAGCATCAAAACTGCAAGGAGCAAAGAAAAATATTATTTTCCTGTGGAGCTTTTCATGACCTCAGGACTTCCCGGTGTTACAAGTGGAATACGTTTGAAACATGGGAACACAAGAACTGGGCACAGAATTAGATCATGTGGTCTTTTGAGTCTCTTTCACAATTCAGTATGATCTTGGCTGACCCTGAGCCATCTCCACTTCTCTGCCTTTACTTGCCATATCCTTTGATTCTCTGAGAGATCAAACATATGTCTGTCCCAGTCTTACATAAATTCAAAGATGGAGACTTCACAAACCTCTGGGGTAGGGTGTACCACAGATTCATAACCCTTTGAGTGAAGAAATGTCTCCTCAACTCAATCATAGAAATCAGACCGCTTGGCATCATGATAGCCCACAAACCCACAAACACCTTAAACCGTGATTAATGAATCTAAAGGATCCATTAGATACCACCAGCAAAACTAATGTCATTTATTTACTATGCAAGAATTGTAAAAAAAACTACATCGGACAAACTAGCAGGAAACTTGCCACCAGGATACATGAACACCAATTGACCACTAAAAGACATGACCCACAATCACTAGTTTCTATACAAACAGACAAAGAAGGACACCACTTTGACTGGGACAACACACACATCCTAGGACAGGCGAAACAAAGAAACACATGCAAATGCTTAGAGGCATGGCATTCTAATCAGAACTCCATCAATAAACACATCAATTTAGATCCTATCTGCCTTCCCTTGAAAAAATGAACCAGAAAAGACATCACCCATCTTAAGAAACCAAGACCTATAAAGAGAGAGGCGGGACATACCACCAGCGCTCCACCAGAAACTCTCACTGATGATGTTACCTAGTGTGGTGACAAAACATCTGAAAACAAATCTTCAAGCTCAGCGAGCTAACTTACATACTTACAGAATTCCTATAGTGTGGAAAGGGACCATTCAGCCAACTGAGTCTGCACTGACCCTCCTGCTCAGACCAATCCCTTCCATCTCCCTAACCCCACATTTATTGTGGGTAATCCATGGAGTATACACATCCCTACTCACTATGGGGCAATTTAACATGATCAATCCACCTAACCTGCACATCTTTGGACCGTGGGAGGAAACTGGAGCAACCGGTGGAAACCCACACAGACAGTTAGTCAAAGTTGGAATCAAACCTGAGTCCCTGGTGCTATGCCACTCTCACTGATCAGCCCCTTATCCTGAGATTGTGTCCCTGTGTTTTCAATTCTCTGGCCAGCAGGAACAATCTCTGTGTCAACCTATCAAGTTTAGAAGAATAATAGGCAATCTCATTCAAACATTCAAAGTTCTGAACTCCAGAGAATATCGAAATGTTATCACTGTTGTAATTTAGGAATTGTGATAACCGATGTATGCAGAGCAAGTTCTCACAAATTGCAAGAGATAATGATCAAAAAATCTGTTTTAGTGATATTGCTTGAAGAACATATATTGGCCAGAACATCAGGAAGAACTCCCATGTTCTTTTTTTGAAAACGTGCTGTAGGAACTTTTACAGTCACCTGTGAGGACAGAGATGACGTCAGTTTAACCACCCATCTGAAAGATGGCACCTCTGACAGTGCAGTACTCCCTCAGTATTACAATGGTGTGCTTCAGATTCTGGAAGGAAATCACATTGTCCCAACATTAGCACATTAGCATTTATTACTGATCCTTAGTTATTCAAAGTGCATTCATCGTCAATGACATTATGAAGGACTAGACTCTTATGAAGGCCATACTTTAAAGATTGTAGGCATCTTCCACTAAGGGCTATAGAGAACATGTAATCTGGAAGTTTTCCTGTTTTTTTTGATATGAGATTTACTGAAATTAAGTTCATCATTGGAATCTCAAATAACACTCATTTTTCTCTCTTATTTTACTGATTTGGATTTAAGCTTGTTGTAATTTAAGTTGTTTGTAACATTTTTACTTATGGTCTTCAAGAAGAACTCTGTGTCTTTTAGTTGTAATGTACAGTTGCTAACCATTTCTTTGTTCTCCTACTTTTCTGTATCAGCTTGTCCAAAGTGGACCTACGGGCCTGGCTGTTCGAATGTGTGTCGATGTGACCAACGCAACACACTGGAATGTAGCCGCAAGGACGGAAGCTGCATTTGCAAACCTGGTTATCATGGTAATACTTGCCAGAAAGGTGAGTGCCCAATCATGGAGAAGTTTAATTGAGAGTTTGAATGTTTAGCAAACATTCCCTGAAACACAACGGCCTCTGGGTTTCTAGGAAGAAGAAATGTTTGTCGAAACTGAGCTATCTCTCCACAAATCCAGATTTCTGGAATTGCTCTTCTAGAAGGGGTGGTGGAATCTGTGTTTGATTATGCCAGCAAATAGCTGCAGCTGACACAATGGGACAAATTGCCTCCTTTAGTGGTATAAATGTCCATGGTTGTAATTGTCAATTTAAAAATTGGGTTGTTGATAATACATAAATTCCTTTTGCTTTCTGTCAATTTACTGTGTTTCAAAAAGTACATATTTATACAAAGGAAGGAATGCATAGTGATATAGGAGCAGGAGTAGGCCATTCAGCCCCTTGAGCATGCTCCACCATTCTGAATCATGGCTAATCATCAACCTTAAAGCCTTATTCCCACAATGTCCTCATAACTTTTCACATCATCAGTCACTAGAAATCTCTCGGGCTCAGGCTTGAACATAGTTATTGATTGAGCTTCCACAACCCTCTGGAATGGAGAATTCCAAAGAGTCTGAGGGAAGAGGTTCCTCCTCATCTCAGTTCTAAAAGGCTTGCCTTTTATTTATGAACTGTCTTTCCTAGGCCCCACAGCCTGGGAATCATCCTTTCTTCTCTGCACAACCCTTTTGCAGCGATTTAAAAATCTGAAATTATATTGCATTATTGGTTGCATAAGAAAAATAGATGGCTGTTTGAAAATGTTTCGGGCAGAGCTCAAATGAACAGGAAGAAACCTTTGAGAATTTCAGAGCTGTTCTGTAATTCATTTGGATAATGGTTATTCTTTACCTCAACTCCATTTAACTGCTTTTGTACATATCCCTTTTAATCTTTACCCAATAAAAATCTGTGCATCACAGTCTAGACAGCTTCATTTGTCAGGCTGAGTGCTAGAGTTCTGCAGTTCCTTTTGCCAAGACATTCTTTCTGATTTTATTTCTGATGGGCCTTGTTCTTATTTTAAAGTTATGTAATCTCATGGTTTTTCTTCATATCTACTCTATTGATTCCCTTAATCATTTTAAATACTTCAAGTTGGATCATCCCTCAATGTAATTTAAGTGTATACAAGCCAAGTTTGTGTCTTCAGTAAAATTCAGCCAATAAATTCACCTTAGTATCTTCTTTATTGTTATAATTTTACAAGAATAATGAATAAGCATTTCATTAAAGCAACTGTGCATTAAAACCTTAAATACTGTAACCATCTTTTTTTTTTGCGGGAACATTTAGGAAAGGGTTGGATGTTTACCTGGATAATCATGGAAACGTAATCAGGTGAATATCTGATATTTTGGATCTATTAAAGATTTATCCCTCTCTTTATTTTTTTTTTCCCTTTCCTCTTGTCCAAAAGCCTGTGATCATGGCTATTATGGAATTGGATGCAACACCAAATGTAACTGCTCAGTCGGTGTTTCCTGTGACCATGTAACTGGCGATTGCGAGATTCTGTGTCCTAAGGGATATCGTGGAAGGAACTGCAGTCAAGGTACATTTAACTTTCCACATTTTCAAAATTTAAAAAAATGAGAAATATAGGTCAAGGTTCTTAACATCATCAAACTTGAAAGGATTAATGGGAATCAAACATCACAGAAAGAGGCATTTGGCTCAAAGTGACTGTGCTGGCTCTTTGAAACAGCATTCCAGTAGTCCCACATCCTTTCCCTCTCCCCCTGGTTTTGTAAGCTTTTCCTTTCCAAGTCTATATCCAATTCCCTTTGTAAAAGTTACTTCTGAACATGCTCCCACCATCCTTTCAGACAGGGCATTCCAGATTTTAATAGTCCATGCTTAAAGAAATTGCTTCTTCTTTTCTCTCTATTTCCTTCAGCAGTGGAAGATAACATGAGATGCAGGAAGTAGTGACTGGGTGACACTATGTTTGGGTTCTGAAAGCTTGCAGATGCAGGCACAAAAGATATTTTTGAGAAGCTGAAATGAGTTGAATTAAAGTAGGAGAGATGATGCAACAAGCCTTGATTCCTAGAACAAAGATGAAAAGAGCACAGAGGGTAGAGGAATTTGCAGTTTAGGGGACAAAGGATAGTTCAAAGGAATTATGATTATTTGTATATTAATGAAATTGCAAGAGGCAGAAAAGAATGCTGTGAAAACAGTTTGAAAACTCTCATAAACTCTCATACGAATAACTGTCAGGAATAAAGCAAATCCATAAAACAGCATTGAATCTGATCTGTCCTAAAGAGGCTGATGGAGGAAAAGGATACTGTCATATGACAACGGGACTGGTCACTCTGTACATATTCACACTTTCATCTCAAATAACAAATGTACTGAAATATATTGACATGTCAATGCACAGTAGGAGTGACGCTGTGTTGAAAAAATAAAGAGCTTGCAGGAGTATATATCGCTGTTCACCACCTCAGGATGTCACAACTAGGAAAAGTTCTTTTAAAGGGTAATTGTTACTGTTGTAATGTTGTAATCACAGCTGTCATTTTGTGTTCAGCAATCTCACAGCGATGAGATGATGACCAAATAATCTCCTTTGGGTATGGCAATTGGATGAATATTGGCCCAAAATATTGGGAGAGTTCTCCAATTTTGAGATCTTTCACATCCACCTGAGAGAGCTTGGTTTGGTGTCTCGTCTGAAAGGCACCTTTGGCAGTGCAGCACTCCATTAGCACTGCACTGAATTATCAACCTAGAGCGCATGTTCTGGACTTTGTAGTGAGTCTAAAGACTGTGACTTTCTGACTCAGAGGTGATCCGTAGCTGTACAGTTCCCAACAGATCAATGTTTGCTTGATGCAAGAGCCACAGAATCAAAACTTCAACACTGTAGCTCCCACTGGAGAATTGTGAATCACAGATTCACCCCTGTCATGCTGAGGGGAGTTCTTACTTCATTGGTGGGGAGCTATGGTCTGCAATAATCCAGACTACGTACCTGTTTTTGCCGTTGAGATTGATGCTGACAGTGGGTGTTGATTTCCCAAATGACTTTAAAATCTTGGAACCTTTGCATCAATCCTCAGCAGTGTGCAGTTAGTAATAAGATGGAAATGCTAATAGTAAGACTGTAAGTAAATTTGAGCTATAGATTTGTTAGTTTCCCTGGGCTGCACCATGTACAGATTGGAATCATTTGCCATTTTGCATGTCAGTATACTGACAGCACAGAGGGGCAATATCTCAAGTTAAAAATTGACAGAATAAGTCAAACAGGCATTACCTTCCTTCAATCACTGTTTTGCAGACAGCAGTGGAGAGGACAATGGAATTCAGTGTTTTCAACACCATGACACCATTGTCAGATACATAAGAAATTACAGCACGTCATCCTTTGACTTGAAGAGAGAAATATGGTTAGATTCAAATGGTCTGATTTCAATTCTCTGAAAGACTGCTTTGTTGTGTTTTTTATAAGGAGAAGGGAAATTCTGCTCAATATCTTCACCCTGATGATTAAATGTATGAAAGAAAGAACAAATTTCCATTTATATTGCATTTTTCACAACCACTGCATGTTTCAAAGTACTTCTGAGTGAATGAAGCACTTTTGGAAGTGGAGTCGTTGTTGCAATATAGGAAGCCTGGTAACTAATTTGCACATAGGAAAGAACTCAAAGATAACAGTGAGATAATGATTAGATTATTTGTTGTAGTATTGTTTGAGAGACAAGTATTGGACAGGAAAGCAGTGGAAACTACCTCTTCTCTCCTTTGAATTGTGCCATGGAATCTGAGAGAGCACATTGGCTTTGGTTCAATATTTCAATTGAAAGATAGTACCTTTGACAGTGTAGCTCTTGGTCAGTGCTAACTGGAGCGTCAGTCTAGGTAATATCTTCAATTCTGGAATGAACCTTGAATCCATAACTTTGTGACTCCGAGTTAAGTATGCTATCCACTGAGGCCAGGCTTGCACCATAGCAGAAGACAGGAAAGCTGGAGGGAAAAGATTGAACAACGAACTGCATTGGTATTAGGAGCTTTGGTGAAGCATTTGCATAAGCGACAATAGGGATACATATATGTGTTATCAAACTATGATTTTACAGCAGCACCATTTTTGTCACCTTGTATCTAAGTGCTTATATGACCAATGCTGTATCATAGGTACTGGTCTAATAATCCAAGTGTTCCAACTGCACCATTGCAGATTAAGAATTTTAATTCAATCTTTCACACAAAAAATTTGAAAGTAAATAAACCAATGCAAGTTGGACTGAAGCTCTTAAACTGTTGTAAAGAAGGTCACTGGTTCCTGTCATTCTTATCCAGTCTGGCTTATACGAATCAGGAGCAGGAATAGACTCTTCTTTCTTTGAACCTGCTCCATCATTTGATAAGTATCTATATGTGACTCCAGCCTCCTAGCTACATTGGTGACTATAACCAAGCTCTGAAATGCAAGCCCCTCAATTCTAACCGGAACACCTAGGGAGTTGCAATAAATACAATCTCGGAAGTGATGCCCACAAGTCGAGAGTTCATTTAAAAAGTGAACCATCTGTACACATAATGTACTGTACACACAAGACTTATGCATTTGTCTCTTATATGTAATGCATAGTCACCATGTTTTAAACTGTCCAAGTGGTTTTTAAGAAAGGAAAACAAGTCAATCAATTAATTTTTTTTGTCTGTTCATCTTTCGCCCAGAGATTTTACAACAGATTTAAATCTACAGGATCATGTTCCAATAATCCACTGTTTAATTTAACTTCAGTACACCATTACATGATAATCCACTTGGGAACTTGCATTAATTGTCAAGCCATTCTATTCCTGGGGTCACCATCAAAGTTAATGATTTAATCAAGATACCCAGTTTACCTGTCTGATGGATTCAGGTTAATAGAAAAAAACTGACCAGGTTCTGTAGTTCTGTTTTAAACAAAAACAGGCAACACTCAAAACAGCAGATCAGGTTTTACTTGCGAAGAAACAGAGTTAATGTTTCATCAGAAATGGTTATAAAAGGTTTTGAACAAGTGTTGGATGAGCCAGTAACAAAAGGCCATTTGTAATATGATAATAGACTAGAGGGATTGAATGACAGGAGAGTTAGTATTACAGGGACAATGGGAATGGTAGTGTTGTGAGAAAAGAAAGGTAAATGACAGATGTGCCTAGAGCAGGCTGTGCTGTTGTCTGAAAGCAGAAGTAAGAGAAATATGTCCCAAAACATGCAAAGAACAAGGAACAAAATGGTCATGGGGCATGCAGGACTTAGATTTTGAAACTGTTGAACTCCAGGTTGAGGCCAGAAAGATATAAAGTGTCAAAATGAAAGATGAAGTGGTATGCCTCAAACTTAAGCTTAAAGAAAGCTTCACTGGAATAGTCCAGCAGGTCCAGAGAAGAGATGCTAGCATGAGAGCAAGCTGAAGAATTAACACAACAGGCCATCCAAAGGTCAGGTCATGCTTGTGGACAGAATGGTCACCCTATCTGCATTTGGTTTCCCCAATGAGTGGATGTCACATTGTAGATTGCGAATATAGTATAATAGATTGAAAGAAAGACACATAAAACATGCTTCACCTGGAAGGAGTGTTGGAGGTTTTGGACAGTGAGAGAGACAAGGTAAAAGGGTAGGTATTACATCTCCTGCATTTATACGAAAGATACTGTGGGAGAGGGTCAGAGCATTGGGGGTGGTTGATGAGTGAATCAGGCTATCATGGAGGAAATAGTGTCTTTGGAATGTTGAAAGTGGAATAGTGGGGAAATCGTGGGTTGTGGTAACAGAGTTGATAAGGTTTTCCAATCAAATGTCAACTTATTTCCCAATTTCCACCTTTTTCTCAATTTAATATTGTCCATCTGTAACTCCTCCCTTCCATTTCTTGAGTTCTCTGTCTCCATTTCTTGCAAATATGCTATCAATGAATATTCAGTATAAGTGCATTGACTCCCATAACTATCACAACGATGCTGCCTCACACCCTACACCCTGTAAGGACTCTATTACATTCTCCCTGTTCCTCTGTCTTGATCACATGTCTGGCACATTTTCAACATTTCTGATCTCAGCTCTTCTCCTTGCCAGAGCCAAGATAGAGTTCTCTTTGTCCTCACCTTCCAGTGTACTGGCCTCCTTATTGAATGAGTCGTTTTTCATCATTTGGTGTCCCGGCCCAGCATTGAGCCCTCCTCCAACAGCACTGAGCAGTTTAGCTGATTGCTGAAAATCCTGGGTGGCTTTGCTGTACACAGTCTGTCTGTTGTGTTTGCCCACGCAACAGCAGTGTTTCGATTTCAAAAGTAATTCATGGGTTGCAAACTGCCTTGTGATGTCCTGAAGTTGTGAAAATGGTCTAAAGAATTAAAGTTTTTTTCTGTCTTTACCTGACCCTGAAGCCACTGGCTGTGCTTCATTCCCCAATGGATGTTCTTTAATTGATTGAGCACAAAGTTGTTCTGTTTGCCAAAGTACCTGCTTCATTTAAGTGAGTAGAATTTACAAGCCATGTCCCAATATAATCCTCTCAATTAATCTCCATTGAAATCCTTACCAATTAATTATTACCAGATGATTTTTTTTTTCAGTTTAGTTTAAATCCCTAACCTAGAATTACTTGATTGATTAAGGAATCGCTCACATTGTAACTTCTCAATAAGAACAAACTTGCATTTATATAGCACTTTTCACAACCTCAAGATGTCCCAAATTGTTCACAGCCAATGAAGTAGTTTTGAAATAAAGTCTCTACTGTAACATTCGAAAAACAGCTGCTGATTTTCACACTAGAGGTTCCCACAAGCAGCAATGGGACAACAACTACCAAATCTGTTTTAGTGATGTTGTTTGAGGGAAAAATGTTGGTTAGCACAAGTAGAGAATATAGCCCCTATTGTACCAAACTCCAAGTTTTGAAGCAGAAATGTAGAGACCACTTTACTCATGTTTGCTATACCTCAATACATTTAGAAACAGTATTTTGTCTCATTATGGATCCATGCTGTCACTAACCAGATTGTGTTCAGTGGATCATTGTAATGAGATCTGTGGACTGGAGCTCTCCCCTTTTGCATTGAAAAACCTCGATGAATAACCAAAAAGTGGCAGTTAAGTGTTATATTTAGTTTTAAAAATAAGTAGGTTTTATGAAAAATGTGAACAGTTAGTTCTGGTTTTGAGATCTTGAGAATAAGTGAGCTGAATGGCTTCTTGATCAAACATCAAGTCATAGAGATATACAACATGGAAACAGACCCTTCGGTCCAACCCGTCCATGCTGACCAGACAGCCCAACCCAATCTAGTCCCACCTGCCAGCACCCGGCCCATATCCCACCAAACCCTTCCTATTCATATATCCATCCAAATGCCTCTTAAATGTTGCAGTTGTACCAGCCTCCACCACTTCCTCTGGCAGCTCATTCCATATATGCACCACCCTCTGTGTGAAAAAGTTGCCCCCAGCTCCCTTTTATATCTCTCCCCTCTCACCCTAAACCTATGCCCTCTAGTTCTGGACTTGCCCAACCCAGGGAAAACACTTTGTCTATTTATCCTATCCATGCCCCTCGTAATTTTGTAAACCTCTATAAGGTCACCCCTTAGCCTCCGGCGCTCCAGGGAAAACAGCCCTAGCCTGTTCAGCCTCTTCCTATAGCTTAAATCCTCCAACCCTGGCAACATTCTTGTAAATCTTTTCTGAACCCTTTCAAGCTTCACAACATCTTTCCGATAGGAAGGAGACCAGAATTGCATGCAATATTCCAATGGTGGCCGAACCAATGTCCTGTACAGCTGCAACATGACCTCCCAACTCCTGTACTCAATACTCTGACCAATAAAGGAAAGCATACCAAACGCCTTCTTCACTGTCCTATCTGCCTGCGACTCCACTTTCAAGGAGCTATAAACCTGCACTCCAAGATCTCTTTGTTCAGAAACACTCCCTAGGACCTTACCATTAAGTGTATAAGTCCTGCTAAGATTTGCTTTCTCAAAATGCAGCACCTCGCATTTATCTGAATTAAATTCCATCTGCCACTTCTCAGCCCATTGGTCCATCTGATCACGATCCTGTTGTAACCTGAGGTAACCTTCTTTGCTGTCTACTACACCTCCAATTTTGGTGTCATCTGCAAACTTACTAACCATACCTCTTATGCTCACATCGAAATCATTTATATAATTGACAAAAAGTAGAGGACCCAACACCAATCCTTGTGGCACTCCGCTGGTCACAGGCCTCCAGTCTGAAAAACAACCCTCCACCACCACCCTCTGTCTTCTACGTTTGAGCCAGTTCTGTATCCAATTGGCTAGTTCTCCCTGTATTCCATAAGATCTAACCTTGCTAACCAATCTCCCATGGGGAACATTATTGAACTGAAGTCCATATAGATCACATCTACCACTCTGCCCTCATCAATCCTCTTAGTTACTTCTTCAAAAAACTTAATCAAGTTTGTGAGACATGATTTCCCACGTACAAAGCCATATTGACTATCCCTAATCAGTCCTTGCTTTTCCAAATACATGTACATCCTGTCCCTCAGGATTCCCTCCAACAACTTGCCCACCACCAACATCAGGCTCGATGGCCTATAGTTCCCTGGCTTGTCCTTACCACCCTTCTTAAACAGTGGCACCACATTAGCCAACCTCCAGTCTTCCAGCACCTCACCTGTGACTATCGATGATACAAATATCTTAGCAAGAGGCCCAGCAATCACTTTCTAAACTTCCCACAGAGTTCTAGGGTACACCTGATCAGGTCCTGGGGATTTATCCACCTTTATGCATTTCAAAACATCCAGCACTTCCTCCTCTATAATATGGGCATTTTTCAAGATGTCACCATCTATTTCCCTGCATTCTTCCATGCCCTTTTCCACAGTAAATACTGATGCAAAATACTCGTTAGTATCTCCCCCATTTTCTGCCGCTCCACACAAAGGCTGCCTTGCTGATCTTTGAGAGGCCCTATTCTCTCCCTAGTTACCCTTTTATCCTTAATGTATTTGTAAAAACCCTTTGGATTCTTCTTAATTCCATTTTCCAAAGCTATCTCATGTCCCCGTGTTGCCTTCCTGATTTCCCTCTTAAGTATACTCCTACTGCCTTTATACTCTTCTAAGGATTCACTCGATCTATCCTGTCTATACCTGATATATGCTTCAGCCCAGAGAATGCATTAATCATTATTTACTCTGATCCATGAGACGTAAGATTGAAAGGGCTTTGTCTTTAATTTAACCAGAGTCAAACTTAACTTTCAAACGGGCTTCATCATGACATGGCATTAAATGTGGATATCATCTTCCCTGAGCTGTCATCCCTAACTTTAACACATACAGAAGAAATAAATTTGTGATTCAAGTGTGTGCGTAAGTGTTCTAGGGGGTCAAAAGAATCAAGGGATAGACAGGAATGGGGATTGTAGTTTTCCAAACTTTTCAATTTCACACACTTGAGTTGTGTTGGTATTAATACACTTTTCCATCAACAAAATTGGAAATATTTAATCTGAGAATTTGTTTCCAACACACTGTGATCTTTTTGTTCTGACTGAGGTACAGGAAATAACAGGAATATTTTGTTGAAACATTTGGTTTGTGGGCCATCGAGAGGGTCTGGCAATGTTTAGAACCTTGTTAAACAAGCAAAGATAGACATCTGTCATCAATTAGGGAGGAGGAGAGTATAGGAAAGAATCTATGTAAAAGTGCTGAAAGAAAATGTGACCTCAAACTGAGTTGTGAAGCACGACTGCCCTGTGTCAGAAACATGGGGCAAAGTTGTAAGAGTTAGGGGTAGCAGAAGGACTGTGCCACCAGACCAGAGAAGCAGTGGAGGTGATTAAGCTCAGAGCTATGGAAGTAACACAATGAATATGAAATTATTCAACAGCAAAGAATTTTGGAACAGAACAGATATGATACCAATATAATGAATATGGGAATATGATTAGCATTAGAGATCTGAAATTAAGTGCATGATATGCATCTAACTATAGCATTTGGAGGTTAACAAATATCATACCATTGCAAAACATGTAGGGTAGGAAAATAAGATTAAGATACACAATATGGGATACCTGTTATGAAATATAAGATATGGAGAAGAAAGCGACATTAGGGATAAAGATTATGGGACCCTAATGCACATGAAACTGGCATAAGAAATTTAGGATTAAGATAGCAAGTTCAATTGGGATTCAGTGTTCACTGTAATTAGAATTTGAGGGACTACATTTCTTTCACTCAGCTATTAAAATACCCACAACTAAAACACATGGCATATTGTGACCAGCAATACACCAGCAGTTCAACAACAACATATTTATATGGCACCCTTAATTTGGGCAAACATGCTAGGCTGCATCACAGAGATGTGAGGGAAAGAGAGGATGTCTAGCCTAAGGATTCCCTGATCTCCTGCCATAATTGTATGACATTATATAGGTTTATAAAGTCATGAGGGACATGGATAGGGTGAATTGCCAAAATCTTTTTTCCCAGAGTAGAGGAGTCCAAAACTAGAGGGCATAGGTTTGAGGTGAGAGGGGAGAGATTTAAAAGGGCAACTTTTTTTGTGCAGAGGGTGGTGTGTGTCTGGAACACGCTGCCAGAGGAAGTGGTGGACGTGGGTACAATTACAATAGTTAAAAGGCATCTGGATGGGTATATGAATAGGAAGGGTTTAGAGGGGTAGGGGGCAAATGCTGGCAAATGGGACTAGATTAATTGAGGGTATCTGTTTGGTGTGGATGAGTTGGACTGAAGGGTCTGTTTCCACAATGTACATCTCTATGATTCTATGACTCTATAACTTCAACCGAAGATTCTCTGAATAAATGCGCTGTTGGTCATTTATGCTATTTCTCTGAGATTTCTGAAGATTTCTACTAAAGAGGGAGTACAGACTGTTGCGATGGGCATGAATAGCAAGTTTAGAGTAAAACATGGGTGATCTTACTTAGTTGGTAGTAGATTGTGATACTGATTTTCAGTTCCATGTGAAACAATGAGAAATTGACTTCCTTACATAAGTGTTTTGTACAAAGTCACTAAATGTATTTATTTGTGCTCTCAGTACATAAGGAAATACTATAGACTTGCCAGAAAGCAAGCAAAGAACAGAGTCAATCTCTTACAAATTAATTCCAAATACTTCAATTAGTAACATGCAGTCCTTTGTCATCAATCTCAAAATCCACCAATATGTAGATACCACAATTCCAGACAGTCACCTCGAGCCTGAAATTTCCACTAATGTCTGATTGACCCCTGAACTTACAATTAGCCACAATTACCTGGATTTGCCAATTCATACAGCTTTCCTGCACACAATGCTTAGTTTTGAAGGAATTTGTTAGGTTAAACAAAAAAGGTGTCACAATTATGTTCCAAACAGTTCTGGTTACTACATTATAGAAAGGATGTGAAAGCTTTGGAAAGGGTTCAGAGGAGGTTTACTAGGACGTTGCCTAGTATGGAGGGAAGGTCTTATGAGCAAAGGCTGAGGGACTTGAGGCTGTTTTTGTCAGAGAGAAGAAGGTTGAGAGGTGACTTAATTAAGACATATAAGATAATCAGAGGGTTAGATAGGGAGGACAGTAAGAGCCTTTTTCCTTGCATAGTGATGGCTAGCACAAGGGGACATAGCTTAAATTGAGGGGTGATAGATATAGGACAGATGTCAGAGGTAGTTTCTTTACTCAGAGAATAGTAGGGGTGTGAAACACACTGCCTGTAACTGTAGTAGACTCACCAACTTTAAGGGCATTTAAATGGTCATTGGATAAAGATATGAATGAAAATGGAATAGTGTAGGATAGATGGGCTTCAGATTGGTTCCACAGGTTGGTGCAACATCAAGGACTGAAGGGCTGTACCATGCTGTAATGTTCTATGTACTATGTTTACAACTATGGGCAATACCATGAAAGCTCTGATTGTGGAAACAATTCATAGTTAAATTTTTGTACAGAGTGACATTTTGGGCTAAGAGCTTCAAAATGTGATTGAACAGGAATAAACTTACGGTATCAAGTGTGGACTTGACATATTGGTTGATTCAACAGATGCTCTCCTTTTCACCATTTTGCCCACATTTTGACTGTTATCTGCATCTATTCACAAGCCTATCGCATTAGATGGGCAATTCATCTATGAGATCATATTTGTTTCTCCTGCCCTGTTCTGTACATATGTTTATGTGGTTCTCAAGAATATGTAAGTAATTAAAACATTGTATTGGTGAGGTTGTTGGTGAGGGAAGCAAAGGCAAGCATTTATCATGCTTCACAACCTCAGAATGTCCTAAAGCACTTATCAGCCAACTCAGTATTTTTAGAAGTGTAGTTACTGTTCTTCCATGGGAAACATGGCAGCCAATTTGCACACAGCAAGCTGCCACTAAAAAACAATGTGATAATGACCAGATAGTTCATGAAAGCATATAATGATTGTAGTAGTGGCACTTCTTGTTCAAAGCTTTAAGGTGTATAGTTTTAATATAAGGCTTTCACTGCTGCTATGGGTGTTGCAACAACATTGTTTGCATGACAAATGGTGCAATTAATCTAAATCTATCTGGGCCATGTGGAGTGAGAAGAAGGAAAGTGAAATGAAGGAAATTCAAGGAAAGTGATATGTCCTCATTTTAAGCATTTTAACCTTTATCTGTCTTTATGTTTGTGTGACCCAGTTCCTTATAAAGTTTTCACAGAATTCCTACAGTGTGGAAGCAGGCCTCTCCATCCATTTGACCCTCCAAAGAGCATCCCAGCCAGATCCACCCTATTGCTGCATTTCCCATGGCTAATCTATCTAGCCTGCGCATCCCTGGGCACTGTGGGCAATCTAACATGCTCAACCCACCTAATCTGCACATCTGTGTACCGTGGGAGGAAATCCACATAGACATTTAGAGAATGTGCAAACTCCAACTCCAAAAGTGGAGTTGCCCAAGGTGAGATTGAACCTGGGTCCCTGGCACTGTGAGGCAGCAGCACTAACCACAGAGTCACTGTACCACCTGAAGTTCATGACTGAAAATTGAATACATCAGATTTGCTCAATTATTGGCAGCTCTGCCATTCATCAATGTTTCAGAAATGTTGATGCTGTTACAAAAAATGGCTGGGAAAATAGAAACCATTCAGCACAATTCTTCATAATACCCAAACACCTGACTTGGCATACACAGCTTTTAATTTCCTGGCCCAGAATATCTAGCTGCAGAATTGAACTCCACCATGGCATTTTTGCTTATCAATGCACCCAAATTCTGTTAGGCTGTGAGATGTAACATCATCAGATAAATCCAGCAAACTGCACAGCCATGCTTTGGATCAAGCTTTGGATCACGAGCTTTCCCTGATTAAAGTGGAAGAAGGTGTCAGAAATGAGCCTGTTTAGAATCAGTTGTTCTGCATTACATCAATGAGTTTTTGTAATTTATATAAATGATTTGGATGTGAACATAGGAGGTATAGTTAGTGCATTTGCAGATGACCCCAAAATTGGAGGTGTATTGTATAGCGAAGAAGGTTACCTCAGAGTACAACGGGATCTTGATCAGATGGGCCAATGGGTTGAGGAGTGGCAGATGGAGTTTAACTTAGATAAATGTGAGGGGCTGCATTTTGGAAAAGCAAATCAAGGCAGGACTAATACACTTAATGGTAAGGGGAGTGTTGCTGAACAAAGAGGCCTTGGAGTGCAGGTTCATTGTCCGTTCATAGTAGAGTCACAGGATATCTAGTTGGCATGGACGAGTTGGACAGAAGGGTCTGTTTCCGTGCTGTATATCTCTTTGACTCTGTGACTTGTGGTGTTTGGTGCTGCTGGAAGAGGTACGAATGTGTGTCTTCATAGCATCATTGAATGTGTGCCTTTGTAACATCTCTGCAACAGGCAGAATAACCTGGGCAGATGCTGGAATCCAAAATAGACAAACGGGAGGCTGGAAGCACACAGCAAGCCAGGCAGCATCAGGAAATGGAGAAGTCCACATTTTGGCTATAACTCTTCTTCAGGAGATTTCCTATCACTCAAAATTATCATTGAATTTGACTGTGTTAATAGTACTGATTCAGACTTAGGTCTTAAACCTCTTGAATTTCCTGTATTCTGGGATTCTGTTATAGTGATAACTTTAGCCAGTATTCCATCCTCGTAATCACTATAAATCATTGGTCAATATATCAGATGATAATAATCTCAAAATGTAATTCTGATTCCCTGATCCACAATATACATTAACAAATATAGAGATCCATGATATATGTTTAATTAAGAAGATCTTTCTCGATTGTCCAGGGAAACAGATTCACATAAACACTAGATCGTCATTCAATTTGGATTAGATTCCTGCTGGACTGGTTCACTAATCCAATAGTATGGAGGATGTTAGCCCATCTGAACAGCTGAGTATTTAGGTGAGTGAAGTAGAGGGAATTGACCAGCTGCAATCTTCTAACTTCAAAAACCACACTGGTGAGAGATGTGACAACCTGCAAGGTTCAACCCAGATATTAACCCAATGGAGTGAATTGTTTATGGAATGGAGATGTACACTTTTTCAGGTAGTCCTTTGCAGTTGAGGATGATTTGCTTCTCCTCCATTTCGATGGGTTTGAGAAAGTTGACAAGTTCAATGTGCAGTCTGCAGACTCTGCTACGTGTGCAGTAGGTGCTACTTAAAGGGTTAGGTGGCTGAGCTATTTGGAAGTTTGTGTGCTTTCTCCAATGCCTTGATGGTCAGTGCCTTCCCAAATAAGCTCACAGCGTTTTAGTCAGTCACAAGCCAAGTACTTCTATGAGTCGATGGAGATGTTTGATCTCTTCAAGGATGCTTTCTGAATATCCCTAAAGTATTTCTGCTGTCTTCCTGAGAGGCTCCTGCCATAACCAGGCAGCAGCTTCAGTGGTGGGAGGTGGTGTCTGGTGTCAGGCATACAAACAACAGGTCCTGCCCAGTGAAGCTGGTTTTGAACGATTGCTGGACATGGGAGAGGACACTGCTATTTAACAGACTTCTCTCACACATTGAATGAGTCTTTAACACCATAATAATATTAATTCATTCACACTTGGTGCAAATTTATGTTTTTTTTCCCTCCTCCAAAATCATTTGCTGAAAAAAAAGCACATTTGGTTTCTGGAAATGATCAAGATTGGTCTTTGACCTTACCAACTGTATAGCAGTTTTTGACATGATGATAATAGGGCAACATGCAGGTGAGGTGAATTATTTCAAAGGTGTATGTCTGAATGAAAAAGATGCTTTCACAAGGTCATTCTTCCTTGTCAGCCTTCTCCACTTGCAAACTGTGAGAGGTTTGCTGCTGAACTTTCTGTCCTAGTACCCTCACTAATCTTTACATTACAAAGCAGAAAACATTATTAATTAGTTATAAAGTGCCTTGCAATTTTCTGAGGTTATGGAAGATGCTATATAAAGTTAAGTCCTTTTTAAATATTAAATGATTTTAAAAAAACCAAGCTCCGAGCAGGAGTCCATGCAGATCAAAGACCATGCCCTGTAAGGTCTTCAACTGCCTCAGTTGGCTCATGTTTGTGTTTTCCTTTGTCTCCTTATGGTTACAATGAGTTTCCCAGCAGGTTCTTTTTGGACTGGTAACCTTGAAATGATTGAAGCACATGAAATCTCCTGAAGCACTCATTAAACCACAAGCACACACCTGTGAATTCATTTACGGCAATGCAGCCAAGTTACCTTTGAAGTTTCTTTGTGGTTTGGACAAGACTTTGAAAGCCCAGTAGTGCACCTATTTCTTTCCCTGTCCTTCCTTTCTCTGTGTGCTAGGATGCTCATATGTCAAGTTGGGGAATGGAACCTTTCCATCCAAGGGCCCTGTGTTAGGGTCAAGCACTCCCAAGCTACAGTGTGGTCAGACCAGAGTAGAAACCTCTTCTATTTTGTACCTCCACATTACCCTCAAGAACCACCATACCTCTCATTCTCTGAGGTTGACATATTAGGGGCAGTTTTGTGCTGTCAGGGACCATGCACACTTGAAAACAGATTTGAGTGCAACTCTATATGGGATCTTTATTCCCAAACAGGAATCAGATGGAATGTTCAGCCAGTCAACCTGTGCAGGAATTAGACCCGGGTCCCTTCCGTACGTAAATCTTGTGTCTTTGGACAAGGAGCTGAATCCCACAAAAATCAGCCATGTGTAATTTTCATTAAGTGGCATGGAGTGTTTCTTTCCATGAGGCCTTACACGATTGCTCATGCTATCAACCCAAATGCATCTTATTAACTAGGTTCCACACCCTTATGACAGTGAACCCGTCTGATCCTAGCCCAATCCATCCACTCAACATTGGTGGGCATACTTGCCACAGCGAGGAATATGAAGTCAGATCTTTACATCTGTGATAAATAGTCCTTTGGATGTTTTTGTTTTTTTATTCATTCACGAGACGAGGGCATTGCTGGCTCAGCCAGAGTTTATTGCCCAACCCCATTTGCCCAGAGTGCAGTTAAGGGTCAACCACATTGCTGTGGGCCTGGAGTCACGTGTAGGCCAGGCCAGGTAAGGATGATAGTTTCCTTCCCAAAGGACACAGGTGAAGTGGTAATCAATAAGCAGATATTAAGAAATAAAGCACACATAACTTAATAAACAGAACACTGCTTTTGCTCTGATTATTTTGGCAACAATTGCTCCAGAAATTAATATTTACATGCAACATATTACATAATATTATGTACAACAATAGTTCCTATTACTTAGTATTATTTGCAAATTAAAAGTTTAGTCACTTTAGCCACATCGATTATCCCACTTAGTCACATATGGCTGACATGTTAGACAACAGTGTTTCAATGTAATAGCCATGATCAGGTTCTAGACTGTTCCCTGGAAGCAGCCTAGGCTGAAAAATGCAGTCACAGAAATCTCGAGTAGACATAGGAGTTGTTATATGAGAGAATTGATTCTATCTGCCTCTTCTGATTGCAGAATGTGCCAGTAACAAGTTTGGAGTGAATTGTCTGCAGACCTGTGACTGTGGAGGAGCCCCATGTGACAGTGTGACTGGGAAATGCAGCTGCCCGCCTGGAAAAACGGGCCCTGGCTGTAAGAAAGGTCAGTGGACAAACATCAAGAGCAATATTTTGTTCCTGTGTTAATCTGTGCTAGCATAGACTGAGCAGAATTATAATTAAAAACATTTGCAACAGTTCAAAATAATAGAAATGATGCTTTTTGCATTCATATAACCACAGATAGCACTATCAATATATAAAACTGTCTCCCTTTTTGATTGCTTCAGGGGATGTCACATACACCATCCCCACCACTCCCACAATCCACACTTAGAATGGGCAGACACTGATATTGAGCAAATGGTATTAACCACGTATCATCACTATAGGAGGTAACTGCAGATCCGCCACTTTTAATGCAGTTAAAAATCACACAACACCTGACGAAGAAGCAGCGCTCTGAAAGCTAGTGCTTCCAAAGAAACCTGTTGGACTATAACCTGGTGTTGTGTGATTTTTAACTTTGTCCACTTCAGTCCAACACCAGCTCCTCCTCATCACTTTTAATGTAGTAAGTACATTGTCTATTTTGGCTGTTCTGCAAGTACTTAGACTTAGTTCCTAGTTTAAAGGGCCCTGCTAGTTTTCGCCAGTCTTGTCTTCAAGCAGTTTCAAGTGGCCTCACGTGGTTTTAGTGCAATAACCTTTGAATTTGAGTTATAAGGAGACGCTGCAAAGATTGGGACTATTTTCTCTGGTGCATAGGAGACTGACTGGTGATTTTATAGAGGTCCATAAAATTCTGAGAGGCATGGGTAAGGTAGATAGTCAACAGCTTTTCCCTCATGTGAGGGGAGTCTAACACCAGAGGGCACAGGGTTAAGGTGAGCGGGGAGAGATACAAAAAGGTCCGGTTGGGGAGTGTCTGGAATGGGCTGCCAGGGTTGGGGGTGTAGGCGAGTACAGTTTCATTATTTAAGAAATATTTGGACAAGTACATGGATGGGACAGGAATGGAGGGATATGGACCAAATGCAGGCAAATGAGACTAGTTTAATTCTGGAAACTGGACAGCATGGACAAGTTGGGCCAAAGGGCCTTTTCCATGATGTACATCTCTATGATTCTACTCTCAGCACATGCCAACAATCGGGAAAGGTTAAATGGAGATTTCTTATTTTTAAAAAATGTTGCTTACTTAACCTTTTTGATTTAGCTATCCTCAGAAGTTAACACCAGTGAGGCTGCTATAAGCTTTGATGAGTGTCTTGTACTTTTGATAATAGTTTTTGCCTTGGCATTTAGGTAGGCTGAGTGAGCCATGCAGCAGGACCCAAGCTCATAATCCATGCTCACCATCCATTAGCTGGTTAGGGTAGACAATCCTGAAGAGTGGTACACATTCTGTCCAGGTTACTAGCAATGTAGGGCTTAGAAATTCATATTTCAAAAATATAAATTAGGTTTTTTATTGCATGGGCATTTTTTTTGCATGTGTTGAGAGCTAAGTGACATTAACTTTGATCAGCTGTCTCGCATTATTTTCTACCAATTTCTATCCCTCTGTTTTCTCCACAGAGTGCCAAGCGGGTCACTGGGGGCAGGCCTGCAAGGGGATTTGCCCTATCTGTGAGAACAATGGAACCTGCAATAAGAAGACTGGGCAGTGTACCTGCCCACCAGGATTCACAGGGAAACTATGTCAGACCTGTGAGTATTCTACCTGACGTAGCTTGATTTAGGGAAGTTTAGACATGCCTGTCTTCATTACAACCTCTGAATTACATGCTCCCCTAAAACCCCTGATTCAAATAGGGCCCATTTGCCCTAACAGTCCAATATATTGGAAGTTAGTTATTAGTTTTGTGTATATCTCTTTCTTGCCCCAGGAATAGGGAGAGATAATTCAGTTCCCTGAGCCTGTTCCATCATTCAGTTACTATATGGCTGCTCTGTATCTTAACTCAATCACTTTGGCTCTGTTATCCTAACCCTAACCCTTTGACTATCAATATCTATCAATTTCAGCTTGAAATTGCCAATGCTGTAGGAACAATGTTGTGAAACTTGAAAGGGTTCAGAAAGAATTTACAAGGATGTTGGAGGGTTTGAGGTATAGGAAAGGGCTGAATAGATTGGGGCTATTTTCCCTGGAGCATTGGAGGATGAGGGGTAACCTTGTAGAAGTTTATAAAATCATGAGGGTCATGGATAGGGTGAAGAGTGAAGGGCTTTTCCCCAGGTTAGAGGAGTCCAAACCTAGAGGGCATAGGTTTAAGGTGGGAGGGGAAAGATTTAAAAGGAACCTAAGGGACAACTTTCTCACACAAAGGGTGATACTTGAATGGAATGAGCCACCAGAGGAGGTAGTGGAGGCTGCTCTAGTTCCAACATTTAAACAGCGGGTACATGAATAGGAAGGGGTTAGAGGAATATGGGCCAAATGCTAGCAAATGGGACTAGATTAATGTTAGAATATCTAGTTGGCATGGATGAGTTGGCCTGAAGGGTCTGTTTCCGTGCTATACATCTCTACGATTCTATAATTGACTTCCAGTCTTAGCGGAATTTTGAGGGAGTTTTAAATTTTGTTCATCTGAATCTATGGCCCATATTTGTTCTGATTTGGAAAAGCTTGGATCTTAGTACTGTTCCCCCTTTATTGGATAAATCCAACAAATCAACTCTAAAATCTTAGGATCTCTAGGAATTAATTGCTGGAAATTTCTTGGAGTTTCTTCGCTGCACTGCCCAGTTGACTACCCAATGGAGTGAGCACCTTAGCTCACATTGAAAATTGAACACTTAGGCGAGGTACGGTGGCACAGTGGTTAGCACTGCTGCCTCACAGCGCCAGAGACCCGGGTTCAATTCCCACCTCAGGCGACTGACTGTGTGGAGTTTGCACATTCTCCCCATGTCTGCGTGGGTTTCCTCCGGGTGCTCCGGTTTCCTCCCACAGTCCAAAGATGTGCAGGGTCAGGTGAATTGGCCATGCTAAGTTGCCTGTAGTGTTAGGTAAGGGGTAAATGTAGGGGTATGGGTGGGTTGTGCTTCGGCAGGTCGGTGTGGACTTGTTGGGTCGAAGGGCCAGTTTCCACACTGTAATGTAATCTAATCTAAATAAAGTAACCGTGGAATTGCATCTCTCAACATGACCTCCAGGAACTGGGGTGTGGGTGTCTGTACCTCAGCAAGATTTTTGGGAGTCACGAGAAGAAAAGGAACTTAGAGCCAGAAGAGCAAATAGACAAGGTCTTTTCCCTGGGGTGAGCCAGAATTAAAGGGCATAGGTTTAGGGTGAGAGGGGAAAGATCTAAAAGGGACCTAAGGGGCAACTTTTTTCATGCAGAGGGTGGTGTGTGTAAGGAATGAGCTACCAAGGAAGTGGTGGAGGTGGGTACAATATAACATTTAAAAGACGTCTGGATGGGTATATGAATAGGAAGGGTTTAAGAGGGATATAGGCCAAATGCTGGCAAATGGGACGAGATAGGGTTGGGATATCTGGTCGGCATGGGTGACTAGACTGAAGGGTCTGTTTCCGTGCTGTACATCTCTGTGACTCTATGACTGTTTGACTTGGTTCTGGTAAACTATCTTTCCGATGCAGATTTTGAATTTCTTGCTGTGTATTGCCAATGTTTTGTGTGTTTATTTTGTTCTCTGGCATTCATCAGATTTTTTTCTTATGTTTTCATACTTTATGATGTTCTGTGATTTGAATATGGGGAATGTGCCAATAAATACTTGACAACCACGTTTCCTGTTGTCACATTTCACAGGGATGGTGCACTGAAAATCATGCATGATTCCTAGAATTGTCATAAATGTGAAAATGTGATTTAACCACCAATTTTATCTAACCATCTAATTCAGGTTAAAAGAATATATACACTAGGTTTTCAGTAACATAAAAGTAACCTACATATTATAATCAAACTTTGTAACCAATAGCAAGAAAAGAACATGAATTGCTAGCTTAGAACTCCATAGCTTAAACTCTACCCCCTTTTAAAATTCCCACACATATATAACTAAGTTAAAAATTACACAACACCAGGTTATAGTCCAACAGGTTTAATTGGAAGCACACTTGCTTTCGGAGCGACACTCCTTCATGACAATCACCTGATGAAGGAGCATCGCTCCGAAAGCAAGTGTGCTTCCAATTAAACCTGTTGGACTATAACCTGGTGTTGTGTGATTTTTAACTTTGTATACCCCAGTCCAACACCGGCATCTCCGAATCATATATAACTAAATACACAAAGAGGCAAAACACAAATATTATAGTTGAGGAAGAGACAAAGAATTGAAGCAACACACTTCTGGCACCAGTCAGAATCTCAGACATTAATAAGTAATTTTCTTAGTTTTCTCTTTATTCCTTCTGATTCTTTACCAATGACACCAAGTTGTGGTGACACTAATTCTCAGTCTTTTATTCACCTGTTGAAATTTCACCCTTTCAGTATCTTTTACCTTCCACAGGAGATTCGAAGAGAGACGTGAGAGAGAGAGAGTAACTGGTTGCCTGGATTACTTTTTACTTCTCATTATTCAGAAGTGGAGGGGGGAGAGAGAGAGAGAGGTGGATGTTTTCTCTTTGTAGGCTAGGTACTTCCTACTGTATTGCCTACATGCAAGGTTATGCCAGGAACCAATCAGGAAATTGTTATTATGCTGATGTCTCCTGAAACCACATAATCGGTCAGTTTAAAACCAATCAAATAACTGTTTCTATGCAGAACTGGCCTGAATACATGCACGCGCATACATAATGCTGGGTGTGTCTAGGATTCTCCCCCAGTGCTCGACTAAGACAACATTGTGGGTACAACTCACAATGTGTTCCAGAAAACTGCAAACAACATTTTTCCCATGGTTTCCTTAAACTAGTAACTTGTCCCACTTTTAGTCCATAGTTAAAATATTAAAGTGATCTTTACACTGCGGCACTGGTAATCCCTCACATTTACCAAGTTCATTCCACTGCAACCCACTGCGAAATACACACTTATTTTCCATTGACTGACAAAGTAGTTCCATCCCCAGTTCCAAGAGATCTGACTGTGTCTCCTTCATCAACTGTTACTGCTGGACTAAATAAGAAACAGGTGCCGTTCCACACTGTTTTGTTATCCGCTGATATTTGGCTTCTCCTTCGACATTTTTCTCTTCCTCTCCAAAACGTTACCAGATTTCTTAATTCAAGGAAGTAAGAATGTGAGTACCAACCAAGGCCTAGAAAAATAAACTTGGAAAACTGAACACGTCAATTCAGGTGCAGAATGACAATTGAATTTGATATAATGATATGCATCGTTAGGATGAATGTAACATTTTCATTGTGTCCTTCTTCAGGAGCCCTGAACAAGTACCACATGTGAGTGTATTTTTCTCTTTCAGCATGCCCTGCAGGCCAATTTGGCCTGGGCTGTCAGATGCGATGTGCATGTGAGAACCAGGGTCAATGCCATCCAGTGACAGGGCATTGCACCTGTTCTCCAGGATGGACTGGCCATAACTGCAGGAGAGGTAAGAACCATGTCTATTTAACCACCAAGTCCAAATATGCTGTCTCAAATCTCTCTTCTCCTCCCACTATCACTAATAACTTTCTTAAAACCCACCTTTTCTGGCCATTTGGTTCGCAGTCAGTTTTTGCCCGATTATAATTCTTTGAAGTGCCTTAGGACATTTTGCCATGTTGTATTGTAATTTACATTATACTTTATATATAATTTGTTACCATTATAGTAGAAAGGGTGGTCTATTCACAAAACCAACCAAAATATCATGTAATATATATCTGTATGCTGATGGCGGGGAATACCTGTGTTCGAAAAAGCAACAGGCCAGTCAGTCTCTGGAGTTGCTATGCTATTCAGACAGATCATGGCTGATATGTACCTCAAATCCATATCCTTTTCTGTCCTTGTGTAATAAAAATAAATCTGTATCAGCCTTGAAAACTTCCATTATCCTGTAATGAAAATATTTTTACTGATTTTGCGCCATTTTGACATCGTTCTAAGTTTAAGATTATAAGAACATGAGAACGAGGAGCAGGAGTAGGCCATCTGGCCCTTCAAGCCTGCTCCGCCATTCAATAAGATCATGGCTGAGCTTTTCATGGACTTAGCTCCACTCACCATAACACCTAATGCCTTTATTTTTGCCTTAAAAACATTCAATGAGGTAGCCTCAATTGCTTCACTGGGCAGGGAATTGCACAGATTCACAACTGTTTGGGAGAAAAAGTTCCTCCTCAACTTAGTCTTAAATCTGCTTCTCACTTATTTTGAGGCTATCCCTCCTAGTTCTAGTTTCACTTGCCAGTGGACACAACCTCCCTGCTTCTATCTTATCCATTTCCTTCATAATTTTATTTGTTTCTATAAGATCCCCCCTCACTCTTCTGAATTTCAGTGAGTATAGTCCCATTCTACTCAATCTGTGTTCATAAGTCAATGTCTCTCAACTGTGGAATCAATCTAGTGAACCTCCTCTGAACTCCCCCTAGTGCCAGTAAATCCTTTCTCAAGTCAGGGAACCAAAACTTTGTGGCCTCACCAGCACCCAGTGCAGCATAACCTCCCTATTTTTAAACTCTATCCTTTAGCAATGAAGGACAATATTCCATTCGCTTTCTTAGTTACCTGCTGCACATGCAAACCAACGTTTTGTGATTTGTGCATAAAGATACCCAGATCCCCCCACACAGCAGCATGCTGCAATTTTTCTACTGTTTATATAAGAGTCCATTTTGCTGTTATACCTACCTGTTATGTTTCATTTGTCTTTGATCCCCCCTCCCACCAAAGGAAAGACTTTCTCTCTTTCAATGTTGGTAGAAAGGTGTGATTACTTGAACTTTAAAAAGTATATGAGCCATTGGGAAGTAGTGACCATAATACATTAAGCTTCAATCTGCAATTTGAGAGGGAGAGGGTACAGTCAGAAGTGACAGTACTTCTGTTGAATAAAGGGAACTATGGAGCTATGAGGGAGGAGCTGGCCAAAGTTCAATGGTGCAATACCTTAGCAGGGATGACCGTGAGGAACAATGGCAGATATTTCTGTGTATAATGCAGAAGTTGCAGGATCAGTTCATTCCTAAAAGGAAGAAAGATCCCAGGAGGAGGCATGGGCGGCCATGGCTGACGAGGGAAGTTAAGAAACATATAAAGTTAAAAGAGAAAAAGTATAACATAGCAAAGATAAGTGGGAAAACTGAGGACTGGGAAGCTTTTAAAGAGCAACAGAGGATTACTAAGAAGGAAATACGCAGAGGAAAAATGAGGTATGAAGGTAAACTGGCCAATAATATAAAGGAGGATAGTAAAAGCTTTTTTAGGTATGTGCAAGGCAAAAAAATGGTTAGGATTAAAATTGGGCCCTTGAAGACCGAAACAGGGGAATATATTACGGGGAACAAAGAAATGGCATGGAGTCAGCTATTACAAGGGAGCATAGCTTTAAATTAAGGGGGGGTAGGTATAGGACAGATGTTAGGGGTAGGTTCTTTACTCAGCGAGTCGTGAGTTCATGGAATGCCCTGCCAGTAGCAGTGGTGGACTCTCCCTCATTATGGGCATTTAAGCGGGCATTGGATAGGCATATGGAGGACAGTGGGCTAGTGTAGGTTAGGTGGGCTTGGATCGGCGCAACATCGAGGGCCGAAGGGCCTGTACTGCGCTGTATTCTTCTATGTTCTATGTTCTAATTAAACGGGTACTTCAGATCTGTGTTCACTGGGGAAGACAGAAACAATCTCCCTGAGGTAACAGTGGCTGAAGGACCTGAACTTAAGGGAATCTATATTTGCCAGGATTTGGTGTTGGAGAGACTGTTAGCTCAGAAGGTTGATAAGTCTCCGGGGCCTGATGGTCTACATCCCAGGGTACTGAAGGAGGTGGCTTGGGAAATCGTGGATGTGTTGGTGATTATTTTCCAGAGTTCGATAGATTCGGGGTCGGTTTCTGAGGATTGGAGGGTGGCTAATGTTATACCACTTTTTAAGAAAGATGGGAGAGAGAAAGCCAGAAATTATAGACCAGTTAGTCTGACCTCAGTGGTGGTAAAGATGCTGGAATCTATTATAAAGGATGAAATTACGGCACATCTGGATAGTAGTAACAAGATAGGACAGAGTCAGCATGGATTTATGAAGGGGAAATCATGCTTGACTAATCTTCTTTAATTTTTTGAGGATATAACTCTGAAGATGGACGAGGGAGATCCAGTAGATGAAGTGTACCTGGACTTTCAGAAAGCTTTTGATAAAGTCCCACACAGAAGGCTAGTGAGTAAAATTAGGGCGCATGGTATTGGGGTCAAAGTACTAGATTGGATTGAAAATTGGTTGGCTGACAGGAAACAAAGGGTAGTGATAAACGGCTCCATTTCGGAATGATAGGCAGTGACCAGTGGGGTACCGCAGGGATCCGTGCTGGGACCGCAGCTTTTTACAATATATGTTAATGATATAGAAGATAGTATCAGCAATAACATTAGCAAATTTGCTGATGATACAAAGCTGGGTGGCAGTGTGAAATGTGATGAGGATGTTAGGAGATTACAGGGTGACCTGGACAAGTTAGGTGAGTGGGCAGATGCATGGCAGATGCAGTTTAATGTGGATAAATGTATGGTTATCCACTTTGGTGGCAAGAACAGGAAGGCAGATTACAACCTCAATGGAATCAATTTAGGTAAAGGGGCAGTACAGAGAGATCTGGGTGTTCTTGTACACCAGTCAATGAAGGTAAGCATGCAGGTACAGCAGGTAGTGAAGAAGGCTAATAGCATGCTGGCCTTCATAATAAGAGGAATTGAGTATAGAAGCAAAGAGGTGCTTCTGCAGCTGTACAGGGCCCTGGTGAGACCATACCTGGAGTACTGTGTGCAGTTCTGGTCTCCAAATTCGAGGAAACACATTCTGGCTATTGAGGGAGTGCAGCGTAGGTTCACGAGGTCAATTCCTGGAATGGCGGGATTACCTTACACTGAAAGACTGAAGCGACTGGGCTTGTATACCCTTGAGTTTAGAAGACTGAGAGGGGATCTGATTGAGACATATAAGATTATGAAAGGATTGGACACTCTGGCAGCAGGAAACATGTTTCCACTGATGGGTGAGTGCCGAACCAGAGGACACAGCTTAAAAATACAGGGTAGACCATTTAGGACAGAGATGAGGAGAAACTTCTTCACCCAGAGAGTGGTAGCTGTGTGGAATGCTCTGCACCAGAGGACAGTGGAGGCCCAGTCTCTGGATTCATTTAAGAAAGAGTTGGATAGAGCTCTCAAAGATAGTGGAATCAAGGGTTATGGAGATAAGGCAGGAAGAAGATACTGATTAGGAATGATCAGCCATGATCATATTGAATGGCTGTGCAGGCTCGAAAGGCTGAATGGCCTACTCCTGCACCTATTGTCTATTGTCTATATGAGGGCTGGCTCCAAGTTAATCTGGTTAATTGACAGGCGAAAGGTATGTGAGATCCACCAAGGAATACTCAAACATCACATTCATGTATAATTCATCATTACTTGGAAACTGAGGTGAAAAGTTAATGTCTATAATGAAGAGAGAAAACGTGAATATATATTGTCCTACCTACTTGTCCTTCTCCTTGAACTACTACACTCTCTGTGGTGGTGGTGCTCAATAAATATTTTGAAGTATGACATTCAAGGATTTTGACTGAATGTTGTGAAAGAATGACAATATATGTCCAATGAATGGTGATGAGAAGAACTCAGGTTGGTGTTGTTTACCTGACTTCAGCTGTTGTTCTCTCGAATGTGGGATTTGGGAGTAATGTAGAAGTAGACATGATGAGTTAATGTAGATCATACACAGAGCACCAAATGCATGGGTATTGATTCCTGAAACGGTGTGATTGATCCAGACATTTGCTCTTTCTTGGATAGTGTTGAACTTCATGACGATTGATTCAGCTGTCGTTGTCCAGATGAATGGTGAACATTTCACTAAACGCTTGATTCTAAGAATCAGAGTATCGTGGAGTACTCGGCCGCTGCACTATATTGTGCTACTATGTTGTAGTGGTTGGCCAGGTTATAGTTCAAATGCTGATGGTGGGGGACTTGCACAGTTAGTAAGTAACTGTGAAGTCCTGCCAAGAGTCTCCTCAGTAGACAAGCAGGAGACTGGGAGAACACAGCAAGCCAGGCAGTGTCAGGAGGTGAAGATGTCAATGGTTCGCATGTAATCCTTCCTGCTTGTCTATCTTGATTCCGCAGTTTTTTTTTGTCTCCAACCAAGAATCTCCTCAGCATGTTGGCCAGGCCTTTAATCCTCATTTTGTTTCTTTTAAGCCTGTGATGCCGGACGGTGGGGTCCAAATTGTGTGAACACCTGTGACTGCAGGAACAGTGATGGGAGCTGCAACAGTGTCACAGGACAGTGCATCTGTGAGGCAGGTTTTACTGGTCAGCGCTGTGATCAGAGTAAGTACCTTTTAGAAGTATGAGGTTGACAATTACTTAAAACAGTTGCTCTCCCAGGATGCGTATTACATTGCTAAAGGAAATTTCCAGAATCTGGGTGATTCCCCATGGTTTTTGGTTTAAACCTTTGGAGTTCAGTTCGGCGAATCTACCAAATGGGTAAACTCTGCACCAGGTTTGTTTATTCACAAAATGACCTTGATAATGCGCTAACATGTAATGTGCAGAAACTTTACAGGAACAATTTTTCCCTCACCAGTGTCATTAAATCAGCTTCAACTAAAATAATTACTTATTGCATTACTCTTCCTGGGACCTTGCAGTGTGCAAATCAGATATCCCTACATTACAACAGTAACTACAGTAATAAATTGGATATCCCTACATTACAACAGTAACTACAGCAATAAATTGGGTATTCCTACATTACAACAGTAACTACAGTAATAAATTGGATATCCCTATATTACAACAGTAACTACAGTAATAAATCGGGTATTCCTACATTACAACAGTAACTACATTAATAAATCAGATATCCCTACATTACAACAGTAACTACAGTAATAAATTGGGCATTCCTATATTATAACAGTAACTACAGTAATAAATTGGATATCCTACATTACAACAGTAACTACAGTAATAAATTGGGTATTCCTACATTACAACAGTAACTACAGTAATAAATTGGGCATTCCTATATTATAACAGTAACTACAGTAATAAATTGGATATCCTACATTACAACAGTAACTACAGTAATAAATTGGGTATTCCTATATTACAATAATAACTACAGTAATAAATTGGGTATTCCTACATTACAACAGTAACTACAGTAATAAATTGGATATTCCTACATTACAATAGTAACTACACTAATAAATTGGGTATCCCTACATTACAACAGTAACTACAGTAATAAATTGGGTATTCCTACATTACAATAATAACTACAGTAATAAATTGGGTATTCCTACATTACAACAGTAACTACAGTAATAAATTGGGTATTCCTACATTACAATAATAACTACACTAATAAATTGGGTATCCCTACATTACAACAGTAACTACAGTAATAAATTGGGTATTCCTACATTACAATAATAACTACAGTAATAAATTGGGTATTCCTACATTACAACAGTAACTACAGTAATAAATTGTGTATTCCTATATTACACAGTAACTACAGTAATAAATTGGGTATTCCTACATTACAACAGTAACTACAGTAATAACATGGCTCCCCCTTAACCACCTCTTATTCACCTGAACAACTCCCTGTGGTCGTAAATTCATATTCTCGCTATTATCTGAGTTTCCTCTGAATTCCTTATTAGCCATTTCATATTTATGACCCCTTCCTTCCCAATTTTCTGATTTCTAAAGAAAATAAGTCTCGCCTGGTCAGCACTGTAACTGTGATGTACATAAAATCCTTGTTGCATCTGTGCAGTCATGCTAATCTCAGTCTATTTGTTACGTTAGGCTGTTTTTCTTATCAGTCATATTTCAGTTATAACATTGTTCACATCTGGAAGTGATTAAATGTGCAATTGGTCCCTGTGAGCTTGTTTGGCCCAGCACTGTGGCACTTAAAGGTGCACCATTTGAAGCCAAATTCAACAGCAAGCAAGTCAAGTGTTGAGAGAGGAAGAGTAATGAATATCCTTGCAACTGTAACACTTTAAATATTGAACTTCCTCTGCAGCTTTCAAAGTGCTGATAAATATCTTCAAACATCTGCAAAACTGGATTTCAATGATGAATGCTATAAATAATAATTAATATTGGTATATGGGGACCTTGTATGTGCAGTGAAGGAGACTCTAGGTCAGCCTCGAAGTGAAATAACGTTGCCTACATCGCATAATTGTTCTTATTTTTAGTTATAAGTGATGACCTTGGGGTTATAATAGGAAATTGAGATGCCGCTATAGACTCCTGTGCAACTAGCAATTAGATTGATGAATGACATGCATTCAGTTATGGTTTAGTCTAGGTTTAGCAGCTTTCATTTGCAAGCAACATACGGGATACTAGTATAAGAACAAAATACTGCGGATACTGGCAGTCTGAAATGGAAAGATAAAATGCTGGAAACAATCAGCATGTCTTAATGGCACTGAGAGAAAAACAGAGCTAACTAAGTTCTGATGGAAGGTCACTGACTTGAAATTTTGAGTGGAATCTTGTTGAGCCACCTTGCTGATCTACTGGATGGAGAGCAATAAGTTGGCTGCACAGTTTTACCCATTTTGCATATCATATGGTGACAGGTTTACCTACTGCTGGATTAATACCAGCGGTGGTGGGAATAGACCCTTAAGTGGTCATTAATGAGGGTCTCAGTTTATGGTGGTGCAGGATGTTGAATCTTCCTGTCCTAACTTGATTCTGACACAGGCAGGAAGGAGGAGGTTTAAAACAATGCTACCATCCCTCTTCATTAAATACCCTTTCTGTCTCAATAAATGCCCTTTCAACCTCCTGGCACACCACGAAAGAGGGCAGATGATTCCACCAATTAACTTTGTCTCTCTCCTCACAGGTGCTGTCAGATCTGCTGAGTGTTTCCAGCATTTCTTGTTTTTAATACACGAGGTCCTACTGACGGTTATAAACAAACCTTGTTGAAAACTGAGGCCCATTCTACAGGAGTTTGGCAACATGAAATAAAACAACTTCCTTCTTTATGGCTCCTAAAATGCCCTCAAGACATCCCAAAGTGGTTTACTGTCAATGAAACAACTTTTTATTTTGATGGGAAATTTAATAGTCACTTTACGCATGGCAAGCTTTCACCAACATCACATGAGGTAGATAACCAATTATTTTGCTGGTATTTAATGAGGGGTAAATGTTGGCCAGGAGATTTGAAGAAATGTCTCCTTGCTTCATAGCGTTATGTTAATTCCTTTGAATAGTGAAAGGAGATGAGGTTTCACATTTCATCTGTAAGATAGCACTTTCCACTACAAAATGTTCGTCCTGGAGTATTGTGTCTGCTTGGACTATGTGTTAAATACTCTGGAATGGGGCTTGAGTCCACATTTGGACCAAGGTTGCACAAGAAGGAAGAGGTTACAGTGCCCAGTCCACCCTCATTTTTGCTACAGGGCTGGGATCCTACACCAAGTTTCCAAAGTTCATGGGCAGGGACATTACAATTATATTCAAACAGCAAAAATGCATCATCTAACGTCTTTACTTTAGTGATCAACAGCAACATCGAGCAAAGTGTCCACGCAGTGGGCTTAAGTGTTTTTTCGAAGCACTCCGAAAGCTAGTGCTTCCAAATAAACCTATTGGATTGTAATCTGGTGTTATGTGATTTTTAACTACATGTGCGTGATATCCAATGGGAGAAAAAAGTACATGCACAGGAAATTTTTAAAGGGAGCATTGTCCCGAACTCACTTAGAGGATCTCTAACCTTATTTTCCTTTCTTTGCTCAGAGTGCCCTGAAGGGAGTTATGGACCAGGCTGTCGATACAGGTGTCAGTGTGAGAATGAAGGTGCTTGTGACCATGTGAGTGGAGCCTGTAACTGTACAGCAGGCTGGCTTGGAATGTTCTGTGAACGAGGTAGGTAGCAATGATGATGGATTTTTTTCTGGTGCTGTATTTACATGTAAAAACTGAAATATTGTATGAATAGAGCAATTAAGTGGAAAAAAAAGACCTATTGTATCTCTTGATACATTTTGTGAATGGAATATTAGAATTATAACCCGTTGTCTCTCAACCCAATGAACCAGTTGGAAATGTTCCTTTTGTTTCGATGGACATTGGTACAATATAAATGGACTGAGTGAATGTACTGATCTGTAAATGCTTTTTTCCCAGCTTGTCCACATGGGTTTTACGGCATGGAGTGTCGTCAGATGTGTGATTGCCTCAATGGTGCACATTGTAACCATGTAACGGGGATCTGCTCATGTCTTCCTGGCTGGATTGGATTGAACTGCAATCAGTGTGAGTTTACAAGACTGAGTTTTCTGCATTATTATATTATTCTGAATATTTTTAGGGAAATATACAGCTTTGCTTTGTGTTGGCATGATCTTTCCATCCACTTTTTCATTATCATCTACAATTAGAAAATGCTATATCAACATTTCCCATTTAATTGTGCGCTGCTGACTTTTTAATATTTATTCATGGGATGTGGGTGCCACTGGCTGGGCCAGCAATTGTTGCTTATTCCTAGTTGCACTTTAAAAGGTGGTGGTGAGCTGGCTTCTTGAACAGCTGCAGTCCATGTGCTGTAGGTTGACCCACATTGCTGTTAGGGAAGGAGTCTGAGGATCTTGACCCAGCAACGGTGAAGGAATGGTGATGTATTTCCAAGGCAGGGGAGCAAGCAGCTTAAAGAGAAGCTTGCAGATGGTGGGGTTCCCATATATCTGCTGCTCGTGTTCTTCAAGATGGCAGAGGTTTTAGGTTTGGAAGATGCTGTATAAGAATTGGTGGATTTCTGTAGTCTAACTTGTAGATGGTATCACACTGCTGTTTATGTGTGTTGATGGTGGAGGGAGTGAATGTTTGTGAGTTTGGTGACAATCAAGTAGGCTGCTTTGTCCCGGATGGATTTAAACTCCTGACCTGTTTCTGTATTTATATGACTCATCTAGTTTGTTTTCTGATCAACAGTAATGCCCAGGATGTTGATAGTGGGGGATTCAGCAATGGTAATGCCACATCAGGTGGTGTTGGTCATATTCTCTTTTGTTGGAGACGGTTATTGTCTGGCACTTGTCTGGCATGAAGATTACTTGCCATATCAGCACAAGCCTTAATATTGTCCAGATCTTTCTGCATTTTGACATCAGTGTCAGAGAAGCCATGAATGGTGCTGAACATTGTGCAATCATCATGGTGAAGGAAGGTCATTGGTGATGCAGCTGTGAATGGTTGGGCCAAGGATACTGTCCTGAGGAACTCCTGCAGAGATGTCCTGGAGCTGAGATGACTGACCTCCAACAACCACAACTCCCTTCCTTTGTGCCAAGTAAGATCCAGCCAATGGAAAGTTTGACCCTATTTCCATTTACTTAATTATTGCTAGAGCTCTTTGATGCCACAGTTGATCAAATACAGTCACTCTCATCACATCTCTGGAAATTCAGCTTTTTTTCCTCCATGTTTGAACCAGCTGTAATGAGGTCAAGAAGTGAGTGGAACCCAAACTGGGCCTCAGTGAGTAGGTTTTGATCAGCAAGTGCTGCTCATTAGCACTTCATCTTGCATCAGTTTACTGATGATCGAGAACAGACTGATGGGGTGGTTATTGGCCTGGTTGGATTTCTTCTGTCTTTTGGGTACAAGACATATCTGAGCAATTTTTCAATAATCAATAGATGCCAGTGTTGAAGCTGTACTGAAATAATTTGACTGGGGGTAGAGCTAACTTTGGAGTCTTCAGTACTATTGCTGGATTGTTGTTGGGGCCACAGCCTTTGCAGTATCCAGTGCCTTCAGCTAGTTATTGATATCACAGGGAATGCATCTAATTGGCTGAAGACTGGTATCTGTAAGGCTGGGAACTCTGGAGTGGTGAAGATGGATAATCCACTTGGCACCTTTTATTATGAGTGCTTCCCACTGTAGATTGTTGTGAATGATTCACCCATATCTTCTACACTGATGTGTTGGGCTTTTCAACCATTGAGGATGGGGGTATTTTTGGAGCCACTTCCTTCAATGAATTGTTTGATTGTCTGCTATTGCCAACTGGATGTGACAGGCTTGCTGGTTGTGGATTGGCTTAGCTCTCTCTCTGTCACTGGCTGCTTATGCTGTTGGCACATGGGTAATCTTATCATGTAGCTTTATCAGGTTGATACATCATTTTCAGGTATGTCTGTTCCTAATCTGCTGTCCTGCACTCTCCATCGAATTAGAGTTGATCCCCTGGCTCGAGAGAGTGGTGCTGGAAAAGCACAGCAGGTCAGGCAGCATCCGAGGAGCAGGAGAATCGATGCTTCGGGCAAAAGCCCTTCATCAGGATCAGCTCTTGATCCCCTGGTTTGCTGGTGATGGTAGAATGGGGGAAATGCTAGGTTATGATGTTGAAGATTGTGTTGGAGTACAATTCTGCTGCTGTTAATGACCCACAATGCCTCATGGATGTCCAGTCTTGAGTTGCTAGATCTTTTCAAAGTCAGTTCCATTTAGCACTTTGAAAGTGCCACACAATATGATGTAGGTATTCTGAATGAAAAGGCCAGACTTCATCTCCATAGGACTCTAAGGTGATCACTTTTGCCAAAAATGTCATGGACAGATGCACCTGCAGCGGGCAGCTTAGTAAGGATGAAGACAAATATATTTTTCTTTCTTGGTGGTTCCCTTACTACCTGCTACAGATCTTATCTAGTAGCTGTGTCCTTTTAGTTCCAATCAGCTTGATCTGAAGTGGCTCCCCCTTCCCACAGAGCCAACCTCAATGCTTCCTCCAAGTTGTTCAAGATAGAGGATTGCTGATTCATCAGCCAAATAGAGATGGAACAGAGCAATCAGCAGGAAATTTATTTTCTGATGTTTGGTCTGATGCCATGAGATTCAACTCCTTCCAACAGTGACACTACCTCTAGAACCCACCCAAATGGATTATTATGTCAATCGACAATGGATTTGTGATCATCAATAAACTTTTAAGTCAAAATTTTTAATGAATTCAAATTTCACCACCTGTGGTGGGATTTGATGCTGGATCCCCAGAACATTATCCAATTAGTGATATGACCACAATGCCATCACTTCCCCATAATTGCCACAATCTCAATAGCTTTGGCCACTAGGTTCTGTTACTCCTGATTTTGTTGCCAAAGACTTGTTATCATCTACTGACATTGTAGACGTTAGAGCAAATTTATACATACAAAAATATATTTGTTCTACGTATTGCTTTTCTGTCACAGTTTTTGATTATTATATTAGTCGCTCCAACCACGTCCTCCATTTGCCAACAGTACTAAAGTCTGTTTTGACTCTAACAGCGTTATTTTGGTTGGCAGTCAGGAACTAATCAGAAATTGGATTATCTAACTAGTCCTAGGTTAATGTCTTCCAGTTTTCTCCTCTCAAATTGATTTTCATTGACATCACTATTATTCTACAGAAGTGATCCGAAACATTGAGTTGTTAACAGGCTATTTCAATGCAAAGGCATCACTGACAAGTTGAATCCTGATTTCACTTGATGCTCGTACCTGAACCTTTTCCAATTCCTATCTAAAAGACACCTCAATTGCCCTGGAAAGGTGAAGCAGCACTAGTGAACTTCAGAGGGCAATTAGTAATCAGCAAGGATGGGATTCAGTCATGATTAGAGCCAGATCCGAGGTGGGAATCACGGGTTTTCTTCACAAATTAAGTTTTATAACAATTCGAAAAGTCACTTTTACTGACACCACCATTTTATTTCTGTTCTTCTAACTCAAATTCTCAAGCTGTCTTATGGCATTCCTTCTCTCATTCCCTGGATTGCTAATAGCCCAGCAAACAGAGGTCCGTTAGTTCAATTGGTTGGACAACTGGTTTACAATGCAGAGTACGGTCAACAGTAAAGGTTTGATCACTGAGGTTCTCCTTCTCAACCACTACCCTCACCTGAGGTGTGGCGACCCTCAGGTTAAACCAACACCAGACATCTCTCTCTATTGAGATAGCAGCCCTGTGGCCCAGTAGGAATATGATAACTTTACCTTTTAATAGCCCAGTAACATTACCATTATACTCCCATTCCCCTGTATAATTCTATGAGGCTTAAACCAACTTGAATCATTCAAACATTGGTGACCATTCTTTGAGGTGCTCAGACATTAGGAACTAGAATTCCTTCCCGTAAACTATGCACATCCTTAAAGCCTACCCCTTTGACAAAGCCTTTGTTCACTTGCCATAATATTTCATTTTTAAAAATTCTCTTGTGGGGAGTAGGTCTCGCTGACTGGGCCAGAATTTATTGCACAACTCTAGTTGCCCTTGAGAGGGTGGTGGTGAGGTGCTTTATTGAACCTTCTTGAACAAACATGAGTGTTTGTGACTCACAGTGAAATTATTCAATCCTGGCAAATTTTTGGAGATCTACTTACTATGTTAACAATGCTATGTAAATGCTGGTTGGTATTAAGCTGAGCTAAAGTTTTGTGTGCTCGATAGTACATTTTCATCCTTTGTCCTTCGTGTTCTTTCTTTGTTTCTGCAGCATGCCCAGAACATTCATTTGGGGAGAACTGCAGCCAGTCTTGTCATTGTCTAAATGGTGCCAGCTGTGATCATGTGACCGGTCAGTGCAGCTGTCTTCCTGGCTGGACGGGAACCACATGTCAGAGAGGTACATTCTGCTTCACACTACAACCACACAGCCACCTCCCTTTGAAACAGACCACAATAAACATAGGCATGCTCTAAAGTTCCACAGCTTCCCAGAGACCTGCAGAGCTACCCCTCCCTACTTCTCTTCATCAGCCTCCTCTTTTCTTCCTTCTCTGTTTCTCACCGTCCCCTCCCCCTCTGTCCCAACCTCATTCTCTTTGCCTCCTCACTCGCACTATTAGCGTAGGTGTGACAAACCTCCAGGGAAACATCTACTAAAGTTAGAAAGCCTTCACTCAAACCCCATTAGTTTTGTGTAACCAAATGGATGGCATTGCAATGTTCAGAGACCTCAATTATTGTCTGTGTATGTTGGAGAACTTCAAAGTTTACATATACATCAATTGTGATATACCTTTTGCAGGAAATCTATTTCCTGTTTTTTTTTAATGTACTGAAGACTATCTCGACCCAATGGTGTTTTTGGACTGATTTGAGAGCTCACTAAAATTTAGTCTGATGCACAGCATATTTGAGATAAATATAACATCCATATCTAAAGACCGTTTTTAAAACCTTTCCCAGCATGTTCAGCCGGTTTCTATGGTGCCAATTGCTTGCAAAGGTGCATCTGTCGTAATGGTGGAACATGTGATCATGTGACTGGTCACTGTACATGCCCATTAGGATGGACGGGAGTAGCGTGTGAGCTGGGTAAGTAGTGAAAATGAACAAACACTGTTCTTGCTTTGCTTATCTTTACTGTTTGGGTTATGGATGGTTCTGTGGTATGTTTAAAAAGACAAAAAAATGCTGTTATGTATTAAACTGTCCTAAAGTAATGCACAGCCAATATAATACTTCTGATACATAGATAGTATTATAATGTTACTATAAGCAATTTTATAAGTGCTTGTTCAGGAGTACAGAACTTGAATATTGCTGGAAAAGGACTCATTTTGTCGAGGCTTTTTTTCAGGACATTCTGTCTGTCACACAGATGAGTAATGTGGTTTATGAATTTCATTGCCAGTATGATGCTGGCTGTATATTCCAAGGACTTGTAGTTTATATTAAACGGCATGTCCCTTTGGCTATTTGCAATGAGCAGGGTACTAGCTGTAGCCAACCAGCATGTGTTTGGAAAACCCAAACACAGTGTCTAATATTAGATGAGATTCTCCGATTGGATAATGATTGCTAAATAATTTTCAGTAAGCTAAGAATTACGATGACAACCAATGTAAACCTGTCAATCAGACTTGCAGCATGGTGCATTTGTGTGTACTAGAATATATATATATCAGGAAGAAAGAAATAGCATGTGCATGTATTGCACCTGCTTTAACTCAACAAAAAAAATGATAAAAAACAAAAGAACTGCAGACAGTGTAAATCAGAATCAAAAACAGAAAGTGCTGGAAAAGCTCAGCAGGTGTGACAGCATCTGTGAAGAGAAATCAGAGTGAATGTTTTGGGTTGAGTGACCCTTCCTCAGAACGAAATATGATCATCATTCTCTGGTTCATCTTGGAGGATTTGTCATCTAACTGGTGCATTCTCCATGGTAACATCTCGACCAATCAGAATCCACTAGCTAACGAATCAGCATTATTTTCTCATACAGTTAAAAAAAGGTTTTCCCTTTACATTGGTGTTTCTTGCAAGATGAGTGCAAAATGAAAAGCTTCAACAAAATGGGTCTTTTATCAGCAAGACAAATAGTTTCGTTGTTAGTGGCAATTTACAATGAGTTGACAATAAGATAGCCTGTTTATAGATATGTTGTTTGGTGAGAATACTAGGAACTATTCATTTGCTGTTCTTCAAATCTTGCCATATTGGATCCTTTACACTCGTGAAGCTTGAATTTGACTTTGACGGATACAAATAACGTGATTAATTTCTGGTTTGAGGATCAACTGATTTGTGATTTAGCCCTCAGTGGCTAACTAACTTATCGATGTATGGTAACCTACTCTTGATCTTAACAGAATGTACTCCCGGAAAGTATGGTCTGGACTGCCAACTGCTGTGTGACTGCCTGAACGGGGGGCTGTGTGATCGTCAGAGTGGGAACTGTACCTGCCAGCCAGGGTGGTTAGGTGACAAATGTGAAACCCGTGAGTAACATTTGAGTACATCAGCCAGTGGGGGAACACTTTGGAGGCAGTTTCAGCAGCCAATCAATTCTTTCGTTCTCGGTGTATGGGCCTTGCTGGCAAAGCTTCCATTTATTGACCATCCCTAAGATGGTGGGCTACCTTATTTCTTGTCACAGTTTTATATAACTGAATGACGTACTAGATCACTTTGGACCGCAGTTAAGTGTCAATTGCATTGGTACGTGAGGCTGGAGTTGCATGTAAGCCAGACTAGGTAAAGACAACAGATTTCCTTACGTAAAAGAGATTTGCGAAAATGTAGGATTTTTACAACATAGTCACATTTTTGAGTTCAAATTCTCAAACTGCTTTGATGAGATTTAATCTCATTTTTAAAAATTAATTCATGGGGTGTGGACATCACTAGTTGAGCCAGCATTTATTGCCCATCCCTAGATGACCTTGAGAAGTTGGATGGTGAGTGTATTTTGAACCACCCGAAGTCCATTTGATTTAAGTAGATCTACAACGTTAGGATACAGGTTCCTTAATTTTAACCCAGTGACACTGAAGGTATGTGTCCAGGTCTTGCTGCATTTGGATTCAATGACTGAGGAATCATGAACAATGTTAGAAATGACCTAATCATCAATGAACATCTCCGCTTCTGACTTGGTGATGGAGAACAGGTCAGTACTCAAGCAGCTGAAGATGGTTGGGATAAGGACATTATTCTGCAGAACTCCTGCAGAGATGTCTTGAAGCTAAGATGACTGACCTCCAACAGTTATGACCATTTTCCTTTGTGACAGGTATGACTCCAACTAGCATAGAGTTTTCCCCATGATTCCCATTCAGTACAGTTTTGCTCGGGCTCCTCAATGCCACACTTGATTAAATATGACTTTGATGCCAAAGGTAGTCATTCTCACCTCACCTCTGGAATTCAATTTTTTGTCCAAGTTTGAAATAAGGCTGTAATGAGGTCAGGGATTGAGTGACCCTGGCAGAATCCAACCCTGACCATGTTATTGTTAAGCAAGTCTTGCATGATAGCACAGTTAATGACAGATTTCATCACTTTACTGATGATTGAGAGTAGACTGGTGTAGCAGTACTTGGCTGAGTTGGATTTGTCCTGTTTTTTGAGTATAGGGCATAACCTGGGCAATTTTATACATTGTTAGGTATTTTTACAAGTTTACAGAATTTGTTAAATTCACTAGGTTGAGGCTATCTCAATTCTCTTTTATTTTTCTCATTTTTGGGTTGGAACTGTGAGAGCCAGTTGAGATTTGAACCTGGAAAGTTCTTTAAAAAAGAGGAGACAACAGAACACTAATGTCTGCTGTTGGGCACTGGCCTGGAAAGATATTGTGGGCTAATTACTGCTTTAAGTAACTGTAGATGATTGGACGCCAAGATTTTTTATGCTCAAGGATTGATAGCTGATTGGGAGTTAAATTGGTCAATCAAAGGAGGACTGCTGCTGGTCAACCAATCACAGAGAATGTTGGAAAAAAAAAGAGAAAAAACAAGGAATCAACTTTGTTTTAGTCAGCAGGCAATTTTATTTTAGAAGCTGCCGACTGGCAGTTACAAAACTAAACAATTTTAAAACATAGGTGTGTATATGAGTGAAAGGATTTTGCCTCAAAGCATGAGTTAGCCTAAGTTTCATACGAATTATAAAATCATGACTGTCTGTGTTGAGTTTGCACATTCTCCCTGTGTCTGCGTGGGTTTCCTCCGGGTACTCCGGTTTCCTCCCACAATCCAAAGATGTGCAGGTTAGGTGAATTGGCCATGCTAAATTGCCTGTAGTGTTAGGTGCAGGGGTAAGTGTAGGGGAATGGATCTGGGTGGGTTGCTCTTCGGAGGGTCAGTGTGGGCTTGGTGGGCCAAAGGGCCTGTTTCCACACTGTAGGGAATCTAATCTTGTCATTTGACTGGGGCGATGTAGTATTGTTCCCTCACAGAAAGTGTTTGCAACTAATCACAGGCAACAAGAATATAATTTAATTCCTCATTCTCTTGATTAAGTCAGAATGATTAATTATTGAAAAATACCTCAATCAATGTTGGTGTCATTTTAAAAAGTTAAACCAGAACTAAAAGTTAAAATTACGATTAAGCTCATCTCTCAATTAGTATGAGTTGTAGATGTTCCTAAACCTTCCTCTCTTGTCGGTTTTGTGCTCTGTATCTCCTCCCTATTTTTGGAATTGAAGAAATATTCACCTCCTTGCCACCTCATGAAGAAGGATGGGTAGGAAAGTCCATTAAAGACTTTCTTGACTTACTAGCAATAAACACTTTTAAGCGGTCAGTGCGCAGTTATTTAAGAATCTCAACTCACCACTGCCTCAGTTACTGGTTATGATGTGGAGGAGCCAGTGTTGGTCTGGGATGGACAAAGTTAAAAATCACACAACACCAGGTTATAGTCCAACAGGTTTATTTGAAAGTACTAGCTTTCAGAGTGCTGCTCCTTCATCAGGTAGCTGTGGAACAGGATCATAAGATACAGAATATATGTCTTATGATCCTGTTCCACAGCCACCTGATGGAGGAGCAGCGCTCCGAAAGCTAGTACTTCCAAATAAATCTGGCATTGTGTGATTTTTAACCCAGTTACTGGCAACAGAGGCCATCTTATGGCAAGGTGGGACTCTATTGTTTAAGTTTGCAATAGAATGAGAAGCTTTATAGTCAGCTCTTAAGCTGATTTGCTTGTGACCTGGCAAGCTTTCTCGGTCGTGGGGACAGTGAATAAATTACCACAGAACTCAATTTGACCTGCAAATTGCAGTTTTGCCTGTTTATTGTTGGGACTCCTGTCTGACACCAGCCCCTACCTGTTTCCCTGTATGACAGCTTGTCCCACGGGTACTTATGGAGAGTTCTGTGAGGAATATTGCAACTGTGAGCATGGAGCATCATGTCACCATGTGACAGGAAACTGCCAGTGCACCAGGGGATGGAGAGGGAGACGATGCGAGAAAGGTCAGTGAATTGATCAATGTAAAAATCATGTCCAGAATTTCATAATTCAGTCTCATAACCTTGATTTTAACATTCCTTCTCCATTTTAGGTCCTAGTACAAATGTACAAACTGATTGTGGCCAGTACTTGACCTACTATAACCTTTGGCTCCCTTTTTAATCCTATAAACTGCTGTATCTAACAATTTATCCCACCCTATCCTATCTACGTACTTTTACAATTACCTTCTGCCCTCTTCACAACTTAGTCTCCTATCTGTCTTCGTGCCATGAGTAAATTTAACAACTGTACATTTTCTCCTCTGAACTAAGTCAGTGACATAAGTTGTAAATAGTTGAGATCCCAGCACTGATCTCTGTTGCACTTTGCCAATTCAAACAATGGCCTACTTTCCTGATGAAGGGCTTTTGCCCGAAACGTCGATTTTCCTGCTCCTCGGATGCTGCCTGACCTGCTGCGTTTTTCCACCACCACTTCAATCTTGACTCTAATCTCCAGTATCTGCTGTACCCATTTTTGTCTAATTAGGTCTATTGTCTGCTTCCAAGTAACCAATTGGCTAACCAATCCTCTGTCCATGCTAATATGTTACTCTGCGTACCATGAGTTCTTTTCCTGTGTCATAACTCCATTATGGCACCTTATCAAATGCCCTTCGGAAATTTAAATATATTACACCTGCAGGTTCCTCTTTGTCTGTAATGCTTATTACTTCCTTAATTCTAATAAATTCATCAAACATAGTTTCTCTTTCACAAAATCACATTGATGCTGCCGATTGCATTATTCTCTAAGTGCCCTGTTATAATCCCTCTAAAACTGATTTTATCATTTTGCCTGTACTAAATGTTAGACTAACTGGCTTGAAGTTTACTATTTTCCTCCTTTCAAGAATAGTGGAATTAGTTTTCATATTTTCCAATCTGATAAGACCTTCTGGGAATCTAGAGAATTTTGGAAAATTACAACTATGAGAATAGGGTAGACCTGGATTTGATTGGTCTGATGAGCTTATTGTAAAAGTGTGGACCATTTAATAGTCTTTTCGTGGGATGTTTGGTCAAGGGTATGACAAACATTGGATAGGATTCTTGATTTCCATGTCTGTTTTCTGTTCACCAATTTCACATGTTCTTGGGGTATTGAGTATAAGAGCTGGCAAGTCATGTCAAAATTGTACAAGACATTGGTTCGGCTGCATTTAGAATACTGTGTACAGTTCTGGGTGCCACATTACCAAAACGATGTGGACGCTTTGGAGAGGGTGCAGAGAAGATTTACAAGGATGTTGCCTGGTATGGAACGTGCTAGCTATGAAGAGAGGTTGAGTAGATTAGGTTTATTTTCATTATAAAAAAGGAGATTGAGGGGGGACCTGATTGAGGTTTACAAAATCATGAAGGCTATAGACAGGGTGGATAGAGACAAGTTTTTTCCCAGGGTGAAGGATTCAATAATGAGAGGTCACACTTTCAAGCTGAGAGGTGGAAAGTTTATGGGGGATACACATGGCAAGTACTTTACACAGAGGATGGTGGGTGTCTGAAATGCGTTGCCAGCAGAGGTGGTAGAGGCAGGCACAGTAGATTCATTTAAGATGCGCCTGGACAGATGCATGAGTATGTGGGGAGCAGAGCGATACAGATGCTTAGGAATTGGGTGGCAGGTTTAGACAGTATATTTGAATCGGCTCAGGCTTGGAGGGCCGAAGGGCCTGTTCTTGGCTGTAAACTTTCCTTGTTCTTTGTTCTTTGAAGATTATAATCAGGAATGTGCCATTGTTACATCTTCCTCTTATGATGCTTTTCTAGGACCTCATATCCATAGAAATCCTTACTATAACAGCTGAGCTTTCATCATCACCAGCACTTCAGGTGATGCTCCCATTTAAATGGCAGCTCCCAAAATCAGACTGAATCCCCAATAACTCAAACCTCTGGCCTTGTTCACAGCTGTGCACAAATTAGGATTCTCCAATTAACAATTCTCCCCTAATTGGAGTCAAACGCTTTCTGGAGTACATCATAATGACTTCCACTGTCACCTCCAAAATTTGGAAACAACTTCCTGTCTGATTGATGTTGACAGGTTAAAGCTACTGAGTAATATTTATTTGCAGGAGGAATAATAACCAGAAGCGACATTATCCAGGAAAGATCTACAAGTGGCACCAGACGTAAAATTAGTCCACAGGTGGTTGATATATTCTTTTTCTGATCAATGCTTATTACAGACTTTTCACTGAAAATTCTTGAAGGTATAGTTTGCAACAAGAACTCACAAGGAAACAAACACTTTAACATCTTTCCCCTGTTCATATGTGTTAATGGGAATCATGGGATTTCATTCCTGAATTACAAGGGTGTCCTTTATTGAGACAAATGCAAACCTTGGAAGCATGATCCACACCAAACACACTTTACAATGAACCGTGTATTAATGGTCCAGGAAATTGGCCTCACCTCACATCTTTCCAGTGATGGTCCATCTGTTCTTGCCATCACAACCTCATTGCGACCAAACTGCACTCTGGGAAATCGCATTGTGAATAAGGTGAACCATGACTATCGGATGGCCACAGAGTTAAGGGTTAGTCCACCAAGCTACTCCAGGAACACAGCTAGGTTGAATTATAGTTCTATTCTTTAGTTCCATTACTGTCACTGACTGAAATCACTTAAAGGCAGATAGTAGTTTTTTTCAGGTTGCCTCAATCTTACTTTCCTTGTATTTTAAGAAAAGCCCAAGCCTATTAGGCTAATGATTAGTTATTACTGTTCCTGGTTCTGGATACCCTGTGATTTTGGCGCAATGGACTGTCTAATTAATATGAAATTATATGGGACTTGCTGCCAGATAATTTGCCAACCTAATCTTGACTTGGTCTTTCGCCCAAATAACTGAGTTTGTCCATTATCCATGTACTCAACTCAACAACCTCCTATTAGTCTTGTAGCTGATGTTAATCCTCATTTCGCCTTCTCCTCTAGCTTGTTGGCCTGGCTACTATGGTGACGATTGTGTGCAGCGGTGTAACTGTTCCCCCAACACCCCCTGCAACCATGTGACAGGTGAATGTGGCTGCCCTCCAGGATTTACAGGCAATGGGTGTGAACAGAGTAAGTACTTCATGACATTTGTCTTCATCACACTCATAATAATCATCAGGAATAAAATTGTGGAAAACCTGATTTAAAACTGACTCATGTCTCAAAGAAAAGCATCAGTTGAAGCATTATTCTTCCTTTGACACTACATCAAAATATAATTGGTTCCATTACGAGTAAACGAGAGGCTGGTATTGATTAAGTCTCTGAAGATGCCCTTAATCAGTTTACCTCAAATTACCAAGAGGTACAATGACTGTTATGTAAGAAGCAGATACACACAGCAAGATCCCACAAGCAATGATGAGATGAATAACCACTTAATTTGCTTTTGATGATGTTCATTAAGGAAATAGTGTAAAACAAAATACCAGCAACCCTCTGCTTATCTTCCAATGGTGTTGTGGTACACAGAGTATCTGCTCCTGCAGGCAGAGACACTTAGCCGAAACACAGCATCTTCGACAGTACACCGATACATCATTAGGTCCTGGAGCAGGGCTTGAACCCATAAACTTCTGATTCGGGGAAAACCCAACATGCATATTCCATTTATTCGTTATAAAACATCACAGGAGTATTCGACAAGATTTTACAGTCGAAAAGTATGGCGCTGGAAAAGCACAGCAGATCTGGCAGCATCCGAAGAGCGTGCTTTTCCAGTGTCACACTTTTTGACTCTGACTCTCCAGCATCTGCAGTCCTCACTTTCTCCAGACAAAATTTTACAGCCAGGCATAAGGAGAAATGACCAAAAGCTTGGTCAATAAAGACTTGGGGATGAAAGGGTTATGATAACGCCAGAGTGACACAGCGGCAGTTGGAGCATACCTGCTGGAACAACAAGTGTATGGATGCTGTAAATTGCTGATTGAAAGCCCAATCCAAATTGCTGACCTGCAATATCTGACTCAGATGCTGACTCACCAGCTGTGCCTTTCCAGAAGGAGTCATAGAGGCATACAGTGCAGAAAAGGCCCTTTGGCTCACTGAGTCTTCACTAACATAACTACCATTAAAGGCATTTTAATTACAATTTCCTGCACGTATCCCACATCCTTGAATGTTATGATATTTCAAGTGCTCATATAGAGTCAAATAGCATTGACTACATAGCTTTATCAGTCTTCTTGCAGATTTCTACCTATCATTTTTTCTCTTTTTTTGCTTGTCTTTCCAGTTAACCTTTCACACATTTTATCTGTTGTCTCTTTCATTAGCCTGCCTCCCGGGTACTTATGGACAGAACTGTAACCAGGTGTGCCAGTGTTCAGCTCAAAACCAACAGTGCCACCCAGTGAGTGGAGAATGCATCTGTGCACTTGGTTACCATGGAGACAACTGCAACCTGAGTGAGTTTTGCTTAACTTGATTGACCTGTATGATCCACAGGTAGTCACTGCACCTTAGGCAGCAGTCAAGATAAACTGTAAAGCAAGACTGACTGAATCCTTTGAGTGGCTCAGTAGATAGCTGTGCTTCCTTATGTGATATCAGTTGCATGGCCTTGCATTCAATCCCCTAACTGTTGATCTGAGCAGCAATGAAAAGGAAAGAACTTGTATTCTTATAGCACATTACATATCCTCAGAATCCCCCTAAATGCTTGACTGCCATATCAAGGACTTTGCCTGACATGTAGTCATTGTTTTAATGTAGGGATGTGGCAGCCAATTGGCTGACAGCAAGGTGCCGCAAGATGCAAAAGGGTGATGGAAACTGATTCAATAATAATCCTCATAAGGAAATTGGGTAAATATTTGAAAAGGAAAAATATTGAGGGTTATGAAGAATGGGCAGGATGGAATGGAACTAACGAATAAAGCTCTAAGAGCTAGTACAGCCACAATGGGCTGTGGAGAAAAGCCCATGAAAGGTGAATAAGTGATTCCCTGGCAGGGTGGACAGGTCTCTGATTAACTTGTGATGTTCTGTTTCTTCTCTAATCCCCTAAAAGGATGTCCAGATGGGAGGTACGGATCCAACTGCGCCCAGCTGTGTCAATGTTTGAACAGAGGCCTGTGCGAAACAGTGACTGGGACATGTATCTGTCCACCTGGGTATGTCGGAGCTGACTGTAATCAGAGTAAGTGAACAGCAACATGAGGAGGACTCAGTTATTGAAGGGTGTGGATCTACATTAGAGGGCTGGGGTCGAGTGCATTATGTCCAACCCTCAACTGAATTGGGACAGAAGACTTTAAAACATTATCAATAAAATAAAATCCATCCTCTGTGCCTGCAGGTGAAAACAAAATCCACATCATGTCTTGGAGATAAATATTTGAAAAAGTAATGATCTTAAATTATGTGAAGAAGCAATAGAGGAATGGGATTATGTAGATATCTATTGCAGAAAGTGAGCATGAAAACAGTCGTTGAATGGTCTCTGTCTATGCTCTGAATTTGCTTGATTCTGTCTGCTCTGGTTTCGGAGAAGACCAGTGACCTTGGGTTAACACTACGTCTCCTTTTACCCCCAGCCTGTCCCACTGGATACTACGGGATGGATTGCTCTGCAGCCTGTTCCTGTGGTGAAGGTGCAAAGTGTGACCACGTGACTGGAAGATGTATCTGTCCAGCAGGCAGGATTGGTTCCCAGTGCCAACATGGTGAGTAACATATTGTCCCGAGTCTGAGTGATGGGCCCTTGCTACTCGCTGTCATGATATCTGGCAACCTGTCTTAGGAGGGCAGGTAATTTCAACAGGGAAACAACAATCTAGTTTAGTATCGGAGCTGGATGGGGCTGGACTTCAGAGTTTTCAAACCCAAGATTTAAAGTAAAGTTTTGCATGTGTGTTACAACATCAGCAAAACTACTCATGAAGTCCGCATGCATGCGTGTGAATCTCTGTCCCTGGTTTCAGTCATTTGTGAGGCCTCCTTGGTAATATGTTTTTGATGGAAGTAGGATGTCCTATTGGTTCACAGATTCCACAGAGGGCATTGGATGGTTAGTTGGATAGAAATAGGGAAAAAGGCAGGAGATTTGCACTCAGTAATAGAACTGGTACAGACATGATGGGCTGAATGGTTTTCATCTACACTGTAACAGTTCTTTCATTCTGTGATTCAAAGCAAAGATAATTAATGGTCTGAGAAAGGTCTAACAGCATTTCTTGACAAATGATCTGATGGAAGAATTGTAGGAGATGATCACCAGCCTATATTACCTGTGGAACAAATATATTGTGACATCCACATTTTGTCTGTCCTCACCAGACCTTAAGGTTCTTAGCTCTAATCTCATTCTCTTTGTCGCACGTTGATATTGAAATGTGTTTGGTAGGTAACCACTATTTTGTATATTCAGTGTGTCCTAAAGGCAGGTTCGGTCAGGGATGCCAATATATCTGTACGTGCAAGAATGGAGGATTGTGCAACCCAGTTGACGGTTCGTGTTCCTGTGGTCTAGGCTGGACTGGGGCCCTATGTGGACAAGGTGAGCACATCGTACATTCACCAGAAGCTTAAAATTCACAAGGAATGGCTTTTACCTCCAATAAATTAATACGGAGTAGGAGAAGATCAAGAAAATTCACAGAATAAGAGACAGAATTTTTAGAAAGATCAACTTAAGCATTGGAAGACAGGTACAGAGGTAGACTATTCAATCCCTTGAGGCTGAGGTACAGAGCACAGCACAAGAGTGTGTAGTGCTGGAAAAGCACAGCAGTTCATGCAGCATCCGAGGAGCAGAAGAATCGACATTTCGGGCAGGAGCCCATCATCCAACACCACACACTCTCGACTCTGATCTCCAGCATCTGCAGTCCTCACTTTCTCCTGCAGAGCACAGCCTCTCTGACACTGCAGCACTCCCGACATTGCAGCACTCCTGACACTGCAGCACTCCCTCAGTACGCTATTGGAGCATCCACCTAAATTATTTGCTTAAGTTTCTTGAGTAGCGCTTGAGCTTACGAACTTTTGACTCAGGTGAGAATGTTACCAATAGCCAAGGCTGACATCTTAACTTGATAAATTATAATAAAACAAAGCAGAAAACATTGAGACATGGATAAGACAAAGGGAGAACGAGGGAGCCACTGACAGAGTATTAGGGCTACGCTGTTCAGCAGGGATATTGAGAAGCACCTGCAGACAATGAGCAGTAAATATTTGGAACTCTCTTCCACAAATGGCAGTGGATGCTAGATTAGTTGTTAATTTTAAATCTGCGATAGATACATTTTTGTTAAGCAAAGGAATTAAGGAATACAGGACAAAGGCAGGTATGCAGAGGTAGGCCATAGTTCAGCCATGATCTTATTGGATGGCAGAACAGGCTCGATGGGTTGAATGGCCTATACCTGTTCCTGTGTTCCCATGTAGATAGAAACAGAGGCAAAGACAATGAGAAAGATAGAGAGAAAACAGGATGAAAAATGTAGCAGAAAGACAAACTAGGTAAAGTGTGCAATTATTTTAACTATTATGAGTTGTTGTCCTGTGACATTTCTTGTCATTGTTGTTTTTGAGCCCATTGCCTGACTCCTGCCACAACTCTTTGGCATGGTGCACTGGAAATCAAGGCCCATTACTGCTGGAGTCATACAAGTGTGAAAGGATTTATTCAAACTATCCAAAATCCCCAGTGTATCTGACTGATGAACTCCAATTAACAGAAAACACTCATCACATTCTGTACATTACAAGTAAGCAGTTATTTATTCAAAATGCTTTTGACCGATGACAGAAAAGAAGGACAGATTACTATTTAACTATCTATAACTTAAACAAAGGGCCTTTAAAAATCCATTCTCTTAGAAACAGACACACAAAAATAGACAAAACACAAATATTAAGGGTTGAGAACAAACAAAGAAATATCAGTGATATTGATGTCTGACACCAATCTGGACAGTGGGCATTGATGAGGTGTTTTCCTTGAATTCCTTCCATTTGCTTTTGACTTTTTGATGAGGCGACAGGGTTATAGACATAATGATTCTCAACCTTTTATCCTCCACTTGAAGATTTGTATTTTCAAGTCCCCAGCTTATCCAGCTTCTTCTTATAGCTCAAATCGTCCTTTCCCAGCAACATCCTGGTAAATCTTTTCTGAACCCTCTCCAGCTTAATAATATCCTTCCTATAACAGGGCGACCAGAACTGGATACAGTACTCCAGAAGAGGCCTCAACATTGTCCTGGGAAACTTCAACATGACCACCTTTTTAGAGGACATTGGACATTGTGGGTAGTAGGGATCCTAAGGCTATTTTCTGAAAGTGGTCTTCTGTTTTTACTTTCAAGAAAGGAATTTGCAGAGATAGAGAGATTAGCTAGTTGCTCAAGACTTTATTTTACTTCTCCACTCACGACAGGATGAGAGAGAGGTGTTTTCTGATTCACAGGCTGGATATTCCTGCTGTTTTCTCCAAACACTAAACCACTTGCCCATGAGCCAATCCAGAAATTGTTCCTGTGCTAAGTACTCCTGCCTGCACATACAACTGGTCATGTTGAAAATCCAATCAAAATCAGTGACTGGACAAAAACTGGTCCTGGACACACACCTCCAGAGCCTGTCCAGCATTCTCCCCCACTGCTTGTATAAGCCAACATTGAGCATACAACGCACAGTAAGTTCCAGTAACTCATTCTTTTAAAACTTGCGACATCTTCTTTCACAGTCCCTTGGTTTAAAAGAAGTATTTTTTTCCCATTTCTAAGTCTACAATCCAAAAAAATAAAAATGGCTTGACTCTCTGCATATGCTTATAAGTTGTTACATCTCTAAATCTTCCCAGTTCTGACTACAGGTTATTGACCTGAAATATTGTCTGTTTTTCTCTGCGCAGATGAGACTTCCCAGAACTTTACATTTTAATTGAAGATTTCTAGTATCAGCAGTATTTTGATTACTGTTATTGTAACTCGTGTTGATGATTCTGATTGAGGCAGAGTTCACAGAAACAGCATTCCCAGTTTGGTTTTATCTTTTCCAGAGTGTCCCCTTGGGAAATTTGGTGCAAACTGCCAGCTGGACTGTGCATGCCAAAATAATGGCACCTGTAATCGGGTAACCGGATACTGCCAGTGTGCCAGAGGGTACTACGGGAACAACTGTGAGCATGGTGAGTTAGTAGGAATCTTTTATAGACTCATAGAGTCATACAGCATGAAAACAGATCCTTTGGTCCAACTAGTCCGTGCTGCTATAATCCCAACTTAAACTAGTCCCACCTGCCTACATTTAACCCATATCCTTCCAAACATTTCTTATTTATGTACTTATTCAAATGTCTTTTAAACATTGTAACTGTACCCGCATCCACCACTTCCTCTGGAAGTTCATTCTACACACGAAGCACTCCCTGTGTCCCTCATGTCTTTTTAAAATCTTTCTGCTCTCACCTTAAAAATATGCCTCCTCGGCTTGAAATCCCACCCTAGGGAAGAGACGCCTGCCATTCACCTTTTATATACCCCTCATGATTTTATAAACCTCTATAACGTCATCCCTCAGCTTCCTACCCTCCAGTGAAAAAAAAAGTCCCAACTTATCCAGCCTCTTCTTAAAGCTCAAATCGTCCATTCCCGACAACATCCTGGTAATTCTTTGCTGAACCCTCTCCAGCTGAATCATATCTATCGTATAACAGGGCGACCAGAACTGGATACACTACTCCAGAAGAGGCCTCAACATTGTCCTGTATAACTTCAACCAGGTGGCCCAACACCTTTTAAGAGGACACTGGACATTTGTGGGTAGTAGGGATCCTAAAGGCAGAAATTACTTTTTATTATTTCTTCTTGGGTTTCTGAGCATCCCCGGCAAGACCAGCATTTACTGAACATCTCTCCAATGCAGAAAATGGCATCGTCCTTCTTAAGCACTGCCGATGCTTTGTCACAATTGAGTAGTTTTCCATGACTATTTCTGAGGTCAGTTAATAATCGACCACATCGTTGTGTATTCTATGACATGTATTGGACAAACTAAATCGCGTCAGCAGGTTGCCCTCCATGAAGGGATCTGAGTGAATCAGTTTACGATAACCTTACAGCTTCTGAGTCAATTTCACAGACACCAACATTTTGATTTCCAAGAACAGAATTCAAATTCTTTAACCACCCTGGTGAGATTACTAGATCAATAGGAGAAAGTGAGGGCTGCAGATGCTGGAGATCAGAGCTGATAATGTGTTGCTGGAAAAGCGCAGCAGGTCAGGCAGCATCCAAGGAGCTGGAGAATCGACGTTTCGGGCATGAGCCCTTCTTCAGGATTCCTGAAGAAGGGCTCATGCCCGAAACGTCGATTCTCCTGCTCCTTGGATGCTGCCTGACCTGCTGTGCTTTTCCAGCAACACATTTTCAGTACTAGATCAATAACCTTACCAGCACATTACCACCATTGGCCGGGAGGTGATGGCCGAACGGTATTGTCACTGGACTGTCAATCCAGAGACCCAGATAATGTTCTGGGTACCCGGGTTACAATCCTGCCATGGGAGATGGTAGAATTTGAATTCAATAAAAAAATCTGAAACTAAGAGGCTAATGATGACCACAAATCTATTGTTGATTGTTGGAAAAAACCATCTGGTTCACTAATGTCCTTAAGGGAAGGAAACTGCTCTCCTTACCTGGTCTTGGCTACAGACCCACAGCAATGTGGTTGACTCTTAATTGCCCTCTAGGCAATTAGGGATGGGCAATAAATGCTGTCTAACCAGTGATACCCTCATTCTGCGAATAATGTTTTTAAAAAATAATTACTATATCCATAACTGTATAAAATTGTTAAACGAGTCCATCGGGCCTACTTTCCCACTTGAGTATCTAATTCAATTTGAGCTTGGGGACGGCTCTTGAAGAAAAGGCCAGTTGGAAAAATCCTGAGAGTGGAAGCAAGTTAGGAAAGAGTGTGAAGGGACTCCATATGCTAAGTTGAAGAGAGGAAGATGAATATTGGTCATGGTGTAGATTGTGTTTGGGAGTAGAGTGGTGAATGAATATGATATGGTTAGGCTGAGCAGGAACTTGAGGGATGTTCTGTGAAAAGACTTGCATTTATAGGTTTTAATGTTCTGCATGCAATTGGAGTGAAAGTGGACTGCGGGAATAGTAAGAAGGATTTAGTGAACTCTTTTAAGGATTCAAGAATAGGGCCCACAAAAGGAAGGTCGGGTCGGAAACCAAATAATTTAAGTTAAAAATCACACAACACCAGGTTATACCCAACCGACCGACAACTAGAAAACTGAATCACATCTGTACTCAAAAAACTTCAGAAATCTGAAGAAATAAATAAGACCGACTTCCAAAAAATGAAACCAGACGGATCCAACACACCACGCTCCCACAGATTACCCAAAATTCACAAACCAGGAGCCCCCCCTCAGACCCATAGTCTCGCTACCTGGAACACCAACTTACAGATTAGACAAGGAGCTAAAGCAAAGATTAAAACACTCAGTAGAAGACTCTCACCACTCCATCCACTCCACCCAAGAATTCCTGTACACCATCAAAGACACCAAAATAGAAGAGGATGAAATAATGGTCTCCTTTGATGTAACAGCCCTGTTCACATCCATCAATATCAAGCTGGCCAAGGAAACACTGACTATACTATTGGAAGACCCAAAGACACATACACCAACACCAACTTCATCAGCAAGGACAGTACCGTCAAGGTAGTGGACCTATGCCTTACCACCCACTTCACCTTCAACAACAAAACCACAGACAAACCAATGGAACACCCATGGGATCTCCGATATCAGGGTTCGTAGCAGAGGCAGTAATACAGAGACCCAAACAAACAGCTCTGCCAACTATCCAACCCAGACTTTGGGTCCGCTATGTGGATGATACCTTTGTCATCACTAAATGAAACAAATTAGAGGAAAACTTTCAAGACTATCAATAATACCCTGACTGGCATAAAATGTACTAAAGAGGAGGAAAACAACAACAAACTGCCATTCCCAGATGTTGCAGTAGAGAGAACAGCCAATGGGGAACTTCAAACTACAGGAAAACAACACATACAGACCAAATACTGAACTTCAGAATCAATCACCCCAACACCCACAAATGAAACTACATGAGAACATTACTTCAATGAGCCACCACACACTGCAGCACAGAGGAACTATGCAGAGCAGAGGAATATCACCTATACAGTACATTCAAAAAGGACAGGTACCCAATGGGCACAGTCTGCCAATTTCTCAACAAAATACCCAAACAAGCAGATAAAACACATCAAGAAACCCTAGCCACTCTACCCTACATCAAAGACATCTCGGAAATGACTGCCAGATTACTCAAACCCTTTGGCATCATGGTAGCCCACAAACCCACCAACCCACTAAAACAGCAGCTACTGAACTTGAAAGACCCCATACAGACAACAAGCAAAACTAATGTCATTTACAAAATACCTTGTAAGAACCATAACAAACACTACATTGGACAAACAGGCAGAGAATTAGCCATCAAGACACATGAACATCAACTAGCCACAAAAAGACATGACCCACTTCATCAAGTGGTTGTGAGGAGCAGTGCTTCGAAAGCTAGTGCTTCCAAATAAATTTGTGGACTATAACCTGGTGTTGTTTGACTGTTAACTTTTTATACCCCAGTTCAATACCAGCACCTCCAATTCAAATCATTTAACACTTGTACTGAAATTGCTGGAGAAACCCACCTGGTCTGGTCCTGGACCCGAAGTGTTAACTCTGTTACCTTCTCCACAGACACTGCCAAATGCTTTTGCAGCATTTTCTGTGTTTTTTTTTCAGATTGCTAACGTCCACAGTTCCTTGTTTCATTTTGCTTGAAATGGATGTGAGCGGTGGAAGGGCGATTATCAAATGAAGGGATATCATGGTGGGACTCATGTCTGAGGATATGCTCATAAAGTATTCAAACACGTCATGAGCCGGTACTGGCACAGTGGGTTGAATGGCCTCCAGTGCTGGATGATTCTGTGGCATGGGTAGCATGTAGAATGGGAACTCCATGTTAAAGGGGGATTGGAATAATTCCCGATACTGCAAGAGCTTAGAAGTTTTGCAATCGGGAAAAGTTGAACAAGAGTTAGATTAGATCCTGAATGTGGCCTTGACCATTGCTGACTGACAGTTTGAGTGGCCTCAGTTATGATAACCTCCGTCATATCAGGGTGTAACATTACATTCATTGTACAATATCGCCACCTGCTGCTGGGTTTTACATTCGCGGACGATTTACTCATTAACTTTCAGCTCAATGATGACAATTTGTTACTTAAATTTGGCATTTCTTGTGTGAACCAAAATGTCTAGAAATTGAACTAAGGAATTTTTAAAACACTTTTATTTTGAGGACTAAGATCTGTATGCCATGCTGATGCTGGGAATACAGCCATAATGGTAAGGAATGACACAGTTTCTGATGCAGAAACCGAACAGGATACCAGTAAGGCTTCCACATATTCTTCTTATAATAGTTCTTTTACATCCACGTGAGAGAGCTTTAGTTTAATGTCTCTTCCTGAAAATATTGCAGTACTTCTTCAGTTCTGATGGGCTGAGAGATCTGGGAGTGCAGGTCCATTGTGCCCTGAAGGTTGCTGCACAGGTGGACAGAGTGGTCAAGAAGGCATATAGTATGCTTGCCTTCATCGGACGGGGTATTGAGTATAAGAGCTGGCAAGTCATGTTAAAATTGTACAAGACATTGGTTCGGCTGCATTTAGAATACTGTGTACAGTTCTGGGTGCCACATTACCAAAAGAATGTTGACGCTTTGGGGAGGGTGCAGAGAAGGTTTACGAGGATGTTGCCTGGTATGGAAGGTGCTAGCTATGAAGAGAGGTTGAGTAGGTTAGTTTTATTTTCACTAGAAAAAAGGAGATTGAGGGGGGACCTGATTGAGGTTTACAAAATCATGAAGGGTATAGACAGGGTGGATAGAGACAAGTTTTTCCCCAGGGTGAAGGATTTAATAACGAGAAGTCATGCTTTCAAGGTGAGAGGTGGAAAGTTTAAGGGGGCTACACACGGCAAGTACTTCACACAGAGGGTGGTGGGCATTTGAAACGTGTTGCCAGCAGAGGTGGTAGAGGTAGGCACGGTAGATTCATTTAAGATGTGTCTGGACAGATGCATGAGTAAGTGGGAGCAGAGGGATACAGATGCTTAGGAATTGACTGACAGGTTTAGACAGTACATTTGGATCAGCTCAGGCTTGGAGGGCTGAAGGGCCTGTTCCTGGACTGTAAATTTTCTTTGTTCTTTGTTCTGAACATGTTGTATCAGCCTGGATTTTGTGTCAAGTCTCTGGAATGGGCTTGAACCAAGGTTGTGGAGGCTGAACTGTGAACCATGGCTGACCCACTCGAGATCACCGTTTCCTTGCCTTCTGTAGCCAGAAGATTGCCAAATGAATCACCTGCATTATTTTCTGAAGCATGTCTATGATTCAACAGGTTTAATTGGAAGCACTAGCTTTCGGAGCGCTGCTCCTTCATCAGGGAGTTGTGGAGTAAACAATTGTCAGGCACAGAATTTATAGCAAAGGTTTACAGTGTGATGTAACTGAAATTATACATTGAAAAATACCTTGATTGTCGGTTGAGTCTTTCATCTGTTCGAATACCATGATAGTTTCACTACTTTCATGGTACCATTGCATTCGAACAGATGAAAAACTCAGCAGACAATCAAGGTATTTTTCAATGTATAATTTCAGTTACATCACACTGTAAACCTTTGCTATAAATTCTGTGCCTGACAATCGTTCTCCACAACCACCTGATGAAGGAGCGACGCTCCGAAAGCTAGTGCTTCCAATTAAACCTGTTGGACTATAACCTGGTGTTGTGTGATTTTTAACTTTGTACACCCCAGTCCAACACCGGCATCTCCAAATCAAGTCTATGATTGGTGGCCTCATGCACTCAGAGAGACAGGTGGTGGTTGAGACACACTACAGGCACAACATTTGCTTGGCTTGCAATATTTTGCTTTATGTTTTTGGAGCTGTTTGGAATGTTGGTTTATTTTTACAGCGTGCCCCCTTGGATTTCATGGACCAAACTGTCAGCATTTGTGTGACTGCAGAAACAAAGCAGCCTGTCACCCTGTAACTGGCCAATGCCTGTGTTCGGCTGGTTACCATGGAGACTACTGTGAGAAAGGTAACCATTCTAATAAAACATTCTGTACAGTTTATGGCAGCACTAATGTCTGCACCCCCACCAGCCCTGCTAGCCCTCCAAATTACCAGGCCTGAGAGCAGGCTGTTCAGCTCCTGCAGACATCAATAGACAATAGGTGCAGGAGTAAGCCATTCTGCCCTTCAAGCCTGCACCACCATTCATTATGATCATGGCTGATCATCCTCAATCAGTATCCTGTTCCTGCCTTATCTCCATAACCCTTGATTCCACTATCCTTGAGAGAGCTCTATCCAATTCTTTCTTAAATGAATCCAGAGACTGGGCCTCTACTGCCCTCTGGGGCAGAGCATTCCACACAGCCACCACTCTCTGGGTGAAGAAGTTTCTCCTCATCTCTGTCCTAAATGCCTACCCCTTATTTTTAAGCTGTGTCCTCTGGTTCGGTATCCACTATGACCATTCGTGAACAGGCCTGAGAAACTACGTGGACAATACTGTCCTAAACACTCCGCTTTTTTGTGGACCTGGAGCTTTGCAGAGGGCTGCTCTTAATGCCAGTAGTTCACTGACAATGAGTTAAGCCTTCATGATCAGCCTATCTGAGCAACCTGAGACACACAAGAAGCAAACGTAAAGCGTAAGATTCACATCGATCGCCTTAATTGGATTGATGTTGCCTGTGCCAAGGTGGTTTCCTGCCCACAAGGGCTATGGAACAGTAGGGGGGACTGGGACTATTCATGAACACCATTGCCTGCACTGAAGTGAATTGGACTGTTATTTTCTTTCTCCCCGGGTTGCTGTAGAATGTGAGGAAGGGCAGTACGGGGAGCAATGTCAGCAGAAGTGTGACTGCGAGGGAGGTGCACCTTGTGAAGCAACTACAGGAAAATGCCTCTGTCCGCCAGGGAAAACCGGTAGGAGGTGTGATGTTGGTAAGTACTGTGCAGGACTCTGTGTCAAAGCATTCCAGGCTCAGCACTCTGTATAATCACTCTTTAATCCCCTTGACCATTTTTAATAGGTCCTCACTGACTGCTCTGAGGACATAGTCTTTGCTCTGTTAAAATTCTTCAGAATTCAAAGCAAAAATCTCCCTTCAGCAAGCTCTTCTGCAGAAGATGTAGCTGCAGTTTCTGCAATCTTTCTTCACCAATGTGTAAGGTCTCATGAAAAGGTAAGTGCTGGTGTCGTACAATCAGGATTCTTTACAAAAAAAAACGCTTAACACTGGACAGATCTGTAAGACAACAAGAAATAGGAACAGTCATTCAGCCCCTCATGCCTTCCCCACTATCAATAGGATCATGGCTGATCCAACATTCCTCACATCCATTTCCTGCATTTTCCCCATAGCAGTTGATTTCCTGATTAATCAAGAATCTATCACAACCTTAAAATATAACAAGGACTCTTCTCCCACAGCTCTCTGTGACAAGGTCGTCCAAAGACCCTCACTCTGAGAAAAGACATTACTTCTCATTTCAGTTTCAAATTGGTGCCCCTTTATTCAGAGACTATACTGTCAGGTCCTAGACTCTCCCACGAGGGAAACCATCTTCCCAACTCTCTCAAGCCCCTTAAGAATCCTCTCATTCTCCTGAACACTAATGAGTAAAATCCCAAACCTTCGCGGGTAAGACAGTGTGTGTGCGTGAGGGAGAGAGAAAAATGGTTGAAGAGGTTGAGCCTTAAGCAAAGACTCAAGGTTGGACAGCTGTCTGAAACTTGAAACTCAATCTCGAGGACACTGCTGTGTGCACCCTGGAGAAAAATCACAGAAAAGGTTTTTTTTTTGTCATTTTCCTTGAATGTTTTTTCTTTACTAGTTATAAAAATATTGAAAATAAGAAAATAGTTATTTGGTTAAGTCAAGCATCATCCAGTTGGGTGATGACATTTTGTTTTGTTTTCTGATTGGCATAGAAAGGTACTAAGTCACAAGGGGAGGCTGACTAATGACTGGAATGTGTGAGGCAAGTCGTGTAATGAAACCTCTGGACAAACACAACTGACAACCGTAACACAGATTGTAGTTAACGAGTAATTCATTCCTAATTCTCCTCAGATTGTCAAACTAATCGTTATGGCCCCAGCTGCTCTTTGAACTGCAGATGTTCCAATAATGCTCGCTGTGACTCCCGGAACGGACACTGCACCTGCTTGTATGGTTGGACTGGGCCTACCTGTGAAGAAGGTAAAAATGTTTCCTCTCATTCTAAAGCTAAGTCCTTTCCTTCATTATTTGTCTGCTGGCTGAGACAAAGAAGCAGGAACTAATCTGGGACCAGACAGAATCTTTAATTTTATCTGAGGAGGAACCACTTTCAGACTGGGCTGGATTTAATCCACCTCTCTGCCTGGTACAGGAATTCATCTCCATCCCAGGAACAGGAATGGGTTGTTCATCCCCTTCAGCCAGGGTTTAGTTAGATTGTGTTGGAAATGGCAGAGGAATTAAATGGGTACTTCAGATCTGTGTTCACTGGAGAAGACACAAGCAATCTCCCTGAGGTAACAGTGGCTGAAGGACCTGAACTTAAGGGAATTTATATTTGCCAGGATTTGTTGTTGGAGAGACTGTTAGGTCTGAAGGTTGATAAGTCTCCGGGGCCTGATGGTCTGCATCCCAGGGTACTGAAAGAGGTGGCTCGGGAAATCGTGGATGCGTTGGTGATTATTTTCCAGAGTTCAATAGATTCAGGGTCGGTTCCTGAGGATTGGAGGGTGGCTAATGTTATACCACTTTTTAAGAAAGGTGGGAGAGAGAAAGCAGGAAATTATAGACCAGTTAGTCTGACCTCAGTGGTGGGAAAGATGCTGGAGTCTATTATAAAGGATGAAATTACGGCACATCTGGATAGTAGTAACAGGATAGGACAGAGTCAGCATGGATTTATGAAGGGGAAATCATGCTTGACTAATCTTCTTGAATTTTTTGAGGATGTAACTCTGAAGATGGATGAGGGAGATCCAGTAGATGTAGTGTACCTGGACTTTCAGAAAGCTTTTGATAAAGTCCCACACAGGAGGTTAGTGAGTAAAATTAGGGCGCATGGTATTGGGGGCAAAGTACTAGATTGGATTGAAAATTGGTTGGCTGATAGGAAACAAAGGGTAGTGATAAACGGCTCCATTTCAGAATGGCAGGCAGTGACCATTGGGGTACTGCAGGGATCCGTGCTGGGACCGCAGCTATTTACAATATATGTTAATGATATAGAAGATGGTATCAGCAATAACATTAGCAAATTTGCTGATGATACAAAGCTGGGTGGCAGGGTGAAATGTGATGAGGATGTTAGGAGATTACAGGGTGACCTGGACAAGTTAGGTGAGTGGGCAGATGCATGGCAGATGCAGTTTAATGTGGATAAATGTATGGTTGTCCACTTTGGTGGCAAGAACAGGAAGGCAGATTACAACCTCAATGGAATCAATTTAGGTAAAGGGGCAGTACAGAGAGATCTGGGTGTTCTTGTACACCAGTCAATGAAGGCAAGCATGCAGGTACAGCAGATAGTGAAGAAGGCTAATAGCATGCTGCCCTTCATAAGAGGAATTGAGTATAGAAGCAAAGAGGTGCTTCTGCAGCTGTACAGGACCCTGGTGAGACCATACCTGGAGTACTGCGTGCAGTTCTGGTCTCCAAATTTGAGGAAAGACATTCTGGCTATTGAGGGAGTGCAGCGTAGGTTCACGAGGTCAACTCCTGGAATGGCGGGATTACCTTACACTGAAAGACTTAAGCGACTGGCCTTGTATACCCTTGAGTTTAGAAGACTGAGAGGGGATCTGATTGAGACGTATAAGATTATGAAAGGATTGGACACTCTGGCAGCAGGAAACATGTTTCTGCTGATGGGTGAGTGCCGAACCAGCGGACATAGCTTAAAAATACGGAGTAGACCATTTAGGACAGAGATGAGGAGAAACTTCTTCACTCAGAGAGTGGTGGATGTGTGGAATGCTCTGTCCCAGAGGCTGTGGAGGCCCAGTCTCTGGATTCATTTAAGAAAGAGTTGGATAGAGCTCTCAAAAATAGTGGAATCAAGGGTTATGGAGATAAGGCAGGAACAGGATACTGATTAGGAATGATCAGCCATGATCATGTTGAATGGCGGTGCAGGCCCGAAGGGCTGAATGGCCTACTCCTGCACCTATTGTCTATTGTCTAACTCCGCCCACCACCCTTGGTTCCATAGCCTTTCATTCCCTTGCCTCACAAAAAAACAATCAACCATGGTTTTGAAATTTTCACCCAACTCTGTGATAGATTTTTGTGGGAAAAGAGTTTCGGAATCTTCCTGACCTTTCTGCGAATAAGTACTTTGACCCTAGCTCCAATTGTCCCTCGAATGCGTCTGAATTTCACCTCGGTGTCCCACCCAATCCTTTCGCTACTTTCTCTTGGGGTGAAAAAATAATTGATTCACTAACTTCTCTTCCCAGAATCACTCCAAACATGATGAGTAATCAAAGGGTTTTTTTCTGCAATGTATCTATTTTGTGACTAAGCAGCTGTATGAGTGCCAGCACTATGTTGTTCTTCATCGTTTAGCCTAATCAATGAGCAGCATCAAGTTATCTAATGCCATCACACTGCCCAGCAGCATCTCTTTATAGTGATCAAAGTGTGGAACTCTATTCTCATTCACTGAAAATAGAACTGTTCAGTGTGCTCCTCATACTGTAAACTAACTAGGCATTAGCCTCTAACTCACTGGTTCCTAGCCTCAATCCTGCCTCTGGATCCAAACACTGTGAATTCAAGTCCCACTCCAGAGACTTGCTACAAAATCCACACTAACACTTCCAAGTGTTGTACCGAGGGACTACTGCACTGTCTAAGTTGCCATCTTTCAGATAAAACATTAAACTTGGCAGCAAGGGGACATCCACTGTCTCAGCTGATTGCAAAAGATCCTTCAATACCATTTGAAGAGAAACAGGGTAACTCTTCCCAGTGTTGTGGACACTATTTAATAGTTTAAATTATCACCATTATCTAATCACAGATCTCTGCCTTTGCTGTTTTAAGAGCTTCCTGTGTGTGAATTAGCTACTCTAGTTTGGTTGCAACCATGACAACACTTCAAAACTACTTAACTGGTTATAAGACACTTTGGGATGTCTCAAGGTCAATGAGAGGTGCGATGTAAATGCAAGTTCTTACTTTCTACTTAAGTAGAGGCTGAAGATTAAGCCTGTGACTTTCTGGTTGCTATAGTTCAGCACTGTGCCCCGTTCAGAATGATACCATGGGCAGATGTCAGGTGAGTGAGTCCACAGACACGGGGTGAACTATTGGTCATACCTTATTTTGTACTCTGTCTGGTTCCAGGAGGACCTCCCAAGCCACCACATCACCTGCAACCTGAATCCCACGGCAACGTGGCATCAGACAAATCATCAAGATCATAGTCATCTGAGTGAGGCGGATATCATTCTGACCAGTGCCAACGAGACTGCTTTTGGACAGTACACCTTCCCACCCCCCCCACCCCCACCCTCCCCACCCACCCACCCTCCCCACCCCACTCCCCCACCCTCCCCACCCCACCCCACCCCACCCCCCCCCCCCCACCCCCACCTGCCTGTCAAACCTTTCAGAAAGACTGCTGAAAGCAAAACCATTATATGGTAAAATCTCAAATTCAGAGGAATGGCCACGGGCCTATGCTATTATTCTGCCCAGTGATATTTTATTAAGAAGGGAAAGGCTGATGGATTTTAGGATCCAGCCTCCTGTTGGGCTCAAAGACTAAGAAATGAGCAAGAAATTCAAAACCATTCCCCTCGTCAGGAAATGCCGGTCCGAATTCCTGAACGGTAAACAAACTCCAACTCTGTGGGTATCGAAACCATTTTTCATGAACTTTTTATATATATATATATATATATATATGTATATACATATTTTATTTTTATAAACCAAATCCCAGGAAGGCAAGATTAATAGAGATTACAACCCAGAGTTTGGCGAGATGATGCCTATTAATCCTGGTTCCAAAGCAGGAAAGGAAGTGACCATGGATGTTAGCCATCAGACCTCCTATCACATCATAGCTGGCATGGTGTGTTGGCCACAGTGTCTTTCAAAACAAAGTGGGCATTTGTAATCTGACTTTGTTGCTTCTCATTTACTACAATGTGCCCACGATGCAGGACTTCAGGAGGAGATACTAAAGATTAAGGAACTCAGTGTGCCCCACCACAGTGTAAATAATATGTGCCAACCATTGTGGAGACATCAGGATGGACATTGGTGAGCTGAATGGAATGGGACAGTGATGAGAGAATGTGTCCTAGGTATACACTTCCATTACAGTCTGCTTCGTCGATCTCAACAAAGCTTAGATCATCTTAAGCATCAGTCAGTCTGTGTTGCCTCCACATCACTGGCCAATTTCAGCTGATACCCATCCTGGCTTCACTTAACTGGATTCAGAAAAACTGGGACTTAACCATTAATCATTGTCCTGTTCATCTAGTTGGAGGTTACATAGCTTGGCCAGAACCACAACAGGACACATTGAATAAAGTCTTATCAAAAGAACAAACTTACTACATTGCAAAGTAGTTAAAAATCAAAGCTTCTGCCATATGGCATCTGGTGTGGATTTCCAAAAAAAGGATTTGATAAAGTGCCTCAGAAAAGGTTATTACATGAGCTAAAGCATTGTGACAGTGGAGGTAATATATGGATAAGAGGATTGGTGAACATACAGGGATCAGAAAGATGGGATCACTGGGGAGTTTTCAAACTAGCAGGATGTTACTGCCTGGGCGGTAATGTCCTTGCAGCTCAGCTATTTACAATCTGAATTAATGACTTCAATAAAGGCACCACAAGTAAGGTATCTGATGACACAGAGCCAAGTGGGACAGTAAGGTGTGAGAACACAAAGGGGATAAGAAGGCCAATGAAGTGTAATGCGAGGTTGTTCACTGGTGTAGGGAGAACAGAACATCAGAATTTTTTTTGTTAAATGGTGAGAAACTTTTAAATGTTGGCATTCAAGGGAATTTGGTTCATTGGAGTACTCCTGGGATAAGAGAACTGACCTATGTTGAGGTTAGAGGAACACGAGGTGAGTTTATTGAGACAGTAGGTTCTGAGAGTGTATTCGCCCTGGTTGGAAACTTTAGCACTATGACTGGACATAGTGTCAGGAAAAGAGATCAGTGATTTAAGACTGAGATGAGGAAGATTTCTTCACCTAGAAGATTGTGAATCTTTGGCATTCTGAACAATGAAGCAGCCCCCTTTCAGGTGGAGGATACTTAAGGCTGTGATTGATTCATTTTTGGATATGGGAATTGATCTCAAAGATTGGCAATAGTCGCAGGGAAGGTTGGGGGGGAGGGTAAGCTGCTGTTTTACTTATGCTCTTAAAAAGGAAGAATAGAAGGAGGTTTTATATCCATATTTCTTGGGCCTTTGAACATATCTCAATCTCTCTGTGCAACCCTCTATGCTGAAACTAAAGTAACCTCCTCCAGCACCCCCATCAAGGTCCTCAACATTACGCAAGGTCCTCATTTGCCAAGCACTAAAGATTTTTACCTGCTGCCACCACCTTACCGCATCTTGGTTTAAGTCATTCAATTCTGCAATGTTCAAGCTCAACTGACTCTGTTAATCTGTTTCTCACATATCAAACTCACCACTGCCCTGCTCCCATCCCAAAACTAAAAAGACACAATAACTGTGTCAAACATCTGTAAAGTCTTTAGGTCCAATACAGTGTTGGCCCTCCTACAGCCATGGAGACCTTGCCTTGTGGGCTCGTACTCTCTTTGTTCGTGTTTGCATCACTCCATAAAAAGGCAACTGGTTATCCTTTGGATTAGTCACCACCTGCCTTTCAGGAGGCATTAACACAGTGACGAATGACAGAGACAATCTGAAAACAGTCAGAGTCAGAGAATGGACAGCCAAGCCTCCGTGACCCGATGGGAGCAAATATGCTGACATGTATTTCTCTCCTGTATAAACAGAACAATGAAAATAAAATGGAGTGAGAAATCGGGGATGGTCCAGCACTGGGAAACTACCGCTGTCTCCATGACAACCTGCTTTGATATCTCTTGACTTTCAATCTTTAAGGCTATAACGCGCCATGGTCAGTTCAGTATTTAAAGCAGCTTAAAAGCAGTTGACTATTATTTATTAATCCAATTAGTTACCATGACAACAACCGTATTAGGTCATGTTTTAGGCTTTTTGAAAAATCGACTTTCTTCTGTTTAACTGCAACCAATAGATTTTTAAATTCTAAACACTAATAATTTTACTTGCCTGCCACCTCAGTATTCAAGATGGCCCCAAGTCAGCATGGGATATCTGTGTGACCTTTTGCTTTAATTATCTCACACTGTCAGGCCGCCATTTATGTAATTTAACTAGAGAGGGGGCACCACTGTTGTAAACAATGACAAGGAGAAAAGGACAACTTCTGGAGAACAGTTGAAAGTGAGCTTGGAGGAGATCCAAGGTTGGGAAATCTCCACCACTCAGAGGGCAGCATTTGGTTCAGAGCCCAAATTCAAACTTGAGCCTATGTTTTGAAGAAACACACATGAATGTTTGGAGCAAAGAATCTAGACACTAGATTGGATATTCCAACGCCTGCCTCATTCCACTTGGATTGTGGTGAACGTTGGCCTAAAATGACCTACCACAAACTCCTCACCTCCCACCAGGATCTTTTACCGTGCAAGTTCTGACTGGAATGGAGGTACATCTGCCCTCAGGCCCACGCTGCTCCCATCTGCTCCAATTACCATTTCCTGGGATTGCCTGGCAGATGGAGTGGTTCACCCAGGGCTATTTAGTGTGAAAGGCCACCCCGATACTCATCCATTGGATTGAGAGAAGTGCCTTTCCTGAACTCCAGGTCTCCTGCAATCTCAGTCTGAGAAGCTGCTGAATGACCACTGAGCATCTTTGAGTGGTACTGCCCCTTTAACTGCTGTTAAGACACTGCAGTGTTGGTCTCCCCACTGGAGGAAGGAATTTCACTGGGAGCTCGCTCTGTAATTCAGGGAAAATCGGGCAAGGTGGAGTCAGAGGGCTGAACAGAAATCCCTCTTACAGCAGGAGACTATTCCAAAGGGCTGCTTTATAAAAAAAAGTTACATTTGACCCTCTCCTTTTTTTAAGTTTTCACTGAATTTTCATGAACTATGCAACAAACACTTGAACTAAAGAATTGGCCTAGTCCTGGAAGAGTTAGAAGATGCCAATTGTGTGCTTGACATGATCTGTATTCAAAGAGAGTTCCAGCTTGGCTTACACCTCACAACTGGTTGTGTGTTGGAGGTTTTTTACGACAAAGATCTGACTGCTCCTCCTCCCGACAATGCCCCATGATTTAATAGTGAACAGATTACCAAGTTGCTGGTGGGGCATGTACATCAGAGCTCAGTTTTAATGGTCTGAATCAGGAGAATCTGCTGCTTATCGAGTCAACAGGCACTGCAGGGAGAAAGGGCAGGATTCTCACAGAATGAGACTAAACATCTCACATTCAGCAACAATCTATTCTAACAATAAATTAAAGGTGCTATTAAGAATATATGAATAAATTATCAGGGCATTTGTGTTTTATTCATACTGAGGTGCTGTATATGCTTGGTTTTCTAGCAAAACTGTTTATATTCCTGTGTACATTGTTACACCATAATAAAAGAATTCTGAACTCACCAGGGGTTGTTTTTAAATACAGCAAGAGAGACGTCCAACTGAATTTTAACTGGTTAATGGCTCTAGTTTCTCCTGGGCCTTGATTATTAACACAATAACTATTACATTCATCAATACTTATTTGGTACTATTTAACCTGTAGATGTGGCAATAGCTTATATTGTTTTAACATGTTAAAACATTGTAGAATACTTCACAGGGGCATTAGGAAAACCGGTCACTGGACCTCCTAAGGAGAACATTAGTTCAGGTGACCCTGCAAAGAGTTTAGAGTTAATGCAGTATCTCCAAGTGGAAGAGAAATAGAAATTTGGAGTGAACTCCAGGCAGCTGAAGGTGTAGTCACTGTTGGTAGAACGATTAGAATTGGAGATGTGCAAGAGGCTAGAGTCGGACAGTTGCAGGGATTGGAGTAGTGTTTGGACTGGAGATTGCAGAGACAGGGCAAAACCATGGAATGAACCGTAAACAAGGATGAGACCTTTGAAACAGAGACATTACTGAGCCATGAGCCAAAGGACAACAGTGAGTAAAAGGATGATGGGTGGACAGGATTTCGTGTTTTAGATAAATTCAGGATAATGAAAGAGTGTGCACAAGGTCAGCAGAAAGACAATATCTCAACCTGCTAGAAAGCTTTTGTTTTAGTAAAGGCAAGGCCAAAATCCACGCAAGAGCTATTAAGACTGATCATTCAGCTAACTGGACTCTTTGAGTGGACTCCTCTCCAGACTTCAAGCCCTGTGGAGCATTACGTATCAGATTCAAGTCTCACGGCAGCAACGTAAACAAAATCTCAGCTAACAAGCCCAGCGCAGAACTGAAGGAGTGCTGTACCTTTCATCAGCACCATCTTTCACAAATGCCGTTAAACCAAGGATTCTGTTTGCGGTCTCGTAGACAAAAGACCCCATGGCACATTACAATGAGAACAAGGGGCATGTGATCTTTCTGTCAGATCCCAGCCTAAATTAGTGTCTCCTTATCACCTGTGTGTGACACCTTACTGTTCCCAAATTGGCTGCAACACTATAACAGCGGCCACACTGAAAACTGCCTTCAAAGTGCTGAGAGGAGAGATTGTTCTTTCACTGGGCTCTCTCCAACCCATTCATTCCTAACACTGCAGAAGAAACCCTCAGACTTAAATCCAGAAATTCGCCAACATAAATTGTAAGAAATATTTATTTGTACATTCATAAAAACTGCCCATCTCAGGAATATGCATCATTTAATTAATAAACATTTGGCAAGTTCCAGTGTGACTATCAAATGGCAGACGATGATCAATGAATTGATCATCTCAACAAAGGGGAGTTCAGCAGCAAAAGCAAAATCATGGTGGTTTCTTTAACCCTGAGCCCACCTCTACATTGTTGCCCTTTGCTGGTCAGTTTTGTTAAGATTTACTGGGTGACATTTAAAATCCTCCTCAAAATTAAGGAATCTTCCTTTACTTGAAACCCCTCTCCCTGTTATCTTAAGTAAAACGTATCTTGGCAACAATGTGAAGCAGGAGTCAGCAAATCAGCTCGCCAATGCATGCATGTTCTGTTAGGTTTCCCATTGATGGTGAGGGGGAAGGAAAATGAGCTAGCAATGGCAGAGGGTAGCACTAAATCACTGCAGACAATGTCAACAGAGTGTTGGCGATGGGAAGAGATCTCCCTCCTTCCAAAACAAGCATCATTGATTGTGTCTCTACAACATTATTCTACACCACCAAACCAAGAACGTTTTAGCTTGGGATGGGTATTGAACCTGGAAGTCTCCTACTCAGCTCAGAACACATTGGTGGCTGGGGATTGGGCAATTGTGGATGGATTTCCTTCCTGAGCCTGACCACCAGAATCTCAGAATCTTTGGCAAAAATAAAAGTCCACAAAATGCCCATGCTTGGAATAGGAGAGGGACGACACTCACCAGGTCGAGCCCCACAGGGAACTGTAGGCAACGCATCACAAGGTCAGTTCATGGTAGGGGAAGGCTCTCAGGGAGGGCCTTTATAAAGCAGTCATTTCTCACCAAACTGCAAAGTAAAGCAAGCAGTTCAAGGTTATCGAGGATGGGAGCAAGGCGAATGTTTATTTTTGGCACTCTTGTACAGATATCCTAAAATCAAGCAGGTTCAAATTAAAGACATCTTCCTCACCAGGACTGTCGAGATGGGCCAGTCAGGAGCAGGAATGTAACAAATTAGTGGTATAAGCCATCTGCTCGATAATGTATTCCTCTGTTTAACCACTTCCTGCTTTGTCTCCATTGTCCACACCCTGCTCGTCCTCCTTGGAGGTGTGTGTGTGTGCGCAGCACTCCAGTGCCCATGGACACCAGCCTGGTTTCAATGATCAGCATTAGGATTTGAGGTTTCACTGTGTGGCTTCAGAAGTTAAGCCTTCCAAAACCAGCTATCCTTAACAGAAGATGGATAGAACGCAAGGAGTCGGAGAAGGGAATTGTGACCAATTGTATGCATGGTATTCACAAGAGAAATTTGATTAAGAATCTCGGTGACAGAGCCCATATGATCAGTCAATACCATCCTCAGTGAACAAGCTGAGGGTAATGAACTACGCTTGCTTTTAGAGTTGCTCCGAGTCATACACAGCCTCCCTATCATTGTGGAAGGTGTGGGCAGGGAACAGCTTTATTTTGGTTTCTAACTTTAAAGGTGTTCAACATGGAACAAGAGCTTTGTTTAACTGGAGTAACTGATCAATAGGTTTGTCTGCTGGAACAGATCTCTTGCAATACCTCGCATCGGTTACTGATAGACACCAATCTGCAGCAAAGCAAACAAAAGTTCTTAAAACCTTCCATTTCAGATGCTGAATTAGGATCTGCTTTGGTAATGCTGGAATTTCACTCCTGGATTAGGTATTGAACTCATGGAAAAAAAAAATCAGGAATGGTAGGTTTTTAACTACAATCACCCTCCCCTGTCACTCCACTCCCCTCCACGCCCCCCAATCTCTACGTCCATAGTCACATGGATCCTGAGTTTAAAAATATATAGCATTTCAAATTCTGCTTTAAAAAGTACCTTGCTGCGCACACAGGGCGTAATCAAAGAGGCTGGTGACTGGGTTACCAATCATTTGCAATCAGAGTCAAACTCCTTTTGAAAAATATATTCCTTAACCACCCCTGACTAACATATTTAATCCATTGATCATTTTTGATGGGTCATTCAGCCCCAGTGCTACAATTACACAGTCTGATGGCAATGACTAATGGGAAAAGTTGGTTGCCAAGTTTGTCACAACAGCCTTGGCAGTTTTGTTAAAATCCAGGCTCCGTCACACCAGAACAAACGGAGCTTTGGCTCTGACGCCAGAACTAGACGTCAGTTTCAATCCGCAATCTCTCCATTCGCTGGACGTTTCGTCGCACCGCGATGCGGTTGGTTATTTCCTTGGCGCAGGACTCGGGAAACCAGCCCATCTCCCAGTCACGTATCCTCTCTCCCCGGTACCAGCCTATTCAGAGAAAGGGGGAAGATGCCGTTAGAGTATCAGAGAGAAAGCAGGGAGTGGAGGGAGTGAGATCTAGCAAAGCCCTAACAAGATGGGCAAGTGGAGGGGGCACTTGGTGTGGTCAAGGGTACAAGGAATGGACACTTTGGGAACAGGATATTCAAATACATTCAAATTAGTGAGGGTAACAGAAAATCCCAGATACCCCTTCTGAGCAAACTCAACGACACACAGGCTTTTTGACTGCAAGGGGGCATCACAGAAACTGAACAATCAAGCTCTTGTCTGACAGTTGGACTCAGCCTCCAGACGCTTGCTTAGTCCTGGAATGATTCAACCAGTTGCCTCACTCCAAAGATCCGGAGTGCAGAGTTGGAGCCACCCGAGGGGGGAGAGGTGAAGGGGGAACCGGAGTTGTGACGCACATCACAGTCACAGACAACACTAAATCTGAAGGCTAGAGCCTTAACCAAGGCACCAGTGGACAGCGACTTACCAATCAGTGGAGCTGCCCCTCCCCCCTCACCAAGGGTGAATACTTTACAGAGAGGAAGTTGCTTGAGAAAAGCATTTGTTTGGAAAATATATCATCACGTAGAATGACTTCATAAGTCCTAGCCAGAATGGGCATGACTGACAGGGTAATTACTGATTCACAGTGGGAGACCACACTGCCAGAGGTGACTGGGATTGATCTTAGACACAATTTATATGTAATTACTCTTCCCTCACTGTGTTTTGCTGGAAATATAACCATGATTTAAAATTAGGGCGCTTCGCCACAATTTCAGAAACAGGTTCGCAGACCTGGGTAAATGAGATGTACCAGGACGCCCCTCCTGCTGACGCCATAATGTGGAGAATCGCTCGGTTTATTGAACCGCACTTAATCCACTGGCTGGTTCCACAGGGAATAAGACCACCCCCAAGTGCAAGGAGCAGCAGGGAATTTGTGAAACAAAAACACAGGGTGTGAAACAGGCGCAGAACCCGCAGTAACATGTAAACATTTCAAAATTAGAACATTTAAAAAAGGTGAGAGGATAGAAACAAATCTGACAGTTCCTTCAAGGAGCGAGCCCAACCGCAGTGGGATGAATGATTTTCTCCTGCGCTGTTTGGTTCCAGCTGTACTTGCCCGTCCTCAGCTGAAAGCTCTGGAAGGGAGAAGGTCTCAGTGGCCACCACCACTGAGTGAACCCAGATGGTGCCTAAGGAGGGGGAATGGTTGAACCAACCCTACACAGTAGTGTGTCTCAAGCCAGTAGTACCCAGATCAGAGACCTTGTCTCATCCTGGGAGGCTGAAGCCCAATGATGCCTTCATGCACTGGAGAGCCACACAGTTCGGGAAATCTATGGCCACACAGGGTTCCTTCCTCAGACTTACCATCAACCTTTTGGAGGACCACGATCACATCAGCCTGCTGGAGTGTCAGCTCATCTGGCTGTTTGGCCAAATAGGCCTTGGTAATCTCCACCTGTGGGAGGCCTAGGAGAAAGGAAGGGGAAAGCCAGTCATCCCCTACACCAACAACAACTTTGTATTCCAACAGCACCTCTTAGACCCTGGGGGTAAAATGCCAAGGCACTTTGGAGGAGCAACCATCATTGACACTGGCCACAGGCAAACACAACCTCAGTGAAAGAGGGAGAGGGGCAGAAGAATTTAAACAGGGAATGTTGCAACTCAGTGAGCCTGTGAGAAAACGCCCAGTTCCCAATGATGGAGGGAGGGCACAGCTCTCAGAGAAGGTGGGCAGGACAGGAGGATGAGGCGGGGAGGGGGAGGAGGGGGTGGGGAGGGGGAGGAGGTCAGAGTTTCCAGAGGAGAAGGGACAGGACCGGAGGTACGGCGGGGGGGTCAGGATAGGAGGAGGAGGGGGGGTGGGCAGGAATTGAGGAGTTTACGGAGTTAGAGAGCAGTGAAGCTATAAAGGAATAAGAGACTGAAATTTTCAGAAGAGGTGTTGGTGGAGCAGGAGCCAATGTGAGTTTAGCATGAACTTGTACGACAGTGTATGGCTGGGGGAAGGCTGCAGGTTCACTCCTGAATCTGCAACATAGGGCCACCCTGACAATAAAAGTGCTCTGGTTTTGTTTTAGAAACAGGGTTTGTGCACATTCTAATCCCCTGATGCTGCCTCTGCACCCACTGAGTGGGTGTGATAGTCTCAGCTGTTGATCCTGTTCAGCACAAACACAGGAAACTGGCCTTCCCTCCTGTCACAGCCCAAGGTTTGGGGACTCTGCAGAATAACCCTGAGGGATCAATTTCTCAGCTGAAACCTTTCCTACCCATGTCCCACCCTGAAAGTGAAACCACACCATAGGCTCCAGTATTCACAGTTGCTGCTCAGCCAATGACTGGTAGCGGGGAGGAGGGTACATTCAATAATTTCAAGTCAAGTTGCTTCCCTTGACCACGTGCTGATGCTGACTCCAGGTCATATTGAGGCCAGGACCAAGTAAGGACTGCTCTGTCAGAGAGAAATCACAGAATCCCTACAGTGTGGAAGCAGGCCATTTGTTCCATCGAGTCCACACTGACCCTCAGAAGAGCATCCCATCCAGACCCAACCCCCTAACCTATCCCTGTAATCCCACATTTCCCATGGCCAATCCACCTTGACTACACACCCGTGCACATTATGGCCAATTTAGCATGGCCAATCCAACTACGCACATCTTTGGATTGTGGGAGGAAACCGGAGCACCCAGAGGACACCCATGCGGACACGGGGAGAACGTGCAAACTCCACACAGACGGTTGCCCGAGGACGTAGCGCTCCTCGTGTCCTGGCCAACATTTGTCACAGAATTAACAGCAACAATTAGACCATATGATGTAGGACAAATGTAGGCCGTTCGGCCCATCAAGTCTGCTCTATCATCCAATGAGATTATGACCAATTTGATAATTCTCAACTGTTTTCCTGCATTTTCTTTGTAACCCTCAGTTCCCTTACTGATTAAATATCTGTCTCAGCCTAGAATCTACTTAATGACCCAGCCTCGATAGCCCTCTGAGCTAAAGAATTCCACAGATTCACAGTTTTCAGAGAAAAAAAAAACTTCCTCCTCATCTCTGTCCTAAATGTTCACCCCCTTATCAGATATTATGCTCTGGTCATGGACTTTCCCATGAGGTGAAACAGCCTTGCTGCATCTATCCTGTCTAAGAATTCTGAGGAAGGGTCACCAGACCTGAAATGTTAACTCTGATTTCTCACCCCAGATGCTGCCAGGCCTGTTGAGCTTTTCCAGCAATTTCTGCTTTTGGTTTCGATTTCCAGCATCTGCAGTTCTTGTAGTTTTTATTTACTGTCTAAGAATCTTAGAGAAAGTGAGGACTGCAGATGCTGGAGATCAGAGTCAAAACGTGTGGTGCTGGAAAAGCGCAGCAGGTCAGGCAACATCCAAGGAGCAGGCGAGGATGAAGAGCTTATGCTCGAAACGTTGGCTCTCGATGATGTCTAAGAACCTAGTTTGTTTCAATATGTTCTGCCCAAAGATTTGTTTCCTATTAACAGTCAAGTTCCTGTGAGCAGGATCATCTTTGTTTACATAAGGCCTCACACAAGAGAGAGATGTGACAATGCAACATGGCAACAGCAAAGTCCTCCTTACCTCGATAACCAAAGTGAAGGTCACTGGTAACAGTTTGTTTTGCGATCAGCAACCATTACTCAAACCTTTCCCTACCAATTCCAAAGGCATTACCCTGACAACCACGTTCAACTTGCAAACCAAACTGAAGGTAAAGTGGGGGGGGGGGGGGGGGGGGGAGAGACAGGAATCAGACAGCTTTTGGAGAACAGCATTGTTTTGCCTTCTGAGTCTTGTGGCTGAGGTATTTAGCTGTGGTTTCGGTTTCTGTCGGACAGATGCAGCGCTGACCGTACCTTCTTTATTGACGAGGTCGTCATGGTTCTCCTGGAGGGCGTGGATCCAGCGAGCTCGGTCGCTCCTGTCATGAAAGAAACAGCAGCAGTGCTCACATTACACTGTGGCCTTGAGGGAGCCCAGGACACTGTGACACACTCCTCCTCCTCCCCCCTCCACCCTTACTTCCACTGACACATTGAGATTCAGCCACCCTCTCTCGAAGACCACTGCTGCTTGCCCAGAGGATCTTGGGACCTCACCAGAACCATCTGATAATCCAACCAAGAGCTTCCATGCATAATTCTGAACAACCAGCAGATGGCGGTGTCTGACCAACATCTCTCAAACCACCCACAAGCAAAACTTGCATAAAAAAAAATCATATCTAAGCTGTAATATACCAAGAGGGCCATTAGTTTCACAAACATTTGCCTCTTCTCCAATACTGGAGTCACAAGGTAAACAAGGATTCTGAATGTTTCTAAACTGGGTATTGAAGAGGGAACAGGTTGACAGAACAGTCACGCCTTCCTCTCAGCCTGACTCCATAATCCCCTCGAGCTGGGATCTCTGCTGGGAATACCAAATATATTCAGATCATTTAATTGAGTGACATTTCATGGACTATTCTCCCCACCTCCGGTCATTTTCTGTTTGCGAAAATCGATGGTCACCAAGATGTAGTAGAAAATGTTGACGGCCTGATCAGTGGAGATCGCAGGTTCAAATCTCACCAGTGCAGGCTAAAGTTTGATTTTCATTTTTAAAAAGGCGAGTGAGGGGTGGCTCCAGGTAAAACAAATAGGACCAAAAATCGGGTTCACATCAGGACAAAAAACTGGCTTCAAAAACAGCATCTGGTTTTTCCCCCAGAGCTCAACTGGTCTACCTGAAGATTTCAGTCAGTCACAGCATGTGGTTGATCCAATGGCCTCAGGAAAAGACATGCCCCAGAATAAATAAATTGATTAATGATATGTTAGTAGATCAGACAGAGGTTGATCAACGTCTAGAATAAGTTGCTGGACAAGGTGGACAGACGAGGGAAATAGCTGATTGCTGTGACTGAAGGGCTTCATTGCATTGGCGCTTTTACTAAGGAGTGATGCCCTTGGGATAAGGGGGTGGCAGCTCAAGAGAAAAACGTACTACTCCTGGTCTCCGTGGTGATAATATCAGGTTGGATCTGGGATTAGCCGCACTTCAACCTACTCCAGGTGGGAGATCAAGCTAAAGAATGATCTCCATTGCCCCGCTCCCTCTCTGAATCATTAGGCAGAACTGTCCCATTACTGAGTTGCACGGTTCGGCCTGGTTTAAGATCAGGCCTGAGGCCATGGCTGTCAGCTGATGTGTCTGGGGCACCAGCACTGATCATGGGCCTTCCTATGGGGAGGGAAATACACAGAGATTCCAGGGCCTGAGTATTTTGCAATGACCTCCCTGACAAAGTTAACCTGGAGACAAATCGAGCGTGAGGATTAGTGCTGACCTCAGCTGTGGTGCTCAACACAACTGAATGAGCATCTCAACACATCGCTGCTTCAGGTCAGAAGTATTTGTCGAGTAGGAAGTCCCATGGAGGGCCCTCTCTGTAACAGCGAGGGCCAAAGAGGAGAAAACAGTGGAGAAAAAGGGGAAGAGAAGAGGAAAACAGAGGGAAAAGGTGGGAAATAGTGGGAAGGTCACTAAGGAAATTCCAGTTCACTAGAGGAAGCACAAACACAGACACAGATGGTTGGTCGATGGCACTTACTCAGAGTCTGTAGCTAACACAATTTCCTCCATTTCACCAGCGCTGTTCTTCTTCATGTTTATTTTGAAGAGGCTAGCATTGGAGTTGGTGCGAGGGAGGGTTCCACCACTCACGGCCTTGCCTGGGGGAGAGTGGGGAGACTCGTTGCTCTCCAGCGCTTCCACCTCCACCTGGTCCAACATGGCGTAGTCCTGTACCGTGTAACTCTCCTCACTGCCAAGAAAGGACAACAAGCTTCAGTCCCTGGTCACAATGAGACAGACTCAACACCTGACCTTTGATCCCCAAAACATCCCCCTTGGTCATGTTGATAGATGAAGAACATTGGGGAAGGGAAGAGACAATCACATGTTCACACAGGGTCGAGCATCTGGTTATCAATGGTCCCAAGCTCTGCTTTACTCCCATATGCTCATCTGGGCAAATGAGTGTATGGAGGCACACAAATGTACAAATTATGAATAGGAGTAGGCCATTCAGCCCCTCAAGCCTTCAACACTCCATAAGATCCTGGCGGATCGGACTGTAATCTCGAGTGCATGTTTCTACCTGCCCTTGAAAAGCCTTCAACCCTTTTCTGGGGAAGAATCAGTCTACCTAGTTCTTAGGGCTAAAGGAATCTAAGGGTATGGGGAGAAAGCAGGAACGGGGGATTGAGTTGGATGATCAACCAAAATTGTATGGAATGGCAAAACAAACCCGAAGACTCTTATTTTCTATGTTTCTACTTCTGTCTTAAAAATATTCAGTGACTGAGAGAGAGTCATGGCCCTCATAGGGAAAAAAAAACTGTCTAACTTCTGTTTTAAGTGGGTGACCCCTGATTATTAACCAGCGATTGAGGCTTCACACTTAACCAAGAGATACAGATGACCAGGTACGGCAGATGGGTGGCACGGTGGCACAGTGGTTAGCACTGCTGCCTCACAGCGCCAGAGACCCGGGCTCAATTCCCGCCTCAGGCGACTGACTGTGTGGAGTTTGCACATTCTCCCCGTGTCTGCGTGGGTTTCCTCCGGGTGCTCCGGTTTCCTCCCACAGTCCAGAAACATGCAGGTTAGGTGAATTGGCCATGCTAAATTGCCCATAGTGTTAGGGGCAGGGGTAAATGTAGGGGAATGGGTCTGGGTGGGTTGCGCTTCGGCGGGTTGGTGTGGACTTGTTGGGCCGAAGGGCCTGTTTCCACACGGTAAGTAATCTAATCTAAATGGCTCCCTGTGGCTGGTCGACAACACAGATCACAAGATCACTATCCAGTGACAGTAGAGGATAGTGATCGAGTCGGGACATTGTGTTTGGTTGTGATAACTTGCAGCAACTCTCTAACAATCCTCCATCACCCTTTCTTGCCTCATTACCAACACTTGTCTACAGTCACTGCTCAAATACCAGGTTTCCAGGGTAACCTGCAGAGGAGAGATACCTTCGTTTCCGGGTAACGATCAACACATCATTGAAAAGGAAGAGGAAACAACTTTGCTTCCCAAACACTTTGCGCAAGATTCCAGATTCTTCCACAAAGACAGTCAGCTCCCCACTTTTCTGTAGCCATCGTGAGGTGGAGATGAGGGGGAAGGCCTAGAACACAGAGGGGAGATTCAGAAAGGCCATTCATAGGGGGGCTGGGAGGTAGGAAGGAAATGGGGGGCAGCGGGGT